>NC_080791.1:49509052-50709052 GCF_028018385.1 Neofelis nebulosa
AGCTGGACTGGAGATGATGTGAGAGATAAAAAGGAGGTAAAATATTTCAGACCTAATGACCAATTGGATTTGTTCCCTTCAAGCTTTTTTTCTGATCTGAAAACTTGGTACATCATTGTCTTTTTTGTCTTCCAAGTTTGGTAAAATTCCTTCTAAATTTCCCACTATGTCAGCCTCGGTAACACAGTATTCTCTCTGCTCCTGACCTGTGACTACTGAAATAAGCTTAAGAGTCTTCTGCAGGTGTTTATGGAACTTTGATCAATCCATCTATTGTGACAATGGTGCAATACGTCTGTTTTTTGCTGACAAACAGACATTGTGTTAGGTAAGTTCTGTTGCAAACACTTGAAAAACCCACTACTATGTTCTCTGGCAGGACTTTTGTGAAGTTCACTGATTATTTTTAAAAAAATTGAACTGATTTTATAACTGCTTTAAAGAAAACATTGGCATGATTATAGTGGTAAAAACCAAACCAAATCACCCAGTGCATAGGAAAAAGAGACAGGGAAGAGGAATGTGTCAAAATGCTGACAGGGATTGTGCTGTTTTTGGTAATTGATTTTCCTCTTTTCTGTGTTTTCCAACTTTTCAAAATATGTGTCTATGGTGCATGTAAAAACCTAAAAAAAAAAAAATGGACAAAACTTAGAAAATAAAAAGCTCCCTGTAATCCCATAATCTTAACATGACATGCTCTTACTTTTAAAATGTCCTTGTTCACATACATGCTTATTCTTCATAGCTGCAGTCCTGACAAACGCAGTTTTGTGTATTCTTCTTATTTTATAGCCTATTGTCAACATTATTTCATATTTCCACATAGTTTTCATAATTGGCATTTCTAATGGCTGCCCCACATTCCATGGTGTTGATGTTCCATACTGAACTATCCCTTGTTGGACATTTGGATTGTTTCCAGTTCTTTTAGATAAGATGTAATCAACATTTTTTCACATTTAGCATTTTGAGTTTGTTCAGTTCTTTCCTTAAAGTGAATTCCCAGCAGTGAGCTCACAGCATGAAAGGTTTGAACTCTGTTACGGCTTTTGGTTTGTACCTAGTTAGAGCCTGTTTTCGAAGAAGAGCCAATTGAATGTGGATGGTCGCTAGCTGTGTACATGTGTGTCTGTCCCATGTTCCCTTCGCTAGTATTGAGCCTCTATGATATTTTAATAAGGTGTATTATTTCTGTCATGTTTATTGAAGAAAACTTTTAAAAAGATACATATAAAGAAGAAAACAAACTATCCATAATCCCATTACTCAGAGGGAAGCATTTTAAAATGTACTTCAAAGTATATATTTGGCTCAAAAAATACAAAACTGTAACCTCTTTTCTATTTTTGGATAGAGGCTTTACTTCTCTCTCCATTCTGAGGTCAATTCTGAGTAATATTGGAATGAACTTTCTTGTGAATAAATCTTTGTACACATCTTGGAATCATTCCTTAAGAAATTCCCAGAAGCAGAATTGTTGGATCAAAGAATATGATTGTTAAGGCTTTTGAAGAATATTGAAAACTTGCTGTTGAGGAAAGTTGTGCCAGTTTATATACTTCACCTGTTTAGAAGTCCATGGCAGGCTGATTGGGTAACAGCTAAGCCTTGGGCTGGTTCTGAGCCAGGTTGCTGTGGTAGGGACAAAGGTGGTGCCAAGGGGGAATTTGAGCTACATTTCTGACAGAACATCTGTAGGCACTGGTGACAGATGGCTTATGGCATGCTGTGTGTGTCTGTATGTCTTGGGGAGCCATGTTGAACGAGAGTTTCTACTCTATCTTTTTGCATAGGAATTTTCCAGGATGCAAATAATAAGATAATTTACAGGAAAGCACTTAGCAAAGTTGAGGTGCTCTGTAGATGTAAAAGATTATTGTTAGTATTGGTAACTAAGAAATCTACCCCCCGTGCCCTTGGAACAGGGTTGTTTCAAGGATAAAATGGCTGGTGTGTGTCATGTACTCTAGACAAACAGTCATTCTCTTGAGTGACACAGGAACTAGGACAAACTTGAGAGACCAACCTGGGAGAATTCCTGTATTTTATTCTCACCCGTCTGAGTTCCAGAGCATGGGGACACTTGCTTCCCCTTCACTTTTTCTCATGCTTCCAGTGAGGAGAGAATCTGTTTAAACAGCTGCAGGAAGGGTCCAGCCTGGAATGACAGTCTTCTGGCAGAGAAGGAGACACCTCTGTCCTTGAAAGGCCTTGGGTCCCTAAGGCTGGGGGAAGTGCTTAGGCCCACTTGTGGGCTGCAGCCCTGCGCCCTGGCTGCCTGGCGGCGTGGGTATTGTGTGCTCAGCCTGGGGGAGGAGACTGAAGATGCCGATAAGGAGGCCCTTCCGGTCCAGCCAAACAGGCGCAGGAAAGCTTCTGCAGAGGAAAGATTAGACACAGCCCCCAACTTAGAGAACACAGAGGGGAGGGCATTGGGACAAACCCCTAGAGCTCTTTGAGGGTGATATTGTTTACTGTTGGAGAAGGACGACGGAGGGAGCCCGGCCTGCTTGTGCAGATGGCGGAAGCTGCAAGTTGGGTCTGGAAAGGCCTTTTTTTAGATCAGTTCCACAAACATGTTTTGCATATAGAAACTCCCCACCTTGGAAAGGGATTAATGAGTGGGAAAGGTATCGTTCATTTCCCCAGGAAACAAGGTGCCAGTATTTACTGGCGCGTCCAGGACTCTTTGCCAAGCACCTGCGCCCCAGTGCTTTGGTACCAAACAACCTAGAGCTGCCTGGGGAGCTAACTGACTGGGGGCCCAAGTGGCTCTGTCGCAGTGGTCCTCCCTCCTCCTCTCACCTCTGAGGAAAATCAAATCTGTGCTCAGTACAGCGATGCTTTCTTACTATGGAAAGTGAAAGAGCGCACTTACTTCAGCAAGAGAATTCAGACATTTGCTTTGGTTAGTGCTGATGAAATGCTGTTTCATGAATTCACTTTCATTTCCCTTACATGCCTGGCTTCCCAGATCTATTGTGTATTTCTAGGAAATAGGAAAATATGAAAGGTAATATATACAAAGAGTAAAATAAAATATTTCATTGTCTTTCTTTTTGAAAATGATATTGTGGCAGTCTCAGGCCTGCCTTATTTTTATTTTTATTTTTCACATGTATTAAAAAATATTCCCAAAGGCTGCTTTTGAGCTCTTTCTCATCCGTGGGTCCATGTCAGCCTCCCCTGGTGCTTAACACCTGTGGTCTTGCCCAGGAGGGATTTATATTTGCAGGCCTTGTTTGTCCTGGAGATAGCTCTGATTTAGAGTCAGGGGACCCGTCATGCATGCTTTTCTGGCTCTCTTGATCACATGCTGTATGGCCTGAGGCAAGTCACTCTAGATTCCAAGTCCCATTTCTGTAAAATGGGGAGAACAAGATAGGCTCCTCCCCCTCCTCAGGAGGATTCTGTATCAGAGTGCAGTGAGTAATTTCTGAGCTGTAATACACGATACAGATGTGTGAGAGTTTTGTTTTTACTAGTAAAATAAACAGACTGTTGTTCTATCTGTTTGGCTGTGATGGGATGGATGCTTGGTTTTGAAGGCAGTTGATATGAAAGAATGAATCCACCATGTAGGAACTGAGTGCTGGGACCTGGAGAGAAAACCATGGCACACACAAGGGCCTGGAAAGGACAACCCCTGAGGCTGGGTGGGGCTGGGGGGGGCATTCCTTCCCTGTCACATGAAGGGATGCGGCGGACAGACAAAGACAGAAAGATAGAAACAGAGCACCCCAAACAGATTTTTTTTTTTTAAAAGGACTTCTCTCACTGTTTTAGGAAAATCATCTTGCCCTTCCAGCACTACTGCAGACCAAATGGAAGGTCGAACACAATTTGTTAAGAGCTGGAGGTTATCCTCTTTCCTAGAGCTGGATACTAGAGCCTCTCCAGAGGCAAACACTATTAGTAGTTTTCTTTTGTATCTTTCCGGAGATTTTTTATGCTTATACAGATTAAATAATTGAATGTGCCCTTTTCATACTATACACACCATTTTCTACCTTGCCTCTTTCACTTAGTGCATCTTGCAGATGTCCACAGCAGGCTTCATGGTATATTGATGTATGGTTTTCATAATCTTACAACCATTTTCCTGCTGATGGACTTTCAGGTTGTTTTTCATATTTGTTAGTACAAATGTTGTAATGAATACCCTACTACATGTATCCTTGTACACATGTATTACATAAGTAGGATAGATTCGGAGAGGTAGAACTGCTGGGTCTGAGGGTTTGTAATAGCCTTTTTAGTTTTAAATCAATATTGCCCTCCATAGAGGTTGCATTGATTTACTTCCTACCAGTGGTATACCCATGCCCAATTTCTCCGCACTCTTTCCTATATAGAGTGAACTTTGCCAGTCTGAAATGAAAAACGGCTTCTGATTATGAATTTATTGTAGTTTTCATTATAAATTATAATCTTAATTGTCAAGAATTATAATTTAGAATTATAAATTAATTAGAGTTTGAATTTACTCTTAGGAGTAAAGCTGATCGTTTCCAAAAAAATGTGTCATTTTTATTCCCCTGCTTGTAAACTATCTGCTCATGTCCTTTGTCCATTTTTTTTTTAATTTTTTTTTTTTAACATTTATTTATTTTTGAGACAGAGAGAGACAGAGCATGAACGGGGGAGGGGCAGAGAGAGAGGGAGACACAGAATCCGAAGCAGGCTCCAGGCTCTGAGCCATCAGCCCGGAGCCTGACGCGGGGCTCGAACTCACGGACCGCGAGATCGTGACCTGAGCCGAAGTCGGACGCTCAACCGACTGAGCCACCCAGGTGCCCCTGTCCATTTTTTCTATTGATTTATTCAATTTTTCTTATTGATTCATAGGATCTCTTTAAGCATTTAAGGAAATTAGCCCTTAGTTATATGTATTTCAGATATCTTAATCAGGTCTTCTTTTATTCTGCCATGCATTTTTTTTTTTTTTTTTTTTTTTTATAGAGAGAGAGTGTGTGTGCACAAGTTGGGGGAGAGGAGCAAAGGGAGAGAGAGAGACAATCACAGAGCAAGCCCCATATTCAGCACGGGGCTGGAAGCAGGGCTCAGTCCCACAACCCAGGGATCATGACCTGAGCTGAAATCAAGAGTCAATGCTTAACCAACTGAGACACCCAGGCACCCCATGCCATGCAGAATTTTTTTTTTTTTAATTTAGTCAAATTGGTCAATCTATTTATTTTATGGCCTTGATTTTGAGTAATTCTTAGAAAGCCTTCCCCACTCTAAGATTTTATATAGATCATGCTTTCTTTTAGTACTCTTATGTTTTCATTTTTCAAAATCTAAATCTTTAATCCATCTGGAATTTATTTTAGTATAAGGAATGAGATAGAGTTCCAACTTAATTTTTTCCCAGAAAGACGTGGGTTTTGAATCCTGGCAGTTTTACTCATTAGCTGTGTAATTTTGGTGGAGGCTTAGAGTTTCCTCTTCTGTAAGCTGGGGGTAATGATAATAGTACCTACCTCCTAGGGTTGTTGTGAGGATTAAATGAGTATGTACATGTAGAAGAGTATTTGGCACATAATAAGCATTGAATTAAGTTTCAGCTATTATTATTATTAACAATGATAGAATGTAAAATCCTTATATCCTAGGTGTCTAGGATATAGAGGCCACCTTGCAAGTCACTAGTGTGTGACTTAGGGTGACACTTCATTACCTAAACCATCAGTTTCCTCACTTGTATAACGAATGATAAGAACCAGCTCATGAGATTGTTGGCAGGTGCAGATTAGATCATGTCTGTGAAAGCATGTTGTAAACTGTAAAGGGCCACGTCAGAACACTGGAGATTATGGCCGGGTGCGTGAGGAGCAGCCATGGCACAGGTGGGTGTTTGACATCTCTGGCCAAGGAGAATGATAACTTGCAATAACATGAAATTAGCAGCTTATGTAAAGCAAGTAGGCTTGCAGCAGTTGATTATAGTAATGTTTAGTAATTGCCTTCTAGTAATTAAGCACTAATGAGCTTCCTGAGACAGGACCTTGTCAGAGTGAAAGATCAAATGCTTGCAACCCAGTGTCTACTTGAACATGGCACTGGGATATGCTGACGTGAGTGTCTTATTGAAGCATGGTCCTTGTCCTTAAGGATACTAGGGGCAGTAGATGTGTAGAGCACAGCCCCCTGCACCAGGCAGGCGTACATATGGAAATGTACTTAGAAGAAGGTCCACTGTGCCCTGGGATTGTCCAGAAGGGGGAGACTCACCTGCAGAGCTCTGTGTGCCAGTCTGAACCTGGTCCCTGGAGTCCGACTCAGATTATAAAATACCCAAGCTCAGTAATACCTTCAAATGTTACTTGTTGCCCTTTTTTATTCCTCCGTTTGTTGTTTTGGATTCATCAGGCTTATCTTGTTTCTCATGCCTTGCCAATCGCCCTCCACAGCTTCTGGGTACACATGATATTATGTTTGGGGCCTCTGTTTTTACTAGATCTGACTACTCAAGTTTTCTCTGGGTAGTATTGCCCAGTAAATTTGAATTTCAGATAAACAGCTAATAACTTTTTAGTAGAAGTATGTCCCATGCAATATTTGGAACAAACTTGTGTTAAAATTTATTTGTTGCTATCTGAAATTGAAATTTATCTGGGCCTGCCCTTCCCTTCCCTTCCCTTCCCTTCCCTTCCCTTCCCTTCCCTTCCCTTCCCTTCCCTTCCCTTCCCTTCCCTCCCCTCCCCTCCCCTCCCCTCCCCTCCCCTCCCCTCCTTTCCCTTTCCCTTTCCCTTTATTTATTTATTTTTTCATGTAGCAGCCCTACCTGGGTGGCAGCCCTGATTTCAGGTGCTATAAAATAACATTTACTTCACTGATGCTTCTTGGAGCCCTAGTAGTGTGGAATTTTTTTGTTAAAAGGTGTTGGATGAGAAAAGAACTCTCAGCTACAATCACATATGGTAAATCTTGGGTCATTATGGGAATTTTTAGAACCTTTTAAATAATTTGTTTTAAGCTTATTTGTGGGAGAAAAAGAGAGAGAGGGAGGGATGGGTGAGGGGCAAAGAGAGGGAGAGAGAGAATCCCAAGCAGATCCCATGCTGTCAGTGCAGAGCCCAATGTGGGGTTTGAAGTCATGAACCATGAGATCATGACCTGAGCTGAAACCAAGAGTTGGACACTTAACCGACTGAGCCACCCAGGCACCCCTAGAATCTTTTAAATCTTCAAGATTGAGTCATAGTATTTAGTATTTCTCAAAGTTTTGTCACTGTGAAGCTATCCTCCTGCCACCCCTTACTTGAGTATTTAGGGTCATGGGAATAAATGTTGAATGAATGCTGAGAGTCTTTGGTAATCAGTTTTGTTTGTAGACCATGTGTTCTGATTTTGGGTTTGGGGAAAATACCACTCTATAGAAAACAAAAAATTCTGCCTAATGTTATAATTGCTTTTGTTTTTAAAATCTATACATTTAAAAATCTATACATGTATAGGTCAGTGTATATAAACAGAAAAACTAGAAGGATGTATACCAAAATGTTAACTATAATTATCCCCAGGCAGGGATGTGGTTAGGGAAAGAGATTATAAGTGATTTTCTTTTCCTTTTTGTTTGGCTGTATTTTCTGCAATCAGTATATGTAATGCTTGATATATATAGCTCTAGTCATATGACATTTGATTATTATATTTTTTTAAATGTCACTTTCCATGCATTATCTTATTTGCCTCTCAAGCAACTCAGTGATAATAGATTCTGTTATCCCCATTTTATGGATGAGGAGACTTTACACAGCTCTTTAGCAGACCCACGTCTCTTGATGTCATTAGCCATGCTGCCTCTTTGGTATGAGAGAATGGCAGCACACACTGTCCTGAGAAGAGCTGTGGTGGCTCCTCACCCAACCCCCTCGGTTTACAGTTCAAGGTTGAGACCCTGAAAGCGAAAAGGACTTGAATGAGACATGTGGCTTTTGAACAAGGACAAGTCCCCCAAACTATCATTTTCTGGAGCAGGGCTGGGAGAGGGAATCAAGCCACTGTTTACCAGAAGCCTTGACTTTATCTGTTATACTGAGCCCAGAAGGGCGAGGGGAAAAATGTACTGATGTGCAATGGAGAATACAGTGTGTTTTGTTTTTTTTTTAAGGTCACTTTGATAAATGGTTTATGTTGCCAAGATCACATTGCTTTAGAATGTTTTTTTTTTTTCTTTTCATAGTACACCTCATTTAACTGTGTCTTTTTTAAATGCATTTTTTTCTTTTCCTCATCTATTTTTCCTGTGAATATGATGTTTGGGGTTTTGCGGGTTCATCTGAGTAGTGTTCCTGTTTATTGCCCCATGCCCAATACTTAGTTACATGGATGAATGAATTGTGGGAGTGGTATTTGGGGGAAAGTCAGGGTCCAGCTCCTCAAAGAGACCTGGGGTCAGAGGACACTGTGAAGAGTTGTGCTTGTGTGATCCGGAATCAGTGTGTGGCCCTATCAATGTGGCTGTGCTGCTTTGAGAGGAGGGAGATTCTAGAATATTGCAGCTCACAGGCATTGAGGGGTTCCATTCAGCTGAGCCTCCAGCCATTAGGACAGGTCTAGCAGTGCTGTCTACCACAGGGCAGGGGACAGCAGCATCCTACTTCAGGAGGAGCCAGGGTTTGGAGTCAGATGGATCAGGGTATGAATCCTGGTCCTAAGACCCACTAGTTGTGTGACTTCAGGATAACCTCTCTATGCCTCTGTTCCCTCCTCTGTAAGCTGGGGATGATAATAAAAACACCTCATAGGATTGTTGTGGGGATTAAATGAGTACGTACACATGGAAGAGTACCTGGCACATCATAAGTGCAAATAAGTGTCAACGACTATTATCATTAACAATGATACAATATAAAATCCCAAGAATAAGGACGCCTAGGTGGCTCAGTTGGTTAAGCGTCTGACTTCAGCTCAGGTCATGATCTCATGGTTTGTGAGTTTGAGCCCTACATTGGGCTCTGCATTGACAGTGCAGAGCCTGCTTGGGATTCTCTCTCTCCCTCTCTCTCTGCCCTTCCTCCCTGTCTCCTGCTCTCTCTCTTTAGATAAAAAATCTAAAAAAAAAAAAAAAATCCCTAGAATAGTCAGTAGCATACCTTTTGACATGTTTGCTCCCCAGAGTAGGTGTGACTTTTGTTGTCAATTTAGGGCTGTGTGTCACTAACTGATTTTGAATGGGTTTCCCTCTCCTGGAATGCTTTCTTATCCCAGGGTGATTGGCAATGCCTGAGCTGTTGCCTTACTTACCAGTCAGAAGGGCTTCCTCAGACATAGTTTTCAGAGAATCCTGTGATCTTTTCAGTCAGTAATGTGTTTTCTATTAGAGACAGCACGGTGACCACAGCAGGTAACCCATAGTATACAGTCCAGCCTTAGCCACAGACAGCCCTGTGTTTTTAAAAAGACCAAACACTTTTTCCCCAGAGCTTTATTTAAAAACGACAACAACAACAACAACAACATTCAACAGAGCATTAAATTGACCTCATAGAAAGGAGAAGGGCCTTACTTTATCTTCTGTGGCTCTCTCCAGGTGCTGGCCACATGAGATTTGACTGTCAGCATTGACTCTGACCAAGTAATTCTTCCCCTTCTTTCCCTGAAGGTGCAGAATTTGGACACTGCAAACCTCTTAGGAGCCCTGTTTCTTGGGCCTTTAAATTTGGACATTCTCTGAATTCTCTGCCTTATGTCTTTGGCCTCTGCCAAAGATGGAGGAGTAAATGTGTGGCAAACAATCCAAGCACAGAAGGATGCTGTCTGGTCCTGTGCTCCCTGTTCACTGGCTTACGAAAGCAGTGAGTTGTGGTCCGTGTGGGACCCAGAGAGCCCCACGTCTTCCTGCTGTCTTTGTCCCTATCTCTGAGGTTTTTTTTCTTCTCACTATTAAAGCTTTATTGAATTTTAATGAACATACTGCATCCCTGAATTTTTATCTGGAGTCTGTCCTTGATTCTTAATTAAACTACTACAGTGTGGTGGCAAGAGTTTTGGATGTGAAGAGGGAAGAGGGAAGAGAAAAAGGAAATCACATTTTATTGAGTGCTTGCCCCTTATCATTCAATTCATCATATCTTTCTTAAGCTCTTGCCACAAGCCAGGCATTGGGAAAGGCACTGTAGGTAATGTGTTAAAGATGTCCATGGGGGACTGGACCCAGCCTACCTGGGTTTGAATTTCAGCTCCACCAGTTAGGTGGGACCTTAACAACTTCTTATTTAACTTCTCTTGTGCCTCAGTATCCCCATCTGTCAAGTTAGGATGCTAATAGTGTCCACCTGTTAGGAGTGCTGTGAGGAGTAAATGAGTTAGTAGTATAGAATGAGACAATGATGATGATGATGATGGTGATGGCAGCAAGGATGACAGTGACCTTGATGGGGAGGAGTTAGGATTGGGACTCAACCAGATAGACACATCATTTCTTTCATGTTGCTTATAGTCATGTGTGTGCACGTGTGTGTATAGGGTGGAGGTGCTGAGGGATGCACTTGGAGCCTAAGACAGATATAAATACATCAATACAATGAAGCTTGGTGAGTATGACTCTAGGACAGGGAAGGGTATCATTCGAGTGTCCAGCAGGGGGTCAGCCTCCTAACAGGTCAGAGAAGCATACTAGACAGTGACTTTTCAGTGAAATTGAAAGGAGAAATAAAAGTTAGCTGGGCTGGGAGTGGTGAGGGGAGGTTGTGTTCTATGTTCTTGGCAGAGGAACAGTATACGTGAAAGTCTGAAGAGGAAAGCAGCTCCACGTGTCTAAGGAACTGAAGAAACCCAGTGAGCCTAGAGCTCGGAGTGTGAGCAGAGTGGTGAGAAGTCAGTTGGCAATGAAGGCAGAAGCCAGACCATGGAAAACAGTTGTTTTATTGAAGAGTTTGGATGACTAAAGAGCCAAATACTATCCTCAGGGATTTCCATGAATTCCTTCAAGCATTACAACTCTGTGATATAGGTGTTATTAGCCACATTTTGTTAATGGAAAAATTGAGGCTCCAAAAATTTTTCACTTATCCAGAGGCATAGACTTAGAAGATAGTAGAGCCAGGATTTGAACCTAGTTCTCTCTGGCTCCAAAGCTAGAGTTCTTTTGATGGCAACCTATGCCTTCTGAACTTGAACTCTGGCTATTAGCTTTATGACTTCAGACTACCCTCAGTTTACTCACCTGTAAAATAGGTAACATTAATAAATGCCAGCCTCAGAGACTTGTAAAGACAAATGAAAATACATCTAAAATGCCAAGAATAGTGCCTGGCATATTAGCGAATTCCGCAACGGGGGACCCTTGACAGAGAAGCATTTTTCCTTCACAGGCCCGGTGAACTGAGAGAAAACCCCATGAGCTGCCATATGCATGTTGGCCTGGTTGTTGGTCATCTTTCCAAGGATGAGTTAAGACCCACATAGAAATCATCTCTGCACATAGGGAATCTCCTCCCCCTAGCTACTTGACAAGTCTCAGTGGAGTGGCCTCTCTTTCGACCCTGCAGCCTCGTAGCCATTTGAGCTTCAGCTCTGCTGGTAGGCGTGATCCTGAGGCTTCCTTCAGCTCTCCCAAGCACCCTTCCCCTCATGGGCTCAACGGGTGTCCTTTTCCTCTTCTTCCGGAGTCCACCAGGCCTGCTCTTCCTGCACCTTATGAAATGAGCTTCACTGCTGGTTTGAAATATATTTGACTTTGTGGTTGTTGTTTGACTTTTCTCACATTAGTCTCCACGGCAGAGCCTGTCTCATCTCTGTTTCCTACCATGGTTAGCCCAGTGCTATAGTAGGTACCCAATAGATTATAATGGTTTTCACCAGGATAGAGCTTTGTGGATACCAAGACTCTTCTGTACAGTTAAAAAAAAAAAAAAAATCTTTACAACTGTCCTCTGAAGTAGACACAGCATGTAGTCTTTTCAGCACAGTTGGAGAAATTAAGGCCTACACTCAAGCATTAGGCCTACTAATTAACTTTTTAATTCTACAGAGTAGACATTTACTAAATATAACTGTCCCATGCACGGGCTAGGAAATAGAGCCAAAAGATATAATCCCTTCCCTCAAGGATGAAGCAGACACTTAGTTTTAGGACAGAGGGATGATGAAAGTGTTTCAATTTATTTGGAGGAGAGCAGCAAAAAATTCAGAGAGAAAGAGATGCTTGCATTGGGCTTTACAGGATTGACTTGGTGGCACAGAAAGGGCAGGAGGGAGGGAATTCTGGGCAGAGGGAGTGACACATGCCACAGCCCATAGGAATGAGGAGCCAGGCACCTTGGGAGGTCCTGCGGTGTCAGCCTGGCTGGCAGGAGGTTCTGCAGTGGTGGCAGGGGAAGATGGCGATAACTCCCTCGGTTAAGACTCCAAGACATCCAGGACTTACCGGGGACTGAGAGGTTTGTTCCTAGTTCCTTCCCTTCATTCAGTCTCCCAGTCACTTGGCATTCTTCCCGGAGGCACATACCGCATGTGCATAAACCACCTAGAAGCTTTGGATGGGCTCTCCTTTGTCCCTGCTTCCTTGCACTCCCAGCTCATCTGCACATGGGTTTGTAATCTCCTTTCCATGCTGAAAGAAAACAGATCTTGCCACATGAGTGACCTGCGACCTGACGACTTAGCAGAATAAAGGTTACCAGGTGAAAGGCCATTGGTATCATTTCTGCTCTGTGGCATGAGGTAACCGCGAAGGAATAAAGTTCATCTGTGACCAGACACCTGTGTTCCTGTCTCACTGGCAAGATCACCGTTAAACTGAAGAGCATTAAATTGCTCTTTGAATGAGTCAGATCCCTTGTTCCCGAGGAGACGAGCCTGGCGCAGCTTGAGCTCTGTGGGCAAGTCTGACCAGGCCCCATCTCACTCTTGCCTGTGTTTGCCTTGCAGCTGTGTAAATGAGTATGGAAGATTATGATTTCCTGTTTAAAATTGTTTTAATTGGCAATGCTGGTGTGGGGAAGACGTGCCTAGTCCGACGATTCACTCAGGTAAGAGAACTTGGAAGTCCAGAGTTGGGTTTCTCAGCCCAGCCTAAGAGGATGGGTGAGCGGTCCCAGTGCCGGCTTCTTGGCTGCTGGTTCTTAATGTGACCTTTGCGCACCAGCTCTTGTAGCCTAGGTCAGAGTTTTGGAAACCATCTCAGGGGAGCATGGCTCTCTGGGTGCACCAATCAGTCCTCCCACAGCTCTTGTTGCTTCCTTTGTGAAAGGGGCAAGTGGTTTTGCTTTTGGTGTGCTATTCAAAACAGATTATTAGATTAAAAATAGATTATCACTTAACAATCTAAACGTGTTAACCAAATGAATCTGGACCTCAGACTAAACCTAAATACTAATTAAACATTTTTTTCTTTATATTTATTTATTTATTTTATTATTTTTTTTTTTGAGAGAGAGTGTGCACGCATGAGCAGGGGAGGGGCAGAGAGAAGGAGAGACAGAATCCCAAGCAGGCTCCACACCATCAGTGCAGAGCCCGATGCAGGGCTTGAACTTACAAACTGTGAGATCATGACCTGAACCATGATCAAGAGTCGGATGTTTAACTGACTGTGCCACCCAGGAGCCCCTAAATATTAATTTTTTAAAAACTCAAATACAAATTAAGCCAATCAATCCCTTGCCTATGCCCTCTCACATCCTCCTAGGCAAGTGAGTGAGTCATTTTGGTTTAGAACCAAATATGCTGATGTTTTTAAGTCTATTAAATGGGAATGAAATGAGAACAATGAAGGACTATTTGAACGAAATTAAATGTTCCCTCTGGATTGAGTCCTTATCGTATGATCTAAGTACAAGTTCCCATCAGGGCTGCTGCCCTTTTGAGAATTACTGCCAGAGATTATATGCCTGTTTTTGTACAGAAATGAGTGAGAAATCATTCTGAAGTTGGCCTTCTTTTGTATTTTCCTTGAAAAAATATGAACGGCATCCTTTTCAGGATTATGATGCAGGCATCTTGCATTTTTTCATAAAATGCCAGTTGGGAAAGCTGAGACTAGCTGTGCTAAGGCATAGGACAGCTGGATGCCCTGGAAAGAGCACCACCTTGAGTGTGGAGACTCGGGTCCTAGTCCCCATTCTGCGCTGGTCTATCCTGTGGGCCTGGATAAGTTACCTCCCCTGCTGGGCCTCCCTGCCACACGTAAGGGACCTGGTGATCTCTGAGGCCACTTCCAGCTCTGACAGTCTGTGGTTCTCTGCAGAACTGGAAAGGCAGATTGGATAACACAGACGGCTTTAGGGCATAATCACCTTTGGAAATGCCAGGGATTTTCCCATGGTAAATGAACACGGAATAGAACTCATGCTTTTTACTAAGCCTGGGCCTGGTGAAATCAAAAGTAAGAAGCTACCAGGCATCTGGGCTTAGTCAGCCGCTGTGGCGTTATACTGGAAACTCCAACTGGTTTTACTTCTGCCTAACGGTAATCTTTTCTGCTTTTGGCAGGAGGACAAGACTGCAGAGTTGTAGAGGAGTTTTTAGTACCTTTATCAAAATTTCCTTTGACCTTGTTTTATTACTGAAATATCCCTTAGAGATTATTCAGCCTATTCCTCTCATAACACAGATGAAAAACTGAGGTCTACAGGGACAAAGGACCTCTTAGCATCATATGTCATGTTAGTGGCAACGATAGGATTAGAACCCAGGTCTCCTGCTTCTCAGCCTGGTCATTTTTATTTTCTGTGTCCTAACCTCTGAGACCATAGGAATATGGCTTTTGTCTTTAAACTTTGTCATTAAAGGTAAAATGCTTCCATTTTTGAACATTAATTTTTACCAATAAGCATAACTACCCCTTTCTTTTCTCTCTACTTTTTACACCCACCCCACGCCCCAGACCCTTAACTCTTCCCAAAAGTAACATTCCCTAGAGAGGATTATGTTTGGTTTCGTTATTTGGTAGGCAGTTAAAATGAATTGGATTCAGCTGTTTTTGAGGCATGAGGAATTGGGGAACAAAATGATGGGGGAGATGCTGGGAAGGATCTGCTTTATTTTTTTTGGCATTTATTAGATAGCAAAACAGCTGGAGTGATAAACTCGAAGCTTGGCAGCCTTGTGTTTGAGCCAAACTAAAATAGAAGAAAATTGATTCAATATTTGTAAGTAAAGTTATGAATGTTTATATTTACATCTTTTGCAGACATGCAATGGAATATTTTCTATGGGTTTGAAGCTCAGTCTTCTAAGTTCAAACTTTAATTAAAGAACTCTCCTGTTAGGGAATAGACTTAATTAAAGATGCCCCAATCTTAGCTGCCAGAGCTAATAAAGTCCATTTTACTTTAATTTCTGGCAATTCTGGAATACAAGTGAAGAGGGAATGGGACTAGGTGCAGAGCTCTTCCTTAATAGAATTCCTTCCCACCTCCAAGTCCCTCCCTGAGCCTCTAGGAAATATTGTATACCAGTAACGCACATTGTACGTGTAATTTTGCTAAAATGGTATCTTTCTAGTTCACCTTTCAGTTTGAGGTACTGCTTTTTTTTTTTTTTTTTTTTTTTTTTTTTTTGCTTTGTTTTCTTTTGAAATGCTTGCATCAGCCTCAACCCACTAATTTAAGACCCAGAGAAGAGGACTCGTTTGCCTAGGACCACACAGAGAACCTCCGGGCTCCCAGTTTAATGTTCTTCCTACTACACTTTCTCCCTGAATTTTATTTTCTGTGATTATCTTCCAAGTGTCATGGGCCCTGATCTCATGGAATTCTATATGTGTGGTACAATGCACTAAGGGAAATTGTTATCACCCTCAGGGCAGAGGGAAATCCAAAAGCTTCACTATCTCGTTCATGTTTCTTGTAGTGAGTTCCTGTTTGCTTTTTCATGTTGCTTGTCCACCCCCATGACTGTCCATGCCCTAGACCAATAACCAGTTTTAATCTTCCTGGAATTTACCTCTTTGGGAGCACTATCCTTTTTGCCCCTTAGCTTCTAACAATCCTGATCGCATCCTGATGGCTTCATGCTCCTCGGTCTTACCCTTGTGTCTGACTTTTGTTTCAGTCTTTGAAATCAGGGCCCCCACCACTTCTCCGTTCTCTCCCTTCACCCCTCTTTCACCCCCTTTTTCATCCCCCTTTCAGTTTCTTTGTTCTTTTAGCATTCCTCTCTCCACCTTCTCCCTCCTTCCTCCTCCCCTCATACATACATACAAAATCAAATTAAACAAGGCTCCCCTGACACTAACCAGAGTTCTCTTTTCTTCCAGTTAACTCAGCCAAAGGAAGGGGCTGGTGATGGATAGCGAGCGGGGAGAGGGGAGAACATTTCATTTAGTTGAAAGATTTGCTTAATTATTTTCCTTTATTTCCTCTTTAGGGTCTTTTCCCTCCAGGGCAAGGAGCCACGATTGGAGTTGATTTTATGATTAAGACAGTGGAGATTAATGGTGAAAAAGTAAAGGTAAGATGCTAAGTGTTCAATCAGGCTTTCATTGTGCTATGTGAGAGGAAGTAGTGTTTTCATAACATTTATTAAATCTCCTAATCAAATCCCTCATTGAAAATAATATACTCAGCCATGGAAATTTATTTCTAAACAGAGTTCTTCTATTCCCTTTGTAGATGTTGTGTTTACTCTTAAGAACAGCAGCCCCATGAAAGAGCCTGCTGATTCCCACTTTGGTTATGGGTCATTCGGTCATATGCATCACTTATTGGAGTTATTGTGTCTCCCACCATAACCCTATTTGTAACAGGGGAGAAATTCTAAGTGAGGGGTCCAGGAAAGATCCACTATCTCCCTTTTCCTCTCTGTGGCCTTTGGACTGTTGGGTACCTGTAAGAACCATGGTATGTCTGGTAACAGGAGAAGGGAGGTAGTGTTTATTGACCTAATATGTCAGTCATATTATTGACCTAACATTCATATTTAACTTAGTTCTTACCGTAACCCCTGTGAGGTAAGTGGCAAATTACCTTCCTTTTATAGGTTTCAGAGAGATTGAGCAACTTATCCATGGCTACACAGGAAGGAAGGGAGGTAGGGGCGATCTGAACTACTTTTGCAAGCCGGTGATCCACTGCCTCCCCGGGGTCTCCTCTGCTATGCAAAAAGAGGGGGATGAAGGCACAATAGGCCTGTCACCTTGAAGCAAGGAAAGGAGGAAGGTGATGGGAAGAAATGTGGAATAACACTGAATTATATGGAAAGAGGGTAGAGAGGCTGATGGTTGGCTCTGTGCTCTACCTGCCCCTCAGAGTTAGTGAGATTCCACTGTCAGATCTTTCAGACCTGAGTCCCATGGTGAGAAGCAGTGAACCATAAACAGCCAAATGAAAACTGCGGCATCAGAGTTCCAACTAGATCTCACTTAAGCATCACAAGTTTGAATCCATGTCTCTTGCATCCTTCTCCCATATATACCTGCACTCCTGCCTTCAAATGCCTCGGGAAGGGCAGAGAAGCTCCAGGGTGCTCTTGCAGCATTTCAGAGATATACAGTGAAGTGTTTAGGGTGAGGTTCCTGAGGGGGGACAGAAGCTATCCCACTTCTCTTCCAGCCCTGGCTCCTCAAAGTGGTTCCTTAGGCAGAGGCGTCCACATCAAATACAATAGTGAATGGAGAACTGGGGGCGCTGGAAAACAAAGCAGGGTGTGAAACCCATGTAAATGCCAACCAGAAAGCTCAGAAAAACAGTGCATTGGGGTGGGGAGAAGGAGCTAGGGTGTGGGAGTAGGAAGGAGACAAGAGTGTGTGTCCAGGGAGCATTGGCAGAAGAGCCAATTGTAAGTACTATTCCAGCCGAGTGGAGGTGATGGCCACCCCTAGGAGTTGAGTAAGGATAACTAGTGTTTCAAGCATTTTACTTCCAGATGTTTGGGTTTCCTATTCATATACACATATATGTGTGAATTCATTCCTTTGACCACAATGCTATGTGCCAAGCCCTGGGAATGAATAAGGGTGAATATTCATTTCCCCACTGTAATCCCCACTGTTAAAGAACAGCCTTTTTTTTTTCTGAATCCCCAGGTTTAGGTATTGCATTTATTCCATTTTCTACAAACCATAAGCTCATTGTTACGTGCTTATTATACTCAGCTAAAATCCATCTTTTCATAACATCTAACTCTACCATGAGACCACAGGCTCCCCAAGAACAAGGTTTGTGTCTTACTCATCTCTGTATCCATGGCATAGTTCCTATCCTGTTACCTCTCCTGGCCCCTAGACCTTCACCTTTAAACAGTAAGAGTTGGGGGCGCCTGGGTGGCTCGGTTGGTTAAGCATCTGACTTCAGCTCAGTTTATGATCTCACCATTGGTGAGTTTGACCCACGCATCAGGCTCTGTGCTGACAGCTCAGAGCCTAGAGCCTGCTTCAGAATCTGTGTGTGTGTGTGTCTCTCTCTCTCTGCCCCTCCCCCACTTGCACTCTGTCTCTCTCTGTCTCTCAAAAATAAACATTAAAATAAAAAAATAAACAGTAAGAGATTTAATCTTCCAAATGCAGTCCTAATTGTTTGAGTTTTTTTCTAGCCATTTATATAGAATCAAGATCTAAAATAATGCTCTGAGAGTGGTGCCTGGTGGCTCAGTTGGTTGGGTATTCAACTCTTGATTTCGGCTCACAGTAGTGACATTGGGCCCTGCATTGGGCTCTGCACTGGGCATGGAGCCTGCTTAAGATTCCTTCTCTCCCTCTCCCTTCATCTTTCCCTTCTTTCCCTTGCTGGTGTGTGCGTGCACACTCTCAAAACAAAAATAAAAATAATAAAATAAATGACCTGCTTCAACCACATTAATCCAAGGGCCTCATTAACACGTGGATACAAAAAAAAATAACACGGGGATACATGAGGAGCAACTTCTTCAGTCTTTCAATAGAAGAAGGAAGAGCTGCCCAAACTTCCCTAGGGAAAGAGTTTTTGTCTTACTGTCATCCTTGTTCTTTAATGTTTACCGAATACCTCTTCTTGGTGATGTTTAAGTGTCGTTTTGCAGGTAGTGTGCAGGCTTTCTTAGAACCTCGTAAGTCAGTGGAAAAGAGAATCTACGGGTGGTTTGTGCAGGATCACCTGCTTGGTGAGTGCCAGGGCAGCACCACAACCTAGGTCTCTTTCGTGACTTTCCATTACCCCGCCTCAGCCTCCCCTATTAAGGCTCATTCCTTCTAGGATAGCCTCCAGGATTGAAGGCAGGAAATCAAAGGTATTAGAAAAATTCTTGTGGCTGTTAAGCCTTAGTGCCAAGTCAGTAAAGGCAAAGTTGAGGCCCTTCCTTAAAGTGGTCTGCACCTGGGTAACTTGGTTGAGCATCTCATTTGGGCTCAGGTCATGATCTCACGGTTTGTGAGTTCAAGCCCCACATCAGGCTTGCTACTATCAGCACAGAGCCCTCTTTGGATCCTCTCTGTCCTTTCCCTGCTAGCATGCACACATGTTCTCCCTCAAAAACAAATACATAGGAAGGAAGGAAGGAAGGAAGATAGGAAGGAAGGAAGGAAGGAAGGAAGGAAGGAAGGAAGGAAGGAAGGAAGGAAGGAAGGAAGGAAGGAAGAAAAAGAGGTCTGCATTTTGAAAATGACCTTGAGTAGAAAATGGGATGAAAACAGGGGCGCCTGGGTGGCTCAGTCGGTTAAGCGTCCGACTTCAGCTCAGGTCACGATCTCGCGGTCCGTGAGTTCGAGCCCCGCGTCGGCTCTGGGCTGATGGCCCAGAGCCTGGAGTCTGCTTCCGGTTCTGTGTCTCCCTCTCTCTCTGCCCTTCCCCTGTTCATGCTCTGTCTCTCTCTGTCTCAAAAATAAACGTTTAAAAAAAAAAAAAAAAAAGAAAATGGGATGAAAACAGATGTAGAATTTTCTCCTATCCTTTTTTTTTTAATCAGTCTATCATAAATAAATGAGTAACAAACAAAGCTTTAAGTTCAGACTACAACATTTTAACTTTAGGAGATTAATTATAATATAAATAGAAGAGTTACTATCTTTGTGTCAGGTATATATTACATAGATAAGAAAGTCTTTTGTTTTTTAATTTTATTTAAGTCCAAGTTAGTTAACATATAGTATAATAATGATTTCTGGAGTAGAATTTAGTGATTCATCACTTACATATGACCCCCAGTGCTCATCCCAACAAATGCCCTCCTTAATGCCCATCGCCCATTTAGCCCATCCCCCAACCTAACACCTCACCAGCAACCCTCAGTTTGTTCTCTATATTTAAGAGTCTCTTATGGTTTGTCTCCCTCTCTGTTTTCATCTTATTTTTGCTTCCCTTCCCCTATGTTCATCTGTTTTGTTTCTTAAATTCAACATATGAGTGAAATCATATGATATTTGTCTTTCTCTGACTGACTTACTTTGCTTAGAATAATACACTCTAGTTCCATCCACATTGTTGCAAATGGCAAGTTTTCATTTTTTTTTTAATGTTTATTTATTTTTGAGAGAGAGACAGAGTGCAAGTGGGGAAGGGGCAGAGAGAGAGGGAGACAGAATCCGAAGCAGGCTCCAGGCTCTGAGCTGTCAGGACACAGCCTGACGTGTGAACTGCTAGATCATGACCTGAGCCAAAGTCGGACACTCAACCGACTGAGCCACCCAGAGGCCTGAAGATTTCATTCTTTTTGATCACCAAGTAATATTCCATTGCATACACACACACACACACACACACACACACACACACACACAGAGCACATCTTCTTTATCCATTCATCCATCAATGGACATTTGGACTCTTTCCATAATTTGGCTATTGTCAGTAGCCAATGAACATCCATTCATCCATATATCCATCCTGTAGTATAGTAGATGATATGCACCAAGAATAGGTAAAGCATTTTTGCCCTGTAGGAACTCGCAGTCAGCTAGCTCAAACATTTTATGTGTGAAACCTTCCTTAATATCCTGCTAATCATTTAAGCAGCATTAATCAGTCCTTTCTTTTGATTCCATAATCCTTTGTTCATCAAGGTAGCCATTATTTAATTGTGTCTACCATGTACCTTGTACCCTGTTAGGAAAGCACACTGGAGTATAAGGTTCAATAAGAGACGGCCCTTGCCCTTAAAGTACTGAGTCTAGCAAAGAGGCACACCTATGACTACAATACATTATTGAAACAGTGAGACAATAGAGATGAGTAGTAGTGCAAAGAAGAGTGGAGACGAACAGTGTAGCCCCATGCTGGACATGAAGGTGGTTAGAAAGCCCATGACTGAACTGTTGAGAACATACTGACAGCATGAGACAAAAACTAGGAGGCACTCTCTCCTGCTGACACCTCTGTAATAGGACATCTCCTATTTTATTATGGTTACTTTTCTAGGTTTGTCCTCCCTGTAGACTGTATGCTCTTTGAGATTGGGCATTATGTTTTATTTGTCTTGGGATCCTCCCTGTACCTAACATAGCAGCGGGCATATATTAATGACGTAGAAATGCTGAAAAGGAACAAATGAGTTGTAGAGAAAATAGTGAAACCGAACTGAAGATGAAGGCAGTGGAATATGGATATCCTTAAGAATCAACTCTGAAGCTAGAAACAGACAGCCCCCTATGAGAAAGCAGCATATTATCTTGGCAAGGCCATACAATCACTATTCTAGAAAATATTTCAGTGGTTTTTAACTCTCAAAGCTGTTCTCAAGATGTGCCAATCATGAGAACATACTGATATCTAATGATTGACAGTATTAAATTCAATAACAAGTGTTTCTCAAGGCTCATTGTAGCATTAAAATAATAGTCTGTTGTTCTAAGACACATCCTGGCAGAGGGGAACCATGTCCCTAGGTTTGAAGCAGAGCAGAGAAATAGCTTTTGTCCCAGCAAAAGCCATAACATCTGTATGGTTGCCTTCAGCACACAGACTTTCATGTACATCATGAAAAGCAGCTGCGGCTTCAGATCAAAGGAGAGCCTTGTGCCCCTGTTTGGGGGCAGGGACCGCCAGTCCCTCATTAGTCTCCTGAGGGAAACTGGTGTGAACAGAGGGTGACACCAACTGACTCATCCTCTCTGGATGCAGATGTATATTTAAATCAGTCTCTGGGGGCAAAGGCAGCATGGTGGTGGAATGTGTCCGCACCTGGGAATGAGAAGGTCTGGAGTCCGAGCCCCAGCTTTGTGAGTAACCAGTTAAAAGGTAGAGGACAGGCATAAACTTGCCTACCTCACTGGGTTGTTGTAAAGATTAAAGGAGACCTGTAATAAATATTTGAATGTTTGGGGTGCCTGGGTGGCTCAGTCAGTTAAGCGTTTGATTCTTGATTTCAGCTCAGATCATGATGTCATGGTTTGTGAGTTCGAGCCCCTCATTGGGCTCTGCACTGATGACATGGAGCCTGCTTGGGATTCTCTCTCCCTCTGTCTCTGCCCTTTCCCTGATCACGCTCTATCTCTCTCTCTCTCTCAAAAAATAAACAAACATTTTTTAAAAACCTATTATTACAAATAAATGATTTGAGTGTGTCAGGCGTCATGAATTACAGGGTGGGGTGCGGGAGGAAATATGTGGGGATTGGAGGTGGGTATGGGCAACCTGACCTAATCTGAACACTCCAGAAGGTGTTCCCTGAGGAAATGATGTTCTCTTAATGGGAGTGAATGCCTTTTGTGAGATAAGGTTTATGCATTTAGAAGGGAACATTCTTACTATTGCTGATGTTATTCCTCAAGGCCTTGTGCATTGTTCTAGAGAGCTGTTCTCTTGGCAGCCTTCTTCTCTGTGCAGAGAAATTCAGGGAGAAGTGATGTTTACTCTCTTCTTTGTTATTAGAAAATGTGAACTTTCAGTAGGCTTGCATATTACTGACTCCTTTTTCTAAAGAAACTACTGAAACCCAGAGATTAAGTGACTTGTCCAAGATCTCAGTGCTTAAAAGGGGTGGAGGGAAATTATTTTCTCTATCCGCCATGGCACTGTTTCTGTTTTCATTAACAAAGATAATATCTTAATAGATGCATTGAATTTTGAACTGGGAAAGGTGGTTGAGGTTGGATGTTCTCCTGCTTCAGTTGCTGACTGAAGTGCCAACTATCATAGAATGACAGTCTGCCCTGAATCCTGATGTTTGTAATATGTTGTTGTGGTCAAGAACATGAACTCTGGGACCACAGAGCCTGCTTAAATTGGCTCTGGAATATACTGGCTGTGAGACCCTGAACAAGTTATTTAATCTCTCTGTGCCTCAGTTTCTTCATGTGAGAAATGGATATAGTAATAGTACCTACTTCATCGAGTTGTTACATGTAAAATGCCTAGAGCTTGACACATAATAAATGCTCAGTAAGTTTTTTTAAAAGGATAAAAGAAATTCTTGGGTAACAAAACAAATAAAAAGCAGAAAACAAAAAGCAAAGCAAGCCCCTCTCCCTAACCAGGCATACCCAACACATTAAAAAAAAAAATGTGCATTTTTTTTTTAAGGGCAGAAAGCAACCATGAAGTTGAGTGAGGTGTTTCCATTTCTAAACTAAAGCAAGGCAATACTTTCTTTTCTGCTTCTCCAGCCTGATCTTTCTCTTACATTTTTACAGCTTCAGATCTGGGACACAGCAGGTCAAGAGAGATTTCGGTCCATTACCCAGAGTTACTACCGAAGCGCCAATGCCTTGATCCTCACCTATGACATAACCTGTGAGGAATCCTTCCGTTGCCTTCCTGAGTGGCTGCGGGAGATAGAACAATATGCCAGCAACAAGGTCATCACTGTGCTAGTGGGTAAGTAAGGACTAATGAAGAGGGAAATTGGTTTGTGGCCATCAGAGAATTTATAATCACATAATACCTATGCCCTGGTATCTTCCAGTAATATAGTCTACAGCTATATAATTCATGCAGTCAACATTCAGTTTCTCCTGAAGTTGAAGAGAAAATGAAATAGGTCATATCCCAAGGTGATGGTTTAGAAAAGTAAAGTAGAAAATATTGCTGATTGATTTTTCTGTCAACGAAGGCTCTAGGGAAGAAGGTGGACTGCCATTAGATTTATGTGGGCTGCTAAACATTAAAAAAAATCTAGTTACAAGATTGTGGAAACTGCTGGTCTAGAAGTAAAACATGTCTTGACAAAGAATTTGTTTTTGAAGCAATTGTTTATTGCCTAAAAAAATGGACTTTGGGTAATTTTTTTCTCTTCTTACATTCATGCTGACTTGAAAAATTCTAATTTCAGGAAGAATCCACTAAAGGAAATTCTGCACTTTGTTTCATCTTGTAGGAGGGTAGAACCTGTTTAGCATGAGGGAAAAGCAGAAAACAACCCATGATTTTCTTTTGTGACAAATACACCCATTAGAAAAGGAATTGATGGTTAAAAACTCCTCTTGTGGTGATGAAAAATGTTAATAATATATGGCTGTTAAAATGTTTACTTCCTAAAAAGGAACATCAGTATATATTCTAGCAAGACTTGAATTTTGGAAATCAGGGTAGAGAATCTCAGAAACATTGTTAAATTACAAATTATGGTTAACAATAAGCTAAGTAAATACTTCTGTAAGCATTATAGCTAGCATACATGTGCCAGGAATCATATCAGAAAATTTATGTGTGATGATTTGTTATTTATATATGAGGAAACCAAGGCTCAGAAAGGTGAAGCTCTTTGCCTAGGGTTGCACAGCATGTAGGATCAACTTCAAACCCTGTATTTGTCCAGCTGTAATGTTCTGCTTTATAACAAATTGCTGGACTTTTCTTTCAGGCTGCTGGGTTAAGTATCCACCTGTCTATGAGCTAGTACTCTATGCCCATTCCTGAAAACCCTCTTGCACATTGGAGAATGTCTGTCATGAAGCACTTGAAAGCACCCGTCTCAGGACTTGGGCTTTCTTTCTATTTGACAGAAAGCCCTTGAGAACTTGAGCCAAAGCATTATTCCTTGGGATTCTGTCTAAAGAAATTAAATGGAAGTTTGATGGGAAATAATTAGCCCACTCAGTATGAAAGAGGCACTGGCTTAAAAAAACAAACAAAAAACCTTTTTTTTCTTGAAAATTTCAAACATAAGCAAAAGTAGAGAAAACAGTATAATGAACTCCCATGAACACATCTCAGCTTCAATGATTATCAACTTATGGTCAATCTTATTTTATCTGTTCCCCCTCTTTTCTGTCTGCCCTTCCCTTCAGATTATTTTGAAGCAAATCCCAGATCTTCTATTAATTTATCTTTCATTAGTTCAATGAATATCTTTAAAAGATTTTTTGAGAAAGAGAACCTACCCATAATGCCATTTTCACACCTAAAACATATTAACAGTTCTTGAATAGCATCAGAAATTTAGACAATGTTCAGATTTCCTTGATTGACTCCTACATTTAAAAAAAAATTGTCCAAATCAAAGATCCCAATAAGGCTCATATATTCTAATTGATTTTTGTGTCTTTTAAAAAAATTTTTTTTATGTTCATTAAGTTTTGAAAGAGAGAGAGACAGAGCATAAGTAGGGGTGGGGTAGAGAGAGAGGGAGACACAGAATCTGAAGCAGGCTCCAGGCTATGAGCTGTCAGCACAGAGCCTGATGCGGGGTTCGAACTCACGAACCACAAGGTCATGACCTGAACCGAAGTCAGACGCTCAACCAACTGAGCCACCCTGGCGCCCCGATTTTTGTGTCTTTTAATTCTCCTTTTATATGTTAATTATCCCTCCATTTTTCTGCCTTGGAATTTATTTGTTAAAGCATATGTTAATCCTCCAGAGTTTCCAAGTCTGAATTTTGCTATTTCACCACTGTAGTGTCATTTAACATGTTCCTCCATCACCTGTATTTCCTGCAGATCTGTAGGTAAATTTAGAGGCCTGATCAGATTCAAGTTTTTTTGTTTTTTTTTTTCTTAGCGAATATACTTCCTATTTGATATTCTGAGGTACAGTTCTCATAGGACAGCTAAGAAAAATACTTGATTGTCTCTTTTTTATTTCCCAATTTTTAAAATAATGAGTTGGTTCCCTATTATCTTCCAAAAGTCACTATGGAAATTTTATATTTTTAGTATTATTAGAGATTTAAATATATGCAGTATTTTCTAGGCTCTTGCAATTGTAATTATTGAAGGTCCAAATGTTCCAACAGTGGAGCTGCTTCAGATGGTCTCCTGAGTCCTTTTGACATGACCTCACTTGCTTTCTGGTTTAAGGGTTCCAGGCACAACCAGCGCATTTCCTTCCCCGGACCTGGAATTAGCCGTTTTTTCAAGACACACATTTATTATTAATGGCAAATTATATTTAGAGGCCACAACCAAAGTGATAAGAATCTTCTGTACTAGCAGCTGCTCATTGTTTTTAGGCTTTTCAGTGGACAGAACTCGTGTGTGTGTGCGTGTGTGTGTGTGTGTGTGTGTGTGTGTGTTGAATTCTGTAGCACTCACAGGGGGTTGTCTCTTAGGCTCCACTAAGCACTTTTATTCACAAGACTACTATAGGCCATACTTGGCAGGACATTCACTTAGAAGGATTCAGAACAGGAAATAACAGCTTAATAGTAGGTCAGCATCAGGCACTACTCTTCAGTGGAAGTAATCCTCAATAGCAGTCCACATAGCTGTTCAGGGCCTTCCGGACAGTTCAGGTGAGGAAAAAGACTCATGTCAGGCACATGATGGACCTGCCCTGGCCTAGAAGCCTCAACAGGAGCCAGTCTCCCTTGTAACAACTCTACAAACCTGACTTTCAGAGTCTCTTCAAGTGAGGAATCACCACACTACGGGAAGCCCAAAGTTGTGGTTTTCCACTAGATATTTTATAATTCATATGTAGAATTCCCAGGCCAGATGGAATTTGACCTGATGATAAAAGGTCACTTTTATCATAAGCTGTGTTGCCAGGTAACATGGTTGACATATCACTTTTGTCAGGTGGAAGGAGAACAGAGGTAGAACATTTTTTAATGATAAAATCCATCATGAATTATTCACACTGATACTTGCATTTATAATGCAGGACTGTACAAATTTTACTTTAACCTCATTAATCTTTTTTTAATTAAAAAAATTTAATGTTTATTTTTGAGAGAGAGACAGAGTGCAAACAGGGGAGGGACAGAGAGAGAGGGAGACAGACAGAATCTGAAGCAGGCTCCAGGCTCTGAGCTATCAGCACAGAGCCTGATGCGGGGCTCAAACTCCCAAACCATGAGATCATGACATGAGCTGAAGTTGGATGCTTAACTGAGCCTCCAGGTGCCCCTTTAACCTCATTAATCTTATATCTCTTTTTCCTTTTTCCCATGCCCAAGTCACAGGACCATGACACCAACACAATTACTTATTTGCTTTATCCTCTAATACCCGTATAGCAGCCACAGAATAACAATACTCACACTACCACCGACAGGACGATTACTACAAGAGTTCAAGGTTTTTTCCTTCAACCCTTTTTGTCCTTAGGGTGTATACCACTGAGGATGCATGGTTAAAATACCAGAGAAATAGTTCCTCTCTGTGTGGTAACACCATTTCATGATAAACAGGTTCATTTGTTTCATATTGCTTTGCATTCTTAGGGATTGCTTTTTAAATTTAATTTTGTATAGGGGCGCCTGGGTGGCGCAGTCGGTTAAGCGTCCGACTTCAGCCAGGTCACGATCTCACGGTCCGTGAGTTCGAGCCCCGCGTCAGGCTCTGGGCTGATGGCTCAGAGCCTGGAGCCTGTTTCAGATTCTGTGTCTCCCTCTCTCTCTGTCCCTCCCCCGTTCATGCTCTGTCTCTCTCTGTCCCAAAAATAAATAAACGTTGAAAAAAAAAATAAATAAAAATAAAAATAAATTTAATTTTGTATTAATTATATAGTTTTAGTTGTACAGTTATGTGAAACATTTCTAAGATTCTGAAGTCAAATCTATTAGACAAAGTGTAGAGACATCTAGTTTCTATCCTTTCCTATCTCCCCAACCTTGCTCCTTTCATGAGTAACCATTATCTTTAAAATTAAAATGTTGGCTTATTCTAACATTAAAAAAATAAAGTAAGTCTGTAAGTGTGCCCGTGTGTATTTTTTTTTCATCCCTTTTGCTTAGGCAGTTGTGTATTATATACCTTTTTTATACTTAGGAAAAAGTAGAACAGTATAGCAGGTATACGCTTAACAGTATATCCTAATGTCTCATTCCATGGCAGTATATAGAGATATTCCTCATTGCTTTCTACAGTGGCAAATAACTGCATTGTGTGCATGTGCCATACTTCATCAAGCCAGTGGCCAACTGGTGGTCATTTGCGTTTCCAGTTATTTGCCGTTACACACGACACTGATATTTTAAAATAAACATTCCGGTAATCACAGCCACATTTGCTCTGCTCTGCCCATCTGTCTGATTTGACTTCAGATTTGAAACTGCATTTTGATGCCTCTGAGCCTGTAAAAAGTCAAGTGATGGTTCCTTCTCTGATTTATCCCTGTTCCAGGCAATAAGATTGATCTGGCTGAACGGAGAGAGGTCTCCCAGCAGAGAGCTGAAGAATTCTCAGAAGCTCAGGACATGTATTACCTGGAGACCTCGGCCAAGGAATCAGATAACGTGGAGAAACTATTCCTTGACTTAGCATGCCGCCTCATCAGTGAAGCCAGGCAGAACACGCTTGTAAACAATGTATCCTCGCCCTTACCTGGAGAAGGGAAAAGCATCAGCTATTTGACTTGTTGTAATTTCAACTGAAGGCTGATGCAAGGAGAAGCGAAAGGAATCAGCAGCTGCCCTGATGGGCCCTGAATTGCTGGGCAGATCTGGTGATGACTGTGGCTCCCGCTCTTAGACCCTCTGACTCCTGTGGGATCCAGGGCTTACACAGCATGGCAGGCCAAAGGCTTTGTCCGCAGGCCAGCATTAGCAGAACATACAATGGTTTCACCCTTTCGCAGTCAGGAGTTGGAGCAAGGAGAAAATTGCGCTAGACGCTCCATGATCTGCAGAGCATGTTGCTTTTGTTCTTTTCAAAAAGCAAGTAAAAGCGCATTCCTGAACACAGTCCAGGGGGAAATGTACTGTAGGGACCCCTCCTGCACGTCAGTGGGTGCATGTGGGGGCTGTTCTTTAGGGCTTCTGGGGGCCCTGGTTTTCTTGTCTACCAGAAAAACCAAAACTGGGAAGGCCAAGTACTGTCTTTGTGGTGCGTGTTGATGACTCCACAGAGACTTTGAAAAGTGTTATTTCTCTTGTCCACAGGCACTTTCAAGAACTTTGGGATGTAAAAATGAAATGAAACCTTTACCCCATGACCAACAGTAACAATCATTGGTTTAATAATATATACAAGCCCCATGACTCCTTCTGGTGCTAATGATTCTGCTCTTTCACAGACCAAACATTTTAGTACATTGATGTCCTTAAATGTATTATATTGAAATAAAAAAATAATAATAATAAGGGAAGTCCATGAATCAGCACTCTTTCTCAAAGTCTCCTTACTACCTTTTCTAGGGTAGATTTGTTGGAAAATAAAATACTATTTCATGTTCTTTCCCCTCGAAATCTCTACCATTTTATTCTTCTCTTCTCCCATCTTTCCTGCCCTTTAAGTAAATGAAAACACTAGAAAAATTAAAAAAAAATGGTTGATGATATTCTAATAAAAAAGACTATCTCTAAGACATTATGAGTAGTATGAGAAAACAGACCAGATCTGACCAAAATACTGTGGATTAATGGACTGCAATGCAGAGTTCTGAGCAGAGCACAGTCCTTGATAGCAGGTGACATCTTTTACTTCCTGGTACTATCCATCTTGGACAGACCAAGGCTTAGAATTTTGTACATGTTTTTAGTATGATAAGTGACAATAGCAACAGATGAAAAGTCTCATGAACCATTTTTGTATTGTCAAGAACCTTCGACAGATTCTGCTTGTGGAAGCAGGTGGAGCTGTCATTTGTCACCTCCTTCATGTAGTGATGTTACTCTCAGACTCACAACCATACGTTCTATCTTATTTCCTTTCCTCTGCCTTTCTTTCCTGGTCTTCTCCTCCTTTCCTCTTTTCCTCCCTCCCTTCATATGCATGTGTTACTGCAAATCTCCAATTCAAATGGAGGTGTATATGCCTTTACTTAGCCAATTTTAAAACAAGACTCAGAATGGAAGATGTGCTGCTGAATATGTGTTACTAATTTCTTTAGTGCCATACTTTGATGCCTTCCAATTTGTTCACTGATATAAATGCAAATTGGGGAAATAATTAAACCTGTATGCTGTTGATGCTGTCAGATGTTTCTGTAGCTTGCTGCTTAGCATCACTGAGGGCTGAGGAATGGGATAAGGATATGATATGCAATTCTGCTGTTGTTGTCGATGGTGGCAATCTCGGTCCTGATATGTTGATATTTGAAAGCTATTTAATTTTAAAGAAATGAGACACGTGGAGACATGATGTTGATAAAGCATTTCCAGCATTTCTCCAGCAGATTTCAGAGTGACTCATCTTTTGTATAGAGATGATACATATTGTTTAAGGGGTTGATATCTTTGGTTGGCCTCACTGTGTTTGTCCAGGTCCTCTGCATGACAGAAGGAGCTCTCAGAAGTTCAAATTGCTTTTATTTTGAATCTGTGTCTACAGGAAAGAAAAATCATTTTAATAAACACCAACCAAAATCAGTGATAATTGTTGCTTTTCCCTCCCCATTTCTCCACTAAGCCAGCAACAATAAAAGTATTCAGAAAACAAGCTGATCAAAGTGGGCAGAAGAACTTCTCTTTTTAAACTGTGAGGAAGTATCCCTAAGTGTAGATTTATTGTCTTTCATTTAGGGCAAAAATCTAAATATCCCACATCATGACTCCACCTTAGCAGCAAGTGTGTTGAAACTGAAGCTGCTTTGAGAACTCAGATAGGACTTTGTTAGATTGGGCAAATTTGGTCATAAAACAACAGTTTCTAGGGCTACTTTTGCATCTGAAATTCCTATTCCTTAGGGCTCAGTATTCTCTGTCCACCCATGGCCATACTCATAAATAAAGGGATTAGAAAGTTCTGCTCTTGGGCCTTTGCTTCCCTGTTACTCCTCCTAGCCTTTCCGTATCTTACAGTCACCCATCCATGGCCCATAGTGGAGATACATGAGAATTTGAAGGTTTTCCCCATGCCCCGACCCCTAGTTGTGTGAAGGCCTTATGGACACTTGCTCACTGACACATTTCAAGTTTGAGAACAATCCCTGACAATATTGTAGGTGCTCAATAAAAGCTGAATGAAGACTTTGTGCCAAGTGGAGCTTTGCCAGTGAAATAGAAATTTCTCAAATAGATCTTGAGAAAGGATGGTAATGAAACGTGGTTATCTTAACCTAGACCAAGACCTAAACTTACTGGTTTGCTTACTAGTTGTTATTGCCATGGCAACATTTGCTAAGATGAGCCTTCTTAAATAAAAATGAATTCTTACTTAATGGTGGATGAAAGAAAGAGTGCTTTCTCATTAATTTAGTTTGGCTTGGTCTGACTCACACTGCCAGAGTCCATGTCCACTTGCATTTTTGCTGTAATCTTTTTCTTCTTTTAATAAAGTTACTAAATATATGGCAAAACTTTTTTTCAATTTCCAGTGAAAACACATCATATTCATGTTATGGAGTCAGTTTGGGAGAATCTGAAATCTAAAAGCTTGCTGATACTAATGATATTTTATTATGGCTTTCTATAGACTGTATCCTCAAAGGATTTTGTGTTTTTTCCTTTACCTACATAAGGCTTTTTATTTCTTTATATGCTTTTATTATTTCTAATGTATTAATATTTAATAATGATTTTGCGGGGCCACTTATCCTTTCTCTGGATTAGAGTAGGCCATTAGCTCTCCTGGCCTTTCTTTTTTCCTGTCTTTTCTAGTCATGTCATGTTACCATCTCTTCCTGAGTAAAGCAGCAAGAATAGAACTAGAAATGAAAGTCAAATGGATTGATTTAACAGTGTGTCAATTTCTGAAAGAAACATGAAAACCACTGGCCAAAATAATATATCTGAGTTAGGGTTATTTATTTTAAGCAATTTAGATTTGCTGGAGAGAGGAGGCAGAATCTGACAGAGGACTGGATTCTATTTGTGAATGTATACCTTTGGAGGACACTGGTGACTTCCAGGGTTAGGTCAATGATTTGTCTCATTTACCTTCTTGGCTATTCCACAAGCCTTCCAGATTAAGCATCAAATTTCAGCTAATGAATCATTCTGAATAGATACCAGTTGCAAGTGATTTTGAATTGCTCTTCTGACTAAAGTGAAAACATCTTTTTTAATAAACTAAGCCACATAAGATATCATCTTGTAACCAGAAAAAAAACCCTTTCATTTTCTCCCCCCACATATCAAACCAATGGCTTTAAAGATAGACATCTTCTGTTTCTTAATCCTGCAAAACTTGTTACCTTTCATAGCTGTTAGTAATTTAGGAAATACTGCTCTATTAGCTTCTGGAAGAGCTCTTCTAGGGTTTGCCCTTTGTTTTCTTTAGAATTTTTTTTTTAACTGCAACTGGTTCCTTACTCTCCTCAACCATGATCCTGACAGATGTGTTTTAATGCAACTATAATACTTTTGAGACTTAACTAAAAATTCAAAAACAGTAAAAAAACATGTTTATCTCATCATTCAGACAAACAGTACTCCACATAAGCAATCAGGTTGAACACTAATTTTGGGATAAGAGAAAGATGTGCTTTCTTTTCTTTTTTCTTTTCAAATTTAATTTCTGTCCCATGAGTGTATTTGTGTTTAAAAGGAAAGCTGCCTTCCCTTACATTCGTCACACTATGTAGAAAGCACACTGAATTAAGAAATTATCATCCCTTCAAACTCTTAATACAGTGATGTTAGAACAAGAGAGATGACGGTTCATCTTTCCTAAGTCTATTTATTACATTGGAATGCTACAATCATTTTTGAGAGCTATACTTTGAAATTAAAAACAAATTGAGGCATAACAAAGATGGTGAAGGAATTTAAAATTTAAGACATTTGAAGAATATTTGAAGGATTTTTGGAAATTTAGCCTGGAAAAGAGAGGAATATGGTTAGTGAATTAGAGCAAGACTCTGGTTCAGAGGGGTAGAATGAGGCTTACTGATTAAGAGCCATAGGACCACAGATTTGGGCTCTATGTCAGGGAGAACTTTCTCAAAAAGATGGTTGACCATGAAAGGCACTGCCTTAGGTAATAGTATCTGTCAAGCAGAGGCTAGATAAGAACTTGGTAAAGATGATGTGGAAAGGATCTCAGCATTAGTTGGAGGTTGGACTAGATGACTTATTAACTTATTAACATAATTCTATGTTCTAGCACTTTGTCTTTCATATCATGTTCAGTTAAGTATCTTTTGACCCACAGCTAATGATTTTTTTTTAAAGGCTTTGCTGTTCTGCCAGTCCGGGAAGGAGGTTGGTTACATGTTGTTAAGCTAAAAGACTGGCTTTTCATTGTGCCTGAGGGATTGCTTTGTCAGTCCATTCACTCATGTTCAGTTGAATCACAAACTGGTTCTTGAGTTAAAAAGAAGAAAAGGTATTTTTTTAATAGAAGTTACATGAAATCAGGAAAATTAAGCTTTTGTCACTTGCCAAACATAGGCCATGCTCAATTTAGTGAATAACTGGTATCCAGGATTTCAAGCCAGTCCTTTTTAAAGCAGAACAGAATCTTCAGTTAAAGATCCCATAAACATACCAATGTGAAGTTTTGCAGCTTCCATTAGAGATGGGCTGGTATGTTACTGGCATAAAGCAGACCCTAAGATCTATTTTGGCAAAATCTCAGATGACATTTGGTTAGTTGGCTTGATTTTCTTGAAAAAGCATGATCTGCAAATTATTTTATTTTAATAGAACCAAGGCCAAATTACTTCAGGTAGGAAAAGTAACAAAACATGGGTTTTCAAAAATCAGAGATAACCATAAGCAACATTTGCTAATAAAGCCTATGACCAAATGATTCCACCTGCAAAATAACTTGCATCCCTGTTAGGTTGATAGATAGCTTTTCATTAGTGTTTATAAAGTCATTGGTCTTGCATCAGTATGGTGAGAAACACATGAATTTGGGTGAGACTTTCCTTGACTCCTTTAAATAAGAGGTCAGAGCCCAAAAGCTAGCTCTTTAATTGACTTACTGAGGTACCTGAGACAAATTTTTACTTTCCTACTGAATTAGAGCAGAATTTTTAGAGATTTTGTGTTCTAGTTCCTGATGGATTCTTTGGTAGGTTGTAATTTTAGCATTTCAGAGAGTGATGTAGAGAGGTGTGTAGAAGGGGGAACACCGGGTTAGGTATGAGGAGTCCTAGTACTGCCATGAATTAGCTGTAACTTAATGCAAAGCACAATCTCTTGAGCATCAGTTTCGTCATCTATGAGAAGACTCATAATACCTGTCAGGATTATTGTGAAAATTAGATAAGATAAATTGAAAGGACAATGCTCAGTAAACAGTAAGCACTCATAAATTCTTTTCTCCTTGATTAAAGGCAGACTTGGATGGTCTGATAAAAGTATAAATCCTTAGGGGAAAACAAAGAACCCTTTTTAACTTCAAAGAAAAGAGCATCATATCTGAAAGGGCATTAAAAGGAAGTCACTGATTTGATCTATCTTTCTGCCTTCGGGCATTACTGTTACCCAAGAGTCTCTTTATTTCTTTACACACTTCAGGAAAGGTATTCTCTCTCTCTTTTCCAATAGGCGGTTCCAAGGTTGCAAACTCCTCATAATCAGGAAACTTAACATTATTACTGAAATACCTCACAGTGCAATTTGAACCTCTTTCTTCTTGATCCCATTCTCCATGGGAAGAAAAATGGGTTTATCCTATCATCTTTTTAAGGGACTGTGTTTGCCATGCGTTATTGCCCTTTGCCTCATTTTTTTTTTCCCTTTAATGACAGTCAGAAAAAGCTCATTAAGGTGATAATCATTATTCCCTTGGGGAATGTCAGGCTAGGTATTTATACTCTCTTAGTTTTTTATTAGTGTCAGATTTAGATCGTAATCTTAGTGTTGATTAACTCTTCAATTATCCACGTAGTTTTCTTCCTTATATACTTGATAACAAAGTGTGCTTCTGAAGAATTATTCTGGTTGTGTGACTCTTATTTCCTTGTCTTGGTAAAAATGGAGTTATCAATCCTAGTTTGTCATCTACTTTTAGAATTTAATTTCATAGATGACATGTATTTGGTGGACAGAATTACCAACACCCAAATTTAGCAGGGTTTCTTAACCTTTCTACATGTGCACTGTACTCTGAAATAAAAATTGGAGTACCAAATGCCTAATAAAGCAAAAATTCATGTATAGAATAATAAAAGATAAGAATCTGGTCTGTAAGATAATTTATCACTAGTTAGTTGAATGGTCCAGCTTTGTTTAAAGTTACACAGTTATGCCTGGATTAAAGAACAATAGCAAAACTTGATAAGCCTTCTGAAAAACAGCTGCTAACCATATTGCTTTCTGGAATGTAATTATTAGGAATATTCTCTTATCCTATACAATTGCAGAATGCTAGTGGAACTTTCTTGTAGGCTGTTTGACAATGAATGTCAATTGATTTATTAAAAAAATTTTTTTAATCCCCTTATTCCTTTAAGGCATGTTGGGGCTTTCATGTTCCTTTGTTGAAAATTTCAAATGACTGGAATGCTGGCTTCTAATTTCTGCTCACTGAAGTGTCCTCTAGACATACCAGATGGCTGGAGCTCCTTTGATGATATGTAAGGGAGCTACATAAATGTATTTATGTAAATACACTTACATAAATGTGTGTGAGTAAAGTTGCTGTTTTCAGCAAAACACACACACACCCCCCTCCAGAAACACCTCTGCTTAAAATTTCAAATAATAAAGGATTAAGAAATTTCTGATCATCTAAAGGGAAAAAGTTGTGCCCCATATATATTGTTACATATACCTTAATGCATGACTTTTAGTGTAGGGATGAAATAAAATGCAAAATATATCATTATGGAGGTCTTCTCAGCAGCTAGTTAAAATATTTAGAGAAGCTGTTTTATGAAGACTTAGAGAACCCCTGATTTCCCCTCTTTTCCTATCTCTTTCCATTAAAACATGGATCTTTAACATACACATAATTTTAACAAACATGTTAATTATCAAATCTTATGAACTCAGTTATTAATATTTGGCTGTTGGTTTTAAGCATAGGCTTTCAGTAATATCTGAATACACCAGTATATAAAATCTAACCATCTGCTTCTATACAGGCATAATACTTGATTTTAAATGTTAATATGCAGATAATAACAGTACACTGTATTGTCCTATTTGTACATGTATTTTGTTTAATAAAAAGTCTGTTAGAAATATAAGCCCACAATGACCTGAGTGCACTTAGCTGAAGTGCACCTCTGTAGAAAGGTGATTGCATGAAAACTTCAATTAGCATTAAAAAGAGGGGATAGGGAACAGGAATGTGAACAAAAAATTTTAATGAAGTTGCATCCCTCTTTTTAAAATTAAAATATAATCCACATACAATTCATGCCTTTAAAAGTGTTCACTTTGGTATTTTTTAGTATTTTCACAAAGTTGTACAACGCTCACCACTATCTAACTCTTGACTATTTACATCATCCCAAATGAAAAACTCTGTACTCATTAGCAATCAATCTTTTCCCTGTACCTACCACCCCTCCCAGCATCTGGTAACCACTAATCTACTTTCTGTTTCTCTAGATTTGCCTGTCTTGGACATTTCATATAAATATAATTACACAATATGTGGTTTTTTTGCGTCTGACTTCTTTCACTTAATGTTTTCAAGTTTCATGTAACATGAATCAATACATTCTTTTTATGATTCAATAATATTCTATCGTATGTATATTCCTCAATTTATTTGTCCATTCATCAGTTGCTGAGCATTTGGGTTGTTTCCATTTGGGATTATTATAAACAATGCTGCTATGAACATTTGTGCACAAGTTTTCCATGTGGGTATACATTTTCATGTCTCTCTTAAAAGCAGTAGTCTAGCAAATCAAGTCATTTGTGTTCCTTAAGCAGAACCTCTTAAAATCCCACTTGGAGATGCAACTTACAATCTTAGGTCAATTGGTCAATTAGGAGATCCCTGAATAATGGCTAACTTCCCAATATGTCCATAGGAATCTTTCAGTGAGCCTATCATTTATATACAGTAATCAATTTCATGAAGACTGTTTCAGTCTTGTAGAAATTGAGTTGTCATTGCACAGAATGAATTTATAAAGTCCTCTGCATTGTTTTAAGGGACAGCTACAAACCATGTTGAAGAGGAGTACTCATTCAATCTTCTAGGATTCAATGAAGGAGCACTTTTAATATACAATTTCCTTTACATATTGAGTCTTTAAAGTTTGGATTTTCCTTCTTGAAAAAAGATTGTCAAATCGCCAAACCACCTGACTGTCCATTGTAGCTTAAGTTTTTATTATTAAGAAATAATTCATACTGAGAGTAAAAGTAAAAAGAATGTATTTTGTGTGCAAAGAATGAATGTATTAATAACTTTTTATTTGTATAAATTTTTTTAAAAGATGAATGGAAATTGCTTTCTCATGTACTTGTGTATAAATAAACATTTCCTGTTGCCCATATGTGGAGTATAATATGCCATCAAAGCATGTAGAAGCTAATAAGCTTTTTAAGTATACCAGTGTCCTTCAGCATGACATGGAAACTGCTCTGGATTTGGGCACTTGAGTTTGTTTATTCTCTAACTGCCTAACCTTGGACAAATTATTTAACATTTTGCACCATAGATTTCTCCTCTGTAAAATAAGGGGCTAGATTAAATAATCTTTAAGTCCTTCCAATTATAATACTAAATAAGACTATATTCAGGGTATGAAAATTATTTGCTAATTGTTTCTAATGGTGAGAAAGATGCTTTATTGGATGGTATCCTGGAAAGAGTATTACACTGAGAATCAGAAGACATAAATTCTAGTCCCAACTCTGACACTGATGAGCTGTGTGACTTTGGACTAATCATTTAATTTCAAGCCTTGATTTTCTCAAATACTAACTACACACTAGATTAGATATCTTTAAGTTCCCTTCCATCTAAAACACACTATATGGTTCTGTATTCTTTAAACATATCACTTAAGATCTTATCCTTCACAATTAGGAATGAAACTACATACTCATCACTAGAAAGGCATTCATTTATTCACCCATTCATTTATTCACAATTTACTAGCATATGCTATAAGGCAGGTGCAGGAATCCCTCCCCTACCTCTACTCCAAGAGTCGGATTTGTTCTTTTTCTTGAAATTGATCCCCTTTCCAATCCTTTCCTCTTATCCTCTGCATTGGGACATGCACTTGAGAAATCAGTGTCTTGGATTAAGAGTGAGTACATGGGTCATGGAACATGCTAGGTAGGGTTAACGGAATGATAAAAGAATCAAACATTTGGGCTCCCTGACATGGTGTTCTTTAGTTACTAGATCATAGGCAGTATGATTTTTTGACATGATCATTTAGCATTTATAAAGTATTGGGTTTTAAAAAATCATTTACTATAAATTTATGTTATTGTCTAATTATAGTTTTTCTACAGTTGGTATGAAACTCATTTTTGCTATTTTAGCACCTTCATTAAAAGGATGTGTTTTGTTGAATTTCTCTTCTGAATTTATACATTCTGTGGTTTTAGGTGTTCTATTATTAATATTAACTTGCACCACAAAAAAGTTTGTTTTTGTAGGTCAAAACCAGTCAGATAATTTCTTATTCTAATATGACCCAGTATGCTGTAAGCTGCAAAGACTGAGATGCAAATACCACTAGCCAGTGAAGAAATGGTTTCTTACGTATTTTCATTCTATTTTTTTTTTTCCCCACTAAGGGAATTTGGACAAGTTATTTCACCTTGAACATTGATTTTTCCATTAGTTAAATGGGATAAATTGCAAACTTGAATAGAATTTTTAAATACTTATGCATGTACAAATATTTACAGATCATTGGAAGAAAAGTATGAATGTGATTTATTCCCCAAATAGCTAATGTTTAGATCACTGTACTTCTCATTTGGGCAATGTAATGCTTCAGATACACAATTCCTTGGCAAGCTGGAAATCAGTGTTTTAAAAACTTTGAGGATAACTATCCTCAGTTGACTCAATTATTCCACATCTGCTAACCGGCAGACTATACTTCATATAAGCTATCTATATGCCCCAAAACACATCTGCAGCTGAGATGAAACTGGGAGCTATGTTTAAACCACAGTCATGTGCCTGTGCTTTTGTCCAGGTGCTCACCTCGGAATATTTCAAGAACTAAAATATCTTATTTCCATTCCTTGCAGGAAACCACATGTTAGTAACATTAAGACATCATATCTAAATTTTCATACCTGGAATTTATTCAGGTTTCCTAGAGAAGAGTTACATTTTCACATTTAGATAAAAATAAGCTTGAAGAAACAGGCTGGTCTTTCTGACTTTGATCTTAAGAGATGAAACCACAAAAACTAACAACTGTATGTGGCCTAACATTCTACAAAGTTTGTTGATGTTTACATTCACATTTAATCCTCATTGTAACCTTGTGAAGTGCTTTCAGCAGTTGAAGTAGAAAGTACACAAGTTTTGATGGAAGACAAAGATTAAGACATGCTTTGAACATGGAAAGCATTCCAAACAAAAGGAATGAAGAGTACAAAGGCTTTAGGTCAAGATATCTGTATTACTTTGGGCCAATTAGCCTTTTTTAATCTTGCTTTCCTCATTATAAAATGAGGATCTCAATGTTGATAGCCTTCAGTTATCTGTCAAGCACCTACTGGGTGCCAAAAAGTGTTCTAGTCACTGAAACTATAGCAGTGAACTATAAAAACTTACTCTAATGGAAATTATATCATAGCATAGGAAGAATAGAAAAGAAATACATAGTAATATAAGATGGTGATAATCACTGTGAAGAAAATATTTTTTTTAAAAAGGGCCAATAATAGAACACTGACAGGCACCATCTTTTTTAAAACACAGGCAAATAAAAGGGTAGTCAAAGACATGAGGGGAGATGATCAGACAATACTTCTGAGACTTGAGTATGCAGGGATCCTCCTCCAGCACACATGCTTCCGGGAGACTAGTACTTTACAGTGCCTTCAAGATTTTCTAAGTTCGCCAGTTACTGGGACTAAGCAAGGCACCCTGAGTCTGGATCTGGTCCCACAAGGGATCTGATTGCTGGAAGTACCTCCCTTGAAATTTTCTAAGTTTCACTTTGGTGCCGGGGATAAGTACCATTTCTCCCCTTTCAGGTACTCTCCAACCCCCTAACTCATGCTGGGTGTGCAGCAAATGCTCGAAGGAGCTCTGGGTCTTGCACCTATGGCATCGCCCTGGGTCTGAAGAAATATTTCATTCACATGGCAGTATGTGATCGGGCTGCAGGAATGGTGCTTTGTTTAGGTGACTCTCCTATTGAACAAATTCCAGGTTCGGGGCTACCAAATGTCACCACTGACCTGTGGGATTGAATTGTGTGTGTGGGCTTGTGGATGGGCTCTCATTGTTTTAGCTATGGTGCTGCCTCTGGTCTGTAGACCCCAGGCTTGTGAGGTGGTGGCAGTTGTTCTTTACCGTTTACCTCCTGCCACCGGCACTAAGGAGGTCCCCTACCCTTTTGCAGGTTTTGCACCTTGTGCCAGGCCAGGCCCTTCTCATCTGAGGCCTTTTATGACTATTGCTCCACAGTGCCAATTGTCCCTTCTAACCAATGTCCTCCTTTCAATTGATATTGACATTGTGGTGTCAATAAGTTTGGACTTAAGCCATGCCGATGGAGAAATGGACATTCCTTGTACAAATGAAACCCCTCTTCCTGTTCCATCTCTGGGCCTCTTGTCTATTCTTCCTGGGTGTGGCCAGAGATCACAGTCTAGGAATGCAATTACAGCCTAAGAAGTTCAAGAAAAGACGTGAGAATATGTGTTCTGTGTTTATGTTACAAAAGTCCAAATGATAAATATAATATGACCATAAAATGAAATATTATTCATTTTCCTGCATATTCTGGGTAAGGCTTGCATTTTTGGTAATCATCAATGAAACACAGCAACAACCTTTGATAGTCACTGGAAGCCAGTATTCAGTGGCACAATGGGTGCAGCATCCTAAGTAATGATGTAATGAGCATTAAAAAGATGGTATTAGGGAACTCTAGAGGGAAGATCCATATAGTTCAATACAAACAGGTTCTTAAGAGCCATAGCATTGTGAGTAACTGCACTACCATTCTTTCATTGCAGTTGGGAGATATACTATAAAGAATCTTTATGTGCACTGATTGAACAATAAGTGTATACCTTTTCTATTCAGTGTTCTAAATCTTTATTGACAAACCACATTACCTTATGTGGGCCCATGAATTTCATAATACATTTTAAAATCAAACTGTTTATAGACAAGGGCCCTGCAAAAAAAGATCTGCCCTGGAGGTAGCCCCAATCAAAGAGGAGCAGAAACTAGGCAAAACCAGAAACGATGAGAATGGTAACTTGGAAAAGGGGGAAATGCAGAGATCACATAAAATAAGAAATGACAAGTCTGGGGCACCTGGGTGGCTCTGACGGTTGAGTGTCTGACACTCACTGCTTTGGGATTCTCAAAAAAAAAAAAAAAAAAAAAAAAGACAAATCCATTGGATTTGGAAGAGACAGATTGCAGCAGGTTGAACAGTGAGTGGTGAGAAAGTTGACCGTGACCATTTTTTTTTTTTTTAACATTTATTCATTTTTGAGAGTGACAGAGACAGAGCATGAGCAGGAGAGGGGCAGAGAGAGTTGGAGACACAGAATCCGAAGCAGGCTCCAGACTGAACTGTCAGCACAGGGCCCAACACAGGGCTTGAACTCTCTGACCGCAAGATCATAACCTGAGCCCGTCGGACGCTTAACCAACCCAGGCGCCCTGACCGTGACTATTTTTTAAAGGACCCTGGCTATGAACAACAGTACTTAGCAGGGAGGTAGCAAGGACTATTATAGCAAGAATATCAAAAAGAATAATGAGTGCAATTGAGTAATAAAAGTACTTTTACAAAAGTGAGATCTGGTAGGCACAACTGAACTAAGCAATCTAATTTAGCATCACCAATAGACAGCTTGACATTGTCTCTTAATGAGAATTCAATATGAATATAACCCATGAAGTGTCTCTGCCAAAACCCTGAATCTAATCAAGTCTTCAGGACTTTTTTACAGGAAATAGTGGGGGACATAGAAACAAGGTACCGTTAGTATAAAGAAGCAAACATACAAATCTTAACTGTGGGATGTTCTACAAAACAATGGTCTGATTTCTTCAAAGAGCCAGTGTTGAAAAATAAGAGGTAAAAGTTCTAGAAGAGACAAGAAACATAATGAAACACCATGAATGAAACTTAATGAATTCCTGGTTAAACATCATCAACAATTATAAGGTAATTTAGGGACAAGTAGAAAAATTTGATTATGCACTGAATATTACATGATATTTGGACAATTGCTGTTATTTTTCTTTGGCATGATAATGATACTGCAATTCTGTAGAAGAAAAACACTTACTCTAAGGAAACTCAGGTTGAAGTATTTGGGAGTGAAATGTCCTATCTGCAGCTTATCTTCAAATGGTTCAGCAAAAACAACTATATGTATCCACTCAGACACAATAAAAACAAATATGCATACACAAAAGGCAAAATCTTAAAAATGATTTTACTATTCTTCCAAATTCTGTTTATATATTTTCAAAATAAAAGTTGGGTGGGGGGAGATCCAAAAAGCCAGTAGTGACAAGGCAACAGTGGGTATAATAATCAACAGCCCAACTAGAAAGATGAGCACTAAACGAAAGGTGTGTATCATTTTCTGAGATTAAAGAAGCTGTGGAAGAGTACAGATACGGACAGGTGGGTAGCTATGGGTGTGGGAAGTTGAGGGAATACCAAATGAGCTCAATCTTCCCCATGATGTATGAGGTGAGGAGAGTAGTGTGGGTTGGAGGTATTAAGAGTGAAGATTTGGAATGGCCACAGTGACAAACAGCAAAGGAAGCTGACCGGACATATGTAAAAGATTTCACAGGGTGCAGCTGAGGTGCTGCTAAGGATAGTCTAGAAACTACTCATTTTTGCTCCTCTAAGCTTTTCAAGCTTATCTCCTATCATAGGACTTACCAGATGCTTACTAATTGTTTATTTTACTAGACCTTGAGTTTCTTGAGGGAACAGGCTTGACTTTCATTTTTGAGTTCCTAGCACCTAGCCCAGTGCCTGATATGTAGTGACCATTCAATAAATAGTTACTAAATAAAATAATGACAGTTTCACATTTAACTGTAAATAGTAGGTTTTTATTGACCTTTCTTATCCCCAGCCCATAAATGTTGCTGGGTTAAATTAATTCTGTACCACACTCCCATAGCAACATAAATGTTTTTAGTACCCATTAAAAACCTCTATCACTGCATTTACTGCATTGCCCTGAAATTGTGTTATATGTCTGTCTTATCCAGCAGACTAAAATCTTTTGAGATTACTGATCTGGTAGCTTTGTATCACTAACTCAGCACAGTAGTTGGCCCTAACATATAGCAGGCATTTTCTGAGATGAACAGACCAATTAAGACTTTAAGTTTTGGTTTGCAAAAGCTTTATTTCTAAATATACATGTGATTTTAACAAATACTTTTAATAAGCAAAATTAACAGTGTTACTAAAGGACAATCAACAATATAAGATAAAGTGCCAAAGTGTTTGAACAAATGTATGCTGGAAAAAACAATGGCTTTATTTTTTATTTTTATTTTTTTAAGTTTATTTATTTTTGACAAAGAGAGCACACGTGTGCACAGGAGGGGCAGGGAGAGAGGGAGACAGAGAATCCCAAGCAGGCTCTGCACCCTCAGCAAAGAGCCCAGTGTGGGGCTGGAACTCACAAAACATGAGACCATGACCCTGGTCGAAATCAAGAGAGTCAGACATTTAACCGACTGCAACACCCACGTACCCAAACAAAGGGTTTATGTTTTAAAAAGCACGACGATACCTATTTACTATTTGCCTCTGTTCAAGTTCTCAAAATGGCAAGATTGCCTTCCATACCACGGGAGCCAAGTTTCCAAACAGATTTACTTTTAAAAGTTTAGCAATTAGGTTCAGGTGACTTATGAAAATAATTCAGGAGACCAACTGCTTTTAGTCTCAGGCACAGAAGGTGGCCAATTTTTTGAAAACGGAAGGCAACATTTGACTTCTGAACAAGAATCAAGTCCCAAAACTGACTCTTTGCAAAACCAGTCTGAACTTGTGTTAAGAGTTTTCTGTTTTGTTACTCCTGCTGTAAACATGTTCTTTAACTCCTTTTTAATTAAACATTTTTCAATTCTTCGTTTGACACATTTCAGTTTCTTTCTCGGTGGTTCTTTTTGATCAGGAGAATCACAGGCAGCAGAGCATTTCCTTAGACTCAAGGCTTGGAATCCAAGCATTTCTGAAGGAAATACTTTTTTAGTGGTAGGAGGGACCCATTCATCTTCAGTTTCAAGACACTCAGCAAAAGGACTATTGTTGAAAACCTCTGGTTGTGGAATACCAGATATAACAGGGCTTCTGGATTTCTGGCTCGGTGTCCTTACATTGTTTGGACAGCTAGGGGTGGCTTGCTGTGCATCATTTTCAGAGGAAATCTTTCTTTTTTTATAGTTACCATCAAGATCCAAATAAAGGTCAGGTAAGTTTTTGAAAGCTCCTTTCATCCCATGAATTCTTGTTTGGTGGAATCCTGCAACTGGAGTTGACTGTGAACATGGAACAAAGTCTTGGCTATCTACAAAATCATATTCTGCATCTGACTGACAATGAGGTGGAGAAGAGCACGTTCTTGGACATAGAGTGGCAGACATACTTTGCAAAGACAATTTTTGTGAAAACTGGCTGGAATTCTCAGGGAGTGATCTCATTAGAAAATCAGATTCTATATGATGACTTTCTGCCAAAGATTTTCCCCACTGTAACAAAATATGCTGTGACTTTTTCATAATTTCTGTTGTGATGTCCATTTCTTTAGCATTATCATCAAAGAGATCAGCAGAAGCATCGTAGCTACCTTCGTGACCAGTAGAATAGTTCTGTGTTAAGTTATTATTGATATGTCTACAAGGCATTTCTTTCAGTGTAATTGTAGTTGTATCTGGACTACAGCCAAGAGCTTCTGAAGGATATGTAAGTTTCCTGCAAATTGTAAAACTGTCATCTTGGTTCTTTGGCCATCTACAATGTTGTTTATTTTCTAAGTTACAAAGGTCAGAAACATCATTATATCTCCTAGAACCCAAAGCTACCAACTTTTCACTCATTTCTGAAAGTGATTTTTCTCCACATCTATTGAAGTATTTGCTACTGAGACAAGAATGGTCACTCTCTGAAGTAGTGAGCTTAAGTGAAATTTCAGCCCTATGTAGTGGAATTCTGGTAGACTTCAGAGTAACTGTTGTTCCTAAACTTTTTGAAGATGGAAACAGAGCTGAGAGATAAGCATTTGATGGAAAATATTCAGAAATATCACTTCCATTACTATTTATAGAGACAACCTCTGCTGTGTTATTTAACTGTGACTCCTTTTGAACACAAGGACTTGAATTTGCTTCACAGTTGGAAAAGAAGTTATCTTTGCTACAGCTTGCCTTGACTGTTGCTTGTGATGATCTTAAAGCTACAGGTGGTGTATGCAAGGCTCCGGTAGTTCTCTGGGAAGCCACAGATAACCTGACGTGGTCTGCCTGTAATCTATCGATATTATCTAGATGACATTTCCTATTACTGGCATGTGTCTGAGTTGTAGCAATTTCACTTTCGATAACTGCCAGGAACTCGTTCAGGCTTTCAGAGAATGGCAGATCATCCCAAATCTCAGTGTCACAGTCCTGGGAACCACTAGCTATTTCTTCAAGTCTGAGTGATGAAGGTGTAAAACATGTAGATCTCTTCTGAAGGCTAGGGGGGTTATCTAAATCAAGATACTGGTCACAGGTTAGCTCATGCTGGGAATATTGATTTTTAATTTCCACTGTGCTGTGGAAGGATTTTTTATTATTTGACTCCAGGAGCTCTCGCATTTTCAAAGGGAAAAAATTAGAGTCAACAATTCCGATTTCATGACTGCTATGGACTACACTGGGCTGATCAGCTTGCAAGACAAGTTCTTCATCCAACTTCTGGGCTGTACTCTTTTTATCCATGTATGAAACAAGGCTCCAAGAACCCTGAAAGGCATCATGGCAGCTATGGGAACCAGTAGCCTCGGAAAAAGAGATGCACTTTCTGTTCTGGTGAAGAGTACCAATGGCCTTGCTTTGTTCTGAAGCTGAAAAATCATCACCTGTTAGGTGTGAAAGTGTGTAAGTGAGTTCAAGTGATGCCTGCCAGAATCTTGAAAAACTATCTCTGCCATGGGACTTGAAGAAACCAGAACTGCTGTCAGGGCCACATATGCTGCTGAGATCACTATTTGTGTGTTCTGAAGCAAGTAAGTGGCTATTTGGTGCCTGGGAGCCATCATGAAGTTTCCTGAAATAAGAAAGCTGCAAAAACTGATGGAAGTAGTCAATGACAGTGAAGCCTGCAACACCTGGGTCTGGTAGAACAATCTGGCAAGCTATTAGTGCTCTTACTTCTCTCTTGTGGTCAGAACGTTGCTTTAAGAAGTTATTGGAATCTGAAACTCGTCCATATTGGTTTCCAAAATTCTATCAAAGTAAATGAAGTTAAATGAGAATACACATTTTTTCCTTTGACTCAAAGGTGAAACAGGGACTTAACAGATTAAAACAGACACAATTACATCTCCTACTCCTATAGTTTTAATTTCTGTAGTGTTATAGGTAGAGAAGCATAAGTAATAGAAATAAACCTTGGAGTAAAGAGACTGGTTCTAACATTTACTAGTGTTGGGGCTTAGGAAAAATTATTTAACTTCTCTGAATCTTAGTTTTCTCATGTATAAATTAAGGATAAATATGCAGGACTACTGTATTATCAATAATACTTGGAAAACTATAGTGCTTAGCAAATAGTAGTTGCTCAATAAATAGTGCCTACTATTATATTTCTCATTAGTGTCCATAAACTTTGAATGTTTAAGGAAGTGTTCCCACTCATAAAGAAGGGAAAAAAAAAAAGGAAGAAGAAGAGAGGTGCTTGGTGGTGCAGTTGGTTTAGAGCCTGACTTTTGATTTTGGTTAACAATCTCACAGTTCGTGAATTTGAGCCCCACATCATCTCTGCACTGACAATGCAGAGCCTGCGTGGGATTCTCTCTCTCTGCCCCTCCCTCACTTATGTCCCTTCCTCCCTGCCCCCAACCCCACCAAGATAAATAAACTTTAATAAAAAAAAAATAAGAAAAAGAACAAGAACCATCTAAGACTTTAACAGAAAAAAAAGCTCTGTAGCTCCTAATTTACTGCTTTGAGTTTTTCTCACTGTTCAGCTATGGAATGCTCTATTCCCACTTGTGAAACCCTGAATCCAGTGTGGGCAAAATTTCCATTTGTTTCCTTTAGCATAGAGGAGACAGAAAATGATTATTCCTTTAGAGTCAGTATATTCTTGTAACTTCTACATCACTTTTGTAATTCTTTAAGGCCATTCTTCCCACTTATCCTTAAAGTAACCAATACTCAGACGCTTTGCTTTCCATGTTCGTTCCCTCCTTCTTTTACAGCTGATAGAATCAAAAAGCTAAAGAGTTGATACAAATTTTACTACAGAATTTAAACAAAATTTGGAGATGAAATAAACACCGAATATCAAAACAAAATTATGTATTCTGAATTTAAAATAAATTTGGATTTTTAAAGCTCTGAAATCTTTGAACTGGGCTCTTCTGACTTTTGAAAGAGGGAGTTGTCACATTGGTGTTTTAACAGATCATGTATAACCTATTTTTTATATATTTAAAATGTTATAGACTCTCACATTTATGACTCCTAAAAACTACTCAGAAAAGTCAAATCATTTTATTACAATGGAAATATTAAAGGAATACTAAAAAGAAAGCTAGTTTCAATTACCGTCACTCCAAAAATAAAGCTTTGTCCAATGAAGCAAATTTCAACTGCTTTAGTTAATAGGTTCTGAATTGCATCACTGTCCAGTGTTTCTGAAATTTCATTATGGTCCTGAATGTACCTTGATTGGAAAGAAAATTAAAAACGTGAAGAGAAAAAATTTGAAATTTTAACTTGCCATAAAGAAAATACAATTAGTTTGAAATGCAGTATAACCTTTTCAGTTACATGTAGGAAAAAAGTGTCTTTAAAAATAAGGCATTTTGCTCCCTCTCTAGTGTCCCATAGCCTAGAAAGCCAAAAACTATCTAGTGTATTATAAAGTAGACGCCTTCCTAGTAATCAGGCCCAGTATTTATTCCAAAAGTGGCTGTAGGAGTAGTAATGGAATCTCTAGCCCTTGTCCTCAAAGCAGAGGCAATTCTTTTCTCTTCCCTGGCAATGCAGTTTGCTCTCAACTATAAGGAAATAGAGATTTCTTCTGCCAGGGGATTGGGGGAGGAGGGTGGAAGACTGAAGGGAAGAAAAAGTTTTAATTCCTTATATATATCTTTCATATGTCTCAGGACATCTTATTAGGTCAAACTATGCAGATGAAGACACAAGGTAAGTGAGAGGAACGACAACATTTCTACCTCTGATATGCAAATATTCCCTCAATAGCTTCTTCAACCTCAAGGGACTTTAGCCACTTCAATAGTTTGAAATGGTTTGAAACAATTTTACTTTCTTATTCCGTATTTCTCCAATCTGGATTGGACTATTGTGAATTAATATTTTAACTACAGTTCAGTTGGTCTAACTAAAAGGAGCCTAGTTTAACATCACAATGTGTAATCAGAAAATAAATACCTTTCTATTTCTTTGATTATCTTTTAAAGGAACTCATGATCTGAGGTCAAGCTATCATATTTTAACTAAATGCATACTATCTTAAAAACATGTATCTTCAAATTCTACTGGTATACTGAGTAGCTAGGAAAAAAAAAAATGCTTTAAATATTCTTACCCGTGCAAAGCAGTGGCTGTAAGACCAAAAAATGCATCTAAGCAGCTCCCAAATACAGTAATGCCAAACAATTTGCTTGATTCTGCAACTTTTAAGGAAAGTTTATATCTGTAACTGGCATTTTCAGCTTTACCAGTGGAGCCACATTTTGGACAATTAGACCTGAAAGAGTGGAAGAAATAAAAAAGGATAGAGATGTTCATTAATTTTTTCTTATATTACAGGAAACAAATCTGGAAAAGATTAAAAATAATATTGTGTGTACAAATGTACTTATATAACTTATATCCTTCTTAATTTCAACCAACATCTTTTGAATCTCTATTCATAACAACTACTTTTACGATTTAAGTAACACCAAATTGATAGAAACCTGAAGAAAAACTGTGTGAGAGGAGAAAGTGGAAAAAGAGGGAGAGAGAGTGAAAGGGAAAGGAGGAAGGGAGGAACAGAGAGATTTTCTTATTGGGTAAATTATCATTAACAAATCGAGGCATATAATAAATAGTCTAGAATTGGGAGGCAAAGTAAACATTAATGAAGTGAACACCACACCAACAGAATACCTGATGTTTAATGTCTATCTTTTATTAAGAAAACAGTATCTGTGAAGAGAATAATGAATAATCTTGAAATATTTAAAAAATCTTGATACACAAAGTACCTAGTTCCATGGTCAACTGTAACTCTACTATTATGTACTAGCAGTCAGGTCTTGGGATAGTTACTAAATCCCTTAAAACCTTGATTTTCTAATCTGTAAAAATGGGGTTGAAGAATAAAATGAGACAAAATCTAAGAAAAGAAAGTAAAGAAAGGATCTAGTGCAAATCTTGCCAAATTAATAACTATTGGTCTGCTTCTTCCTCATAGTTATATTAAATACTGTGATGATTACTGTCAACTCTTAGTGTTTCCCTCCTTTCTGGTTGTTTGCAAGGTCTTACAACTGTGATAGCCATCTTTCAGGTTCTTAAATTTAGCAAAATAACCCCTTAGTACATCTTATCGTAATTGTTAATCCTAGGACTTTATTTTTGTCTCGTGTCCCTAATGATCTGGCTTCAAAATGAGTGGTAAAATGCAAATAGAAAATAATGTTAGAGATGGTTGTATAATTGATGGTTGCCAGATAGCCACTAGGGGGAGCTTAGAATACATAGTTCACAAGGTGACTATTTTGAACAGAGGTTAATCCTTTCTATAAGAAGTTACTGATTCATAATCACTAGATCTGTGCTAATTATTATCTTTTTGCCACACTGAAAATGGCTCTGTGCCAATCCATTCATCTAACCTTACCCTTATGTATTAATAATGCATTTGGGTCTAATGTAAAACTATTAGCAAATCTTAGAAAAATATGCATCAGCATTTTGCAGTTTACAAACTAAAGTGGGGGCTCTAGAGCCTACCTACTAGTCACCCCTGGCCACTACTGCTTCTCTAATTCCTACTTCCCTCTAGAAGCACCTCCTACATGGAGAATGCAATTTGAAAATCATCACTGCTCTAATTTTGGAGGTTAAAAAAAGAAAAAAGTTAACTCCATAGGACACAAACACCTATTTTGTTTGCTGTTGCTAAAGATTTGAGGTTCAATAAAATTCTTAGGGAGCAGACCTTTTGCTCTTCATTGTCTCTAAAATGTGTAAAGGCTAGAGTATAGAATTCTTCTGTCATAAATTTGCTCTTCTGTAACCGTGGGGAAATGAGAGTGAGGGGAAATGAGAGAAATCTTCCTTCCTTCCTTCCTTTCTTCCTCCCTCCCTCCCTTCTTCCTTTCTCTCTCTTTCTTTCTGAATGTGGAAGCAGGGCAGAGGGAGAGAAAGAATCTTAAGCAGGCTCCGTGTTCAGCATGGAGCCAATCACGGGGCAGGGTCCCATGACCCTGGGATCATGACCTGAGCCAAATTCAAGAGTTGGATGCTCAACCAACTCAGCCATCCAGGTGCTCCAAGAGAGTGAGGAATTTGTTTCCTGTGTTGGCTTACAAATGATTCCAAGTAAGAAAAAAGGGAAGCAGAAGTAACAGTAGAAAAGATACACACTGGAAATCACAGGGATGTATTTTTTATATAATGTCAATATAATATATAGAGACAATAGGTTATATTTCTGTGGACTATAGTTCTACATGCAAGGACCAATTGCTGTCGGTTTTATGTACCTAAACAGTTCAGTCAGAGCTCCCTTACCAGGGCTCTGGAAGGGGGTCAGTGATGTCATTCTGGATACATATTCCACCGCTAATTTGAAGGTAACTTGGTAATTAGGAATGTAGCCAGTAGTCATGTTGTTTAGGCTTGAATATGTTTCTGCCACTAACTAGATAGCTGTGGTATTTGGGGCAAGTTATTTAACTTTTCTAAGCTTTAATTTTTCTCCTCTGAAGGCTGGCATTAACAATAGCATCACCTCATAGGGCTGGTGTATTAAAAAATATAATGCTTACAAAGCTCCTAGCAAAGTACTTACGCGTATGGTAAATGTTTGTTAATGTTATCTATTATTATTACCAGACTCAAGAGGGAACAATGGCACTACTGTTCAACCTAAATTTTTGAGGCAGATTATCTTAAAAAAATTTTTTTTTTACTGTTTACTTTTGAGAAAGAGTGCAAACAGGGGAGGGGCAGAGAGAGGGGGAGACAAAGAACCGAAAGCAGGCTCCAGGCCAAGCTGTTAGCACAGAGCCCACCTTGGGGCTCAAACTTGTGAACCATGAGATCACGACCTGAGCTAAAGTTGACTGAACCACCCAGGTGCCCTGAGGCAGATTATCTTTAAAATAAATGACTTGGTAAAAAAAACATACCCCAAAACCAGTTTTAAAAATATTTCACATGTATAGACTACTGATTATGTAGCACACAATGTCCTAATAAGCATTTCATGTATCTTAACTCATTATATCCTTTATAACAACCCAATGAGGCAGATATTACCTTCCCCATTTTGAGGCCTAGATAATTCAAGTGACTTGCCCAAGGCTACAGTTTCAAGTGGCAGGGTTGGGAGTTTGGCTCCTGAAAAGGCAGTTTGGCTCCAGAGAATTATGCTTTTTAATCACCATAACATACTGCAATACGTAAAGTGTACCTATAGAAACTATCATATTGTCATTCATTCATTCAACAAACGTTTTTGTGCTTTTGTTATAAACTAGACCTTGGCCTGGATGCTGACGATTTAATGATGAATACCACAAGTGGGGTTGTTCTGAGTTTATAAATGCTACCTGAGAGAATGGCTCAATAAAAGAACAAGTGATAAGGGGATCTTCTGGAAAGATCCCTTAAAGTCTAGATGGGTGTTGGAACTGCTAATCCTTCCCCATTGAATGCTAACTAGACAGACTATTTAAGAATATTGCTGGGGGCGGAGGGGGTTGGTGCTTGGGGGCTCAGTCGATTGAGCAGGAGCATCGGACTTCCGCTCAGGTCATGATCTTATGATTCAGGGTCCCTGTCCGGCTCTGTGCTGACTGCTGAGCCTGGAGCTTGCTTTGGATTCTATATCTCCCTCTCTCTCTGCCCCTCCCCTACTCACGCTCTCTCTCTCAAAAATAAATAATCATTAAAAAAAAATTTAAAAAAAGAATATTGCTGGCATACTATTCTTCCATACTACTAAGTACTTACTATATATCCTCTATGCAGAAAAGAAAGTGTTCTTAAAAAACTCCAACCCTAACCCTTACTTGTACTTTAAAAATCAAAGAATCTTAGACTCTCAGGTATAATTGGCCTGTATCTCAGGACCACAATAAAGTATTATGTGTCAAGCACCATTCAAGCTGCTGAAAGGTAGAGATTTCTAACAGTCTCTATTCTCAAGGAATTTATTTAAAAAAATAATCTAGGTATAATGCAAAAATAAACAAACAATAAGGAAACAAAGAAAAAAACCCTATTTCTAGGGATATCCCAGAAGTGGACTAAATTTTCATCAGGATTGAGATGTACTCTCAAGAAGTTACTTTTCTCCTCTAAAGTAGAACCAATCCAAGAAAATCTTATGTCCTGGTACAGTGAATTTTTTTTTTTAATTTTTTTTTTAACGTTTTATTTTATTTTTGAGACAGAGAGAGACAGAGCATGAACAGGGGAGGAGCAGAGAGAGAGGGAAACACAGAATCTGAAACAGGCTCCAGGCTCTGAGCTGTCAGCACAGAGCCCGACGCGGGGCTCGAACTCACAGACCGTGAGATCAGGACCTGAGCTGAAGTCGGACGCTTAACCGACCAAGCCACCCAGGCGCCCCAGTGAATTTTTTTAAAAGAACTTATTATAACTAACTTTTATGTAATCTAGTCCTATAACTTATTTTTAATGTTTATTTACTTATTTTGAGAGAGAGAGAAAATGAGAGCTAGTGAGCTGGGGAGGGGCAGCTGTCAGCTCAGAGCCTGATGCAGGGCTCGATCTCACAAACTGTGAGATTGTGACCTAAGCCGAGATCAAGAATCAGACACTCAACTCACTGAGCCACCCAGATGCCCCATAGTCCCACAATTTATTAAACAAAAGTACAATTCTGTCTGTAGGCACCTTCACCTTTAGTACATTGGGCAGGCTTTTCTCTGGAATGAATTCTCCGACGATTAAGGAGCTCTGAACTCCACCTATAAGCTTTCCCACAGTTTTTACATAAAAAAGGTTTCTTTCCACTGTGAAGTCTCAGATACTGACTTCGATATGAATTCTAACTGAAGGTCTTCCTACACTCATTACACTCATAGGACATCTCCCCTGAATGAAACCTCCGATGCCAAAGAAGATGAGCACTCCACCGGAAGGACTTCCTACACTCATTACATTTGTAGGATTTCCTCTTGTATGAATTCTCTGATGTTGAATGAGGTTTGACTTCTGGTTGAAGGTTTTCCCACAGTTGCTACACTTACAGCATTTTTCTCCAGAATGAATTGTCTCGTGGATATACGGTGTGAGTGATAAATGAAGACTTTACCACATTCACTACATTTATGGTCTTCCCTGTGGGAGTTTTCTTATGAGTGAAAATCATCTGCCTGAAGCATTTCTCCTGGACAGGGGACCGCCTCGTTCTCTCCACTTCGGGATTTCTCTGTTGCTGCTCTAAAGTGCTCTCAACTTCAGAGGTAGCTTCAAAAGTAGAGGTGCCAGTGGTGAGTTTTTCTGAGAACACCTGTGATTCTACTTTGTAATGAGTGGTTGTGGCAGTGATCCTTTGTCCCTGGACTGTGTGTCATCTTCACTCATTGGGAAAGGCCGAGTCTCCTGAGATTCACACTGGAACTGGGTCTCCTTAGACTGGAGTTGGATGCTTGGTGCCTCCTGGGCTGCTCCCAGAGGTGCCTTCTCCTCCCATGGCTCTTCTTGTACAGGTCCATGTGTAGGGCCTAGGATCTGGAGGTGATCAGGCACCACCTGGTTTGCATGGAACCAAAACTTCCAAGAGACCATCCTCAGAGTAAGCCCGAGGGGAAGGAAGAGTAGCTTGAATCTTGTTCAGGGCTTTGAAGGCAGAAAAGACACAGAGAAACACACACTAACTGCTCCACCTGGCCTGAGAGAGATCTGAACTTGGCAACTCCCCCTCTACTGTTGCTTCTCTGTCCAGCCTAAAGACCAATGCTCTGGCTCCCCTAACGGATCACATGTCTCCTTCTCACCTATAGTCCTGGCTCACCAAGTCCTTTCTGTAAATGCTCTAGCACAGTTAGTTTCCTTTCCACTTTTGGGATGGTTTCTGGTATGATGGATGTAAACCTTACTTGCCCTTGAGTCGTAGGAAATCTATAGTGTACACATGTATTTCCTCTCATGCTTACAGACTTTACTTTTTTTTTTTTTAAGTTTATTTATTTATTTTGAGACAGAGAGAGAGCAGAAGGGAAGGGACAGAGGTGGGGGCAAAAGAGAGGATCCTAAGCAAGCTCCGTGCTGTCAGTGCAGAGCCTGACACAGGGGTTGAAATCATGAACCGTGAGATCATTACCTGAGCCAACGTCAAGAGTCGACGCTTAACAGACTGAACCACCCAGGGCGCTGCCACAGGCTTTATTTTTACCTTTTGGAGACCAGGATTAGTCGAGAGAAGCACTTCTGACATGATGGATAGATAAAACTGGAATTCTGGAGAGCAAGAACTGAGGCAAGAAGAAATCTTCTCCCTCCATTCATGTGTTCTTACTGTGTCCTACAAAACAAAATAGCCATGGGATGATTGGCAAATCTTTAACTGTATGTACATAATTCATCTCTTAGGAAAACAACTTAGCCTCCACTGTAAAGTGAATAGATAGATGGCTTTTGTGGTTAAGTGCCAATGTATTGGAAAACTCATTTTATTTTTCTGCCTAATTAAAACTATTAATAGTAAGAAAACAAGATTTAAAACAAAGTAGCTCAAACAAATATTCTGTTTTTTAATAAATGCTGCATCCCAGTAACCAGGAAAGATATCATTTAGACCTTTTCACATATTTAAAAGAGCTGTAAGAGCTTGTTTCTTCAATTAATAGGAAGGAACTTAAAGAAACTTACATGATTCTTTTAAAGAATCTAAATTGGTAAATGGTTCTTTTTGGCTGAAAAAAAATCGCCTTATTAGATTTCGGTGTATATATTTTACACAGCCTAATGAAAAAAAAAAGATAATTCTGATTCTGCAAACAGAAAAATAAAAATGTTACATGGTCAAGAGAGTACAAAGTACTTTAAGATCCTTGTATAAAACACTCAGAGAAGCAGAACAGTAAAATAGCAATGGTCTCCTCTTTTTAAAAATTCAAATGTTGGTTTATCAAAAATTTAAAAATTGATTAGCTTGGGGCCCCTGGGTGGCTCAGCCGGTTGAGCGACTGCCTCTTGATTTTGGCTCAAGTCATGCTCTCGTGGTTCGTGGGATCAAGCCCTGTGTCGGGCTCTGCACTGACAGCACAGAGCCTGCTTGGGATTCTCTCTCTCTCAAAATAAATAAACTTAAAAAAAATTTTTTAAACGGATTAGCTTATTCAAAGCATGTTTAAGATAGAGCTGCATCAATACATTTTCATTTGTAAACATATGGCAAAAGGTTTCAATTTCTGAAAATGGGTGGAACTGTTTCTGTGACTGGCATCAGCAAATTCAAACAAAGTGATACTGATTCTATCAATCAAATATTTCTGTGAAAATAAAACCTTGCCATCTAGGCAGTAAGATGAAAACCTGCAAAGATGAAACATAAAGGGGCGCCTGGCGGCGCAGTCAGTAGAGCATGCAACTCTTGATCTCAGGGTCATGAGTTTGAGCCCCATATCGGGCATGGAGCCTACTTAAAAATAAAAAGATGAAACATAAAGGGATTTATATAAATCACTGACCTATGTTATTAAAGGGAGCATAGAAAAAAGAAAAAATCTAATCTTAATTCTTTGTTGTTAATCCTTGTTTTGGGACCTTTAGGATAATGTGAGCAGTAAGGTTTTATCATAAGCAGATATGTAGTCCCAGATTTGGTTGTCCTCTTAGGTCACAAGGCAATCTCTAAGGGCAAAGTAGAGTAGGTGAATGGGCTACAAGGGGAAGGCAGAAAGGTCACAGAATACTGAATTAGTGCTCTTAACCTCAAGTTCCTTTCCAACACAACAAATGATAGAATGTAAGTCAGCAAAGGTATCTTCCCTCTAAATCTCCTCTAAAATCCAGTTTGGGGTAGAGTGTAACACGGTGGTACACCTATCTGTGAGCTATGGGAGATAAAGTAAGGCACAGCTCCCTCCTGAAAAATGTTGTCTCTTACCTGCTTAAAATGATGCTATTTAGATTGAAGCCACAGTTCCTTACAATGGTCTATGAGGCTCTTGGTCATTTAGCCTTACCTCCTTGACCTCACCCTGTACCACACTCCCTCTTAATCTCTGCATGCTAGCCTTTTTTCTGCTCCTCAAACACACCAAACAATTTCTCTTCCCAGAAGCTTCTGAGAAGAGTAATCTGTAACTCTAATGTTACCCCTGAGAGAGCCCCACATTATTTCAAGTAGACTCACCAGCTTTCCTCTTAGCTTCTATGACATCACCCATTTTATTCCTTCATAGAACTAATGTTGCTTGTGATATATCCAACCATGAAAATGCATATATTATCTTACTTATTTTTGTTTGTTCTACCCCTACTAGTCTGAAAGTTCCTTGAAGAAAGGGATGTAGTCTAACTTGTGTTCTACTATATATCTCCAGTGCTCAGAATATATTATACTCTCAATATTCACTGAATAGAAAACTATAAGCAGAATTTTGCAATTTAAGAAAAAATTTCATGATAGTAGATATATGCAATATAACAGAATTTCCTTTTTCATTTAAAGCTCCATTTAAAAAGCCTCCCTCTGGGGCACCTAGGTGTCTGAGCCGGTTAAGCTTCTGACTATTGATTTCAGCTCAGGTCATTATCTCTTGGTTGGTGGGATAAAGCCCCATGTCAGGCTCTGTGCTGACAGCATGGAGCCTGCTTGGGATTCTCTCTCTGCCCCACTACCCTCCAAATAAATAAACTTAAAAAATACAAAAGGCTTCCTCTTTTAACAAAAAGATGGCTTTTCTTTTTTTTCTGCATCTTATACTACTGTACTTCTATAGTCCTACCGTCTGTTTTGTCTACTCTAATCATTTCTATTTGGATTTATTCTCCCAAATACCTTTTCTCTTGATTCTCTCTCGTTCTTTATGTGTCAGTAATCTATGCTAAAGAGAACACATCCCTTGTTCTCTTCTCAACCCTCCAACATTTCCCTATTACAATATGTTTTACATTTCTCTGCCTTTGCTTCTTTTCATTCTTCCCTCTAAAATGTTCTTTCATTTTCCTGGCTAATGCTTATTCTTCTTTAAGAGTCTTCTCAGGGGCTTTCATCTCCAGGAAGCTTCTCAGGTTAAGGACCCTACTTTTTTCCACATCATAGTAAACTTACCTGTTTAATGTTTTTTGCTGGAAACCAGTGTAAGATCTTAGAGGGACCATCTCATTATATCCCCAGGGCCAAGCTCAAAAACTGTCAATCTGAACTTCAGCTGTTAACTTTCTTCTTGATGTTTAGCTTTCCTTTACCTACGCCAGTTTTGCCATATACCACTAAATACACAATTTTACCAAATCACAAAATAATCTCTCATTTATATAGAGAGTGCACAGAATAGTTTCACATATAATACCTTATTTAAAACTTATTTTATTTATTTTTTTTCCAGAAACATGCAAAATTTTAGTTTTCTGTCATGTTTTGACATTGATACAGGTTTGTTTAGAAATAGCAGCATTTTTTAATTCATCCTAGCATTTTTTTTAATCCTGCTCAGTCTTTGATGCATGAAAGTTTCAAATAATTTTAATATGCATTTTCTTCTATTCTCTTATCAGTTTTTGTAAGGAAATTTGGATTATTGATTTTTTTTTTAATATATGAAATTTAAAAAACTTATTTTAATCATCCACATTATATCCTCATTTCCATTGTTCCCCTTAATTGTGGTCAAATTATGAGCAGAGACTATCTTTTTTAGGGCTCTAAAATAGAATTTTAGGGGCACTTAGGTGGCTTAGTCAATTAAGGGTCTGACTCGATTTTGGTTCAGGTCACTACCTTATGGTAAGATCGAGCTCTGCAATGGGTGTGGGGCTTGCTTAAGATGCTCTTCCTCTTCCTTTGCCCCTCCCTCGCTCACGCTCTCTCAAAAAAATTCTAGACATAAAAAAAGATTCTCTGGGTTTGCTGGGTGGCTCAGTTGGTGAAGTGTCCAACTTCAGCTCAGGTCATGACCTCATGATTCATGAATTCAAGCCCCACATTGGACTCAGTGCTGATAGTGCAGGGGTTGCTTGGGATTTTGTCTACCTCTTTCTCTGCCCCTCCCCTGCTCATGCTTGCTCTTTCTCAAAATAAATAAACTTAAAAAAAAAAAAAAGATTCTTTCTCTCACAAAAAAATAAAACAAAATATTGTACCACAACTATACGGGCATTCATCAGATCATATTCTTAGACAAACTGTTATCAAATTCAAACCTTAGGAAATAGAATAAACCTTAAAAGATAACTAACTAGGACACTGTGCTGTTGTAGGGAAAACAATGAAAAGATGTTTACTGTCTAATCGGGCAGACAGCTCACCAACAAATGAAAAACACAAGCAGAAATATTTGGGTTATTTCTAAATTCACTGTGCAAGCACTAATTGCTAGATTTTAAAAGTAAAATTCATTAAATTATATTTATGTAAGGGTTTATTGCCCTCTAGTGGATCAAATATGTATGTCTAAAAAACTACAGTATTTACAAATTACTGGCAAAATGAAAAAGGTCATTAAACTATTTTTACTATTTATGTTTCACCTGGTAAACTTCAGAAATGGAAAGAAGGCTTCTCATTAATTGTCTGGTGGACAAAAATGCATTAAGATCCTTTCAGGCAGTCACTGTTAGTTATTCCTTTTGCTGTTTTTATAGTATTTCCTTCAGGACACTTGTTATCTAGTTGGTCTTATCTCTCTACTATTTGGCTTGTATTGTGGTAAATTCATGTTTGACGGAGAACTGAATGAAGCATCAGGAATAAATATATACTAAAGTTATGAAACCTTATGATAGACTTGGGAACAATTTCATATTTAGTACCTCTTGCTTTTGATAAGGATGGTGATATAGCATTACAGTTCTTTCAGCTCCAGCACAGCCAGAAAACCATATTCTAATACAACTTGTCAATTTTTTATTGTGCAGCTGCTAAATACCAGGTACTGGGGATAATATAAGTGATGGGCAAAACAGACAATAATCACATAAAAAACTTAACTGAATTTTAACATAGTAAACTCTATAAAAAAAACTAGGGGCTCCTGGGTCACTTCGTTAAGCATCTGACTCTTGATGTCGGCTCAAGTCATTATCCCAGGGTTGTAGGTTCAAGCCCTGCATTGTCCTCCTCACTGAACATGAAGCCTGCTTGGGATTTTCTCACTCTCTCTCTCTCTCTCTCCCCTGCTCACATGCTCCCTCTCTTAAAAAAAAAAAAAAAAGGACATAATGCTATGAGAAAATATAACAAGGAGACTTTTCTAGTCTTAGCTTGGAGGAGTGGGGAGACAGGAAAATAAGCAAACACATAATCTTTGTTTGAAAAGCATTTTGGGGGCACCTGGGTGCATCAATCAGTAAAGTGGCCGACTCTTGATTTTGGCTCAGGTCATGACATGGTTAGTGGGATCAAGCCCCACACTGGGTCCACAGTAACAGTGTAGAACCTGCTTGGGATTCTCACTAGCCCCTCTGCCACTCATGTGCACTTGCATGCTCTCTCTCTGAAAATAAACTTAAAAAAAAAAAAGGTATTTTGAAAATGCATTACATTTATACTTTTAAAAACCAATAAACATAAAACCCAATAAATATAAAAAAACACTAGGTAGGGAACTCAGCAATAACATATAAAGCAAATCTTGGGTCCTCTCAATCTCTCATACATAAAAGTAGAAACAAGGAGGGGTGCCTGGGTGGTTCATCTATTGAGAATCCGACTCCCGGTTTCAGCTCAGGTCATGATCTCGTGGTTCGTTGCCTTGAGCCCTGAGTTGGGCTCCGTGCTGGCAATTCAGAGCCTGCTTGGATCCCCTCTCTCTCCCTCTCTCTGCCCCTCCCCCTTGCGTGTGCATGTGTGCTTGCGCTCTCTCTCTCTCAAAATAAATAAAGAAACTTTATAAAAATGCTCTGGAATACCTGCTTTCTTTCTTTCTAGTCAAGCTATATGAGAATATAAACCATATCCAAACATGCTTTACTAATTTGCCATGAAAAATTATAATCACAGGGGACACATCTTAAGCCCATATTTTCTTTTGGGTATAACTGTAGGTCAAGCCAAATTATAAAGAGAAAGTTGCTTGAAGAGGGGGCATTACGTGAATCAAATATTTTAATGGAATCAGGCTAATACAGCTGATGAATCTTTTTCACACGAGAGATGGTTTTGACAATGGGCCCAGATACATAAATCATTGATTACCATCCATTTTCATACTAGCCAAGTGGTTCTCAAACTTTAGTGTGCCTCAGAATCACCTAGAAGGCCTAATAAAATGGACTTCTGGGACCCAATTTGAGTTTGACTCAGTAAATCTGGGAGGAGGACCAGAGAATTTGTATGTCTCACAAGTTCTCAGATAATGTTTATGCTGCCTAGGCTTGAAAATCACTGGCTAGCCACTGAGGCCATCGGATAGTGAACAACACTTGTGATTAACATGGTTATAGTTAAATCGTAAAGCCTGAGAGCATTACAGTATCTTTCATATTACTTTGTAAATCTTTGCTCTAATTTATTATCTGGGGACCCTTCAGCTTACCTCCTTCACTATCAATTTCCTAGAAAGCAGCTTAATATGAAAAACCATGCTCCTAGCCCCTACATACACACACACACTAACATACTTTTTTTCTCCTCTGGGCTAACCTAGAAAATCAGAATAATTTTTTTAAACATGTTTATGTATTTTTGAGAGAGAAAGAGCACACAAGCAGGGTAGGGGCAGAGAGAGGGAGACAGAGGATCCGAAGTGGGCTCTGCGCTGAGAGCAGAGCCCAAAGCAGGGTTCATGCTCACAAACCTCAAGATCATGACCTCAGCCGAAGTCAGATGCTTAACTGACTGAGTCACCCAGGTGCCCCTACAGTAATTCTTATTAAACGTTAGATCTTGGAGAAAAATTTAATTAAGTGTTTAATATTGCTGGGGACACAAATTCCTGTCTCATTCAAGGTCCTTTTACCTAGACTAAGAATCAAATTGACATGAGACTGGTTAACAAGAAATCAAATTTATTTTTTTTTTTTAATTTTTTTTTTCAACGTTTTTTATTTATTTTTGGGACAGAGAGAGACAGAGCATGAACGGGGGAGGGGCAGAGAGAGAGGGAGACACAGAATCGGAAACAGGCTCCAGGCTCTGAGCCATCAGCCCAGAGCCCGACGCGGGGCTCGAACTCACAGACCGCGAGATCGTGACCTGGCTGAAGTCAGACGCTTAACCGACTGCGCCACCCAGGCGCCCCTAGAAATCAAATTTAATACATGCATACGTACAGGAATCCACACAGACATGGAAATTCCAAAGACAGTCAAGCAAAATGAGGTATACTGTATATGTCACCCTGAACTAAGGAGAAGTGGGTAGAGGAAGTACAAAGCTTTTCCTGAATCTGCTGGATTTTGATTGTTTTTTAACTCAAAAGAATCTTCATGTCAAAGAGGCCCATCATGGGGCAGCTTCCATACTCCCCAAACTGTTCTTGCTTTGCAAGAAAACCTGTCACTTTGCTGCTCTCAGATTTCCTGTTTCATACTATATAGGCCAAGAGGCCTCACCTATGGAAGGGTGGCTATTTTGAGCTGTTTACTTAAAACTATCTAAAGGTCACCCCCAAGGGCACATTGTCTAATTTTTCTAAAAGTAGTCATAACAAATCCTTGAGAAATGATTTACTGACAGTAACATGAAAATTCTAGAAAGGGATAAGAGAAGGCAGGAGACGGAAAATTAAACAAAAAACAAAGAAAGAAAACCTCTTTTGTTTGGAGAAGTATTGGTGAAAAATACTTTTATTAATTTTTTTAAGTTGATTTATTTATTTTGAGAGAGAGAGAGAGAGAGAGAGAGAGAGAGAGAGAGAGAGAAAGAGAATGCCAAGCAGGTTCAGTGCTATCAGTATAGAGCCTGATATGGGGCTTGAACTCAGGAACTGTGAGATCAGGACCTGAGCCAAAATCAAGAGTTGGCTGGTTGGCTGCTTACCTAACTGGGCCACTCAGGAGCCCCAGTGAAAAATACTTTTAATTTTTTTTTAACATTTATTTATTTTTGAGAGACAGGCAGAGCGTGAGCAGGGGAGGGGCAAAGAGAGAGGGAGACACAGAATCAGAAGCAGGCTCCAGGCTCCGAGGCTGTCAGCACAGAGCCTGACACAGGGCTCGAACCCACAAACCGTGAGATCATGACCTGAGCCGAAGTCAGACGCTCAACTGACTGAGCCACCCAGGCGCCCCCAAAATACTTTTAAAATACTACCCAAGAGGGGCGGCTGGTTGGCTCAGTCCATAGAGCATACAACTTTTTTTTTTTAATGTTTATTTTTGATAGCACGCTTGAGTTGGGGAGGGACAGAGAACAAGGGAGACACGATCTGAAGCAGGCTCTGTGCTGACAGCAGCGAGCCCGATGCAGGTCTTGAATTCACAAACTGTGAGATTATGATCTGAGCCAACGCTCACCGTCAAGCCACTCAGGCACCCCAAGCATGCAACTCTTTTTTTTTTTTTTTAACGTTTATTTATTTTTGAGACACAGAGAGACAGAGCATGAACAGGGGAGGGGCAGAGAGACAGAGGGAGACACAGAATCAGAAGCAGGCTCCAGGCTCTGAGCCATCAGCCCAGAGCCCGACGCGGGGCTCGAACTCACGGACCGTGAGATCGTGACCTGAGCTGAAGTCGGACGCTTAACCGACTGAGCCACCCAGGCGCCCCAGCATGCAACTCTTAATCTCAGGACACCCAAGTTCAAGTTCCACACTGGGTATGGGGCCTACTTAAAAGAAAAAACCCAAAACAACAACAAAAAACTCAAAACACTATCCAAGAATATCTTAGTACAACACAGTCTGTCTAATGAATTTATGATACATGCAGTACTATTCTAGGGATGGGAAAGGGGGCAGTTACAGATAGAAAATACAGGCTCTAGTGTTCAAGAAATTTATAAGGTACATATAATATCTGCAAGATCCAGATTTCCACATCTCAACAGCTTACCAGAGAGCCAACTATTTTGATATTTCATAGACATCTCAAGTAAAAAAGGTAAAAAAGCTGAATTCTTAGTTTCCTCTCAAACTGCTTTGTAGAAGCTACTTTTAGACAACAGTCTTGAGCAATGGAACGTTAGAGCAAGGCAAAAAGGCGCACAGTGACCACCTGGCTGAATACAGACAGGACCGTCAGGTGACCCACCTCAAAATATCCGTAGGCCCTAACAGACCAATGGACCAGTTACCAAAAAAGGGAAAATTCCATTCGAAGCCACACCTCCTCATCTTCTCCCTTTAAAAATGGCCCCCCAACCCCCACTGCCTTGAGGCAGATGGTCTCTCCTTTGCTGTCCTGCCCACTGCTCCCTTGTGGTGTATTCAATAAACTTCTATCTCCTTTGTTCTGCCTTGGATGAATCCTTTCGCCACCTGCACTGCGCCACCGGCTTCTATGCGATTATCTCCCCACATTTGGGGGCCGCCATCCGATCTGACAGACATCACATTCTTTTCTTACAATTTTCTTCATCTCACCAAATGATACTACTCTCCAACCAGTTAAGTCAGGTCAAATACCTACGAGTCATCTTTCATTTATTTTTCCCTCAAATCCCACATTATACCCATCAGTGTGTCCTTGGATCTATTTCCATATCTAAAAACCATCATCTACTTTCCCTCCCTTATATTCTGCCACCAACTTAATCCAAACCACCATCACCTGCTTCTGCTGCTGCATTAACCTAACCACGTGATCTGGTCCCTGCCCATCTCTCCAGACTCATCACCTGTTCTTTCTGAATATATTCCAGCAACACTGGTCTTTTCTTAGGTTCTTGAACACTCAAATGCCAAGCTCTTTCCTGCCTCTAGGCCTTTGCACAACCTATTCACTCTGGAATTTTCTTCCTTTTCTCTATTGCGTGGGTGGATCATTCTCACCTTTTAAGCCTTGTAAACTGTCCACTCCTCTGTTAAAAAGAAAATCAGATCCCAAATGGAGTCACTTAGGCAGAGTCCCCAAACCAGGGCTTAATATCTAAATCTAACTGTAGTTTCAACCTTCCCCAGAAATGTAGTCTTAACTAGTCACTAAGGAATTTTCTGATCTGTGCCGACACCGGGCTCTCTCCCTCCTACAAAGGTAATCTGTATAAGATTCCTCGCTCTCCCCCCTGAGGGAAAGTGACCTTGCCTGGAACAATCCTTTTTTTTTTTTTTTGTAATAATTTTCTTGCCTCACTCCCTTCCTATAAAAACCTTCCATTTTGTACAACTCTTCAGAGCTCCCTTCTACTTGCTAGATAAGAGGCTGCCTGAATCATTTAATAAAGCTAATTCATTTTCAAATTTACTTGGCTGAATTGTTTTTTAAGACCTCAGGGAGGCCTTCCCAGACCAACCTAACTCCATCAGATTCCCCTGTTATCCTTAACTCCCTGCATAAAAGGTTTAAGTTCCATTAGGTGAAGAATCTAACTTCTTTACCATTGTAATCTCAGGGCCTACCAATTCTTGGCAGAGGGAGGCACATACAACTATCTATGGAATAACTACTGGGTATTTTGTGACCCAATCTTGCAGGGCAGTAAAGCCTCCCTGACTGAAAAGGCTTAATAAACTGAGACTTAAAGAAGAGGTAAGAATTGGCTACGTTGGGGATGGGGTTAGAAGAGGTCTGCAGGTGAGATGGGAATGTGCATTTGAGGAACTCAAAAAAGGCATTTCGTAGGACTGGAGCCTAGAGTGGTGAAAAACAAAGAGAGGTAGGCAAAGGCTAGGTGAGAAGGGCCCTGTAAAACATGTGAAGGAGTTTAGACTTAAACCTGAGGGCAAATAGGAAGCAAGGAAAGGCTTTAAAGGGGGGGGGGGGGTGCCCTGATCAGATCTGATTTACATATAGCCTGGCAATATGGAGACTGGATTGGAAAGTAACATGATTGACAGAAGACTCGCTGGGAGGCTGATGACTTAAGTGGCGAGAACTTTAAGGATTTGAGATATTTAAGAGGCTGGTAATGAGTGGCTGGATAGGAGATAAGGAAGGAGTCTAGAAAATTGCTAGTTTCTGGTTTGAGCACACTGGTCACTTAAGCGAAGCACTTTTCCCTCCAGGTCGTCAAAGAGGTTTGGAAAAGACTCCCTTTCCGTACGTATTACTCGTCATAGCAGCCTGCTAAAACCATATCTCTGAGCACCTCAAAAGCTGGAGTAGTACTTTTCCTCTTCGTATTACCGGTTCCAGACACTCCCCCGTAACTAGCTCGATGGCCCAGTAAATGTTGAGTAAACGTTCGCTGAGCGGTTATCAACAGCACTAAAATTTAAATGACCGACCTTTTTACTCTTTACCCTCCCGACCACTGTTTTACGGAAAAGACTAACTCCCGAAGAAACAAAATAGAATGCTGTAAGTCTCATTTATAACGACAATGAAGGCTTCGTTAGGGGCCTCATCCTTTGCGCGCCCCGTGACTCTCTCCCCACAGCTCCTCACCTGAGACACAGAACCGAGACCTGCCCGGGCAACGCTCGTTGGCGCAGGCCACCAGGACTCAGCGACCAGCCAAGCGCCTTGAATCGAATCTCCCGCGTCCTTTTCCGCAGGAAGTGACGCTTTGGCCTTGGTCCCTCAGAGCCAATCAGAAGAAGGCGCCGCAGAGGGTGGAGATTGAACACTGCGTTCTGTGAGCATTCGGGTACGACCATTTTCATCGAATTGGGGGTAGAGAGACAGGGTTTGGCGAATGTTCTTCCCTGACTGGTGGGGTAGTGGCACAGTCTATAAAGCTGGTTTGGGGGGTAGCGCCTCTCCAATCGGGGTTCAGCAGGGTGACTGGAAAGAGGAGTGGTAGCTGGGCGAAAGGCGTTGGCGGCGCGGTGAAGACGGAAGGGAGGCTACCCGGAGCCGGGAGAAGAAAGGGGGGCGTATCCTGGGAGAAGGGCCCAGGACCAAGCGGGATTCGGGGGCTACCTGGGCGACTCCCGTTATGGGATGAGTTATGTAGGCAACATAGAAGTTTGGGGTGATTCATGAACAGAGAGTACCACAGGAGGTGGTTGGCTAACATACTGGAAGTGGGTGCAAGGAGCCAAGACCGAGTGGTCTGCGAAGCTGTGCTCCATTGCCTCCTGAGTCACCTAGTGCAAGTCCCCACACTTCTCGGAGTTTCAGTTTCTTCATCTGTAAATGGGAGTGGTAATCATACAGGACACACAAGATTGCTGCGCTGCTTGAGTTAAATGAGTTGGTATGTGTGCCATTATGCCTAGCGATAATAGTGACATGTAAAGAACGCTCAATAAATTGTCATGGTAGCTATTATTATTACCATTATATGGGGTTTGCTGAGGGCAAGGGGTGTGGCAGTGGGATTGAGGCAGACAGGGCATGGCAGGGAAAGGTAGGCTTGGGGAGCGCTCAAGGAAAGGATGGGATTCCGGCAGTCAGGTAGGAGGGGTCCTGAGATGGTAAGGGCAGACTTGAAGTGTGATCGCAATTAAGGTGGACTCTAAAGAGAGAGACTGCACGGGAGGAAAATAGAAAAGTTGCGGCGCCTTCTGGGACGCGGGCGGTGTGGTTTGGATTACCATGTTTGGGCTGTGTTGCTGTAGGGCAGAGTGGCTTTGGGTTTCACGGGGGAGGAGCCCATCTGCGGTGGGTGGAGCTTAGGACTCTAGCTCCCCGCATTTGCTGGTCTCGCTCCCACTCACTCTGCAGCTTCCACCCTGGCCATGGGTCGCCACACTGTCCTGCTCCTGCTCCTGGCTTTCCTGACACTTCGGGAGGGCATCTCCGTACCGCTGGCCCTGAGGGCCCTCAGCAATCTGCACAGGTCAGCCAGCTTCACATCCCGCCCCGCTGTACCCACGAAGTACACGGTTCACTACCTCCAACAGAAGGTAAGGCGAGGCGGGGCGGGGGTGGGAGAAGACTGGGGCTTCCCAGTCCCCCTGGGGCTTCCCAGGTCACCGGGCCTAACCCACCCCAGCTGAGGCACCGGAGCCCACCCGGAGTTTCAGACCCCTGGTGCCTAGGACTTGTCTAATCTTGGGCTCACAGTTTCCAGAGGGTGGCACCAAGCCCCAGTTCTTTTTAAAATCTCTTCTCCCATTACCAGTACTTTAATATCAGCCCTGGCTCCACACTCTCTAACGTAATTTGACTTCCCATCAAATTAAAATTATTTAATGCCAACTCTGGCTCCTACTGGTAGTGACAACCATCCTTTGTCCCAAAGCCGCCGTTAAGTACACACTTCCAATATCTTATTAGATAATATTTAGTATTCAGCCTAAAACACCAGTCATCTCATGCTCAGCTCACAGTTGATTTTGTAGCCCTTTTGTTGAGACTTGTTAACCTTTCCTAGGTGGCACAGTCCTTTAAGTATCTGACTCTTGATTTCAGCTCAGGTCATGACCTCAGGTTTGAGATGGAGCCCCACATCGGGCACTGTGCTGACAGCGTGAGCCTGCTTGGGATTCTCTGTTTCATTCTTTCTCTTTCTGCTCCTCCCCCACTCTCAAAATAAATAAACTTTTAAAAAAAAGGTTTTTAACTTTTCCTATTTTCCATAAGACTGAACATTTATGTAACCCATACTTGTAAAGGAAGCTGTAGAGGTATGTCAGGATTTGACGGTCAGCATGGGGCTGGGGGTTAGCATTTATATGGTTCTGAAGATTGAGTTTAAAGTAGGCTTGATGCCTTTGTGTTGGCTGAAGCATGAGGCACTCTACAAGTCTGGATGGAAAAGTACATCCTGTGTGAAATGACAGAATCCCTTACAATTCTGTATTTCTGGGGGCCTGTGTAAAGGTAGGCAAAGATTTGGGAAAGTTTTAGATTAGAAAGAATGCAAGAGTCTGAGGTTTGGCTTTTGGAGTAGCATAGATCAGCATTCCACTCTGCTAGCTCCGTGACCTTGGGAAGGATACAGTACCTCTCTGAACCCAGTTTCTTGATCTGGGGCTTTGGTGATGGTTGAATGAAAACAGATAACATGTCCCTAGCAGAATATCTGACCATGAGTAGACACTTATTAAAGTTCGGCTTATTGACCTATGTGAATTTTAATAGGAATTTGGGATAGAGGGGGTGCATGAATTTGTAACTGATAAGAAATGATTTTTAACCCGGAAATTTACATTAGAGTTTCTGAGGAAGAGAAAGCATTTTAATTTCAGCAGCGACACCAGGAAACGGGCCTTTTTCTCAAGCAGCTCACTTAAATTCACTCTCTAGGCTATGACTTCCTCATTTACAAATTGAGCAGTTTGAACAAGGAATGACATGTTACACACTGTACTGAGGAAAATTTAGGGCTCTTTGGGAAGCTATCTCAGAGAGGTGGTAAGTGAATGCCCAAGTGAGAGTGCTCCAGTAACCTCTCTCTCCCTGAACTCTTTGAGCCTGAACTTTATGCTTTGGTGTGTTTTATATATTTGTATTTTGTATATGACTATTTGCAGAGTTTCATTGGTAAAGTAAAATTGAAGGGAAACTATTGGAATGAGGGTGTCTGAAATCTCTTTAAAAATGATGAAAAAGAGAACTAGCAGCTGAAAAGGAACAAAAGGTGGGAGAGACCAAATGATCTGTGAGCACTTAATTTATATTCCTTCATTATAGATTACTTTTTTGACCACTTTACTGTTTAGAAACATAATTTAAGATCAGTTCTTTTTCCATTCTTGGTGGCTTGCAAAATCTGTTTGGCTTTACTCAGCTACCTTTGCCCTCTGGCTTAGCTTATATTTTAGGACACAGATCCCACGTATTTATTTATTACTATAATAATAATATCCATTACATCAGTTCCAATTGAATTTTATTTCATTTTTTGGAGAAAACTTCCACATATGTATTTATTGCATAATAATAGTTATAGTAGTTACCAATTCTGGACTGTAGATTTTTAGTTGGGACTTACCATGTCTGTATAAACTCAACTTGATTTTTTTTTTTTTTTTTTTTTTAGTTAGAGCACATGAAATATTTTTATGCCTTTTATTTTTTTCTTTTTTCAAGTTTTTATTTAAATTCCAGATGGTTTGGGGCGCCTGGATGGCGCAGTCGGTTAAGCGTCCGACTTCAGCCAGGTCACGATCTCGCGGTCCGTGAGTTCGAGCCCCGCGTCAGGCTCTGGGCTGATGGCTCGGAGCCTGGAGCCTGTTTCCGATTCTGTGTCTCCCTCTCTCTCTGCCCCTCCCCCGTTCATGCTGTGTCTCTCTCTGTCCAAAAATAAAAACGTTGAAAAAAATAAATAAATAAATAAATTCCAGATGGTTAACATACAGAGTAATTTTAGTTTCAGTGTGCTTTTATGCCTTTTAAAAATAAATGTTATTATTATAACTGTAAGCCTCAGTTTTTATTCAAGGCTTAATTTTTATAAAACCTTGTAATGATTTTCTTTATCTGTAGTTATATCTGTCCAGTTGACAAAGCTATTCCCAGCTATCCTTATATGAACATAAGCTCCATTTATGGTCTGGGTAAAAACGCCTTAGGGGAGGCCTTTTCCTCTCCTTTGCCCCCCAACACACACATATACTTTTAGCAACATAGAATGTAGACTCAATTGAATTTTACAGTGGTTAAAAATTCTATCTGGCATACCATGTCTCTTCTCCTAAAGTTAAACTCATACCTGTATCCCAATTGAAATGTCCCCTCTTCTGTGAAGTGTTCTTGACTTTAGGGCAACTTAGTTGATCTTTTTTTGCTCTGCAGACTTACTATTTTGGTGTGTCCCCCATACCTAGATAGCACACTCTAGTACCCAGAGTACCCATAAAAATTATAAAGTACAAAATACATATTTGTGGAGGGAGTGAATGAATGACTATCCAAAAAAGCCTAAACAAGGCAAAGTCTGTCATCATTTAATTGACACAAATCACTTATTTTTATTTTCATCTTTTACTTCTATTCTTTACTAATTATTTTTTCTCTTCTTTCAGAGTCTTCAAATGTTGTTGATTTAGTAGGAATATTTGATTTCTTTTATCCGAAGTAACTGAATCGGGAGACCAGAGAAAGGATAGTACCTCACTTGGTCACATCCAGGCTTTGGGCACATGTGTGATGCCAGTGTTGTAAGGGACTCCTTGGAATCCATGGCTTGTGGTTACAATGTTTCCCTACTTGTCATTACTCTTCACCTCTCACCCAAGCCTGTCACAGTAGAATTTGAGTACTGAGAGCATTTTACTATGTGATGTACTGGGAAAAGGGAATGGGTCCTTGGAGGCTCTCATTTTCCTCAGTGGTGACTTAGGAAACAGTATTCATTGTATTAATCAGATTTCTCTACAGAAACAGAACCAATAGAATGTGTCTGTGTGTGTCTGTGTGTCTCTCTTTTCACAGAGATTGATTTATTTTAAGGAATTAGCTCATGTTATTATGGAGGCCTGGTAAGTTCAAAATCTACAGGGGAGGCTGGCAGGCTGGACACCCAGAGAAGAGTTGCAATTTGAGACCAAAGAGAGCCTACTTGTATAATTCCTTCTTGCTCAGGAGAGGTCAGTCTTTTTTTTTTTTTTTTTTTTTTGCTATTCAGGCCCTCACCTGGTTGGATGAGGTCCACCGACATTATGGAGGGTAAATCTGCTTATTCAAAGTCCAGTGATTTAAATGTTAATCCTGTCCAAAAATATACTGTCATAGAAACATCCAGAATGTTTGACCAAATATCTGGACCCTATAGCCCAGCCAAGTTGACATGTAAAATTAACCATCACTTCTACCAAGGTTGTTTTGAGGGCCAGATATGGTAACCCATGAAAGCACATGCACAGTGCCTAGAACATGGTAGGAACTTAAGGAAAGTAATAGAGTAGTGCTGGTTTCTTCCCCACTCTGTCCTAAAACCACACTCCCATAGTGTTATCATTTCAGAGTGATCCAAATGCATGACCATTGTGGTAATGCCTCTTCTAGAAATTTAGTGGTCAGTCATCTATACTCAACTATTCCTATTTACTGACCAGTGTTTATGTTAGAATTCTGCATCTTCATGCAGCATTAAGCTCATGGCCACTGACTTCTGCAAGGCCTTCACACAGCTCCTTCCTTGCCTGCTGTGAGGTAATCCCATCAGTGGGCTGAACTATTTTTATTTGTGTTACAGCTTTACTTTCAGTTCCTACTCCAGGTTTTCCTTTCCCACTCATGTCACGGTGGCCCTAATGTCTAGTAAAATATTGCTCTTTTCCTCCTTTTTAGTTTTTGCCCTCTTCTCTTCTTATTATTAATTGGTTCATCTGTTGATGGTTTTCCCCTTATGGCCTGGAGCACATGTCACAAATATTATATGAACTGATTTCTGTTTTTAATCATGGAATCAATGCCAGAAGGGGTCTTAAAGATCATGTCGTCCATCCCTTAGATATGATGAAGTAACCTTGATCTAAATTATGGAGAGTCAGGAACTTGATAGAGATCGAATACCATACAAGTTTGAGAACAAATTCTGTTTCTCTGAGCATCTATTTTTATAATCAGCAAGATGGGGATAATTATATTATTCATCTCACAGATTTGTTGTGAAATGAGCTAGTATGTGTAAAGGGCTTAAATAGCACAGTTTATATCACTTCACTCAATAAATGGTAAATATTTTTATTTTATCTTGTGGTTTCTTAATGCATGTGGCTTTAATCTACCCCCTCTCCACACAGAATATTTAAATCATCACTTAGCATACCTAAAATAGTTATTTTGTAAAATATGAAAATCTGTATGAACTTTTCAGTTACACAATAGTAATATATGCCTTTTTATCCGTGGGATATAATTTAATACACTTAGAAATAAGGCAAAGAAATTAACTCTTTCCTTGTTTGAAACAATTTTCTTTTACGTAAGACTGATACATAACAGAAAGCATATAAGCTATTTCTATTATTTTTTTCCTGTTCTATTTTGTGTTTTGGTAAATTGTGGAGGGGACAATATGACAGTGAATGCATTATTTTAGGTTTTTCAAGTATCTTCTCTTTTTGATACTAATACTAAATCTAACACTAACTTTCTAATAGCTCTCAATGTTTTACTAGTTAATGCTAAAATGTAATTTCAGTAAAAATTAATTTTAAGGTTTTGCTCTGTCATATTTATGTTCCTCTGCAGCATATTACAAGGACTTTAAGTACTTAAACATTTTCAAAGTTTGGGTTCTAGTATCAACCAGACTTGTTACTAACTCATATAATGACCTGGGACAAGTTGCTTACCTCTAGATCTCAGTGTAAGGTCTCTTATGTAAGATAAGAGGATTCCATATGCAATCTGTGATACATTTGTAATTCTGTTCACTGAGTGCCTCCTGTCTGTATGGCCCTATATCAGGATCAGTGGGGATTTGAATACAAGTTGTGTTTTTTATCCTTGCCGTTAATTGCATTTGGCACAGCAGACATAAACAATTTTTCCATCTGAACTTTGAATTAGACACAGACTCATATAAAGGGTTTTTTTTAATTAAAATTACTTAGCTCTATGGGGCACCTGGGTGGCTCAGTTGGTTGAGCGTCTTGACTTCAGCTCAGGTCATGATCTCGCTGTCTGTGAATTTGGGCCCCACATCAGGCTCTGTGCCGACAGCTCAGAGCCTGGAGCCTGTTTTAGATTCTGTGTCTCCCTCTGTCTCCGGCCCTCCCCCACTCACTCTCTGTCTCTGAAAAATGAACAAACCTTAAAAAAAATTTTTTTTTAATTACTTAGCTCTACAGTATTTATAACATAGAACACTATATTTATGATTTTGAAGTTTGCTTGGTTATGGGTGGATTGGAGAAGAAAGAAGAATCATAGGGAAGAAGAATACTTTGATGATATGTCTTATTTGTCTTCATATTCCTAGTGCATTGCACAGTGCCATCTGCATAATAGTTCTTTTTTTTTTAATGTTTATTTGTTTGTTTGTTTTTGGGGGGAGGGCAACAGCAGGGGGAAGTAGAGAGAGAATCCCAAGCAGGCTCCATGCTATCACCATGGATCCCAATGTGGGGCTTGAACCCACAAGTCATGAGATCATGACCTGAGTCGAAATCAAGAGTTGGATGCTTAACTGATGAGTCACCCAGGTGTGCCTACATAATAGTTCTTAATAAAGATTTTCTTTGAATGGAAAAAATTGGCTAAAAATTAAAATGAATAAGGAGTAAGAGGAGGGAGAATAAAATGAAATGTGCAGTATATAAATGTCTAATGCACTGATAATACTAGTAATCTGCTACTGTTGATTGAAAACTTTATATGCCCTTGGTTTTTTGTTTTTGATTTTTTAAAGTTTATTTATTTATTTTGAGAGAGAAAGAGAGAGCGTAAGCAGGGGAGGGGCAGAAAGAGAGGGAGAGATAATTCCAAGCAGGGTCCACACTGTCAACACAGAACCCAATATGGGGCTCTAACTCATGAACTGTGAGATCATGACTTAAGCAGAAATCATGAGTTGGACACTCAACCGACTGAGCCACCCAGGTGCCCCTTATATGCCATAGGTTTTGAGTACTTAATAGACATTCATTTATTTAATTTCTATAGCAGTCCTATGAGGTAGATGCTATTATTATTCCACTTTATAGTTGAGAGAATGATCACACAGAAATGTTGAGTTACATGTTCAAGATGCACTGTCCCATTTTGTCTTTCTGAAAATAAACTCTAACGAGTTTCTAGTTCTAAAATAAATGTTATAACCTTGCTTGTTATACTAGTTGGGATAGGATAGGTTATGCTGCTGTAGCAGAACCCCAAAAATTTAGTGACTTAACCCCCCGAAAATTTATTACTCAAATTGTATTTCCATTGGGGTGAGCAGAGGGTTCCCTTATTACATTCACTTCAAGACTAAAGGACTTACGGAAGCTTCCTCTCAACATATACTTTCATGATCACCATAGCAGTGGAAAAAGAACATGAAATGATAATAAATGTTCCAGTCTGGAAATGGCACATTCATTTCATAATTCATTGGCCCAAACAGACTACATTGCTGCATCTGAGGACAGGGTGGGAAGACAAAAAATACTGATTCTGGAGTGCCTAGAAGGAGAAACAGCACTAATGACTACCATACTCATTCAGTCTCTTACCCACCCACCCATCCACCTACTCACTGTTCATCTAATTCCTTTTATATGTCAGGCACTGGACTAGGTCCCAGGAAGGCAGAGATGATTATATTCTGGAAGACCTCACATACTTGTTGGCCACTGCAGTCATACATACTTAAGCTTGTATCTGAAAAATATGGAAAAGGACTAATATATTTGTAATGTAGATTACTTCAAAAAGTCCCTGAAGTAAGGCTGGTCTACTTAATATTTTCTTGCTCAACTTACCCTTATCATGATAGTTCACTGACCTGATGTATATAAACATTGGAGCATGTGGTAAATAAAGGAATTTATTTATTCATACTGTCATTCAGTAATTGAAAAAGATTGTTTTGGCTTTTTTTTCATAATAAAGGAAACAAAATTGACATAGAGATTTATGTAAAAAATCTGATGTATGCTTTGTAAATGTTCATCAAAGGGACAATTTTGCATTGACAGTGTGTATGTGATTGGGATGTTTATAAAATTTGTTTTTTTTAAAATATTTTTTATTATGATTCACAATTTAAGAAGAGTCATAGTTGTTTATGAGCGGTGAATGAATAAACATTTATTGTCTTATCTGGGCCAGGTATTATTATAAACTCTTTTATATCCTACTTTTAATTATTACAATCACTTTTAAAAATAAATACTTTTTTAAAGTTATTTATTTATTTTGAGAGAGAGAGAAAGAGAGAACATGCAGAGGAGGGGCAGAGAGATGGGGGGAGAGAATCCCAAGCTGGCTCTGCTAACAGCACAGTCGGACTCAGTCTCATGAACTATGAGATCATTCAATCTTTACAACAACCCTGTGAGGTAGATATCATGCTCAATTTTAGAGGTGAAACTAAGAAGGTTCAGAAAAATCAAAAGAAGAAATATTCAAAATATCCCACTTGTCAATTTGCTGGTTTCTCAATCCCAAATTGTAAATGATTTATTATATATCCATAAAAGGGAATATTATTGTCTCTTGAAAATGGTGGCCTTGAAGTATATCTGGTAGTGTGGGGAGATGTTCATCAATTAATGATAAGTGAAAAAAGCAAAATAGAAAACTTGAATGCACAATGTGTTTCCAAATTCATTTACTCAATTTTTGTTAAGTTCCTACTTTTTGCAAGGCTCTTCTAGGCACTGGGGGAAGAGCATTCAAGGCGTAGAAAAGAGTAAGTACAAAAACCCTAAGGTAGGTGTGTGCCTGGTGGGAACAACTACAAGGAGGCCAGTATGGCTGGAAAGATGTACCCAAGGAGAGAATAGTAGGGGATGAAGATAGTGAAGAGGAAAGAGAACATAAATACTTCACTAGCAGAGAAGGAAAGTAAATGGACTAGGAAAATGCAGTGTGATGCAGGCAGCTTTGAAGCCTCATACATATTAGACCATTTGACAGGCTGTGTGTTTCTCTAGCTACATTTACTTTCTTGGGTATGAGTGAGAAGTTGGTGGAAAATTCTTTTTAGCCAGGATTATCCTTTTGCCAAATCAATAAAAGAAAGTCAGAGAGAGACATGGGGACTGAGGGGCATATGCAAGGGAGTAATTTACTCATTGACCATGAAATTTAAGCCAAGTCAGAAAGGGAGTGAGGATGGGGTGAGGGACAGTAAAAGGTAGATTATATGAGGTTGAAGGCCCTCCTTGCTTCCTTCAGTGCTCCCTCTACTGTAGTCCCTATGGGTCACATTAATCACATCTCCTCCCATCAAGCCCCTTTTCTGCTCAGAGCCTGCAATGATTCCTTATTGTTTGCTTTATTTAGAATAAAATCCTGTAGCATTCAAGGCCTTCCACCTTGTGACCCCAACCCACCTTTCCAGTGTGTTAATCTATTCTTCACACACGCTCATTCTTTTCCTGTTTCCTTGATTTAGCCCATATTGTTCCTTTGGCCTGGAGTACCTTTCCCAATGCTGTCCCTGCTTTACCAATCCCATTCATTTTTTAAGCCCCATCTCAGATACTGTCTGCTTCCTCCATGAGACATTTCTTAATATCCTGGAAAGTGTGTGAAAGTCAAATCTTTGTTTGTACTTCTCTCATGGCATGTGTCTTATTCTAGCCTTGCTTTAAAATCTTTTGTACCCTTGTCTTACTCCGTTTTTAAAGCAGAAACTCTGTCTTGTATCCATAGTCCTCTATAGAATGCTGCCCATAGTTTTACATAGTTTTTATAGTTTTATAGAGTATCATTTTTACAAATGCTTGTTGAATCTGTATCTTTCTCCCTCTCCCTTTTCCTGCTTCTCTACATATTGAGGTAAGGGAGGGGTGTGTGTGTGTGTGTGTGTGTGTGTGTGTGTGTGTGTGTAGGGAGGGAAACAGTATAGAAGCTTGATTCTCAACTGTCTAAATCCTTTTGGGAAACATTATAGAATGCCAGGCAAATAAAAACAGGCCCACTTCTTCACATTCTCTTATTTTCACGATCTGGAAGCTGTAGCTAGTTATCTGTACTGACCCTTCTCATATATGTACAGAGAAAGAATAGTGGGAGGGAGTGCAGCAATTTCTGTTTGCTCTTTCAATTGTGTATGGGTGAGGGCCAGGGAAAGGGTAAAGGATGAAGACATTAGGAAAAATGTCCCCCTAAAGCCTACTTTTGTGGCAATTCTATACTGCCCATATTTATTAGAGAGCTAAGGTAAAAGGCAGTACTTTTTATGATTTGGGTTTGCATTTGCAATAAGAAGCCAGTTAGCTATGTGTATTTGTAAATCCATACTTTCTATTACATATGTGTCAGTTCTAGGTTGCCACTCAGTGCTGTACCTGAAGAGGATCAGCTGTTGTGTCTCTGTCAAGCTCACAATGTTCTCTTTCCTGTTGCTCATGTTGTGGGGTCTGCCCACGTGGGTTAGGAAAAGGCAGATTTATTAAAGTACAGTTTCCTTAGGAGCTTTCCCTGAGCAGCTCTTCAAGTTGGTTGTATGATACAGGGAAATATCATTCTGTTATAGCAGAGAGGATATCTAACATTTATATAGTAAAACAGCACAGTTGTATGTTCATTCAGAAACATTTACTGGCTCTTCCTATGTGCCACACGTTGTGTTAATAAATGGGGATAAGTGGAAAGCAAAGACAGACCTCATGAAGTTTACAGTTTAGTGGGAAAAAAACACAATAACAAGTAATTGCAAGTGGGACAACACATGCTTTAAGGAAGTAATTTGCTGTGGGATCTACGATGGAGTCCTGAGTCCTGAGTCTTGGGTATTAGAGAAACCTATAGGCAGCTATAATATCAAAGCAGAGACTGGGAAGCTGAGCAGGAGTTAGCCAGGAGAAGGGAGATGATTGAGATTTCTGTCCAGGTAGAGGGTGTATCATGTATAAGATCCTAAGATAGAAAAGAGCAGTCTATGTTGGAGGAACCGAAAGTTCAGTAAGACTGGGAGAGGCAAGAAGTTGGCCCTCAACAGTGTGAGGTCAGTATTGTCACTCTTTCCATTTGCACATGCATGGTATGGGTATTCCTTCTCTGAATCTGTCATTGACTTTAAGAATATAACTTGATGTTGAAGTGGTAAGGGGCAAAGCACTGCTTTGCTGACCAGAGTAAATGCATTCACCTTGTGACAGATACTGCATAAGTGTTCTTTTTTTGTTGTTATTTATTTATTTATTTATTTATTTATTTATTTATTTATTATATGAAATTTATTGTCAAATTAGTTTCCATACAACACCCAGTGCTCATCCCAAAAGAAACATAAGTGTTCTTAATATATTTATCTTCCTTGCAAGGAGGTACTACCTTTCTTTTTATAGAGAAATAAAGGGCTCAGAGGTAAAGTAATGTGTCTGTGATCACATAGCTAATAAGTGGTAGTACCAGGATTTAAACTGAGCTCTGTTGAAATCAGAGCTCTTGATCGATGTTGCTTCTGTACTAACTGTATTTCTGGAATAGACAGAAGTTTGTGTAACTCATTGCCTTAATTAGAGATAGTGTGGAAGTCACATTAAAAAAATTTTTTTTAATGTTTATTTATTTTTGAGAGAGACAGTGTGAGTGCGGGAGGGGCAGAGAGAGAGAGGGAGACAGAGGATCTGAAGCAGGCTCTGAGCTCACAGCACAGAGATCATGACCTGAGCGGATATGATAACGAACTGAGCCACCCAGGTGCCCTGGCGGTCACATTTGTTAAGGAAATCTAGATTAAACAGTAATAAAGTAGAATAAAAGGAATCTTAATTCTCTAGCACTAGGTTGGTTAATTTTGGAGAGAAAAAAAATCATAATGGAGGTTTTAATAATACAGAACTTTCTTCTGACTTGGCTTTTGTGTTACAGAAAGAATACTTTTACATGAATGGGCTTTAAATAAATGAACCATGTTAACAGGAGAAGGGAAGTATGAAACCTTCTAAGATATAGACTGTGAGGTATTTGTGGGTGGCTCTATACATTCTAGACTAAAGGATGTTAAGAGACCTCCACTGATGATCCCAAAAAAGGTACTATCCAAGGAAATAAAGGAGGAGACTAAAGTGGTAGGTCAGGAGTGAGGTCACTGCTTTAGAAATTGTCCCTATAAATTTGGTGCTCAGTACAGTTTATCCTAATTCCGTTAAGGAAACCTCCTTTTTAAGCTTTCCCAACAGTCTGTGTACAAAATTGGCCTTGGAGTATGTTGAAGTTCACATAAATGTTCCTCCTCTATGCTGCATGGACTGGTCACTGCTATATATTCATCTTCTACTCCACTTGAATGTTCCTCTCTTTTCCAGTAACTCAAAGGAACAGAGGTCACCCTTTGGCACTTGGTTTTCGAAAGTCTTCCTTGATTAGAAAGTCAAATCCAGGGGTGCCTGGGTTGATTGAGCATCTGACTCTTGATTTCGTCTGGGGTCATTTCATCCCAGGGTTGTGGGATTGAATCCCGCTTTGGGCTCTATGCTGAGCTTAGAGCCTGCTTGGAGTTCTCTCTCTGTCTCTCTCTGTCTCCCTCTCACTTTGCCCCTCTCCTCTGCTGTGCTTTCTCTCTCTTAAATAAAAGAGGGCACCTGGGTAGCTCAGTCGTTTGAGTGTCCGACTCTGGCTTAGGTCATGATCTCATGGTTCGTGGGTTCAAGCCCTGCTTCGGACTCTGTGCCGACAGTTCAGAGCCTAGAGCCTGCTTTGGATTCTGTGTCCCCCCTCTCTCTCTGCCCCTCCCCTGCTCATGCTTTGTCTCTTCCTGTCTCTCAAAAGTGAATAAAGATTAAAAAATTTTAAGGGGGAGGGGTAAAAAAAATAATAAAATAAAAGAAATAAAAAAAAAAAAAGTTCAGTTAACCAGACCTAGGTATTTTGTTTTCTATAAAAGCCTGGATAGTAGTCTCATCTTTAAACATGGTGCTTAGAATGATAGTGTTATTCTTCTGTTTAATAAAGTGTTATTATTTTAAAGGATATTAGACTGAAAATTTAAGCTAATATCTTTAACAACTTTTATGAGAAACCTGGCTGTTTGAATCATGATTGTAATTCTATTATTCTGATACCTTAGAGGAAATAAGTAGTGCTTTGAGATGTGGATTTATAATCTTCAGCATATGAGGTGATGAAAGTGATGTCACAGATTATTTTAAAATTCTTTAGAAGTGGATATTCAGTCATGTTTTATTTCTGTGATATATACTTTTCCTCAGAGCTATACAATTCATACAGTGATGAATGTGTACTAAAGGTATATTGTACTGTCACAGGACTGGATTGAAAGTCAAAAGCAGAAACATATCACATATCAGGCCACATGATATTTGGTGTGTAAGAGGCTCTTACTGTCATCAAGTCATTGCTTTTTTGCTGTCTTCAGTTCCATGATTACTGCAAGTTTTTTTCTTAATTTCACTTTGCAAGGTCATATTGTTTTAAGTGGTGAAACCAATGTTGCACTCTGTATGTTAACTAACTAGGATTTAAATAAAAATTTGAAAAGAAAAAAATACTGTTTTAAGTGAATAGTCAGAACAAATTGCTAGAGTTTTAATGTCACAATTTCTTTATCATATGTAGTACTATTAAACACATAACATACCATTGTAGATGTTTGTGTGTGTATTTGGCAGTGGTTTCAGATTGGGGAGGTGCATGCTAATAAAATATACTCTACAAAATGTCCTAGTAATACATCAAGCTCTGACTTCATGTAGCTCTTTGCTAGGCACTCGCATGCATGCATTACCCAACTTAATCAACATAAGACCTCTCTAAGATAGGCAGTGTTTTTTCATTTTACGTCCAAGAAAACAAGCCCAAAGACATGATGTAACTTGTTCAAATTCAAATAGCTCTAGTAGTTGGCAGAACCGGTACTCAAACCCAGATCTGTCTGCAAATTCCTTTCTCTTTCTGCAACGTCACAGGACATTCATTTATGGTTTTCTGGAGGTGGCGGGGGCGGGGGAGGAACAGTTTTTGAAAGATATGCTTGGTGCTGGTCAGATTTTATTAGTGCAAAAGCAAGTGTCTGCGTGTGTGTGTGCATTTAAACCTTGCCACACACTGGTATTTTTTATTAAGTTTTCCTGGTGGTGTATGACTGCAGGTTTGGCCAGCATCATTGTGATTTAATAACCTAATTTAAACAAGGAACTACAACCCAAACAATGGCTCTGATTCAGCTCAGAAGAAAGTGAGGAAGTACTTGTTATCATTTGTCAGTGAATTCTTATTTTTATGCAGTTTGAACCATGGGTCACACTGCAGACACTATCCTTTAAGACTGTCGGAAACCTTTGTCATTTCCTGAGCACTGATGGCCTCTTCCTTCGAGGGAGCTGCTCATGTAACAATTTCAGAAAGCAGTGATGATGACTCCCTTCTCCTCTGCCTACGATGCTTCCTTTCTCTTAAACAATTAGCTTTAAATGACAATGACTGGTGAGGGTAGTGCAGACCTAAACAGGCTTTTTGTTTGCCTTTTTATATAGTGTGATTTCTAGAAAATGACCACAGTTTAAAAGAGAAGAGAATTAATATTTGCTGACCACCTCTCCATGATCTCTTCAAGGGCAGCAACCTTGGGTCTCATTCATCTGTGGATCTGGGAGGGTGCAGTACCAAGCTCTGTACATGTGGAGCTGAGCTGATAGAATGACACTGCATGTCATGTTCTCTGTTATTGAAAACGTTAATTGCAAATAAACATTAGGCAAGGTATAGAAGAGCCTATTGCTGTTACTTACATACACCCAGTGCTTTGGTTCATCTCTGAAGAATTTGAGTGTAACATGATGAAATGAATATTGGCTAAGATGCTTGGGGACTTACTCTCCAAAAAATATGGATCACGGTTTTCAAAGATTTCCAAAAGGGCTTTTTGCAGTTAAATTCCGTAACATTGCCAAACCCTTTTCTTGGTTTGAATTTATAGTCATTTATCTATAGTCTCTGTTCTCCAGATGATCTTTCTCCATTTCATACTCCAGCCAAGCATATACATACATTTACTCTTTCCTGTTGGTATTCCTCTGAAGATCTATTCTTTAAATACTTCTTTGATCTTCAAGACATCTGGCTTGTTTAGCACTTGCTTGTTCCCTTCTGTTATAAAATATTCCCCTCCAGGAAGCCCTTCTTTGTTAATTGGAAAAGGAGTGAAGTCTTCTGCTGTTTTTTTTGCTTCTATTTCACACTCCAATTCATTCACTGCCCTTTGCTCATCTTTGCTTACACACATCTAACAAGTGCAGGTAACTCTAGTTGATTTGTGAATTCCATGTGCTTTGTTTTTATTTATTTATTTTTAATTTTTTTAATGTTTATTTTTGAGAGAGAGAGAGAGAGCATGCATGAGGCAGGGGGAGGGGCATAGAGAGAGAGGGAGACACAGAATCTGAAGCAGGCCCCAGGCTCTTAGCTGTCAGCACAGAGCTCAATGCAGGGCTTGAACTCACAAACCACGAGATCATGACCTGAGCTGAAGTCGGATGCTCAACCCACTGAGTCACCCATGCGCCCCAATGTGCTTTATTTTTTTTCATTTATTTTATTCATTTTAATTTTTTTTAATGTTTATTCATTTTTGAGAGACACAGTGTGAGCAGGGGAGGGGCAGACAGAGGAGACACAGAATCCAAAGCACGCTCCAGGCTCTCAGCTATTAACACAGAGCCTGACGCAGGGCTTGAACTCAGGAGCTGTAAGATCATGACCTGAGCCGAAATCGGATGCTTAACCGAGTGAGCCACATACGACCCCATAATGTGCTTTATTTTTAAATTCCAAACTGACTGACCTCATGCCTCCCAGGATATGTTGATTTCCCCATTCCTTGCTCAGCTAGTATAGGCTTAGACAAAACAAATGAGTTTTAGGATCAGCCTTTAAAAACATAATCAGAGAAGTAAATCTGCTAGAAAAGAATCTCTAATATTTATTCTATAGTTATTTATTATTGACACTGTGTGCCAAGTATTACACATCGGTCACTTCATTGTTTTGTACACACTATGCTGGGATGTGACTCACACAGTACTGGTATCTCTCTACTTGGAATGGTTTGTCTTCCTCCTTTCTCTGCCTGGCATTCTTGTACATCTTTCCTGGCTCAGGTCTTATATATCACCTTATCTGTGAAACTTTATTTCTCTTTATTTCTCTTCTCAGGCTGGGTATTGACTACTGTTCCCTTTGTGCCTTCCATTGTACTTTATAAATGCTTCTTTTGTACTCAGTTACTCTGGATTGCAATGATTTGTTTATATGTTGGTCTCCGTATAAGGATGTGAGTAGCCTGAGTGCTGGGACCACACCTATCAGTGTATCCACAGTGTATGCCCTCAACAATGGTTTAAATGCGTAACTGACCCAACCTGAGGTGATTTCTCCCTTTTCTGAATGCTGTTAATACTTGCTTTTATTTTATATTTTGTCTAGTACTACCAATATGGTATAGACACTGTCCAGTCAGAACAGAAACTGATCATAGAACTGAGGGTTCTTGCAGTGCTGTGGGTTGGTTCTTTAGACCTGAGGTCTAGAGAAGGAACTGGGACAGCAGGATTGGTGGGCATAGAATGGGGGCAGACATCACTCAAGTTACTAAGATAATTATTTGCCAACTGGTATAGAATGATTTCAATATTATAATAACTGGCTGAGTATCAGCCTTGGTTCTTCCAAGTAGTAAGTGCCTCAAGAATAGCATGCTGCTTATACTGGATAGTATCCCTTATATGGATACCTAAGTGCAATTGAGAGGTATGGGTGTTCAAAGCAAGTTAAACTTTAATAACAAGTATTAATGTCATTATATAACATTCCCTTCTAAAATTCCTTTGATTTTTTTCACATTACTATTAATGGCACTAATTTCCTGGTCATCCAAGATTAGAGTATTTTGGAATCATCTGATTCCTTCACTTTCACCTCTACACCAGACCAGAGCCACTTAACTATCAAGACTCTTCCATGATTCCTTCTTAGTTCATGCCACTTACTTTGCATGTTCAGGGTTATTAGCTTTTTTCTACCCACACAACTCCAAGCTAAACTATTACAGTAGCCTCCTCAGTCCCTTTGTTCTATCAGCCTCAGTCCAGGCCAGCTGGCACTGTGTTTTTTTCTCCCCTCCTCTTTTCTAATCTAGGTCTTTACTGGGCCCTGCTTAAACCCCACCTCCTCAGGGAAACCTTCTTCAATTGACTCAGCTTAGTATCCGCTATCTTTCCCTGGGCTCCCAGAATGCTTATTGTCTGTAGCATTCATTAACTATACATTAACTTTCTGAAATGGCTCTTGTTGCCTGAACTGTAATTATATCTTGGAATGTGATTTAACAGGTAGTTATCTCTCAGGTAGAAAGCATACTTGCCCTAGAATTAATATCCCCACAGGGGCATAATGGTTCAGAACATTTAGAGTTTTAAAATTTCCTGATTGACATAATTTCAAATTCTGTAGCCAGGCTGCTGAATAGCATGCAATTCTGTTTAAAAGAAATGCTGACTGTGACCTGCTAACTTCAGTTTATAACCCACAAATGGATCACAACCTCCTTTTTATGAAACACTAATGTAGACTATATGGGCTCTACAAAGATGGATGTTTCTCCTATAATGGAGAGGTAAGGCCTGGAAGCAAAAATCTTTACTAGGTTGTATGTAAATTATTGCAAGAGAGATATATAGCACAAGATTTTGGAGGAAGAATTGCATGGTGATAACTACTTCGTATTGTAGGAAGATTCTGTTTGGGAGAAAAGGGACTTGGTATTTCTTAGAGATTTTCCCTTGATAGTTAAATCATTCTTTTCAGAGGTTTTTTTTTTCCCCCCAAGGGCCTGTAGGAATAATATATATCCATTTCTTCTTTCTTTAAAAATATTTTTAATGTTTATTTTGTGAGAGAGAGAGAGAGACAGAGAGACAGAGAGACAGAGCTTGAGCAGTGGAGGGGCAGAGAGAGAGGGAGACAGAATCCAAAGCAGGCTCCAGGCTCTGAGCTGTCAGCACAGAGCCCGACGCAGGGCTCAAACTCACAAACCTTGAGATCATGACCTGAGCCAAAGTTGGATGCTTAACCAACTGAGCCCCCAGGTGCCTCTCCTTCTGCTTTCTTTAAATTTTTATTTCATTTCCAGTATTATTAATGTACAGTGTTATATTAGTTTCAGGTGTACAATTTATTTTTTAGATGGTACCACAATTCTACACATTACTCAGCGGCCATTATGATAAGTTTACTTTTAATCCCCTTCACCTATTCACCCGTTGCCCCACTTACCTCCCCTCTTGTTACCATCAGTTTGTTCTCTAAGAGTCTACTTTTTTTTAAGTTTATTTATTTATTTTGAGAGTAAGGGAGAGAGAGAGAGTATAGGGAGAGAGACAAAGAGGGAGAGAGAGAAAATACCAAGCAGGCTCTGCACTGTCAGCATGGAGCCTGACATGGGGCTCGAGCCCACAAACCGTGAGATCATGATCTGAGCTGAAACCAAGAGTCAAAAGCTTAACTAACTGAGCCACCCAAGTGCCCCAAGAGTCTACTTTTTGACTGCTTCTTTTCTTCTTTGTTGTTTTGTTTCTTAAATTCTGCGTATGAGTGAAATTTAATGGTATTTGTCTTTCTCTGACTGACTTATTTCTCGTAGCATTATATTTTCAAGATCTATCCGTTTTGTTACAAATGGCAAGATTTTTTTTATGGCTAAGAATGTGTGTGTGTGTGTGTGTGTGTGTGTGTGTGTGTACACACACGCACACACACACACATATATATACACACACACCACATCTTCTTTATCCATTCATCTATCCATGGGCACTTGGGTTGCTTCCATAATTTGGCTATTATAAATAGTACTGCAGTAAATGTAGGGGTGCATACATCTTTTGAATTAGTGTTTTCGTATTCTTTGGGAATACTCAGGGAATTACTGGATTAGATGGTTATTCTGTTGTTAATTTTTTTAGAAATCTCTACTGTTTTGTACAGTGGCTGCACCAGTTTGCATTCCTGCCAGTAGTGCAAAAAGTTTCCCTTTTCTCCACATGCTCACTATCACTTGTTTCTTCCGTTTTTGATTTTAGTCATTCTGATAGGTATAAGGTGATTTTGTGGTCTTGATTTGCATTTCCCTGGTGGTGAGTGGTGTTGAGCATCTTTTCATGTGTCTTTTGGCCATTGGATGTCTTTTTTGGAGAAATGTTTGCTGCTCATGTCTTCTGCCCATTTTTTATTTGAATTATTCATTTTTTTGGGTGTTGAGTTGTATATGTTGGATACTAACCCTTTATCAGATGTATCATTTGCGAATATCTTCTCCCATTCAGTAGGTTGCCTTTTAGATTTGTTGATTTTTTTCCTTCAGTGTGCAGAAGCTTTTTATTTTGATGTAGTCCCAATAGTTTGTTTTTGCTTTTGTTTCCTTTGCCATGGGAGACAAATCTAGAAGGATGTTCATATGATTGATGTCAGAGAAATTACTGCCTGTGCTCTCATCTAGGATTTTTATGGTTTCAGATATCACATTTAGGTTCTTAGTTCATTTTGAGTTTGTTTTTGTGTATGGTGTAAGAAAGTGGTCCAGTTTCATTATTTAGCATGTTGCTGTCCACTTTTCCCAATACCATTTGTTGAAGAGACTGTATCCCATTGGGTATTCTTTCTGCCTTTGTTGAAGATTAATTGGCCATATAATCATGGGTTTACTTCTGGGCTCTCTGTTCTGTTTCATGGATCTATGTGTCTGTTTTTTGTGCCAGTACCATACTGTTTTGATTATTACAGCTTTGTAGTATATCTTGAAATCTGGGATTGTGATACTTCCAGTTTTGTTCCTCTTTTTCAAGATTGCTTTGGCTATTCAGAGTCTTTTTGTGGTTCCATATGAATTTTGGGATTATTCTAGTCTAGTTCTATGAAAAATGCTGTTGGTATTTTGATAGGGATTGTAGTAAATCTGTAGATTGCTTTTTAGGTACTGTGGACATTTTAACAATATTTGTTCTCCCAGTTCACAAGCATGGAATATATTTCCATTTGTGTCATCTTCAAATTTCTTTCATCAGTGTTTTATAGTTTTCAGAGTACAGGCATTTTACCTCTTTGTTTAAGGTGTTTTGTTTTGTTTTTGAGAGAGAGTGAGATCTCTCTCTCAGAAGTGATCTCAGAAGCATGAGATCATGACCTGAGCTGAAATCAAGAGTTGGACGTTTAACTGACTGAGCCACCCAAGCACCGTGTCACCATCTTAAGTTTATTACTAGTTTTTTTTTTTTAATTATTTTTGATACAATTTTAAATGGGACTGTTTTCTTAATTTCTCTTTCTGCGATTTCACTATTAGTATATTGAAATATGACAGATTTCTGTATATTGATTTTGTATCCTGTGACCTTACTGAATTCATTTATCAGTTTTTGTAGTTGTTTTGGTGGTCTTTAGGGTTTTCTATATGTAGTATCATGTCATCTGCAAATAGTGAAAGTTTTACTTCTTACCAATTTGGATGCCTCTTATTTCTTTTTGTTGCCTGATTGCTGTGGCTAGGGCTTCTAGTACTATGTTGAATAAAAGTGGTGAGAGTCAACGTGCTTGTCTTGTTTCTTACCTTAGGGGAAAAGTTTTCAGTTTTTCTCCCTTAAGTATGATGTTAATTGTGGGTTTTTCTTATATGGCTTTTATTTTGTATGTTCACTCTAAACCTACTTTGTTGAGGATATTTATCATGGATGGATGTTGTACTTTGTCAAACTTTTTCTGCATTTTCTGTATGATCTTTGAAATGATCATGTGACTTTTATCCTTTTTCTTGTTTCACGTTGATTGATTTGTGAATATTGAATCATTGTTGCCTTCTGGGAATAAATCCCACTTGATTGTAGTGAATGATTTTTTAAGTGTGTTGTTGGATTTGGTTTGCTAATATTTTGTTGAGGATTTTTGTATCCAAGTTCATCAAGAGATATTGGCCTATAGTTCTCTTTATTTGTAGTGTCTTTCAGGTTTTGGTATCAGGGTAATGCTGGTCTTGTAGAAAGAATTTGGAAGCTTTCCTTCCTCCTCTATTTTTTGGAATATTTTGAGGAGACTAGGTATTTAACTCTAAATGTTTGATAGAATTCACCTTTGAAGCCATCTGGTTCTGGACTTAACATTCACTTCTTCTTTATTCACCATCTTGTTTTTCTTCTCAGTGTTGATGTGTTTGCAAAGTAGCAGAGCTTATAATTGAGGTTTCCTGACTTGGACTGTATTTCTAAACATTAATGAGCAAAGCAGAATACTATAAGGGAGAAAATTTATTTCTTTTTTAATAGTCATGCATTTTGGGGCCAAACAAAAATGACTCTTTTAAAAACGGGGAGCTCTAAGAGGTACTAGGCTGTGGGATGAAAATACTACTTGTGAATAGTTTACCTTCTCATTGTAGGCTGATTGGATTATAGTTTTAAAGGGAGACAATGTCCTATTGTAAGTAGTTTTGGGAGATTATAATTATTACTCTTGAATAATTTCCTTCAGAATGTGCTGTTTGTTTTCCACGAACTTTGCTTTTTAAATGAAATAAACTTTTGAGGTGAAGATTTCCTTGGTTATACTCTTTATGGCAGCTCTCTTCTCTTATAGAAGATCCTTTATGTAAATTCTATCTTTCATTATTTTTACTGCCTTAATGAGAACAGAATTGCTCCTGGGGAAAATGTATTATCAAACTGCTTTTTAAGGTTTCCCAGGGGTCACATGCCAACTGTTGTGAAAACATTGCTATGGTTGTAATGTACTTTTATGCGTGTGTGTGTGTGTGTGTGTGTGTGTGTGTTTAATACCACAAAGTGTGGGCTGCCTGGGTGGCTCAGTTGGTTAAGTGTCTGATGTTGGCTCAAGTCATGATCTCATGGTTCATGGCTTTGAGCTCTACATTGGGCTCTGTGCTGACAGCTTGAGGCCTGGAGCCTGCTCTGGATTCTGTCTCCCTCTCCCTCTGCCCCTCCCCTACTCGCACTCTTTCTTTCTGTCTCAAAAACAAGTAAACATTAAAAAAATATACCACAATGTGTAATTACTGATGGCTATCAATCATCAGGGAGTATTTGATATAATTCAGTAAATTTTGAGCCTCTACTGTGGTCAGGGATTTATACAAACACTACCTTCTAGGGAAGATATTAATACTCCTTTTAAAGATGAGGCAACTAAGGTTCAGAGATGTGAAAAAATGTACTGAAATTCACCTAGCTTGGAAAGTGGCACAATTGGCTTTTCAACTCAGGACGTGTCAGGCAGCAAAGCTGGGCTCTTTCCACTGGAGAAGCAGCCACTCTGTAGGCCTGGGGTTGTCCTGGAAAACTTTATGGAGGGGACACTTCTTAAATGAATACTTGGATGGATGGAGGATGAAGTAGGGAGTTTTCTGTAATGACGTGGGTAGGAAAATATTCCAAGCAGGGGAAAATTCACATGCAGTAGCCTGGAGACTTGAGAAAGCATATTATGTCCAGTGGGTTTCTGAATTATGAAATAGGAGAGGGACAGGCAATGGAAGATGAGGTTGGAAAAGAGGTGGGCAGGGTCCCAGTAGAGGCATTATCATGTCCTCTGAGTTTGCCTTCATTGCAGCTTCCTATACCAGCAGTTAGTTAGATTGTGTTTCCTTTTTGCTGCTATAACAAACATCTTGTGCTACCTGGATTCATGATAGCATCCATTGTGTAGAAATAGTTTCTTTACTTGCTTGTCTCAACTGGGCTATGACCTCTTTTAGAGCAAAGACTGTGCCTTTTATCCTTGTGTCTGGTGTAGCCAGGCACATGCAGTAGGCAGTCAGGAAGTAGTGGGAGTATGAAAGGGCCTTGTCCTTGCTGAAGAGAGTCAGTATTGAGTTGGATTTTAACATGATAATTTTTGGATCTGTCCATTTTTCCTGATGCTAACACACCTGATAGAAAGATAACATAGTGTCACTGGTAGACAAAAGGGGTGAGAGCAGAGTTAATTGGTTCAGGTAGGCTTCTTGGTTCTCTGGTGTCACATTACACTTCTCACTTTTTCTTTCCAATTCAACTCAACAGTTATTGATGAAACAGTGCTATACCCATTGTGCTTTGTGCTGTGGGGGTTCAGATGTGAATAAGAGAGAGGAGGCAGACTGTTATTGAACATAGTAGTGGAAGTTTTAGCCTCTGCAATCAGACAACACAAAGAAATAAAAGGCATCCAAATTGGCCAGGAGGAGGTCAAACTTTCACTCTTGGCAGATGACATGATATTATATATAGAAAACCCAAAAGATTCCACAAAAAAACTGCTAGAATTGATTCATGAATTCAGCAAAGTTGCAGGATATAAAATCAATGCACAGAAATCAGTTGCATCCCTATACACCAACAATGAAGCGACAGAAAGAAAAATCAAGAAATTGATCCCGTTAAAGTTGCACAAAAAACCATAAAATACCTAGGAATAATCTAACCAAAGAGGTGAAAGATCTATACACTGAAAACTATAGAAAGCTTTTGAAAGAAATTGAAGAAGACACAAAAAAAAATGGAAAAAGATTCCATGCTCTGGCATAGGAAGAACAAATATTGTTAAAATGTCAATACTCCCCAAAGCAATCTACATATTCAATGCAATCCCTATCAAAGTAACACCAGCATTCTTCACAGAGCTAGAACAAATAATCCTAAAATTTGCATGGAACCAGAAAAGACCCCGAATAGCCAAAGCAATCTTGAAAAAGAAAACCAGGGGCGCCTGGGTGGCGCAGTCGGTTAAGCGTCCGACTTCAGCCAGGTCACGATCTCGCGGTCCGTGAGTTCGAGCCCCGCGTCAGGCTCTGGGCTGATGGCTCGGAGCCTGGAGCCTGTTTCCGATTCTGTGTCTCCCTCTCTCTCTGCCCCTCCCCCGTTCATGCTCTGTCTCTCTGTCCCAAAAGTAAATAAATAAAAAAAAGTTGAAAAAAAAATTTAAAAAAAAAAAAAGAAAAAGAAAACCAAAGCAGGAGGCATCACAATCCCAGACTTCAAGCTATACTCCAAAGCTGTAATCATCAAGACACTATGGTACTGGCACAAGAACAGACACTCAGATCAATGGAACAAAATAGAGAACCCAGAAATGGACCCACAAACGTATGACTAACTAGTCTTTGAGAAAGCAGGAAAGAATATCCAATGGAATAAGGACAGTCTCTTCAGCAAGTGGTGCTCGAAAACGACAGTGACATGCAGAAGAATGAACCTGGACCAGCTTCTTACACCATACACAAAAATAAACTCAAAATGGATGAAAGACCTCAATGTAAGACAGGAAGCCATCAAAATCCTTGAGGAGAAAGCAGACAAAAACCTCTTTGACTTGCCCGCAGCAACTTCTTACTCAATACGTCCCTGGAGGCAAGGGAAACAAAAGCAAAAGTGAACTGGGACCTCATCAAAATATAAAGCTTCTGCACAGCGAAGGAAACAATCAGCAAAACTACAAGGCAACTGACAGAATGGGAGAAGATATTTGCAAATGACATATCAGATAAAGGGTTAGTATCCAAACTCTATAGAACTTATCAAACTCAACACCCAAAAAACAAAGAATCCAGTGAAGAAATGGGCAAAAACCATGAATAGACACTTCTCCAAGGAAGACATCCAGATGGCCAACCAACACATGAAAACATGCTCCGTATCACTCATCATCAGGGAATACAAATCAAAACCACAATGAGATACCACCTCACACCTCTCAGAATGGCTAACATTAACAACTCAGGCAACAACAGATGTTGGCAAGGATGCAGAGAAAAAGGATCTCTTTTGCATTGTTGGTGGGAATGCAAGCTGGTGCAGCAGCCACTCTGGAAAACAGTATGGAGGTTCCTCAAAAAACTAAAAATAGAACTACCCTACGACCCAGCAATTGCCCTTCTAGGCATTTATCCATGGGATACAGGTGTGCTGTTTCAAAGGGACACATGCATCCCCATGTTTATAGCAGCACTATCGACAAAAGCCAAAGTATGGAAAGAGCCCAAAGGTCCCTCAATGGATGAATGGCTAAAGAAGATGTGGTATGTATGTATATGTATATGTGTGTGTGTGTGTGTGTGTGTGTGTGTGTGTGTATACACACACATATAATATTATATATTACTCAGCAATCAAAAAGAATGAAATCTTGCCATTTGCAACTATGTGGATGGAACTGGAGGGTATTATGCTAAGTGAAATTAGTGAGAGAAAGACAAAAATCATATGACTTCACTCATATGAGGACTTTAAGAGACAAAACAGATGAACATAAGGGAAGGGAAACAAAAATAATATAAAAACAGGGAGGGGGACAAAACAGAAGAGACTCATAAATATGGAGAACAAACTGAGTGTTGCTGGAGGGGTTGTGGGAGGGGGGATGGGCTAAATGGGTAAGGGGCATTAAGGAATCTACTCCTGAAATCATTGTTTCACTATATGCTAACTAATTTGGATGTAAATTTTAAAAAATAAAAAATTTAAAAAAAAATTAAATTAAATTTAAAAAAAACAATAACAACAAAAAAGAGAAGGCAGTGTGATGTGGTGGGAAAAGTCACTTTCATTAGAATTTCTGTAAAGAACAAATGAGAGAATGTACATTTAGGCCTTAGGTGCAGCCTTTGCACTATTCACAGGTACAAGTGGGATTAATACACAATCATTTGATCAACAGATTCTAACATCTTATTTAGGGTTACTTTAGTTTTGGGTTAATAATAGTATACAGCGGGGATAGGATATGTGTCTATAAATAACTACCATTAAAGAGAACATTTGAAAAATGTTATAAGAGAACTAAAATTACTAGAGAAGCACAAAGAAGGCAGGAAGGCCAAGGACTGCTTTGCATAGAAAATGGCATTGAATAGAATCCCCTGGACCTCTTCACACAGTGACATAACTGATAGAAGGTTATGGAGATTAAAGGCTTAATTAACTGTTATCTGCTCTGAGACCCCTTCTCTGACCATTGTATTAAAATTAGGTGTATCTCTGTATTCTGTTATGGTTTCTGAGTGTTTATTTGTGTCTTTGCTTATTTGTTGTCTGTTTCTATCATTAGACTATAAGCACTGTAAAGGCAGTGACCACATCTAGCTTGTCCACTGTTGTCTGTAGTACTTACCCATGGTAGGCACTCAAGAAATGCTTTTAAATGAATAAATGACTGTAACTACTCACTGTCACTTCTCTGTACATCCTATTAACTCTGAGAAGTTGTTATACAAGATGGTGACACAATGGCAAAAGCACCTGAAAGTAATCAAAGAAGCAACTTGGTTGTGTTTGAACTTGTCATTGTTCTGAGTTTCAGCTGAGGATATCCTTTTCCCTTTCCTTTATCTTTTTTACAGTGTCCTTATCACTCAGACCGGATGAATGCTGAAAACAATGAGTAGTCTATAGAGTGTATTTTTAAGTTGATGATTAAAGGTCTCTAGAGACCATTTTATAGTGAAATCGGGACTGAGAACTTTGACGCTGGAGTTCCCCAGGAAGAAGCTTAGGCAGCTACTTTTCTTCAGTTGCTTCCTTTTGTGGATGATTTTCATGTGAGGATTTCGTAAAGTTTAATATTTTGGAATGCTAAAAGCTTTTAAAATCTTGTATTATTCAATGTATTAAAAATAATTCATTTTAAAGCAATCTCTAAAAATGAATGCTGTAGATTTTTGTTTCAATGGTTCTCACAGTGTGATTCACAGAAGATCCTCCATGGTGGAGGAGGAGATGCATTTTAGCATGTGGTAACATTTGACAGAGGTAACAAGGTAAAGATTGTGGTCCCTGATGGCTTTTGTCTCATCAGAGGGGAACAGAGGCCGTAAAGTTTGAGAACTTTGGGGTCTCACTTTGTACAATTTCTTTAATTAGATTTTGGAGGAAAAAGGTGGAAATAAAATCTACTTTATTAACTTCCACTATTTACTAGGAGGAGCCTGATGGCCTTGGATGTCTTGTATTAGTTTAGTGGGGCTCTTACTATTTAGAATGCCCACAGTCAGGTTCAGTGCAGAATCAGTTATTAAAGAGCAGCAATGGTGGTTACATTGGTTCGGAAGACTTCATTTTGTTGATGGCTGTTGTGCATATACTGCTAATATTATACACTGGGCCCTTTTTCATTGTGATCTTTACTGGGTGTATTATGATTGTGGAAAATGAACATTGTTATATGTGATATATATAACAATTTAGAAGAGATCTGGGCTTGGGCGGCTAGTGGCTCAGTCAGTTAGGCTCCTGACTCCAGTTTGACTCAGGTCATGATCTGATGGTTCGCCAGTTCAAGCCCTGTGTTGGGCTCAGTGCTGGCAGCACAGAGCCTGCTTGGGATTCTCTCTCTCCCCTCTCTCCCTGCCCCTACCCTGCTTGTTTCTCTCTCTTGAAATAAATAAACTTTAAAAAAAAAAAAAAAAAGATCTGGATTAAAACTTAGCTTATTTATCAGTCTTGCAGTGATCTCTCATCTGGCCCTTTCAGTAGTAACCTTCTGTTTATTCTTTCTCCCTTTTTAAAAATCGTCTTCTCAGGGCGCCTGGGTGGCTCAGTCGGTTAAGCGTCCGACTTCGGCTCAGGTCACGATCTCACGGTTCGTGAGTTCGAGCCCTGCGTCGGGCTCTGTGCTTACTGCTCAGAGCCTGGAGCCTGTTTCAGATTCTGTGTCTCCCTCTCTCTCTGACCCTCCCCCATTCATGCTCTGTCTCTCCCTGTCTCATAAATAAAACGTTAAAAAATTTTAAAAAAAATTAAAATAAAAATCGTCTTCTCTAGGCCCGCCTCCGCAGAATAGCTGGAGTGATCTCTTTAAGACATGGATCAGAACAAGTCTTAAAGCTCTTAGGGAAAGGGGAGGGGGCGGTGCCTGGATGGCTCAGTTGGTTAAGTGTCTGAGGTCAGATCAGATCATGATCTCATGGTTTATGGTTTTGAACCCTGCTTGGGGCTCTGTGCTGACCACTCAGAGCCTGGAGCTGTTTCAGATTCTGTGTCTCCCTCTCTCTCTCTCTGCCCCTTCTCTGTTTGTGGGCTTGCTCTCTCTCTCTCTCCCCCCTCTGTCTCTCAAAAACAAACAAACAAACAAACAAACAAACAAACAAAAAAGCTCTTAGGGCTTCCCATTGCCGTTAATGTTAAATTTAAACTCCCTACCCTAAGCCTCATCCCATATTCTTCTCCCCCTTATTCACCATGCTCCAGACACTCTTGACACCTTTCTGTTTCTACAACATGCTAAGTAAGCCCTTTCTGGCCTCTGAGCCTTTATATTTTCCATTCCTTCTTTCTGGAATTCTTCCCCTGGCTGGCTCCTTTAGGCTTTACTTCAATGCCACTCTGTGGAGAATACTTCTGTGTTAGTTTCTTAGAGCTATTGTAACAAACAGCTGTTTGTGTTAGTTTCTTAGAGCTGTTGTAACAATTCTGTTGTTGCCAGAATTGGTTTGTTTAGGGGGACCAAAGGGAGAATCTGTTTCATGCCTTTGCTAGTTTCTGCTGGTTGCTGGCAGTCCTTGGTGTTCCTTGGTTTGTAGCTGTGTAATTTCATTGTCTCCTTCTGTTGTCACATGGCTGTCTTTCTTTTGTTCATCTGTACCTTTACATAGCATTCTCCTCTCTGTCTTTGTCTCTGTGTCTCTTCTCATTAGGACATTAGTATATTAGATTAAGGGTCATCTTGCTCCAGTATGACCTCATCTTAACTATTTACATCTACAATGACTCTATTTCCATATAAATTCATATTCTGAGGTTCCAGGAAGGATATGAATTTTGGGGGGTTGAGGGAAACCCTATTCAACCCAACACACCTTTCCTGAACTCTTAATTTAAAGTAGGCTGTAGCAGTGGAGCAATATCTATGAACATACTCACAAATTATTTATTTCTGGCAGGTGGTGAGGAAGGCACTTCATTAGACCGCATTTCATGCATTTTACTCATTTCTGGGCACGCCATGCATGAGAGGAACATAATTGAACTAGGATGTGAATGGGGTTATGAACATTTCAGAAAGTGTTATATGGGTAAGAAACAGGGTTGCTCTGTTGGAGAAGATCTGAGAGGTCATCACAGCCCTCTGCAGGAGGACCATCCCTTCAGAGGAAGGGAAGTACAGAAGATTGAATGGTGTTACTTATACTGCAGGCCTGTGGTCCTGTATGTGGAAAGCATGGTTTTGCCTTTTTAGGGGTAGGGCTGGGATATTTATTTTTTGACACTATAGCAGATACCAGCCTCCATCTTTCAGAAGTTCTGGCATGGTATACGATTATAACAGTGCTACCAGAAGAATATTTTGTGTGTACAGAAACATTCAGAACACTAGAGTATAGGGGCACCTGGGTGGCTCAGTTAATTAAGTGTCTGACTATGGCTCAGGTCATGATCTGGTGGTTCGTGGGTTCGAGCCCCACTTCAGGCTCTGTGCTGACAGCTCAGAGCCTGGAGCCTGCTTTGGATTCTGCGTCTCCCTCTCTCTCTGCCCCAACCCTGTTTGTGCTCTCTGTCTCTCAAAAATGAATAAACATTAGAAAATTTTTTTTAAAGAACACTAGAGTATAAAGGAAGAAAAATGATGGTAATACATCATATTATATTTAACAAAGCAGGAGAATATTAACATGTAAAGCTTTGGTAATATACAGCATTATATAACTTTTATAAGATTATCATTGAAATACATATTGCATAGATGAGTTCTGTCAAGATTTTTTACTCCATGAAATGGAATAAATATAACAGAGTTTAGATTCCCTTTCAAGTCAGCAAGTGGATTTCGATAGCATTTGTCTATGGTGTAGAGGACCTCGTGGTTCTAGGTATTCATGTTTGTGTAGAGATCAGGGATGATCTCTGGTCTTTTTACCCCTGTCCTTCTGTCAGCTTCTTTATGGAATTCCCATCCTAGTTTTATATAGCTGTTAAATGTCTCTACTCCTGCTCCTGGGTTGTGGATCTCTGCTGAAGCAAACCTACAACTAGGCAGATTGCTATCTATGCCTGCAAATTCAGCCTCCACCTCAGGGACCCTCAGGAGGCCTAAGCATCAGTTCCTTCTTCCATGTCACACTTTTACCTCTGTCTTCAAATCATTGAAACACTATGCCCAAATAAGCCATACAGAGAAAGACAGATACCATATGTTTTCACTCTTATGTGGATCCTGAGAAACTTAACAGAAACCCATGGAGGAGGGGAAGAAAAAAAAAAAAAGAGAGTGGGAGAGAGCCAAAGCATAAGAGACTCTTAAAAACTGAGAATAAACTGAGGGTTGATGGGGGGTGGGAGGGAGGGGAGGGTGGGTGATGGGTATTGAGGAGGGCACCTTTTGGGATGAGCACTGGGTGTTGTATGGAAACCAATTTGACAATAAATTTCATATATTGAAAAAAAAAAAAAAAAAGAAACACCATGCCCTGTCCCCTACTTCACTGATTAAGAAACTAAGTTGCTGTGTAACAGGCATTTTAGCTAGAACCCCTTCAGTTTCTTCCCTTTCCACCTAGAAATGTAACTCCTCCTGCAGCCATCTGTTTCTCAGTGAAGGAGAGGTTCTTCCTCCTGTCCAAGTCAAATCCCTCCATCTGTGCTGTTGACCACATTCTGTCTTGTCTCCTCAGAATCCCCCTGCATCATGATATGCCTCCTTATATATAATTTCAGCTGTTTTGTCTAATCATGTGCTCTTGGCCATGATACCTCTTATGTGTTTCTTCCTTCTTTATAAAACTCTGTTGTTCAATAAGTGTATCTTACACATTGATCAGATCAACATTTTGTAGCACATTTGGGTTTACCAAATACCAGTATGCTGCTGAATGAGCCGTTATGATATACATTTTACAGGAAACTGTCATTCAGGTTAGGTAACTGTGCACTGGCTGAGAACCACACCTTTAAATTCTTTCCAGTCCTGAAAATTGTGGCTATAACCCTGTCACAAGGTCAGGTATATTTTAGGTTATATACTTCAGAAGAATGCTTATTAGTTTTCCCCCTGCCCCTACACCCAGATGCTGGTCTATTGTCTATATTAATTTCATACTTCTTTATCTTCCTGTTTGTACTCTCAGCAGAGGGCATGCAGTTCCTGTGTCCTCAGCATCCTGGATAAAGGCTAAACTATTGTGAATTGGTTTTAGATTTTATGCTTGGGTCAAAAGGCACAGCCACTTACAGTGTTCTGCAACTCTTCCAAAGCCAATAGTAGACTCATGCAGTAAATGAGCCTGCACAAACTTCACTCTTGGGCACTTTGATCTCCATTCTCTTTGCTTTGAACCATGCTGTTCTCTGAAGCCCCGTTGGGTCTAATTTTACACCAATAGCAGAGCTAGGATGTATGCATGCAATCATTCATTCTCTGTATATTCACTGATGTTCTTTTATGTGCTAGACATTATACAAGTCCCTGGACATTTAGTGGACAAACCAAACAAAAGTCTCTGCCTCATTAAGGCTGTTTCCAGTGAACCAGTTTCATTCAATGTTGGTTTAGAGATGCAAGCTCAGATTTCAGGTAAGTTTCTCTTTATAGGAAGATTTTCATTGCTATATCTGGAAGCAGCCTGATGAATATAATCTGATCTCTCATTTCTTCCCCTCATAAACTGTATGCCTCCTGCCATAAAACAACAGTTCTTGAATAAGCTTGTTCTGCACAGCTTATCTTGTTCGCTTTACTTGAAATGCTCTTCTGTTTCTTCTGTACCTGAAAAAATCTTGTTACTCTTCAGAGTTAAGCTTGGATATTACCTCTTTGGTAAAGCCTTGCATGATTGCCTCAGGCAGGATGGTAACTACCTCTTGTGAGCTCCCACAGCCCTTTGTAGAACTTAACTACACCATCCTGTGATTGTTTATTAGCATGCTCACCACTTTTGTTAGATTCAAAACTTGACAGATGAAATTATATCTTAGTTCTCTTTCCTTAATGCCTATCATTTAGTGAGTACTCAATACATATATTTATTTTTTATTTTACAGAGGGAGAAAAAGCACAAGTGGTGGAAAGGGGTAGAGGGAGAGAGAATCTAAGCAGGCTCCCTGCTCAGCATAGAGCCTGACACAGGACTCGATCTCATGATCTTGTGATCCTGACCTGAGCTGAAATCAAGAGTTGGACGCTCAATCAACTGACCTACCCAGGTGCCCTTCAGTACATATTTTTGAATGAAAGAAAATCTAATACAGATGTGATTTAGTACAGTATAATTTCCTTATGATTATAGTGAAATAGAAATATAAACATATATACATATACATGTATCTTGGAGGAAATCTTAAATGTTTACAAGCCTATTTTGTTGATTATCTTATACATATAGAAAAACGCACCATCCTAATTCTAGAATCCCCTTATTCTCTTTTAGAGTCACTTTCCCCCTACAAGAGTAACCACTATTCTGATTTTTAAAAGCATGAATTTTTGAACCCTTACTTTAAAAAGGATGATGAATGCATTTTTAAATTATGTGACTGTATCTTTATTTTAAAAAGATAGATTTCGGGTGCCTCAGTGGCTCAGTCAGTTAAGCTTCTGACTTCGTCTCAGTTCATGATCTCATGGTTCGTGGGTTCGAGCCCCACGTTGGGCTCTGCACTGATAGCTCGGAGCCTGGAGCCTGCTTCGGATTCTGTGTCTGCCTCTCTCTCTGCCCCTCCCCCTCTTATGCTCTGTCTCTCTCAAAAATAAACATTAAAAAAAATAAAATAAAAAGAGAGTTTTAAAATAATTGGCATCACTATATCTCATTTAAGAGTTTGGACTTGAAATCTAATCTGAAATGTTATGAATCTAGTGCATAAAACTTAATAGGCTCTCCCACTACTTATACGACAGCGCCCTCTGACTGTGTAATATTTCCTAAAATGTATGTATTTAGTAATCACAGTAATACTTTCTAATTTGAGAGCTTAAGCTGTGGCCAGGTAACTCTAGTGGTACAAAGCTTCCTGAAGCCATTGGGAGTTGATCATGTGATTACTGATCATCTGGTGCTTGCACAAAGTTAGTCAACAGATGATGCCAGAATCGTTGTCTGATCCAACACTTAACTGTTTTTTGACAAAACATGTTTCTTTTTTTTTCCCCTCAAAGTCTTAGAGTTCTTTTTAGGTAAGTAGTATTTTTTTAAAATTATTTTTTAATAATAAAATTTAAATCCAAGTTAGTTAACATATAGTGTAATAATGATTTCAGGGATAGAATTTAGTGATTCAGCACTTCCATATAAGACCCAGGCTTGTGCTCTCCTTAAATGCCCATTGCCCATTTAGCCCATTCCTGCACCCAACACCCCACCAGCAACCCTCAGTTTGTTCTCTATATTTAATAGTCTTTTATGGTTTGTCTCCCTCTCTGTTTTTATATTATTTTTGCTTCCCTTCCTTATGTTCATCTGTTTTGTTTCTTAAATTCCTATGAGTGATATCATATGATATTTGTCTTTCTCTCAGTGACTTATTTTGCTTAGCATAATACACTCTAGTTCCATCCATGTTGTTGCAAATGGCAGGATTTCATTCTTTTTGATCGCTGAGTAATATTCCAGTGTGTGTGTGTGTGTGTGTGTGTGTGTGTGTGTGTGTGTGTGTGTACACCACATCTTCTTTATTCGTTTGTCAGCTGATGGACATTGGAGCTCTTTCCATATTTTGGCTTTTGTCAATAGCGCTGCTATAAACATTGGGATGCATATGGCCCTTTGAATCAGCACTCCTGTATCCTTTGGATAAACATCTAGTAGTGCAGGGGTGCCTGGGTGGCTCAGTCGGTTAAGCATCCGACTTTGGCTCAGGTCATGATCTCGTGGTTCGTGAGTTCAAGCCCCGTGTTGGGCTCTGTGCTGACAGCCCTGGAGCCTGCTTTGGATTCTGTGTCTCCCTCTCTCTCTGCCACTCCTTTGCTCATGCTTATGCTCTCTCTCAAAAATAAATAAACATTAAAAAAATTTTAAAAAATACCTAGTAGTGCAATTGCTAGGATGTAGGGTAATTCTATTTTTAATTTTTGAGGGACCTCCACACTGTTTTCCAGAGTGGCTGCACCAGCTTGCATTCCCACTAGCGGTGCAAAAGAGATCCTCTTTCTCCACATCCTCGCCAACATCTGTTGTTGACTGAGTTGTTAATTTTAGCCATCCTGACTGGTGTGAGGTGGTATCTCATTGTGGTTTTGATTTGTATTTCCCTGATGATGAGTGATGTAGAGCATATTTTCAAAAACATGTTATTTCTTGATTTACTGTAATGTTTTAGGTGTTTCAAGGGCAGGATATCTCCATCTCTGTTTTAGTAGTAGAGCAGAGAGTATTTTGTTTTTTAGAATTTTGGTAATTTAGAATGTGTTTCCCCCTTGAGGCATACAGTACTTGGTCAGAGGAAAAGGGAGTAACTGAGCACTGCGCAGTTATTGGAGAGGGTGCATGAATCCATTTTCTTGCCAAGCATATACTGTTTTTTCAAATGTAATTAGATGCTGTTGTGTATTCATTTGTACCAGTATTAAATTTATATTAGCTTCTCCTGTGTATTTTCTCAAGCAGTGACTATTAAATAGAGCATGTATGAAAATTCTAACATTAACAAGGGGGCTTCATACATAAAAATGTGAGGAACCACTGATTAGAAGAATTGAACTATATTCATTTAATGATTATTTATTTAAAAAAATATTTTTTAAGTGGGGCCCCTGGGTGGCTCAGTCAGTTAAGTGTCCTAATTTGGCTCAAGTCATGATCTCACAGTTCATGAGTGTGAGCCCTGCGTCGGGCTCTGTGCTGACAGCTCGGAGCCTGGAACTTGCTTTGGATTCTGTGTCTCCCTCTTTCTATGCCCCTGCCCTGCTCACACTCTGTCTCTCTCTCTCTCTCTCAAAAATAAACATTAAAAAATTTATGAAATATCTTTTTTTAATGTTTATTTTTGAGAGAGAGAGAGAGAGAGAGAGAGAGAGAGAGAATGAGAGCACACATGCAGGGAGTGGCAGAGAGAAAGATAGACTGAGGATCCAAAGGGGGCTCTGCACTGACAGCACAGAGCCCAATCCAGGACTAAAACTCATGAACCATGAGTTTATGATCTGAACTGAAGTCAGACACTTAACCAATTGAGCCACTCAGGTGCCCCTAAAGTATTGGTCTTTTTAAAAAATATTTATTTATTTATTTTGAGAGAGAGGAGGAGATGCATGAGCTGGGGAGGGAGGGAGGGAAGGAGGGAGGGAGAGAGAGAGGAAGAGAGAGAATCCCAAGCAGACTCTGCACTCTCAGTGAAGAGCCTGATGTGGGGCTTGATCTCATGAACTGCAAGATCATTACCTCAGCCAAAACTGAGAGTCAGATGCTTAACCAACTGGGCCACCCAGGTGTCACTAAAGCATCTGTCTTGTACAGGTACACTGTGGTAGCTATTGTGTTCTTGCCTTTCTAACTATCCATTTATGAATATAGGAGACTGGATGGTCTTTTTTGTACAGTGGACTCTCCCATATCACCCCTTTTCTGTACTTCTCCCCATGTCATTTTCTCTTTAAATAATTTATTTCTAATTGTTTCCTTTTTAAAATTAGGAGTAGGTTACCAAAAAAGTATGGAAGGGGGGAATACAATTCTCTCTCCTGGTTAATATGCACAGAAGGATGTGTGCAGAACAGTGTCTTATTATACAGAATGATGATTTCATTTGAAGGGTATGTCTGAGGAAACTTCCACTTTCCTTCTTAAAATGGAAACTAGACCTGCAAAGGATGGCAATGAAGAGAACATCCCTGTGGGAAGGGAAGGACAATCCTGTCTCTTAGACTCACCTTCCTCTTGGAGGGACTTGGACCATTTCCTTTGTCATCACCACAATATCCTCACGGAATATTGATCTTGTTTTAGCTTGGGCTACCTGCTGTATGAGGGATAACAACTTAGTAGGATTCCTCTCGTAGATATCCAGCCTTCTTCGGGTACAGACCCATGGCCTGCCTAAGCCTTACCTTCCAGATTTTGGTTCCTTCTTTGAAAACCTGTGTCCTTCCAACATGAAGGTGTCTACCCTTTCAGGGGAGATCAACCTTGCCTAGAAACAATGTGTCTCTATTTAGGAACTCTAACAATATAATGCCACAGTTCCAAAATTAATACAGGACATACACATCAAGTGGAAGGAAGGGGGTCTTACTTCATTTTAGCATCTTTGGATTAGAATTGGAAACCAGAGAGCCCTCTTTTAAGGTACTTTTGTTTATTGGAGGTATGAGTCCATTTTTTTTTTTTTTTGTCCTGTATATCTCTGAGTATACTTTTCATACCTTTAGTAAAATTTCTATTACCTGTGATCATGTATCTGGATGCATAAATAAAACTGTGTACTATGTTTTCTAAAATGAAAGGCTATTGTATAAGAGTTAGTGTAATTTAAAAAATTTTTTTATTTTATTTTTTTGAAAAAGAGAGAGAGAGGCAGAGGGAGAGGGAGAGAGAGAATCCCAAGCAGGCTTCACACTCCACACGGAGCCTGACTCCAGACTTGATCTCACGATCATGAGATCATGACCTGAGCTGAAATCTGATGCTTAACTGACTGAGTCTGATGCTTAACTGACTGAGCCACCCAGGCACCTCTGTGATTTTGTTTTTTATTAGTGACTAATTAAATGGGTTAAAAACAGTAATAGTAACAATTTTTGAGTCAGGCTGGTGAAAAGACCAATATTCCACATATTCTTCACTTTAACCATTAGTAAATGGCTGGAGGATATGTCCTTCATTTTACAAACTTGGAGAAAGCTAGTATAGTGTCTCCAGCTTAAGGTTGACATTGGTAGTCAGCTCTCTCTGCAGTAGTATATTACAGTGAAAAATTCAGACTGGGTTTCTTTGGAGGTAGGATTGGGTAGGGGATAAAAACACATGAAAAAATTGTATTTGATTTTTATTTTTTAGTTATGTTATCGTGGGCGAGTATTCTGACCTCTCTGAGTGTCGGCGACCTTTTTGTAAGACTGGTGTAATGAAAGTGCCCCTAGAGCTCCATTGGGAAGATGGTGATATGATCTGTATAAAGAAAGCCCCAGCATGGTGCCAGAGACGTAGTTGGTGCTCTGTGTGATTTACTTTCCTTTCTCCCCTGCATCCCCAAATTGCCACCCAAATTGTTGGTGACAGGTATAATGTTCTAATAGGCTTTTCTGGATGTGAACTTTATTCTTTGAACAGTTTTAAAGTCCAATAGTTATTTTTGCCACAATAAATTTTACTTAAAGGATATTCTCTTTGTTCCTTCTTGCCACCACATTCTTATGGATTTCTTTCTTATCTACAAGGTGGAGGGAAGTATCTCTTGAAAACTGTTGGGACCACATTTTAGAAAGAACTGCTGTATGTGACTAGAGGTGTGTTTGCTTTTTGAGGTCATGCTTTGTTGCTTTTACAGCACTATTATCTATTTTAGTTATTTCAGTAAACCAAATTGCAAAATTTATTAAAACCTCTAGTTCTGCCTCCAACTTGTGACCTTGGCCAAGTCACTTGACCTCTTTGAGCCCAGTTTCTTCAATTGAACACAGATCAAATGATTTCTAAAGCCCTTGTTCCCTTTCATGCTGTGATTTATGAAATCTCTTTATTCAGGAGCAGAGCTCAAAGTGGCATGTGGATCCTAGTTCTCAACGGCAGAGGGCACACGGCCCCTAGTGTGCTGGGCTGTTAGGTATTGGAAACATTCTACAGTTTTGTAGCCTGAAGTTGATATTCTTGAAGCTAGGAAAAGCCAAGAAAAGTGTAAACTAATATTTTGCAAACAGGATTTCATAGCCTGTTTCTAGCTATTTAATATTTAGGTGAAACACTAAAAAAATAGGAGATTTCAACATTCCAAGGGTACTTCCTATAATTAAGTGAAGAGCTTTAGAGTTTTGTTTTGTTTCTGAAGAGCTTTATCCTTTCCCTCCCCCTTATTTACCCCATCTAAGTACCCCATGCTTAGGATTGGTTTCCAAATGAGATGGAGAGGAGAACTAACAATTATTAAGTACTTATTATACATTAGAAACTATACCTGGTACTTTAGATACACTTTCTCTAATCATCACAGCAATCCTTTATTTTATTTTATTTTATTTATTTTTTTAATTAAAATAATTTATTTTATTTTATTTTTATGTTTTAAAATTTTTTAATGTTTATTTACTTTTGAGAGAGAGACAGACAGACAGACAGACAGAATGTGAGCCAGTGAGGGGTAGAGAGAGGGAGACACAGAATCCAAAGCAGGCTCCAGGCTCTGAGCTGTTAGCACAGAGCCTGATGTGGGGCTCGAACCCACGAACCATGAGATCATGACCTGAGTGAAGTTGGGTACTTAACCGACTGAGCCACCCAGGTGCCCCTAAAATAATTTTTTTTTTTAATCTTTATTTGAGAGAGAGACAGAGTGTGAACGGGGGGAGGAACAGTGAGAGAGGGAGACACAGAACTCGAAGCAGGCTCCAGGCTCTGAGCTGTCAGCACAGTGCCCAAAACAAAGGCTCGGATCCATGAACCATGAGATTATGACATAAGCCAAAGTTGGACACTTAACTGACTGAGCTACCCAGGCACTCCAGCAATCCTTTAAATTGTGTTATCCTTATTTTATATAGGAAGATACTGGGCTCAGAAAGGTTAAGTGACTTGCCTGAGGCCTCACAGTAGAGATTCAAGTTTAGGTCTATTAATTTGCAAAGCTGCTTTCTCTACCTGAGTTCTTCCCTTTTCTTCCTAATCTAAATGGTTAGGGATGAATTGCTCACAGCAGTAGTGGCCAGACAGTGGTCACACATGGAAGTTGGCTTTCTCTGGTTCTCAAGTTTTTGTGGCCCTTGTAATTCTACATGGTTTCAAATTTGAAACCTTTAGACTGGATTATTGAAATACGGTTTTTTGTGGGCTACTTTTTAAGGGTACAACAATATCTCATTTTACAAGAAGCAGAATAATCTTTGAGAATCCCATGGTAAGGTGTCTTGTTAGAGAGACATGTACCTACTTTCTTTAAGTCCAGCACAGCCAGTCTTTTCTTCTTTGGTGAAACAGATGATGGTTTTTCCTTTTGAGCTTCAAATGATGACATTGGCTTGTATTTGGGGACCATGTTGGGTGGTAATGCACATATTTAAACACCAGAATCTCATTCAGAATGGTGAGATGTTTACAGTATTAGAGGTATTCTGAAACCTAGGTCAAGAGAAGGAATAGCAGATTCATGTTCCATTTTGTGGCTTAGGCTAACTTAGTCGTTGTTAAAACTTCAGCTGTACACCTGAATCAGTTGGAGGGCTTGTTAAAACACAGACTACTGGATTCTACCATCCATAATTTCTGATTCAGTAGTTCTGGGATTTAGCCAGAGCATTTGCATTTTTAACAGATTCCCAGGTGATGCTGATGCTGACTTGTAGGGACCTCACATGGAGGAGCGCTATACTTACTGAATGGAGGCAAGTGGAATCACTTGTCTATCTTCCCTCCATTGTTTGTTTCTCTTGCTCTCTTTTATTTTTAGGCTGAGTGGGTATAGTTGAATTAGTTTATTTGTTTTTAATTTTCTTAATGTTTATTTTTTTTGAGAGAAAGAGAGAGACAGAGGACAAGTGGAAGAGGGGGAGAGAGAGGGAGACACAGAATCTGAAGCAGGCTTCAGGCTGTGCTGTCAGCACAGAACCCGATGCAGGGCTTGAACCCACAGGCTGTGAGCTCATGACCTGAGCCGAAGTCGGACACTTAACCGACTGAGCCATCCAGGCGCCCCTAGTTTAAATTAGGGCTCAGCCTAATTTTAAGTTTAAGCCTCAGTTTAAGTTGTGGCTCAGCCAACACTTTATCCCATTGCTTAACTTACTTCTTGGTCCAGAATGAGAACTTGGCCATTCAATAGATGCTGGTTGAATGAGTGATTGATTATGTATGTTGAATTAACATATATAATGCTACTGGTTTTTAGCACATGGACATCATTATTATAAACCTGTTCTATACAAACTGTTTATTTTCCTGAGGGAGGCCATCTTTAGATTAGAATAGCTTATGTATTAGGACTATATATAGCAATGATCATGGACATCAGGAGGTATGCAATTTAGTGCAGTTTTGAGAAACTTGCCTTTTGGGACCTCTGGTATGAATGTGAAGTAGGTAGAAGCTGGGTTATGGAGTCCCATCTGTTTTAGAATGACCTACGGAAGTCTTGCAGAGCCTGGTTTAGGCTGGACAGGCTGGAGCAGCTCTGGATCACTGGGTCTGCCTCAGACCAGATGCAGCATTTTCACTTCTGTGTCTCCCAAGTACTAGAGAAATTCATCTCCGTGATCCTTTTTTTTAAAGTTAATTAATTAATTTATTTATTTATTTAGAGAGAGAGAGAGAGAGAGTGCATGTGCATGGAGGGGGGGCAGAGAGGGAGAGATTGAGAATCCCGAGCCAGCTCCATACTGTCAGTGCAGAGCCCATAGGGCTCGAACTCATGAATCATGAGATCATGACCTGAGCCCAAATCAAAAGTCGAATGCTTAACCCACTGAGCTACCCAGTTGCCTCTGGCCCTATGATCCTAAAGGCTCAGTGGGCCTCTGTACTGTGGGATAACACTGTAAATTCAGGTAGATTGCACATGAATCTTACCATGTTGTAGGATTTGATAATTATATTTTAAATGGTGAGTTTAGTAAGTGAAAGGTTAAAAAAATCCCCAAAATTTAAAGTTCACTTAAAAAAAAACCTTTTTTTAAAAAGTTTTATTTATTTTTGAGAGAGAGAGAGAGACAGAGTGCAAGCAGGGGAGGGGCAGAGAGAGAGGGAGACACAGAATCTGAAGCAGGCTCCAGGCTCTGAGCTGTCAGCACAGAGCCTGATGCGGGGCTCGAAGCCACAAACTGTGAGATCATGACCTGAGCTGAAGTCGGGAGCTCAACCGACTGAGCCACTCAGGCACCCCCTAAAGTTCATTTTTTTAAATGTTTATTTATTTTTGAGAGAAAGAGAGAGTGCAAGTGGGGGAAGAATAGAGAGAGAGAGATACACAGAACCTGAAGCAGGCTCCAGGCTGTGATGTCAGCACAGAGCCCAATGCAGGGCTTGAATTCATGAACCGTGAGATCATGACCTGAGCCGACTGAGCCACCCAGGCGCCCCTAAAGTTCATTTTAAGCTTGAACTTATTATGTCATTTTTATCATTTTTGACACGTTTTATACACGTTTTAAAGTCTCAGTGTGTATTTTGTCTCTTTCAGTATAGATTAAAATTTCTTCCTTTAAATTCATCTTACTTTTTTTGCGTTGAAATATTTTCAAGTAAATTGCAGACAGCATGACATTCTATCTCTAAATCCTTCGATATACAGGTGTAAAAAGTAAAAACATTTACTTATGCAGCCACAACAATATGATCGCCCCTAACAAAATTAACAAGTTATCAGATTCTTCTAATACCTAGTCCATATTCACATTAACCTAATTGTCCTAATTATCATTTGTATCATTTGTTCAAACTAGGATACAATCTGGAATCATGCATTGCATCTGGTTATTTTGTTCCTTAAATTTTGTTTAATCTATTTTATTTATCATGACATTGCCTTACCATTGTCTTATCGCACATTTGGATTTGTCCAACTGCTTATTCAGAGTGCCTTTAGCTTGTTGTTCTACACTGTGTATTTCCTGGAAACAGGAAATTAGATCCATAAGAAATTAGATCTAAAGGCTGGAAAAAGATACAAGTTGAACATTTTGGGCACGATTTTATCATAGGTGAAGTTTGCTTTGTGTTGTACCATGTGAGGAGGTGCATACTCTATGCCTGCCCCACTGTTAGTGATGCTAATTTTCATCACTAGATTGAGGTGATGGCAGCCTAATTCTTCCATTGTAAAGTTCCATTTTGCCCTGGTGACAAGAGAGCACTCTCCATGATATTACTCTGGCACTAAGATGAATCTTCATTTCCCTGTCATTTATTCTCCTAATGTTTTTAACACCATGTGGTAATTCTTGCCTGAATCAGTAACTTCATAAGGGTTTGCAAAACTGTCATTTTTCTAATTCTGTCATTCCTTCTGCATTAGCTGACATTTAATTAAACAGAGGTCTTTTTCATTAACTGGGACTATTTGGTACCTTGAAACACAATTCTGTTGGAAACTCAGGTTAAATATTGAGTTCTTTTTTGTATTCCCAATTTCTAAATTAGGAGTTGGTTTAATAAATACCTTAAATGGTGGCATATGACCATATATATTTGTTTCCTTTTTGATATCCATCTGAACTAGTAGATTTTTGTGAATTGAATGCTTCAATCAGCTACAATCATTATTCTTTATATGTTCAATTTGTTTTATGTTCAGTTTGTTAAAACAAGCCAATAATATAGTCCCTTGTAGTTGGTTCCTATATCTGTTAGACATCGCTGCATTAATTTTTGAGCACTTCCTTGCTTCCATGCACAGCAAGATGTATAGGTTTATCATTTAGCTTCCTTGTCCCAAAATATTAGTCAGCCACTTCACTGACAAGCCCTAGTTCCTTTTAGTGTGGAATGGTATTAAACACCAAAATCCTAGTTCTTGGAATGTCAATTGTTACTGGGGTGACAGTGTTTATAGACCTTTTCAGTGGTCTGTTTAATCCTTGAATTTTGATATTGAAGTTTGGATAATGAAAATTCAAAACGTAAGGGATATCTGTATTTTAAAAATTTAATGAATTCATATCTCTATTTCCACTTCAGTTTTACCATACTGTGTTTTTAAGTAACTCCTTGATTTTATAATTGTTATCTTTTATCTTTTCTGTTATCACTGAGAATCTTGAGTACCAATAACATTGTTTTATTGTTGTTGTTGTGTTTAGGTAGGCTCCACACCCAGCGTGGGTCTTGAACTCGCAACCCTGGGATTAAGAGTCACATGCTGTCTACCAGCTGAGCCAGCCAGACACCCCAAACATTGTTTTATTTTACAATATAAAGAAAGTAACTTCAAAATAACAGTGCCAATATTACTACTGCAATTAAAATCAATTAAAAAAATTTTTTAACATTTATTTATTTTTGAGAGAGACAATGCACGAACAGGGGAGGGGCAGAGAGAGAGGGAGACACAGAATCTGAAGCAGGCTGTAGGCTCCAGGCTCCGAGCTGTTTGCACAGAGCCTGACACAGGGCTTGAACTCATGTACTGCGAGATCATGACATGAGCCAAAGTCAGATGTTTAACCTACTAAGCTACCCAGGTGCCCTTGTAATTAAAATCAACGAAGTTTAAAAAGTTTTGTGAATATTTTTGTAGCTTAGTTCGGTTTTAATGAAAGAATAAGTTTAATTACTTTTTTGTTGATCTCATTTACTTTCCTCTGAAATTTGTCTGCTTTGTTTTTGTCATAGGTTGATCATTTTGGATTTACTACAGATAAAACTTTTAAACAGCGGTACTTACTAGCTGATGAACACTGGAAGAAAGATGATGGATCAATACTTTTCTACACTGGTAATGAAGGGGACATTGTCTGGTTTTGCAATAATACGGTATGTGCAAATTTGTGAAATTCCTATGCTCACTTTGCCTTTTATTATGACAAACTAGAAAAAAATGTTTTGCAGTATATATGACCAAATATTACTGTACTTAATCAAGAAGCTCTTTAGAGCTTAAAGAATTACTCATGAAAAGAGTGAAATACTATTTTTGGACAATTGAATCTTAGATTTTTTTTTAATCCCAATTTATTTCTAGAGTGAATAAGGGACATGGGAATAGGAATATTATTGCATATAGATTTTTTTGGTTTTTGTTTGTTTTGATTATGGTCTCCAGGATATAAACATGAGGGCATGAATTTTTGTTTTTTTGTTTAGTATTGTATTTTCAGTCTAAGAACTGTGCTAGACATACAGTACATGCTCAATAAATATTTGTTAAATGAATGAATAAAATCTAAACAATGCCAGTGCAAATAAGAAAAACAAAATGCAAGTTTGATTGTCAAATAGGAATGGACAGAGGTAAAGTTGTAGCTATATTTTAGTTTAGCTTTCCTGTTCTACTATTTTTCTTATATTTGTGAGTAAAAAAATAGTATAGATGTTAGCTTGCTTTCCTGACCACACATTCTATTGTCTTTTATAATAACACTTAAATCCATTAACAAAATTTACTTTAGAAGGACACTTGAAAGGAAGATATTTTCCTTTTTTATGTTCTAGCGCTATGACTAGAAAATGTCAATTTTCTACCAAAAAGCTAGTCTGTGAATTACCTTAAACTGAAGACTGAATCACATTTTCTCCATTGCCAATGTCCGCCATGGTGCCTGGTATTCAAGAGGTCTTAGTAAATGTTTGTTGAACTAAACTGAATTGAAAGCAAAGATATCGACCCAATTATAATGTTATTGCATTTCTCATTTTTCAATATTTCCTGAAGACTGTTGAGTCTAAATATGTTAGTTGAAATCAAATAATTCAGGTCCTAGAATGTCTATTTCTCTTACATCAGTGACAAGTGAAATCAGGATTTATTTTCCATCAGATTTCTGCTTAGTTATTCTGTGAAACACCTGAGGCTGCTTTGTCTTTTTCTCTTTCTCATGTGTGATTTCCCATTTATGCCACGGCCATGGGGCAGCTTCTCGTGTCCAGTTATTTTTCCCAGCTCTTTTTCCTCTTTCTTATAGACAGGCAGATGTTCTTGCCTCCACTGCTCTGACAGGCAGCATAATTTAAGGCTTACCTTAGAAGTGACAGAAAGGAAGAGCTACACAGTGTAGGAACAGTTCCAGGGAAGTGACTAGATGTAGATCCTTAGAAGGGTCCTGGCCCTTTCCCAGCCCTAGACACCTCCCTTTATACTAAAATGTCCTGGTTGCACTATCACATATTCTGGATGTTCATTTATTAAGAGACTATAGCAGAATGGTCAAGAGTGATAGACTGGTTAGGATTGAATTCTGGTTTTGCCATTATGCTGTGTGACTTTGGGCAGTCTCTTCTTCTGTGCCTTGGTTTTTTTACCTGTTAAATGGGTGTAGTGATAATAATCTAGTTCATACAGTTGCTGTGAGGACTAAATAAGAGTTAGGAATTTAGGACAGTGCTGGCACATAGTGTTATTAAATTGTTAATATATTACATGGACCTCTTCTGAAAAATAAAAACACCCTGAAATAGATGCAGGCAAAAATTACTGACCACAATCAATGTTCAATTAAATTGCTTCCTTTGAAAGCCTGAGTTCAGCTCCCCAGAGGCCTGGCTATTTTGATAGATGATCCTTACCTTTAAGAAGCTCACACTCTGGGGGCACCTGGGTGACTCTGGGTTGAGCTCTTGGTTTCAGCTCAGGTCATGATATCATGGTTTGTGAGTTCAAGCCTTGTGTCAAGCCCCTAGTCGGGCTCCAGGCTGGTGTCTCACAGCCTGCTTGGGATTCTCTCTTTCCCTCTCTCTTTACTCCTCCCCTGCTTGTGCTTTCTCTCTCAAAATAAATAAATAAACTTAAAAAAAAGAATTTCATAGTCTGGTAGGGTAAGACACATATAAACAAATATTTCAGCGTAGTAATAGAGATCTATACCTAGCACGGTGGTGTTGAGAGGCAGGACTGATCAGCAATGCCAAAATGGGGGGGGCAGGCAGAGGAGGGCATGCTTGAGCTGGTTGTTACAGGGTCTGCAGATAAATGGCAGGAAATGGGCAAGGTGTTAAGAGAGAAAGTGAGGGTTATTGAAACCATCACAGATAACAGGTTAAATTCTCCATCGTCACGTGCATGTAGCTCTTTAAATTGTTCATTTATTGATCAAGATGAATAAAAACTTTTAGAGGTTCTTAGCCCTTGTTAGGAAGCAGCAGTTCATTAAAAAACAGCAGTGTGCCCTAGGAATGACAAATAGTTTTTAATCTGTGCTAAATTTAAATCTAATCGATTGATGTTGGCTGTCTAGAGTGCTTTGTTGAGAAGGATTCTGAGGGCACCACTTGAGGTAAGTGAAAAAATTCAGTGATTGATTAATGACCAGCATTAAGTATGGAAATAAGATCTGAAAGCATTTGATGATTGTACTGTGAAGCTAGCCTGTGCTTGAATCTTGGCTCTGCCGCTTTCTAGCTGTGTGACTGTTACAGGATATTTAAACTACTGTGCCTCAGTGTCCTTGTCTGTAAAATGGGGTTACTAAAAGTACCTGTCTCTTAGATTGTTGTGATAATCAAATGAAGTAATATATATGGAGTATTTAGAGCAGCCCGATACATTGTAAGTACTCAATTATTATTAGCTATTGTTAGCTACTGCTTATTTTTGAGAAAATAAGATTAATATAAAACCCAAGGGAGCCCAGTATGCTTATTTGTATTTCTTTTTTCTTTTATGTTGTAAATGTTTATGGGTAGGCAGCTAACTTACATATCTACAGTTTTTCCTAGACTATTTTATACACAGTGCAATTTGAAGACTATTTTTGACAAAATATTGATTATGCAGCTCCAGTGTCAGAATAAGGAGAGTTGGAATGATTGGTGGTTGAGTGACTTGGGCTTATTTTTAATTATCTCACTGTACTATAGTATGAGATTAACATGCAACAACGAAACAACAGTTATTTATTTGTAGAACAAATATAAATTGTGCAACTTCTCAGAGCTCTTTTTGGTCTGGTTTAACATTCATCTCATATGACTTGGCAAAAGGTTCAATGACTGTTTCACATAAAAAATGATTTTTATCCTGTGAATTTGTAAATTCTCCCTAGGGGTTCATGTGGGATGTGGCTGAGGAACTGAAAGCTATGTTGGTGTTTGCTGAACATCGATACTATGGAGAATCCCTACCTTTTGGTAACAATTCTTTCAAGGTAAGTACAGGCATACCTTGTTTTATTGAACTTCACTTTACTGGACTTCACAGATCATGTGTTATTTGCAAATTGAAGGTTTGTAGCAACCCTGTGTTGAGCAAGTCTATCAGTGCCATTTTTCCAACAGCATTTGCTTACTTTGTTTCTCTGTGTTGCATTATGGTAATTATTGTAACATGTCAAACTTTTTCATTATTATTACATTTATTATGGTGATCTGCAATCAGTGATCTAGAAGATGCTCACATAAGATGGCAAACTTAATTGATAAATAATGTGTGTGTTGTGACTGTCCCACCAACTGGCCATTCCCCCATCTCTGTCTCTCTCCTCAGGCCTCCTTATTCCCTGAGACATAAAAATGTTGAAATGAGGCCAGCTGGCCTCTGAGTGTTCCAGTGAAAAGAAGAGTTGCATGTCTCTCACTTTAAATAAAAAAACTAGAAATGATTAAGTATAGTGAGCAAGGCATGTTGAAAGCTGAGAGAGGCTGGAAGCTAGGCCTCTTGTAACAAACATTTAACCAGGTTGTGAATGCAAAGGAAAAGTTCTTGAAGGAAATTAAAATGCTCTTCCAGTGAACATACAAATGACAAGAAAGTGAAACAGTCTTACTGGTAAGGAGAAAGTTTGAGAGGTCTGGGTAGAAGATCAAACCAGCCACAACATTCTCTCAAGCCAAAGCCTAATCCAGAGCAAGGCCCTAATTCTCTTCAATGTGATGAAGGCTGAGAGAGGTGAGGAAGCTGTAGAAGAAAAATCTGAAGCTAGCAGAGTTCATGAGGTTTAAGGAAAGAAGCTGTCTCCATAACATAAAAGTACGAGGTGAAGCAGCAAGTGCTGATGTAGAAGCTACAGTAAGTTATCCAGAAGATCTAGCTGAGATAAATCATGAAGGTGGCTACAGTAAACAACAGATTTTCAATATAGACAAAACAGCTTTTTATTGAAAGAAGATGCCATTGAGGACTTTCACAAAGAGAAGTCAATGCCTGGCTTGAAGTCTTCAGGACAGCCTGACTCTCTTGTTAGGAGCTAATGTAACTGGTACCTTTAAATTAAAGCCAATGCACATTTACCATCCTGAAAATCCTAGGGCCCTAAAAAATTATGCTAAATCTACTCTGTGTGTGCTCTATAAATGAAAGAACAGAGCCTGGATGACTACACATCTGTTCACAACATGGTTCACTGAATACTTTAAGACCACTGTTGAGACCTACTGCTTGGGAAGAAAAAAGTTCCTTTCAAAATATTATTGTTCATTGACGATGCATCTGGTCACCCAAGAGCTCTGATGGAGATGTACAACGAGATGAATATTATTTTCATTTCTGCTAACACAACATCCATTCTGCAACTCATGGATCAAAGAGTCACTTTGATTTTCAAATCTTATTTAAGAAATACATTTGTGGGGCACCTGGGTGGCTTAGTTGGTTAGGCATCTGACTTTGGCTCAGGTCATGATCTCGCAGTTCTTGGGTTTGAGTCCTACATCGGGCTCTCTGCTGTCAGCATGGAGCCTGCTTTGGATCCTCTGGTGCCTCTCCTCTGCTCATTCTGTCTCTGAAAAAACAAACAAACAAACAAACAAACAAACAAAAAACATTTTGTAAGGTATAGCTGCCACAGAGAGTGATTCCTCTCTGATGGATCTTGGCAAAGTCAATTGAAAACCTTCTAAAGGATTCACCATTCTATATGCTATGAAGAATATTCAGGGTTCATGGGAAGAGGTCAAAATATCAACATGAACAGGAGTTTGGAAGAAGCTGATTTCAACCCTGTGGATGACTGTGAGGGTTTCAAGAAAGACTTCAGTGGAGGAGGTAACTGCAGATGTCATGGAAATAAGAGAATCAGAATTAGAAGTGGACCTTGAAGATGTGCTAAATTGCTGAAATCTTGTGATAAAACTTGAATGGATGAAGAGTTGTTTCTCATGGATGAGGAGTTATTTCTTATGGATGAGCAAAGAAATTGGTTTCTTGAGATGGAAACTGCTGCTGGTGAAAATACCGTGAGATATTGTTGAAATGTCAACAATGAATGTAGAGAATTAAACAAACTTTAAAGCAGCTACAGGGTTTGAGAAGATTGACTCCAATTCTGAAAAAAATTCTGAGGGGAAAAATGCTATTGAACAGCGTCACATGCTACAAAGAAATCATTCATGAAAGGAAGAGTCAATTGATATGGCAAATTTTATTGTTGTTTTGTTTTAAGACATTGCCAAAGCCAACCCATCCTTCAGCAATCACCACCCTGACTGGTCAACAGCCATCAACATTTAGGCAAGACCCTCCACTGGTAAAAAAGATGAAAGCTCAAAAAAACTCACTGAAAGCTCAGATGATGGTTAGCATTTTTTATCAATGAAGTATTTTTAAATTAAAGTGTATACATCTTTTGGGGCGCCTGGGTGGCTCAGTCGGTTGGGTGTCCGACTTTGGCTCAGGTCATGATCTCGTAGTCTGTGAGTTCGAGCCCTGCATCGGGCTCTGGGCTGACAGCTCAGAGCCTGGAGCCTGCTTCTGATTCTGTGTCTCCTTCTCTTTCTGCCCCTCCCCTGCTCATGCTCTGTCTCTCTGTGTCTCAAAAATAAATGAAAACATTAAAAAAATTTTTTTTTAAATAAAAAAAGTGTATACATCTTTTTGGAAATAATACTAATTCACACTTAATAGACTACAGTATGGTATAAACATAACTTTTATATGCATAGGAAGCCAAAATAGTCATTGGACTTGCTTTATTAAGATATTAACTTTATTGTAGTGGTCTGGAACCAGAGCTGCAATATCTCTGAGGTATGTCTGTATAGTTTTTAATTTTAAGTTTAAAAGGTTTTTTTGAAGTTTAGAATATTACATGTTCTAATTACATGTTCCACTTTAAGAAAGAAATGATAGCTGTAGCTTGAATAGCCTGAAATTTCAATGATTTGTATTTAATCTTTCCTTTTTTATATGCAGTTGAACAGATTGGGTGCTTTTTATTATTTTTATTTTTTTAACATTTTATTTATTTTTGAGAGACAGAGAGAGACAGAGCATGAGAGGGGAAGAAGCAGAGAAAGAGGGGAACACGGAATCTGAAGCAGGCTCCAGGCTCAGAGCAATCCACACAGAGCCCGATGCAGGGCTCAAACTCATGAACCATGAGATCATGACCTGAGCTAAAGTCGGATGCTTAACCAACTGAGCCACCCAGGTGCCTCCAAGCCCTTTTTAAACTATAATATTATCATTTCTAATGTTGATCATTTTTTAACTCAGTGGGAAATCTTAAGATATGGCTGCAGAGAATGTGAGGGGAACTTCTCATTGTTTCAGAAATATCAGTGAATTATTCTACTTTATAAATTATACACTTATAATATATATTATATTAATAATATATACTGGGTCTACCACAGGAAAAAGTATAATGAGCACTCAAATGTTTAAAAAGGTATTTTTCAATAAAATAAGGACAAATTATCTCTGTCTCAGTGAGTCCAAATGGCCACTTGGATTCCCTTCTGACCTTTCCTAATCTCACAAGGAGTTTTGGCCTTGGCCACAGACTGTACACCCAATAAAAAGGATACTATTTCCTCAACTGAGTCACTCATGTACTTTGTGATTCTGGGTATATGAATTTGCTATCTGTGCTATTATTTACATAATACTTTTCTTTAAACAACTAACTTTTCAAATTTTGCATTATCTTAACAAGGGTTTTATGTACTAGTTTTTTTTTTTCTAAATTACATTAAAACAAGTATTAAAATAAAAAAGATTACCTAAGATCATTATGCATACTACCAGTATGCATATACCATCTTTTTAGAAGAACTTGGGGCCAGTAATTTTCTAGGCTGCCTATTTTGAAAGGAGTTTATATATGTATATTTGTGTTTGTTTATTTTTGAGAGAGAGAGAGAGAAGCAGAGAGAGGGAGACACAGAATCCAAAGCAGGCTCCAGGCTCTGAGCTGTCAGCACAGAGCCCAACGCGGGGCTCGAACCCACAAACCATGAGGTCATGACCTGAGCTGAAGTCAGATGCTTAACTAACTGAGCCACCCAGGCACCCCTGAAAAGAGTTTTAATTTTCATTCTCAGAGGTTGTATTAGCTCATATTATAAGTAAATAAAATAAATGAAAATTTCTTGTGTTGTGAATGAAGAACAGAACTATTTGCTGATATTTGTTGGGCTATCGGGGGAAACTCTATTCTTTAGCTTATTATTCTGCATAATTATCTGATTAGGAGAGTTGATAGATCTTGAAACCATTGGAAGAAGTCAGCTTGTTGCAGATAGAAACATAATGCCACCTAGATCCCCATGGTTCATACTTTGTTAGCAAAATGGAACTAAGGGCTCTTTTTGATATGCTTCTTTCCCTTCATGTGCTCACAGAATTTGTCAGTAGCATGATGGTTAATATTACAAAATTATGCAAGGATTAGAAAAAAATTACACTCAACTATACATAGAAAATTGGAAGTAAAGACTAGTGATAGATAATGAAAGAGGAGGTAAGAGGTCAAGAAAGTATGTATCTTGGGGTACCTGGGTGGCTCAAGAGAGAGCAAGGTGGAAACTGCAGTGCTTATTGTGACTTAACATTGGAAGTTATACGTCACTTCTGACACATTAATTAGAACCAAGTCACTAAGCCCAGCCCAAGCTCAAAGAGAGAGGAATAAGACTTTTTCTTTTAAAGGAGAGATACTTTTTTTTTTTTTTTTTTTTTTTTAATTTTCAAGTTAGTTAACACACAGTGTAGTCTTGGCTTCAGGAGTAGAATCCGGTGATTCATCTCTTACATATGACACCCAGTGGTCACCCTGAGAAGTGCCCTCCTTAATGCCCATCACCCATTTAACCCATCCGCCCTCACCCTCTCCAGCAACCCTCAGTTTGTTCTCTGTATTTAAGAGTTTCTTATGGTTTGCCTCCCTCTCTGTTTTTATCTTGTTTTTCCTTCTCTTCCCCTATGTTCATTTGTTGAGTTTCTCAAATTCCACCTATGAGTCCAATCATATACTTTACTAGCTCCCTTAGTTTAGCAGGACTCTGAGCTTTACCCCTCTACATTGCACTGAGGAAATTGTCTCTAGGCAGAGAGACAGTGATCATGGGACTTACTTTATGAATATCCTTCTCTCAGGGATCAACGTCTTGTGTTGCCTGTTTTCTAATGCCTGGATGTAGTTGCTGTATTCCATTTTGTAACTCCAATTTTATAGTTGTTTACAACAGGGTAATTTCCAGTTGTTGGTATGCAGATATAATGATAATCTTTCTGATAAAGAAGGATGAGTTTGATTTTTATTGATGATTCTTCAGTTTTTCACAAGATTCAGTCTACCTTTGCCTGTATAGTAGCCATTTTATTTTTTAAATTTTTTTTAATGTTTATTTTTGAGACTGAGAGACAGAGAGAGAGAGAGAGAGAGAGAGTACAGTCAGGGGAGGGGCAGAGAGAGAGAGGGAGACACAGAATCCAAAGCAGGCTCCAGGCTCTGAGCTGTCAGCCCAGAGCCTGAGGCTGGACTCGAACTCATGAACTACGAGATCATGACCTGAGCCGAAGTTGGATGCTTAACAGAGCCACCCAGGTGCCCCAGTAGCCATTTTAAACGTTTCAAAATTTAAAATAAAAATTGTAGGGGCACCTTGGGTGGCTCGATTGGCTAAGTATCCGACTTCAGTTCAGATCATGATCTCGCGGTTCATGAGTTCAAGCCTGGCCTGAGCTGTCAGCTCAGAGCCTGGAGCCAGCTTGGGATTCTGTGTCTCCCTCTCTCTCTGTGCCTCCCCTGCTTGTGCTCTGTCTCTCTGTCTCTCTGTCTCTCTCAAAAACAAATAAACATTAAAAAAAAGTAATAAAAATTGTAATACAGCAGTTGTTTGTTAAGCTGAGAATTGTATTCCATCACATTTACTATTAAATATTACAGTTTGTTTCTATTGTTTCTACAACCTCAACAAGGTCTTTGGTAAATAGCATTTAATAGAAATTACATTTGAATGCAAAATACATTATGTTCTTCGCACAAACTTAAACTAATTTTTTAATGATTTATTTAAATCAGCAGTGTTATTGCGTTGACTGGGCATTTTAACTCAATTGCCTAGAAATTCTATTTGGAGAAAAACTTATCTGACTGGCTTTTTCCCTGGATCTATGCTATGCCTAAGCTGCTATTATGTGCACATTTATACTTGTTCTTTGTTACTTTTCTTTAGGATTCCAGATACTTGAATTATCTGACATCAGAACAAGCTCTGGCAGATTTTGCAGTGTTAATCAAATACTTGAAAAGAACAATCCCAGGAGCTAAAAATCAACCTGTCATTGCCCTAGGGGGCTCTTATGGTGGCATGCTTGCAGCCTGGTTCAGGATGAAATACCCTCATATGGTGGTTGGGTAAATGCATTTATGTTGGACATGAGCACTTCTTTTTTTATTTTTATTTTTTTAATTTTTAAATTTACATCCAACTTAGCATGTAGTACAACAATGATTTCAGGAGTAGATTCCTTAATGCCCCTTACCTCCTCCCACAACCCTCCAGTAACCCTCTGTTTGTTCTCTGTATTTAAGAGTTTCTTATGGTTTGCCTCCCTCTCTGTTTTTATCTTGTTTTTAGCCCATGCCTCCTCCCACAACCCTCCAGTAACCCTCTGTTTGTTCTCCACATTTAAGAGTCTCTTATGTTTTGTCCCCCTCCCTGTTTTTATATTATTTTTGCTTCCCTTCCCTTATGTTCACCTGTTTTGTATCTTAAAGTCCTCAAATGAGTGAAGTCATATGATATTTGTCTTTCTCTGACTAATTTCGCTCTAGTTCCATCCACATAGTTAGAAATGGCAAGATTTCATTCCTTTTGATTGCTAAGTAATTCTCCATTGTATTATATATCACATCTTTATCCATTCATCCATCAGTGGACATTTGGGCTCTCTCCATACTTTGGCTATTGTCGATAGTGCTGCTATAAACATGCGGGTGCATGTGCTCCTTCAAAACAGCACACCTGGGGGCGCCTGGGTGGCGCAGTCGGTTAAGCGTCCGACTTCAGCCAGGTCACGATCTCGCGGTCCGTGAGTTCGAGCCCCGCGTCAGGCTCTGGGCTGATGGCTCGGAGCCTGGAGCCTGTTTCCGATTCTGTGTCTCCCTCTCTCTCTGCCCCTCCCCCGTTCATGCTCTGTCTCTCTCTGTCCAAAAATAAATAAAAAACGTTGAAAAAAAAAATTAAAAAAAAAAAAACAAAACAGCACACCTGTATCCCTTGGATAAATATCCAGTAGTGCAATTGCTGTGTTGTAGTGTAGTCCTATTTTTAATTTTTTGAGGAACCTCCACACTGTTTTCCAGAGTGGCTGCACCAGTTTGCATTCCCACCAGCAGTGCAAAAGAGATCCTTTTTCTCCACATCCTCGCCAACATCTGTTGTTGCCTGAGTTGTTAATGTTAGCCATTCTGAGAGGTGTGAGGTGGTATCTCATTGTGGTTTTGATTTGTATTTCCCTGATGATGAGTGATGTGGAGCATTTTTTCATGTGTTGGTTGGCCATCTGGATGTCTTCTTTGGAGAAGTGGCTATTCATTGAACATGAGCACTTCTTAATACTGTCACAGCATACTTAGATATTTGTTTCTGTTGTACTGAGATTTCTGGTTTTTATCTCATTAACAGCTGTTATTTTTCTCACCATTTTTGTTCAATGTCCGTTTCAATTTCAAAACTTGAATTTGATGAGTTACATTTTTTTTTATGTTTGCCTTTATTATTTTCCTTCCAATTTAGAGCTCTTGCAGCCTCTGCCCCCATCTGGCATTTTGGTAATCTGGTACCTTGTGGTGTATTTATGAAGATCGTAACTGAAGATTTTAGGAAAAGTGGCCCAAATTGTTCAGAGACCATCCACGATTCCTGGGGTGCTATTACTCGACTCGCAAGAACGGGTAAGCTTTAATTAATAGAATAAAATCATGGAGTGTTTTACCTTTCACTTGTTAAATTCAACACTTGCTTGTTTTTATTTTTAAGTATAACATACAGAAAAGTACACAAATCAAAATACATCACTTGATGAATTTTCATGGAGTGAAACATAACCAGTATGGTATTTTAGTATAATAATCATCCACCGTAATCAAGAACATAGTACTATGTTTTGTATCTGCTGTCTTTTGTTCAACACTATGTTTGTCAGATACTTGTTTGTTTTATTTTATTGTGGTTTATGCATTTTGATTGCTCTCTGATGTTCCATTTGTTTATTTATTTACTTATTTCAAAAGTATCTTTGAAACAGGAAATAATTCAAATAAATTCTGGCACACCCCATGAAGATAGACAACTTGTTTATCATGGGATTTTCCAGTTACTTTAAAAATATTTTATTGAATGTTGAAAAAGCATACTTGGAGAAATGGTATAGAAGATTGAATTTTCTAAAATACCAAGTGATCAGTAAAGCCTCTGTCAAGTAGTGGTTTTTATATTCCAACAATGTGATTCTGTTTTCAGGCAGTGGCTTGCATTGGCTTTCTGAAGCCCTTCACTTATGTACCCCATTAAGAAATTCGCAGGATGTTCAGCATTTGAAAGGCTGGATCTCTGAAACCTGGATAAATCTGGCAATGGTGGACTACCCTTATGAGTCTAACTTTTTACAGCCTTTGCCTGCTTGGCCTATCAAGGTAATAGGAAAATATCCTTTCATTACTTTTTTTTACTTAAGTTTACTTATTTATTTTGAGAGGGGAGAGGGACAGAGAGATAGGGTGAGAGAGAATCCCAAGCAGGCTCCATGCTGTCAGCATTGAGCCCAACATGGGGCTTGAACTCTTGAACCGTGAGATCATGACCTGAGCCAAAATCAAAAGTCAGATGCTTAAGGGACTTGAGCCATCAGGCCCCTCTCCTTCATCACTTTTAATATGAACTTTTCTCTCTCTCTCTTTTTGTTTTGTTTTTTAACCTGGTGCTTTCTGTGACTTTTAGTATCAGAGGAATTTCCAATGACAAAGGGGCTCTGAGTATGACCAACCTGGGCAGAAATTCTGGCTTCTGTCACTTTCTGGTTACTCAACCTTGGACACCTTACCTAATGTTTGTAAACATCAGTTTCCTCTGATTTGAATAAAGGAGATAAATGTATAGATTATAGAGTTGTATGATTTAGAGCTAAGACCGGTAGTTGCTGCTAATGGAACGATTACTGTGTGCCAAGTCCTGTGCTGTACACTTTGCATGCACAATTTACTCCATCTTTGTCATACATCTGAGACACATAGACCTATGTCATATATGGTTAGTGCTTAATAAAAGGCAACTGCTATCATAGTGCTATGACTCAGTCAACTGCTAATGTGTTCTAAGTGCTCGACATATAAAGGAGTGATCCCCATGCAGCAGGGTGGAGTGGAAGGAGTACTGACTCTGGATCTTTGATCCAGAACCACCATATACCAGCTGTGTGATCTTGGGCGAGGCTGTCTTCTTCCTGAGCCTCCCTGTCTTCCTCTGCAAAATGAGGTAATGATACTTACATTCTCCACAGGGTTGTGCTGAGGATCAAATAAAATATTAGACATGAAAGTACTGTGGAAACTGTAAAGATACATCGCACCATAAATTTTAAAGTTCTTTTCATGACAAAATTCTTTATTGTGTATCCATCCTCTTTTAAGCATTTCTTTGTAAAGAATATTCTTATTAGTTTTAAAATTAAAGTTTGGCTAACTTGATGGTTAAGTTTAGAGAATATAATTGATTCTACAGGTAGAATGAGTGCTGGAAATATAAATAGACTTGGTCAGATGAAAACCAGTTTTCAAAAGCACTTTGAACTTAACAGTCCCTTTGAACTATTTAAAAAATTTTTTTTCTTAATGTTTATATTTTAGAGAAAGAGAGAGAGACAGAGAGAGAGAGACAGAGAGAGAGTGTGAGCAGGGGAGGGGCAGAGAGAGAGGGAGACAGAATCCATAGCAGGCTCCAGGCTCTGAGCTGTCAGCTCTGTTGGGCTCTGAGCCCAACGTGGGGCTTGAACTCATGAACCTTGAGCTGAAGTCAAGACGCTTAACTGACTGAGCCACCCAGGTGCCCCATCAGTCCCTTTGAACTATTAAATGAACATTTTGCTTAAAACTTTGTAACCCACATAGAACAAGGTCATTTGCTATTAGAGATCCTATTCTTCATCTAAAAGCTAGAATGAGAAGTGGATGTCTTGCACATAGCAGGCCAGAGGTAAATTTGTATTGAATTCAATTGAATTTAGACAATACAGAGTTATTTAAAAGATCAGATCTCTCTCATGGTAAGAAAACCTGGATCAAAATAATGAGAAAAAAACTAAATTTGAGCCAGTTAGCCTCCATACATGTCTTTGTGCTAATAATGCCTTATCTCTCTTATTTTACTATTTACAGAACACTTTCATATATGCTGTCCCATTTAATCCCCACAAAAATACTCTGGGAAAAAGAGGTACAATGGAGTGGAAATTTAAGCTCAGTCAAGAAATGGGGAAAGCACAATTTGAACTTGGGTCTACCATTGTTCAGAGCCTCTGATCTTTTACCATATCGCACTGGATTAGGAGAGGATTTGGCTGGATTTTGGGGTGGATCTCTAGCCACATTGTGACAACTATCAAATTTAACTATAGTCTGTTTACAAAGTGAAAATTAAGTTTGCATTTTTATGCCCATTTGAAGAACAGATGAGTTGTCACATGATAAGCATATGGGAATGGGGCGCCTAGGTGGCTCAGTCAGTTGAGTGTCCAACTCTTGATTTCGGCTCAGGTCATGATCTCACAGTTTATGAGTTCAAGCCCCGCGCTGGGCTCTGTGCTGTCAGTGCGGAGCCTGCTTGGGATTCTTGTTGTCTCCCACTCTGCCCCTATCCTTCTTGCACTCTGTCACTCTCTCAAAATAAATACATAAATCAAAAACATACAGGGAATTCCCTTGGTATTTGGAACAGAAGTTGGCAAACTTTATTTGTAAAGAGCTAATAATAAAAATTTTAGGTTTTGTGGGCCATTTGGTCTCTGTCACAGTTGCTCTGTTCTGCAGGTGTGGCAGGAAAGTAGCCATAGGCAAATACAAGTAAATGAGGAAGACTATGCAATAATACTTTATTTATAAAATAAGCAGTAGCCTGGATTTGGCCTGGGGGTGTGCCGACCCCTGATTTATAAAAAAGCCAGAGGAATACAGCTTTTTTGTGTTCATTTGTATTATGATTTGGAACAAGGAACACTAACTTTGCTTTTCTCCCCATTTCTTTAATGTTGCTTTTGAAAAATTTGCTGATGCATCTCACATGTAAATAAATATCCTATCCTTCCTCTCTCCTAAGTATTCATTAAAAATTCATTCATTCAAAATTAGTAGAGTATATCTCAAATATTCTGCCATTTATTTTTGATTTAGCACAGTCCTTCTTTTATCTTCTGTATATATGCATTATAAAAGTTTATTTTTAAGGCAAGGTAATTTGTGTCTTTGCCCGACAATCAGGTTTTACTTCTTTTCTCCAGGACTACTTCTTGTTATTCTCTTCAGTCATTTCTTACTGGTTTTATCCTTTCTTTTGGCATATTAAGGAATTCTTGGTTGCTTATAATATATTTATGTTTCTGTTTCTTGCCTGCACCCAACCAAAAGAAATCTCTCATTGCCCCCTGCTTGAGAACTTTCCATTGCCTCTATTTCCAGTTTTATCCTATATGATTTCAGAGTTTTTCTACTACATGTCTCCCTCCCAAACTTTTAGCTTCAGATCACTTTCTTTCACTGTTCATTCTATTTCTCCTTTCTTGACCTCCTCTCTGTTCTCCCAACCCACTAATCCCAGGAACACTACCCAGTTGGGGACCGCTCTTTCACTTGGATAGTTCCATTTAACCATAACTCCTCCTCCCTCTGATACACTTCCTCCTTTTTAAAAGGCTGACAAACAGCCGTCCTTTTCTAAGTCTGTAACTTAGGCTTAGGATAGTGAGATAATGTGTAACAGTTGGGTTATGAAAAAAAGTAGGTGATTTCCAATTCTGCCTGGACCCTACAGAGGCAGTGATTGAATGCCTTTTCCGTGTCAACTCTAGTATCGTTCTTTTTAATTTGTTTGTGGGCTTTGCACACTCAGACTCCATTTGCTTTTGTTTACTGTTAACAGAAGCTGCAACATTCATGCAGAAATAATCATGGACTTGGCTGAGAGAGCACAAGGAAGAAGAGAAAAGGGAAATAGAAAACCTCTCTGTCATTTGACTGCTCTGTCAGCATAGAAACTACTAGGTCTCTTCTCAGCTGAAAGAACAGTTTTTAAGGATACTATAGTGGTTATTGATTTTGGAATAATTTTTTAGCTGATAACTCACCAAATCTTTTGGCTTGGCCTTCTGAGCATGCAGTTAGATGTAGTGAAATAATAAGACATAAAATGGAAAATCTCTTCCGTTTGTCTTGGTGTTTGATAATGTATGCGACCTCTCTGGGTGGTTTAAGCGGTTTAGGTGCATTCTATGAAAAGGGAGCTTTTAATGACAAAACTAATGTGATTATCTGTGAGTGTGAGAGGGGTATTGAAGCCGTAGAGAAAGAAAATCTGTTAGAAAAGCTGAATGTATCTGCTTAATCCTTTCTCTAATGTGGATGGGCCATACTTTCCGAGAGGAGGTTGGTCTTTTTTTTTTTTTTAACCCATCTTCTTTCCTTCTTTTAAAAATTTTTCTTTGCCCCCTTTTTATTTCTCTTATTCAGACGTTTATCCTTATAGGTAAGAGGACACATAAAGCTTTTAAACAAATCATTATCTTTACACTGTCTAGTGTATGTGGGATCAAAGGGGAGATTCTAAATATCTGGGTGTAGAGCTAATTAGTTTGGTACTAAGATTGAAATGTTCTTTTACCATGATTTCTAGACTCTTTAAAACAAGAATTATTAAAATGGACTTCTAATGCTCTTTTTAAGTTTTTCCTGAATGTTCATCTTTGTTCTAGGAAATAGAAAGTGAATTAAATCTATTTCATATGTTGATTTTTGAGCCTCATATGAATTACTCTACTGTTTTACAGTTTTCTTTTTTGTTGCATGATAAAAAAAAGTTGTTTGGTTTTTACATTGCCACAGAATCCCTTTTATTTAAGTTTTTATGTAAAACAAACTTAGAAAAATATAAAGATAATCTAAGAATAAAAAAATTTGCGGGGCATCTGGGTGGCTCAGTCGGTTGAGCATCCGACTTCGGCTCAGGTCATGATCTCGTAGTTTGTGAGTTCGAGCCCCGCATCAGGCTCTGTACTGACAGCTCAGAATTCTGTGCTCAGAATTCAGCCTGCTTCGAATTCTGTGTCTCCCTCTCTCTGCCCCTTCCTCACTCATGCTCTGTCTCTCAAAGATGAATAAACGTTAAAACAATGTTTTTGCTTAAAAAATTAAGCGTGAGACTACAGGTATATTTAGGTACCGTTTGTGTTATTTTTCTCTTACACTACAGTTTTGAAGTTGAGTATGTTTAGTATTGGCAGTTACAAATGGAAGCTCCACAGCGAATCTTGCATTTGAATGCCAGCTCTGCCACTTTCTGGCTGTGTGACTGGGACAGGTTTATTAACCTCTCTGTTCTTTAGTTTCCTCATATGCAAAGTGGGGATAATAGTAATTGTAATGCTTATTAGGGTCATTATGAGAATTTAATAGGACCCAGTGCTTAGTAAGCACTAAATTGATACTAGTTATATAATGATAACAAGAGGTATTATTGTTGTATATAGTAACAGAGAAGCAGTGTTGTACTAGGACTTTGTGGCCAAAGTGTGGGTTCAGAACTTATATTCATAGTTTTAAAATTGTATATCTTTAGCCAGACCTCTCTGAGCTTGTTTTCTCCTCTGTGATATGGGGATGGTCGTTATATGTTTTCCCCTGGGTCATCATAGGGAAAGTACCTGACCACGAGGAACCACAAGTTGGACTAGCAGCCTCAGTCCCAGTTGCTCTCATATCACTGAATTTATGACCTAAATAGAAACGCTATACCTTATATAGAAAGTGTTTGGAAGAAGCTAATTTGATAGTGTCCACAAGATAAATAGGAAATATAGTACAGGGGCTACATGAGTGTCGAGTATTCTGAATGGAAGTGGTTGGCAGGGACTCTTTCCTTGTTATTATAGGCCCTCAATAAACAATCAACAGGCCAAGTACTTGTACTCCTCAATTGGCTAATAACTGCACATTATCAGGCTTAAGGTGAAGGGAGTATTAGATGAAGTTGAACCAAAGATGCTGATACCTGACTGTGTTTGACTTATAAACATGGCAACTTCATATGGTTCAACTTAACATTTAGATAAGTTTTGTGCATCCTATGGATCTTTTATAAAAGTACGTGATTATCTTTTTTTGAATAAACATGGGAATAGTGCTGAGGTTTTGCTAGTATAACTCCAGTAATTTTTTGAAAACTTTATTCACTCTTTGCTACCATAATTGTTAAGGTAGTGTACAGAGATGCGTAGAGATTGTGTTGTTTACACTAGAGAATGATGCTTGTACTCACAGAATTTTTCACTTAGAAAGGAACTTTAGAAGCACCTAAAATAATAAAATTCCCTTAGTAAATTTGTAAATATTTTACCAAAAAAAATTTGTAAATATTTTACAAAAAGAAGTTTTTTTAGGCCTTCTATCTAATGTGCCAGTAGGGATTATAAATTGGTACTTTCTTTCTATAAGGCAGCTTGATGTAGCAAAAGCCTTAAAAATGGTTATTTCCTTTGAACTAATAACTCCTCTAAGAATTTATCTCAAGAAAACAGTTCAGGGTGTACGTAAAGATTTAGGCCCAAGGTTATTTATTGTAGCCTTATTTGTAGTAATGAAAGATTGGAAAAATGATACAAACGAACAATTGTAGGATTGCTTCAACTTTTCCTCAACTCCCCATCCTGATTGCTCCCCTCTACATTTTCTCATGTTGGTCAGTGTCCTTTTTAAAGTGTGGTGCTCGGAACTGGACCCAGTGCTCCAAGGGAGCCCTGACCTTACAGAGGACAGTGGGCCCAGGAGTGCCCTTAATCTGGATATGGAATTTCTATTAGTAGACGCCAAGTTTCTGACCACGATGTTCTCTCTGAGTAACTGGCACTGCCGAAACCCAAGTATTGTCAGCCGGTGCCGGTCCCCAGCCATGCCTGTGTCTTTTAAGGAGTGACAGTAACTGCTGTTTGCAGAGATGGCTATTCATGGGGACTCCTTTTCTTTGCCTGACAGAGGCCCAGTGTTCTAGCTCTGAGAGGGGATCTGATGCCAGCATGTGAGTCACACTTACTTGCTACTGTTCTTTAACAGAGTTTTAGGCCACTTGTTTGTTGTTGCTCATCAGCGCTCCCTTTTCCTCCTGCCTGGCTTACATTGTCACCCTGCCTCATCTACTGTGCTGTGCTTGGACATAATGCTCTCCTATGCATTCCGCGGGTCCATTCCATAGCTTTATGCTGCGTTTGGAAACAGCTGAATCCACCATTAGTGTCCACAAGTCAGGAAGGAATGCTGACCAACTGTTGGCAATAAGTAGTTTAACAAATTCTGTGATTGGTTCTTGATTTCCATATTTTCTTGAGTGTTTCTGATTGGCGTATTTCTTAGGGACATTTTCCAACAACTGTTAGGTATTTTTTGACTTACCATGAATAAATGAAAGTTGTGGAAAAGTAAAACACTGTTTTGCCTTTTTTCTTCAGTTTTCATTTTCTTATTGCTTTAGGCTTAACAGGTTTGCGAAGCTCTGAGTTTAGCTCAGTACTGTTTCTTCATGTACACCTTTTCAGGTTTATCTTACTCTTATGACCTCGCTGTTACTTTTTAAAGGTATATCCAGGTTATTTGGACATCTTAATTTCTGACTTTTCTTTTTTTTTTTTTAATTTTTTTTTAACGTTTATTTATTTTTGAGAAGAGAGAGACAGAGCATGAACAGGGAAGAGGCAGAGAGAGAGGGAGACACAGAATCTGAAACAGGCTCCAGGCTCTGAGCAGTCAGCGCAGAGCCCGACGCGGGGCTCTCCTGGAAGATTTCAAGTATTATTAATCTTAGTCACCAATATCTTCATTAGATCTCCAGAACTTATTCATCTTATAACTGAAAGTTTATATCCTTTGACCAACATTTCTGCATTTACCCATCGCCCTTCCCCAGCCCTTACCAACTGCCATTCTACCTTGGTTCTATGAGTTTGACTTTTTTAGATTCTACACATAACTGAGATCATACAATGTTTGTCTTTCTGTATCTGGCTTGTGTAATGTCTTCCAGTTTCATCCATATTCTCACAAATGGCAAGGCTTCTTTTTAAAGAGTGATTAATATTCCATTTCATTTATATACATCTCACATTTTCCTTATTCATTCATCCATCAATGGACACTTAAGTTTCCTTATCTTGGCTATTGTGAATAATGGTGCAGTGAACATGGGGGTGTAGATATTTCTTTTAGATCCTAATTTCCTTTCATGTGAATATTTGCCTAGAAGTGGAATTGCTGGATTTTATGGTAGTTTTATTTTTAATTTTTTGAGGAACTTCCATAATGTTTTCCACAATGTACCAATTTATATTCTCACCCATAGTGCACAAGGGTTCTGAGGAATTCCATGAAGATCCCTTATAGGCGCCTTATGAAGGCCGTGGTGGTGACCACCTGGTACACATTTCCGTATCACCTTTTTTTCCTTACCTTTTTCTGTCCCTGTCGTTTGTCTTCTTTGGGATCACATTCCCAAATAAACTACAAGCATGTATGTTTTGGTCCCAGGCTCTGTTTCTTTTTTTAAGGTTTTAAAATGTTTGTTTTTGAGAGAATGAGAGAAAGAACACAAGCAGGGGAGGCTCAGAGAGAGAGAGGGAGATACAGAATCTAAAGCATGCTCCAGGCTCTGAGCTGTCAGCACAGAGCCCAATGCGGGCTCAAACTCACAAACCTGAGATCATGACCTGAGCCGAAGTCAGACGCTTAACCGACCGAGCCACCCAGGCACCCCAATTTCTGACTTTTCTTACATTTGTTATTTCCAAAAACTTACTGGACATAGTGCACACTCTCTATCCCTTTTGGAAAGTCATGTTGTAGTTGAGCATGTTAAAGGCTCTGAGGATTCCCGCAGTCAAGTAAACTGTTCACATTTGCTGACACAATATTTCTTAAAATTATTTGACTCTGAAACCTTTTTTTCACAAAGTACCATTCAACATTTCACAGAAATATTTTTGTGCTGAATGCATTTGGAGAGAGACTTCGAATTTTCCTTATGATTCATTTCTGCAGTCTTTTCATATTTCCTCTTTTTTCAGAAAGGTGTTGCTGGAAACTGGTCCTAAACAGAACTAGGAGGAGAGGCTGGGTTTGCTTTCTGCTGTTCACTTCCTTTCTCAGTGCCTCCTTTTTGGGCATGTCCCCAGCCTGGGCCTTGTTGCTCCTGTTGCGTGGAGTCTCTCCCTGAAGTAGGGTAACTAGGCTCTTTCTTTCCTGGCTCCTTTTTCTCTCAGCTTGTCCCTCTCTCTTCCTGTCTCTTTTTTTAAAATCAGACTTGCCTGTTGAATACATCTTTTCCATATAAAATGAGAAAGGACCAAATCACTGACGTCATGATGCAAGCTGAGTGTGTTTCCCTTGCCATCGGGGGGCTATTTGCAGTTTTACAAAGGATGCTCCCTAAGCCTTGTAGCATAATGGATAAGATGCATATTTCATAGCTAGAGAGATCTGGGTTATATCTAGATCTTAACATTTACTAGGTGGATGACCTCGAGTAAAGCGATTTAACATAAGACTCAGTTTCTTTTTGTAAAATAATGGACAATAATATATCTGATAAGACTGTTTGAGGATTATATAATACAATGGTTGTAAACCCAGAGCTCAGTAATCAGTAAGTGGTGGTATTATGCAGCTGTGAAACCATTGCCTGTGATTTTTCCCCAGTATTTTATTGTTTTCAGTAAGATTTCAAACACAGAAATACTGAAATAATTGGACAGTGAACACGCATTAAAAATACCACCTAAATTCTATAAAAGTATTTTGTTAGATTTGATTTAGCACAGATATTTTTGGCTAGCCATCCCTCTATCCTTCATTCCATCTTATTTTTAAAATGCATTTCAGAATAAGTTGCAGACATCAGTATACTTCTCAGGGATACTTCACCTTTATCATCATTAATTAAAGTTCAGTATTTCTTTTTTTTTTTTTGAGATAAAATTTATATACAGTGAATTGCACACATCGCAAGTGAACTGTTTGTTGTGTAACCCAGACTTCCATGAAGATCAGGACTATTTCCCTACCCCTGAAAGTTCCCCATGCCTCTATCTAGTCATTCCTGCCCTCACTTCTGACCCCAAGTATTCTCTGTGATTTTTAGGTACTAGATTTCAGATGCTGATGATAGTCTAGTGACAGGAATATTTGGAAGCTGGGTTGCTGCCTGATATATTTCTTATCACACCACAGATACTGGAGCTTGGTATAGTTTTTCCATAAGAAATTTTATAAATTTTACATTTTCACAAAAATGTATTTATTCATTCAGCTAGCATTTAGTTGTCAGATACCTTGCTGAGTGCTGAGGGGGATGTTGTGGAATCAAATGAGTACAGTACAGTGTTACAGGGGTTTTGATAGAAGCAAGTACAGGGTATAAGTAGAAGCACAAAGGGAGTAGTGATTTAGTTCTCCCCAACTTGAGGGCATAGCTAATGATGGCCTCATAGAGGAAGTGATACTTGAGCTAAGTATTATAGAAGGTGTATTGGTGTTTGCCAGACATTACTGGAGTGCGAGAGTGAGAAAAGGGTATTTTAGGGTGAGCAAAGGCAAAGAGAAGAAAAAGACCCTGGTGTGTTGAGAATGGTTTTGCTAGGCTGGAACACAGCGTGCAAAAAAGATGAGGCTACAGTGGTAGGTGTGGAATACTTTGCATACCATACAAATGCAAATGCCCTTGGTTTATTTCTATAGCTTGGAGAGTAATTTAAATTTTACACTTGGAGAGTAATGGTTTATTCATTTATGAACAGGATTATACTCAAGAGATAGAAATTGTCAAGCAATGCTGTTAGATGTTTAAGATTATTTTATAGGCAAATCACAGTCATATTTCATCTTTATTTCATTAAAATTATGATTTTATAAATATATTCTGATTCTTCTTCTTTTATGTCTCTTTAAAATGACAGGTAGTGTGCAAGTATTTGAACAATCCCAGTTTATCTGATGCACAGCTGCTGCAGAATATTTTCCAAGCTCTGAATATATATTACAATTACTCAGGCCAGGCGAGATGCCTGAATATATCAGAGACAACAACTAGCAATCTGGGAACCCAGGGTTGGAGCTATCAGGTAAGCTTGCATAATTTCTTCAAGTGGAATTTCCCGCTGATACGGTTGTACTGTAAGATACTTCACAAGATTTTGTCACTAACCTGGGTCCAAATCTGGGCTCCATTATCTTTTTTTCTTCCTTCTTTCCTTCCTTCCTTCCTTCCTTCCTTCCTTCCTTCCTTCCTTCCTTCCTTCCTTCATGTATTTAATCATCACCAAGTATTTTCTGGGTACCCATGTGCCAGGCAACCTGCTAGACTCCAAAGATACAAAGATAAATATGACATGATCTCACCTTTAAATATAGTTCGTTGAAAAAGATACTAATATTACAATATCTCTTGGTAAGTCCTATCCAAAGCAATGCTTCCTATCAAAAGGAAGCATTTTATGGATGAAGAAAAGAAGGGGAGTCTGACTTGACTCTCTGAGCCTCCATCCCTTCACCTGCATGAGACTAATAATACTAATACTAATACTTTCCCTCCTGAGGGTTAAATATGATAATAGATGTGGAAAAAAGCAATTTACCGATGAGGAATATATAGCCCTAACTTTTGTTACTTCTCAGCTGAGCCTTTCCAGGAATAATGAGAGGTGGTATGACGTAGGTAAAGAGTAGGAGCTCTGAAACCAGACCGCCTGAGGTCAAACCCTAGCTTTGCTGCTACCAGCAGAATAACTTTGGACAAGTTATTTAACTCTTTGTGCTTTATTTTGTCATTGGATTGTCTTTTGTTTTCCTTTTTTAGGCTTGCACAGAAATGGTCATGCCTTTTTGTACTAATGGTATCGATGACATGTTTGAGCCTCGCTCATGGAACTTCAGGGAATATTCTGATGACTGTTTTAAACAGTGGGGTGTGAGACCAAGGCCCGCCTGGATCACTACTGTGTATGGAGGCAGAAACATCAGTTCACACAGCAACATTGTTTTTAGGTGAGTTTTTACTGGTGCAGAGAAAAACTTTGGTTGATGAAGACATTTGTAGAATAGCTGAGAAGGTAGAACCAGAAAAATGCTGATAGTAAAACAATATAGAATACAGGAGTGGTATCCATCATGTCTTTCTTTGAAAGACAGAGGATGCTGAGCAAGAGATACACTTTTATACTCTATTACAAACATGCTTAAAGGCTTAAAAACAGTAACAAAACTTAAATATTTTATTTTAAAAAACTAGCACAAAATGAAGTATCATTTGCTGTTCTCAATTTGTACTGCCCTTGTTACTGTTATTATTAATTGATAGTAAATATTTTTCACTATTTTTTCAGCAAACACTTTTGAGGTGCCTACTCTGTTCTGTTTCAGGCACTATATGAGGCACTTTAAATAAATTGCCTAATTGAATCCTCCCAGCAGCCCTCTGAAGTAGTTGTTATAGTCTCTGTTTTACTTAGGAGGAAAGCGAAGGTCGCTGAGTTCAGTCTCTTGCCAAACCTCATCCAGCTTTGTAATGGTTACTAAGTGGTAAACCAGATCTCAACCTTGGCCTGCCTGACTACAAAACCTGTGTTTGCTCCTCTATGTTACATTGCTTCTTTAGAAGGGATGTATTTGGTATTGGCTCACATCAGGGTTAATTGAGTAGACTCTATGTGTATGTGATTGTGATTTTAAAATTTCCATATTTTGGTTTGAACCTTAGGCTATCAGCTATTAAGAGAAAAACAAGTTACTTAAAAATTATTTCCCCAAATCTACATGGAGATAGTAGAGAGATAGCATATAGGCCTCTTAACCTGGAGCCATTGTTTAAACTGTAAATGTCATTCTTTTACAATCTCTTTAAAATGAGAGTCAAATTTGACCTTCTGGACATAGCCAATAGTTTTTTTGTTTTTGTTTTTGTTTGTGTTTTTTATTTTAGTAGTATTTTTTCTTAATATGAAATTTATTGTCAAATTGGTTTCCATTCAACACCCAGTGCTCATCCCAACAGGTGCCCTCCTCAATGCCCATCACCCACCCTCCCTTCCCTCCCACTCCCCATCAACCCTCAGTTTGTTCTCAGTTTTTAAGAGTCTTTTATGGTTTGCCTCCCTCCCTCTCTAACTTTTTTTTTCCTTCCCCTTCCCCATGGTCTTCTGTTAAGTTTCTCAGGATCCATATAAGAGTGAAAATATGTGGTATCTGTCTTTCTCTTTATGACTTATTTCACTTAGCATAACACTCTCCAGTTCCATCCACGTTGCTACAAAAGGCCATATTTCATTCTTTCTCATTGCCAAGTAGTATTCCATTCTGTATATAAACCACAATTTCTTTATCCATTCATCAGTTGATGGACATTTAGGCTCTTTCCATAATCTGGCTATTGTTGAAAGTGCTGCTATAAACATTGGGGTACAAGTGGCCTTATGCATCAGCACTCCTGTATCCCTTGGGTAAAAAAAATATGAAACGCTTCACAAATTTGCATGTCATCCTTGTGCAGGGGCCATGCTAATCTTCTCTGTATCATTCCAATTTCAGTATATGTGCTGCCGAAGCAAGCACTGTATGAGTTTGTTTAATGTATGAGTTTAATGTATGAGTTATGGGATTCAACCATAGATGAGTATCTTAGTAATCTATTTGCCCTTTTATATTATTTTCCTTAGGCTATCAAACTCATCATCATCATCATCATTGGGGGAGGGGGCAGATTTGGTGAGAAAAGATTTGGGAATAGAACTGAAGCAAGAAATGGAAATTCTAGCTCAGTGTTAGAAACTTTTAACTCAGTGTTAAGAGAGGACTTTCCAATAGAACTTTGCAAAGGTAAACTGAGCTATTTTAAGAAAAATTACTTAAGCTCTTAGATCCTCAGACTTCTTTTCTATAAAATGATAATAATAACTCATCCTACAGAGTTGTGTAATGCTTAAGAGTTAACCCAAGAAAATATTTGGCCCAGATTTGGCAAATATATGTGCTCAAAAAAGATTTGTTGAATGAATAAATGGAAGGACACTCTACCTTGTACTCATGTCCTAGACATAGGGAGTTATTCGTCTTTGCATGTCCTTCCCCTTCATCTTTTTCTCCTTTTCCTAAAACTCGGGCACCTTCCCAGAAACCTTCCCTGACTCCTCCAGGGAAGTGAGATTTACCCCATCCCCTTAGCTCCTCTAGGCCTGTGAATATCACTTAGCACTCTGGACATGATCTATTTATGTTTCTGTCTGCCCCATGAGATTGAAAACTTCTTAATGGCAGAGACTTTGACTTAATTGTATCTGTGCTTTCAGCATTTGCATCCAGTACCTGGCACATACTGGATGCCCAAGAAATATGTGTGTTGATAAAAACAAGGAACAAAATACAAAGTTTAGAAAGTCTGTAGAGGCATATGAGAGTGTAAAGGCAGGACTATGTGAAGGTACTGGTTTATCTTTTTACAGTGGCAAGTACTTTTTAAAAGAAATCTTTATGCTGCTAGGTGTGAGAAAATCCAGTATAGAAGTTTTATTTTTTATTATTATTATTTTTTTAATGTTTACTTATTTTGAGAGAGAGAGTGTGTGTGTACATGTGTGTGTGCGTGTGTATGCACATGCACATGCACAAGTGGGGGAGGAGCCGAGAGAGTGAGAATCCCAAGCAGGCTCCTCTCTGTTAGTACAGAGCCCAATGTGGGGCTCGATGTCAGAACCGTGAATGAGATCATGACCTGAAACGATATCAAGAGTTAGAAGGTTAACCGACTGAGCCACCTAGACGTCCCCAGTATATTTAAAAATTCAAAATTGTCCTGCTTTTCTAAAGTAAACACATTCCCAAAGTAAAGAAACAGCCTTAGGTGTGCCTCTGTTATCTCTACTTAGTGGCTACCAACTAGAAAACGGTTTTGGTTGATGAGTAAGAAAATGTCCAAGGAACCAGGTGGAAAGTATCTTTATGTCCATGCTTCTCTCCTTAGGTCATCTCACACAAGTCCAAATGTGACTGCTTTCCTGAATGGAAAGTTTAGTCCGTATCAGACAGGAAATTTGTCAGTGCAATTAAAACCTTGGCTTTGAAGTGAGGGAGACCAAGTTAGCTGTATAGACTCAGGCAAATTGCCAATATATAAAAGTTAGAAATAATGACTACCAAACAAGGTTACTTTAATGAGTAAATAGATTATCGTGGAAGTAAGCATTATGAGGACATTTTATCTGTTCACTGTTGAACACATAGTAGGTACTCAGTAAACGTTTGTTGAATGAATGAGGAGTTAATAACTAGGAGCCATTAATCATTCCATTTCAACAATTTTTTTATTGTACGGTTGTTTTGTTAGAAGGATTTCTTTTTTTCCCCAACCCCAACTGGTAAGAAACTATTTTACCAATGGTCGTGCTCAGTAATTTAAATATAAATCCAAAAGGGAGTCCCTGAGGAGCTGGTTAGTTTAATATCATTTCTCAGGCAAATTAATTGTTGCTAGTGATTAGAAGCTCACTGTTGGGAATTTTATCCAGGCATCTAGACTCTCTCATGAAAGCCAGTATTTTTTTGGTAAATGTCCCAGTGGCTGGTTAAGCTTTCACGTGTCTAGGACCAAGAAATTCAAGTCCATGTGCATCTTGGGTCTCTCGGCAACTCCAAACACTGTTGCTAAGCCACTGGGCTGATTCAGATGACCTTTTAAATCAAATGCAGTTTGCTTATTATGTGGCTGTTGGGATGGCTTTTTTGTTTTGCAAATAATGGAGAGTTTCCTATCTGGGTTGGTCCTGTTAAATTGGAATAATGATAAAGGCGATTTGTTCACTTAAGAAAATCTAACCCCTTGTGTAGTTTACTTTAAGAATTTATCTGGTAGTTGAAAACTAAGACTGTTATTTTGCACGTGAGTTTTCCTTTTCATTTTTAATGAAACCAAAAATGTACATTTTTGGAGTGATTTCTTTCCAAGAATGATGTTATTAAGTTGAAGTTGAATTAATTTTTTTTAAAAGAGAAATGTGGTGGGAATTGTAAAAGGAATTTAAAATTGTATCTCAAACACGCATATATTTAATGTACCTAAATGCTTATTTTCTCATTTAGCTTGTACATTAACTGGAAAATGTTGACCACATTACTTTTCTGGCCAAATGTCTGTGAGACATCCCTTTTCATGATTTCACATCCCTTTTCATGATTCATTTACCTCTCAGAAGTATTAACACTTCTCATACTTACAGAATATGATAATTATTGTAATAATACTGCACATTTGTGTAGTATTTTATAGTTTATATCTTACTACCACATATATTATTTAACTTGAGCCTCACAAGATCTCTGTGATGGAGGGGCATTATCTTTTAAAAAAATTTATTTTTTGTTATATATGTGGGAATTAAGGTTCACATATGTTAGGTGACTTACTTAAAGTCATGGGCTGGTAGGGCAATAAAACTTACATCTTCTTAGTTAGTGGTTCTTCTCACTACTATACACAACTGAAGGTTAGTCTCTCTATATCTGTATTGATCATTTATATTAACTTTGGTTTCCCACATAAAAAGTACTGAAGTGATTTCATATGCCTGAACTTGCCTACATATATTTATATATCTCTTTGTAGGGCATTTGGTACAAGGCCGCAGACATCTAAACACTTAAAAAAATTTTTTTCATTCACACAATAAACACCTGGCTCCTACCATGTGCCAGGTCTGGTCTAGGCACTGTGGGCAGTAATAAACAAAAGAGACAAAAATCCCTGCCCTCATGGAGTTGTAGTTGGAGAGCTGACAGTGCAGAGCCTGCTTGGGATTCTCTCTTCCTCTCTCTCTCTGCCTGGCCCCTGCTCATGCTCTCTCTCTCTCTCTCTCTCTCAAAATAAATAAGCATTTTTAAAAAAGATATTATTGGATAGGCATCTGTATAGATTGTACTTATAGATGAGACTTTTAAAAATGATTATGCAAATTATGGGAACAATTTCATATATCTGATAATGTGACCTTGAATATTTGTTATTTCAGGCTTTGTAACAATATCAGCAAAATGGAATGTACATGAAACAAATGTCAGAAAGCATATAGAAATGTTCCATAAGTGATATGTAGATAAAGATATACCAAAAAGTGCAGTACCAGGGGAAAGTAATCTAATAGCTACCAGGTTCTTAATCCAGGTATTTCAGTCTTTATTTTATTTTGAGGAATCTAAACTTCCATAAGATTAGGAAGGTGAGGCGCAGACCTGGCACTGGAACCCAGGTGTGTCTGATCCCAAAGCTCATGTTCTCATTCTGCACCATACAAGTCAAGAGTGCTGTTGATTTACGATGTGTGCATGAAAGATTGAACATTAGACTGGGGCTACAAGGTCTGAATTTGTATCTCAGATTTGCCGCTGCTAGATGAATGATATGGACAAATCTTTTAGTTTCTCTGGGTACTAGTTTTCTTGTCTATAAAGAGTTGTTATTAAACCTACCTCACAGAGTTGTTATAATAGTCAAGGCTTTGTAAATTCTAAACTACTCTATGCACATATGGAGTTAATAAATGTTAGGAAGGAATTTGATTTCTAATAGCATCTAGAATAAAATACTTAGGAATAAGTTTAACAAAAGAAGTGTAAGACTTACACAACTACAAAACATTGTTGGAAGAAATTAAAATCTAAATAAATGGAAAGACATCTCATGTTCTTGTCGAAGAGATAATATTGATAAGGTGTTAATAGTCTATAAATTGATCTACAAATTCAATGCAATCTCTATGAAAATCTCAGCTCGCTTTTTCACATAAATTGACAAGCTGATCTTAAAAGTGTAAGGGACCCAAAATAGCCAGAATAATCTTGAAAAGGGAGGACAGGGGCACCTGGGTGGTTCAGTTGGTTAAGTGTCCGACTTTGGCTCAAGTCATGATCTCGCACTTTGTGAGTTTGAGCCCTGCATGGGGCTGGGCTCTCTGCTGTCAGTGCAGAGCCTGCTTCAGATCCTCTGTCCCCTTAGCTCTCTGCCCCTCCCCCACTCCTTTCTCTCTCTCTCTCTCTCTCTCTCTCTGTCTGTCTCTCAATAAAAATTATGAAAAAAAAGAACAAATTTAAAGAACTCATATCTCATACTTCCTGTTTTCAAATTTATTATTATAAAGCTACCATAACCAATATATTAGGATACTACCATAAGGACCTACAGATCAGTCAAAGAGAATTGACCGTCTGGAAGTCTTCCCTTGGTATATATATGGTCAATTGATTTTCGACAAGGGCCAAGACAAATTATTGGGGAAAGAGTATTTTTTTTCAAGAAATGATGCTGAGAAACCTGGATATTCACAAGCAACAAATGAAGTTGGATCCCTATTTCATAACCATACAAAAAAGTAACTTAAAATGGATCAAATGATATTAGTTGATAACTCAATTTAAAAACAGTCAGGGGCGCCTGGGTGGCGCAGTCGGTTAAGCGTCCGACTTCAGCCAGGTCACGATCTCACGGTCCGTGAGTTCGAGCCCCGCGTCGGGCTCTGGGCTGATGGCTCGGAGCCTGGAGCCTGTTTCCGATTCTGTGTCTCCCCCTCTCTCTGCCCCTCCCCCGTTCATGCTCTGTCTCTCTCTGTCCCAAAAATTTAAAAAAAAAAAAAAAAAAAAAAACAGTCAAGGATCTGAAGAGACATTTTTTTGCAGAGAAGACATATGCATGGCCAGTCAGCACATGAAAAAATGCTCAATACCTTCAGTCATTTGGGAAATTAAAATCAAAACCACAATGAGATTCCATTTTATACCCACAGAGGATCGCTATAATCAAGAAGACAGATAATAAGTATTGGCAATGATATAGAGAAATTGCAACCCTCATATATTGCTAGTGGGAATATAAAATAGTGTAGCCACCTTGGAAAAAGTTTGGCAGTGCATCAAAAGGTTAAGTCACCATACATCCCAGAAATTCCATTCTTAGGTATATACCCAAGAGAAATGAAAGCCTGCACCCAAGCAAAAACTTGTATATGAATGTTTATAGGAACAATGTTCATTATAGCCAAAAAGTGGAAACAACACAAATGTGCATCTAATGACTGGATAAATAAAATATAATATACCCATACAATGGCATATTATTTGGCAATTAAAAGGAATAATGTACTGATACACGCTACAATATGGATGAAACTTGAAAACATTATGCCAAAGTGAATTAAGCCAATCACAAAAGACCACGTATTGTATAATTCCATTTATGTGAAATGTAAAGGCAAACTTATAGAGGCAGAAAATTGATTAGTGGTTGCTTGGGGCTGAGAGTGAGGAGGTATGGGGAAGGGAATAGGGATTGACTGCCATGAGTATCGATTTCATTTTGGGAGTGATGAACTTTTCTAAAATTGATTGTGGTGATGGTTGCAAACTCTGAATATACCAAAAGCCATTGAATTGTGCATTTTAAGTGGGTGACTTTTGTGATAGGTGAATTATGGCTCAATAAGAGCTGTTGATAATATTCTTAGGAATACTGTCAGTGGTATATTGGTTTTTTACTCAGCTAAACTAAATAGCCTATTTTAATGACTGATCCTGTTTACATCATTCTGAAATGTGTTGTGTGAAACAGCCAAGACTAATAAAATACCATTTCTTTAAGTTTAAAGCTAATATAAAATGAAGATCTTTGAGTAATGCCCAAATTTTCTGAGTTGGGGTCCTAGGTAGTAAGGAAACCAGCATTAATTGAAGGAGTCCTCTGTGCCTGACACTGGGCTTATTCAGTACATCCACATGTGCCATCTGGTTTAGCCCTTATTAACAACCTTATGAGGTCAGCCTTGTTACCTCTATTTTACAGATGAAGAAACTGAGTCAGTAACTTGTGTGAGGTATCCAGCTTTTGAGTGATGAAGCTGGGATTAAAATTCAGGCTTCTATATTCCATGTCCTAGTAGAAGCTGGGTTGATTCATATGGTACCACCTTCAGTCTTCTCTGATTCTATTTCTTGCACCTAGTTACAGAAATTAAGTAAAATTCCAGCACGAAGCACCTTTTTATATGACAGATTAGATCTCAGATCAAATCCCCCAGGTTATAAATTTGTAATTTTTGATGTTATGCACATAATAGGTTTCTCCTATCTTATCTGGGTGTAGATATGAAAAACTAACAATCTTATTTTTTCTTTTTTCCCTCACTTAGCAATGGTGAACTAGACCCCTGGTCAGGAGGTGGAGTAACCAAGGATATCACAGACACCTTGGTTGCGATCACCATCCCAGAAGGGGCCCATCATCTAGATCTTCGAGCCAGAAATGCCTTTGACCCCACGACCGTGCTATTAGCCCGCTCCTTGGAAGTTAGACACATGAAGCAGTGGATCAGAGATTTCTATGCCAGTCAGAGAAAGAAGCACTGAGAAATTTTGATCACTTTCAGTTTCTTTTATGTTCATTCTACCCACGTTCCCATTCACTTTGCTTTTCTACATGTAATTACTTTCCCTTGTTTGTCATTAGATTTGATGAGGCAAAGGTTGAGATAGAAGAGAGGGTGATGATGGTGACAGCAGCCATCGCACACCCTGAATCGTCGCCCTCTTCACACCACCCCTGGGAAGAATCTCTTTGTGACAGCTTTCCTACACCATCAGTGGCCCTCATAACCAGAGCAGAGTTCCTGACTGCCTTTCACAAGAGGGAGGGTCACTTCCTTTGTTTCTCTGCAAGCAGAGCTTCCTCTTGGGTTTGAGGGTAAAAGTCTCTTTGGTCCGTTTGTCACTCCCTATCCCTTCCCTCAAAAAAGAACAGCAGAAGATAGACAAAAATGATGTAATTGCAGCTGGTAGGAAGGATGTCCGATGCCAATCCAGGAAATGGAAGCCATTTCTTTTGTACTTGATTTAATGATTTTGACTGTGCTGTAAATAAAGAATAAGGCTGGACCTTATACCTGTGTGTTGCTTCTGAAGCTCACTCCAGCTGTTGGGAATGCTGTGTGCACTGGGCTTGGCTGCTTTTGGAAAATCCTTTAATTTTCTCTCTTCTACTTGGCAGCTTTTCTCAGTTCTGGGATACTTGCCACTGTGGTACTGCCAGTAAGAAATCTGGCCTTTTTCTGCTCCATTTCTCTTTGTTTCTAAGGTCAGTTTTGTGGTAATTTGGTTACATTTTGTCAGTTTAGGAGAATGACTCTGTTTTGCTTTTGCTTTTACATCTGAGCAAGCTTTTATATGCTGTGGTTACTGATGATACTTCAGCAAGAAGCCTTTAAAAATTGATGAATCAACTACTTGGAAAGTAGAATATAGTCATGTTCAGCATTTTGTTTTTTAGATTTTATTTTCTGGTGGTTGTTACTGCTGTCATTAAAGTCACAAGTGTCCAGGCACCAAGAGGCAGGTGTGCGAGAACTTTTCTGTATGGCTTCCAAGAGACAAGCTGACTGATTCGTGCAGGCAGCATATTTGACATTAATAAATGGCCAAGCCGTTCCTATTTCCAAGGGGTTGGCTTCTTTCAAGCAGTTCTTACACTGAGACCTTTCTTCAGAGGAGCTTTTCTAGGATAACAAATAGGGTTGGATCAAAACCTTTCAGGGACACACAGAGAGACTAACAGTTTCTACTCTGTTGAAAGATTTCTTCCCCCTTCTTTTTATTTTCTCTCAATAATTTTTTTTTCTTCACCCTGCCTTGGGAACATTTTCTGCTTTTCAAAAACTGTACCTTGAGTTCAGTCATTTCTAAAGCAGTTATTTTTGTTTTTTAAGTGCAGACATAGAGTTCATTCTTGGGTGGGAAACTGAAATATTTCCCTTACTTTCCCAGCATCTGGGAGATACAGAAAAAAAATCTTTGTCTGGTTTCGGAAGCCTTCAGTTCTCATTGTAATGAGTTGTCCATCAAAGCATTTGGTCACTATTTTCGTTTCAGCATCAGAGAAAAGTCTGCTGGAGTGAGAATTTAAGGGTCAAAACAATACTAGTTTTTATTCTTTATATAAGCAGGGTTTATGGGCTTAGTAGAGGATATTCGTACTATTTATTTTAGGTACTATTGATTTTATGGTATTTTCCTTGAAACCTTATACTTGTTTAAAGTCTTTAAAATATTTTGCCATTTAATTTAACATTGTTTGGGTAAGTTACATTTTTGTGAAGAGAAAAACTGCCAAAATTACTATATTTGTATGCAATTATAATTTGGTATTATGTACACATTTTTCAATGTACATTTCATTACAGACAACAACCTTAGGTTAGCCTAATTACAATGCTAGAATTTAATTTACATTGAAAAAGACTTAGAACATGAAAGAAGTTATTATTTAAAGCATCTCTCTCATTAATAGATGATGCTTTTGAAAGACAAGGAAAGAGAGACATAAAGAATTGTGGTATTTCTGGGGTGCCTGGATGACTCAGTTGGTTAAGCGTCCAACTTCAGTTCAGGTCATGATCTCACAGTTCGTGGGTTTGAACCCTGCATCGGGCTTTGTGCTGATGGCTCAGGGCCTGGATCCTGCTTTAGATTCTGTGCCTCCCTCTCTGCCCCTCCCCTGCTTGCACTATGTCTCTCTCAAAAAAATAAACATTAAAAAAAAAAAAGAAGAATTGGAGTATTTCTATTTTCTATTTTTGGTATTTTAACTACCTCAGTCAATGGATAGAACTAAAGAAACTTAGGAACCTTTCTTAAGGGATCTGGAGGATCAAGAGATTATCCAGAGGAATCAGTGTCTAGTGTATTAGAAGGTGAGGGAAATTAGGTATCATCCAGTCCAACCCCATCATTTGTAGGTGATGGCATTGTGGCTCAGAGAGACGGGACTTGTCATAGCTCATTTTTGGTAGAACCAGGCCTTAAATCCAGGTTTGTTTTGTTTTGTTCTGCTGTTGTTTTTTAAATTGATGTAGCTAAATCTCATTTGGATAAGTAACAAAACCTCAACAAACTAGTTTAAGCAAAAGAGGAAATTTATTGAAACTATGCAGGCATAGCTCCAGGATTTGAATAAAACCAGGAATTGTGGGGGGAGGTGGGGGGTGGGAGCCAGTGTCTAGAAAGTCATGAAAAAAAGACTGCTACTTTCTGTTTTGTCTTGCTTTCAACAGAGGTCACCAGCCTGTGGGTGAGATTTGTTCCTCAGATTTTTATAGTTTGGCCAGCAGTATAAAATGCAAATGAGCATCAGTAATTACTGATTAGAATTACTGAAAACACTGATTGCTGAGCTTCACCCCAGAATTTGTAATATGTCTTGGCGGTCGACCCTGGGAAGTTACCTTTCTAACAAGTTTCTAGAGGATACTGGGGGATCATATTTTGAGAACCAGCGGTTGAAAGAATTCTGAGTTTGAATATCTTGAGACAAGACATGCCCTGTCAATTTGCCTCACTCCTGTTGTCCTGCCTAATTCCATCTGAGTGTGGGAGCCCTGCCTAAGGCTTCCCTTCCCATGGTTGCTTTGTTCTTTCTCTGCTGACCAGCTTCTTTTCTGCTGGCACAAGGACCATGATGACATCCCAGCATGGTATCCTCAGGCACCTGTGGCTGCACCACCTAACAAGCCCACAGGTGTTTAGAAAGGGATGAGTTTATAAAACCATGGCTTCAGAGATACACTATTTAGGATGGAGAGAGAGCAGTTCAGACAACTCTATCTATCTATCATCTATCTATCACACGGTGTTTTTCAGAACATAAATGTCCAACAAAATGCCAATGCTTAGGTACGAGAAAGATCCATAGTTACGCAAGTTTGGAAAATGATGGCTTAAGGCCATCTACGAGGCTTAAGGCATTCTGGGACCTGGAGAAAACGATGGTAAAAAGAAAATATAGTATCTGTTCTAATAAGGTTTATGGTCTAGTGGAAGAAAGACACGAAATGTCAAGTCTATAATGAGTTGGTATAAGTGCCATGAAGAGTGGGGGCTATTTTGGCAGGGAATCTGAGCTAGTCTACAGGAATATGAGAATGCTTTTTTGAGATGTGATGTTTTAGCTGTGATCTAAATGATGAATGGGAGCTGTATAGGAAGCGGAGTGGAGAAAATGGCATGTGTGAAAGTCCTGAGTGTTGCATATTCCAAGAACTGAAAGAAGGCCACTGTAGTAGGATAGCAGACCATAGGGGAAATGATATAAGATAAATCTTCAGGCTTGGGCAGGGAGAAAGCTCATTCAAGTAGACCATGATAAGGAATCATTACAGGGAATGAGAAATCATTGACAGTCCTTAGTTGGGAATGACATGAACAGATTTTCATTTCAAAAGGTCATCCTGGGAGTGCCTGGATGGCTCAGTCGGCTAAGCGTCTGACTTTGGTCAGGTTATGATCTTGCAGTCCATGAGTGTGAGCACTGTGTCAGGCTCTGTGCTGACAGCTCGGAGCCTGGAGCCTGCTTCAGATTCTGTGTCTCCCTCTCTCTCTGCCCCTCCTTCACTTATGCTCTGTCTCTGTCTCTCAAATATAAATAAAATGTAAAAAAATAAATGAATTAAAAAATAGGTCATGCTGGCTAGGGGCGCCTGGGTGGCTCAGTTGGTTAAGCATCCAACTTTGCCTCGGGTTATGATCTCGCAGTCCGTGAGTTTGAGCACTGTGTCAGGCTCTGTGCTGACAGCTCAGAGCCTGGAGCCTGCTTTGGATTCTATGTCTCCCTCTCTCTCTACCCCTCCCCCACTCACACTCTGCCTCTCTGTCTCTCTCTCAAAAATAAGCAAACATTTAAAAAATAAATAAATAAGGGGCGCCTGGGTGGCGCAGTCGGTTAAGCGTCCGACTTCAGCCAGGTCACGATCTCGCGGTCCGTGAGTTCGAGCCCCGCGTCAGGCTCTGGGCTGATGGCTCGGAGCCTGGAGCCTGTTTCCGATTCTGTGTCTCCCTCTCTCTCTGCCCCTCCCCCGTTCATGCTCTGTCTCTCTCTGTCCCAAAAATAAATTAAAAATGTTGAAAAAAAAAATTTAAAAAAAAAAAAAAATAAATAAATAAATAAATAAATAAATAACCATATGTTTTCACTGTCATGTGGATCCTGAGAAACTTAACAGAAACCCATGGGGGAGGGGAAGGAAAAAAAAAGAGGTTAGAGTGGGAGAAAGCCAAAGCATAAGAGACTCTTAAAAACAGAACAAACTGAGCATTGATGGGGGGTGGGAGTGAGGGGAGGGTGGGTGATGGGTATTGAAGAGGGCATCTTTTGGGATGAGCACTGGGTGTTGTATGGAAACCAATTTGACAATGAATTTCATATATTAAAAATAAATAAATAAATAAATAAATAAATAAATAAATAAATAAATAGGTCATGCTGGCTATAGAGTGGAATATGCATTGTAGGAGGCAAGCATGTGGTGTAGAGACCACTGTTGCATTTGTGCATGTTAGAGAAGAGGGTGGCACTGACTAGGGTGGTAGAGGTGACAGCGAGAAGTGTAGGAATTTGAGAGTTTTAGTAAGGAATGTCAATGGGATTTGGTGATGTGTTCTATGAGATATGAGTTGGGCAGGTGTCAAGGATGATGAATTCTGGCTTATGCACTTGGATAGATTGTGGTGCCATGCACTGGCAAGGAGCATCAGAGGACAGAGGGTGACCAGGTTTGGCAGGAAGATTATGGGTTCAGTTCAGTTTTGTCAGGCTGAGTTTTATGTACTTTTGAAATAACCAAGTAGAGCTAGCTGTCAAGTAGGGCTGTTGGATGTAAAGGTCTGGAATCCAGTCTGGGCTGGAAAGCCATGGTGAATGGATAGTAATCAAAGCCTGGGATGTTAGTTCACAGAACTAGTGTTCAGGAAACTTCAGGAGCCACTAATGTATTGTACTTACCATGATACATTAAGCCCCAAACATCTTGTACTACAACTGTAAGACATATGACCCCACTTAGCCAACCCACCACTTGTGCTGTGGTACAACCATGGCTTAAATTGGGATCTACCTCTCTGCACTCATTTCCCATTCTTACTTGCCTCCTATTACTTTCCTTATGCCCTGCCATTCAGTCACACTAAAATTCCTCTGAAATTCCTTTCCTAGCATTACCCCCCAACATGTTTTTCCAATATGTGTTCACTGGCAAACTTGTGTGCATCTTTCAAAGCCCAGATCAACTTGATTACTTGCAGTGTGAAGTTCTTTCTCAGCTTTCCTAAAGGGAATGGTTTCCTTATTTACGCTCTCAAAGAACAAGGTTCACACCTAGTATGTCAGCTCTAATGTAGGCTCCGCCAAGGTAAGGATTATCTGTTTTATTCATCTCTGCATCTCTAGTACCTTAAACAGTGCCCAACTTCCTCTAATTTAACACACATATCCCAAATTGTAATGTTTTGCTAAGTGTTCTCACCCTCTTAGGAAGACCAAGCTCTCTGAGAACAGGAACTATGCCTCCTTCTTTCTCGTAACCAGCATCTAGGATGGAGCCTGGCAGCCAGGTCTTGGTAGGCCCTCTGTAAATTTATATGAATAGATACATTGCGGGGTGGAAAGGCCAAACTTTCTATCCCTCTGTCTCTATAGCCAAGTACCTTTCACAGCTCTGATGTGATCATGTGACCTCCTGCCCCAGGCTTCCCTAGATTTTGGAAAGGGGATCTCCTAGTACTCAATACCTCTAGAACACAGACTTCCCGATTTACCCTCTCTTCAACTGAGTGTGTTCCTGGCTTCCTCTCCCACTCTTATCAGCCTGGCAGTCTTTATCAAGGGGATGAACCTCTCTTGAGGTTAGGTGGGAACTAGAACACTAGAAATGGAGACATGCAAGTGGATGGATTTCTCTGAAGCCATTTTTCAATGCAAAGAGTGAAAGAAGAGGCTGGTTTCAATAGATTTTGTTACCTACTAATGAAGATCGGAGGATGGATGCTTACAGTAGCAAAGTGCAAATTCAGTCTTAGTTCTGCATGTCTGTTTAACATGGCTAACACCTTTAATAAGTTCAGGCCTGGAGTGTGAAAGTTACTTGCCCAAGGTCATATAGCTAACAGTTTATTTATTGTTTTTAAATTTTTGTCACACCTCATTCTGAAAGGATTTCAGATGTTCTAAAGATATAGATTAAACACAGCATATGAGACAGAAGAGATTTAAAAGGGAAAGAGATGTAAAATGGATCTAAGTATGCAAACCATAAAGTGGCATTTATCAGCTAGGTTCCACAGAATGCTAATATTGCCAGATGTTAGTGGGTAGGTCATGAAAAAGCTATACGTGATGCAAATGATTGAAATAAATGTAAACAACTTATCTTTATTACAGAATCTCTCAAAACTTTGATATGCCATGTGCATTGTGAATCACCAAGAATGCAACATTTTCCAAACTTGTTTGATCCAGAATCCCCTTTTCAACAGCATTTGAGGAAGCCATTGAGAAATACTGTTACAGAATTCTATATATTTTCAGAAGACAGGGGCCAAGAAAAGTTGGCTAACTTTTCTAGCAACCATCTTCAAAGAAGACAACAAAGTCAGTTAAACAGTTCACACAGTGTGTAAGATAAACCAGACCAATCAACTTGGAGAAGCCCAGGCAGGAATGTTCTAAAGGACCCTCAGAAAGGGGAAAAATGTAATGAGATCTTCAACTTCTTTACATATATGGCTAGGTTTCATTGTATTCATCCATATGTGATCCTTTAGTACAGAGGAAAGTCTTAACACCAAAGTACAGCAATTATTCTATAATGAGCTAATGAAATTTACTACTGGTGTGTATATATTTTGCTGATCTGGCTTCATCTGAAAATAGATTTTACAGTGTTTGGAAGAACACTCTCAGCCAAAATTTCACCAGATAGATGTGTCTTGGCCAGTTTGAATGCCTCAGTAGGTAGTTGAACAGGGAGAAGGAATGCTGTTTTATAACACAAATGAAGTAGTTTGAAAAAAAAAAAAAAAAACAAGCTCGGACACCTGAATATACTGTTAACTTACTATGGGACCAACGGTAGCTCACCAGCCATGTGGATGCAGAGCGAGACAAGGAATCACGTGCTTCTTCCACTACAGAGATGTTCGCATCTGTCATCAAACTTCCTCTGTGGCTTTGGGGGATGATTTTAACTGTTCTCTCTATTTTGTAGCTCCTGAAGCCCAGAGGTAAATAGCCAAATAAAGATTTACAGAAAACCATCCAGTCAGTAACTCTAAGATATTAAACTCTAAATGAAAACTTTTTGCTCAGGTGATATGTAAAGAGCTATGACACTGAGGGTGTAAAATCAGTGACCTTGAATAAGTGCAATACAGTGGAAGTAACTAGATGATAAATGGCTTCCTTCTCTCATCAACAAAGGCTGTCGGATTATTCCTGTTTCAGAAATATCCCTTGCAGCTGACAGAAGACGTTTTATATGTTACCATGATATCAGTTCATTTGTTTAATACCTGCCTTCAGAATGGAAGGTACAATGTAAATCAATAAAACAAACCATCTGCTATGTCTTAAAGAAACTCATGGTCAGAGTTCCACCATCTTCTTTGTCTCATATTAAATGCTTATTTATTTATTTTGAGAGAGAGCAGGGGAGGGGCAGAGAGATAGAGGGTGAAAGAGAATCTCAAGCAGGCTCCATGCTGTCAGTGCAGAGCCCCATGCTGGGCTCCATCTCATGAACTGCAAGATCATGACCTGAACCAACATCAAGAGTGAGATGCTTAACTGACTGAGCCACACAAGCAACCCTTGTCTCTTTTTCTGATGCCACATAACCCTCACGGGCAGGAATTTAGTCTTTAGACCTAAGCAACTGGTTTTCAACTGGTGTCAGTTTTGCCCCCCAGGGGACATTTGGCAATGTCTGGGGTTATTATTGGTTGTCACAATTTGAGGTGGGCTGGTGTCTAGTGTGATTTGACATCCTACAATGCAGAGGACAGCCTGGCACAGCAGAGTCATCTGACTCAAAATGCCAATAATGCTGATGTTGAAAAACTCTAGTCCAACCTAAATTGCTGTTGTAATCTAAGGCCCTTTCCTCAAGTTTTACCCTACAAAGAAGATGAAAAACTTATTGTTAATTCAATTCATCCAATAGCCTTATGCTGTAAACCATGCAATAGCACAATGTTTAATACAGACACACTCCTCTCTAAAATTTAATAACCTGTATGTATTTTGGAGACTGATTCTCAAGTTAGTCCTTGAATTTACTTTTCCTGGACCAAATAACTGTAATTCTTTCGATTGTCCCTTTGTTTATCATTTGTTCATTCAAACATTAATTGACTATGCAGTATAGTGTTAGGTAGTAAGAATTCAAAGGCAAAGCCCAGTTGTTTTCAAGAAGCTCAGTGTTAATTAATAGGGAGAGATGGTCACAATGTCTGATGATGGGGCTAAGAATTTGTGTTGCACTCAGGATGCTGTGGGAGCATGAAAACAGAAGTGATGGATTCGCCCTGAAGGTTTGAGGAAGGCTTTAAAGGAAAATTATTAAGTACACATTATGTACCAAGGGTTAGGCACCGATCATGTTACTGTGAAAAAAAGACGGAAGGACATAGTTTCCATTTTACTAGGGTTCCTAAAAAGAAAGCCAAGGGAAACCTCCCCTGTAATGCTGGTATCGTACTTTATAGATCGCAGAATGCTGCCACCTGCCTTTGCTCATGTGAGCTCCTCAACATGCCTGGCAGATATTACCTCCATTTTATACAGGAAGATCATGAAGCCAAGAGAAATGAAGTGACTCCCTTCCATCCCCCCTCTCTTCTTAAATTCTCTGATCCCAGATCCTGTGCTTTTCTATCCTTCCTTGGTTCCAAATGCAATTTCCTGTGCAGAGAAGCAAGCACACTTCTTTCTACCCTCTCCTTTCTACCCTCTCCTTGCCCTGCTGTCTCCATGTCTGTTTTAACTTTTGTTTTCTGCTGGCCTCAGTGCTGAAGGGGTTTTCCAGTCCTCCCAGTTGCAACTGCCAAGGGAAGGGGGGAATGAGAATTGCTGTCCAACCACTGCCTATTTGAAAAATCATCGCTACCTCTATTCCCTGCCCACCCGCCCTTTTTTTTTTTTTTTTTTGTGGAATAAGGAAAACTGAGATGTGGAACAGAAAATCCCTTTTGTTTGTCTTGGTGTTTGATAATGTATGCAACCTCTCTGGGTGGTTTAAGCGGTTTAGGTACTTTCTATAAAAGGGAGCTTTTAATGACAAAACTAATGTGATTATCTGAGTGAGTGTGAGAGGCGTATTCAAGGCTTAAAGAAAATCTGTTAGAATAGCTGAATGTATCTGCTTAATCCTTTCTCTAATGTGGCTGAACAATGCTCTGGGAAGCCATTGGTCCGTTCTTTCTTCTAGTAAATGCCTGTCTCCAGAGGTAGGGACTGTTTGCCACTTTTGATACCCGTACGCTTCACCTTCTCAGCTGCACAAAAAGCACAGGAAAAGTCTGGAGGAACCCAAAGGACTGGCAGAAAGCAAGTGTTTCCTCTGAATGCTGAGGGCAAAATGTACAGCACATGCCTGCTTTCCCCACAGCGTGTGGAGACACCCGGGGCCATGGTCACCAGCGGGAATGGTTTCTCTGAGAAGGGCCCAGGTCTCATCAGCGCTCGTTGAGTGCTGGCTGAAGGATCACTTGTGGAAGCTTAACATCTTACACCTGAGTTAAAGCGTGGCTTCACTACTCCTTTTTGGGGCGGGGCAAGGGATGGGCAGGAAAGAGAAGCATAAGAGGGGAGAAAAGTGATACACGTTTGTATTCTGCAAATTGCTCTGTTGACTTTGGGCCAAAATTAGATCCCTCGGAGTCTGTTTCTCTAATTCGTGAGCTCAGGATAATAAAGCCTGCCACTTAAAGCCACTGTGAGAACCATACTGAAAATGTGAACATAAATATGAAAGTGTCACAGCCAATCTGGAACATTTTCAAATAACATGCTCACTTTTATTTTACCTTACTTTGTTTAAAGTATTTTTTTAAATTTTTAATGTTTATTTATTTTTGAAAGAGAGAGAGAGAGAGTGCAAGTAGGAGAGGGGCAGAGAGAGAGGGAGACACAGAGCACGAAGCAGGCTCCAGGCTCTAAGTTGTCAGCACAGAGCCTGATACGGGGCTTGAATTCACCAACAGTGAGATCATGACCTGAGCCAAAGTCAGACACTTAACCAACCAACCGAGCCACCCAAGCGCCCCTAAAGTATTATTTTTAATATTTGTTCTTTTAAGAATTCTCTTCTAAGTGTTTAATTCATTTTAACTCAGCAGAACATTTGTTGACTACTTACTGTATGCTGGGCATTATGCCTAGTTCTGAATAAGTGTAGCCTTTAAGGAAGTCACAGTCTGGTAGGGGAGGCAGGCATGTAAATTCAGCTTGATAAATGTGCATCAGAATTGCTTAATTCTAACTTGAGGTCAATAATAATAGCTAACTCTTATACAGTGCTTATTATTTGCCAGGAGCTTAGCCAACTGCTTCACCTAAATTACTTCATTCAATCCTTATAGCCCTGTGCGGTAGAAACTATCGTGAGGCTGAGGCTTGGTCAGATCAGCTAAGTCACTTTTCCACAGTGGTAAGTGGTGGGCCAAATTAAAGTCCCAGATCTGTCTGACTTTACAGTCTAAACTCTTACTCATTGTGCTGGGTGGGCTACACTTGAGATCAAGAAAGACTTCCCAGAGGAGTTAACCATAGCTGGGCTTCCAAACATATTTAGAAGTTTTCCAGGTGTACAGAGGAACAGGGCATTCTAAGCAGTTGGAATAGCATAGGTATAAAGGTACATTGGCTAGAAAAGCATTTGTGCAGAGAGGAACTGTGATCAGCAGTGGAGTGTGACAGGTTGGAGGAGTACATAGGAGCCAGGTTATGATCTCTCACACTGCACCTTTGTGAAGAAAGTAGGTAAATTCTTTATTTTAATTAATTTCTTGATTTCTATTCTGTCAGGGGTTTGCAGCAAAATGGGAACTGTTGCCCCCTTTATGCTGCAGAAGTACAAAGTACACTTCAAATTTTAGGATGAGAAAACTTTCAGAAAAGAGGGCACATAAGAGATCATGAACTCCTTCGGTGCAAGAAGAAATCAAGAGTGACTGCATACAAATGTCTTCATCGAGGCCATAAAGCAGTTTAATCAGCTGATCCAGGAATATCTATGTTTTTTAGATGGATTATGAGGTGAAAGTAAACATTTAATGAGAGTTACAGGAGTATCTTCAGGTGCATCTATAGAAATTGGTACGTTGAAAAGAGGGAGAGATTTGTAGTAGATAATTCCAGGGAATGGGAATAAGGTCCTTAGCTGGAGCTATAGTTTCTCCACTGGGAAACAGCCGTCTTTAGAGAATGGTGTTGCATAAATGAGTGTCTTGGCTGAACTGAAGCTGGGAATCAGGTTTGCCGGGAAGGTAGAGTTAGGGGGATATCTTCCTATGTCTATTTATGAATTTTCTTTGGCTACTTTAAATGGGGGCCTGGAAGCGATGTAGGACACTTCTTGTTCTTACCGAGCTCACAGTCTGAAAGACAGGCTAGGCAAGAAAACAGGTAATTGCAACCAGCTGGAGTTAGTCCTATAAGGCGGCTTAGGATGGCTATGCAGTCCCAAAGGGGTACGAGTAACCGGACAGTGTTACAGATGGGTGGGGAAAAGCTTTTTGGGTGGAGGAAGTGACATTTAAGAAAGACCTGGAAGGTGAGTAAGCCTGTGGTGAAGGTGAGGGCAATGTGTGCTCTAGATAAAGGGAACAAATGCTCCAAGGAGAGACTCCTGCATTTGGGAACTGTAGCTCAAATGTGCTGTTCCCGTTTGGTATAGCTGAAGTGTAGTGTGTGAGGTGGAGGTGACACAAGATGTTTTTTCTCTGACTTTCCTTTTCCCAATAAGCAAGATTACATAAACAGGTAATTTACCGGAATGTGTCATAGCTCTGACAAAAAAGATTGAAATACGTTTGGGGGTGCCACAGAGAGCAGGTGCTGGTGTGCTGGGAGCATACTAAGTGATTGCACAAAACAAAACCTCCAATATTCTCCCTCCCTGTGTCACTACACTGACCTGAGAACTAGTCTCTCCAAGGGGTCTACTTCTTACCTCTAAGATGGAAAACAAAAGGCATGAAATCGATGCTCAGAATGTAAACTAGACAAATAAATGCCAGGGCAGCAGGAGGGGAGAGCAATAAAGTGAGTAGGCCTGAGTGATGGTGGTAACCTGCTGAATTCCCAGGTCACAGAGTAATTTACTGACTGGTCCTAGGCCACTAGATAATTATCCAGACAGCCCCGATTCTGGTGCAAAGCCTCCTGCTGCTTAGGTTATTAATACCAGCAGCAGCCAGCGGGTGATGGTGGGAGCAGAGAGGAGCGAACCGAGCCCCCAGGCTGCTAAGTGAACACAGTCACCTGTCAGGACCCTCTGAGCTGGACCTCCCCAAGAATGCTGGCCAGCTCCAGCATTTAGCTCTTAGCTCAGTTGTTGCGTGGTCCCCAGGATCGGCTCCCCAAGTTTGGATGAGGGCTTGGGCAAAGGAAGAAGATAACCAAGTCCTGAAATTTGACCAACTTGTGCCAAAGAAATTCTGCTCTGTTTCCCCTTGGAGCTGGCTGAAAAGTGATCTTGAGTCCTCCCCAGAATAACAAATTAATACCCATGGAGCAATGTCAAATACTCCTCTTTGACATGGCGTGGGAATTAGTCTTCACTGTGCTCAAGTGGGGCTAGGGAAAGTGATGGCATCTGTCCTAGGACTTAATCATTTGGGAGCTTGATGTCAGGTAATCCTGAAGGGATTTCAGGGAGCAGGTGGTGTGGGGTAGGGCTCTCATGTCCCATACCCTTCTTTAACATATAACATGTAAAATGCCCAGCACTTAGTAGACATTCTCAACCAACGTGACTGCACTTCCTTCTTCCTTCTATAACATTATTTGGTGAACGGTCACCTGAAGGATCGTTTATCTTTTCCCTTTAGGACAGTGGTTCTCATCAGGGGTCATTTTGCTTCCCAGAGAAATTGCCAATGTCTGGAGAGACATTTTTGGCTTTCATAATTGAATTGAATGCTACTTAGTGGCTAGAGGCTAGGGATGTTGTTAAATATCTACAATGCCCTGGACAGCCTCCCACAGCAAAGAATTATGTAGTTCAAATACCAGCAGTGCCAAGGTTGAGAAAACCTGTTTTAGGAGATTCTGCACACTGTAGCCAGAGTAATCCTTTTAAACACGAATCTTAAGTCACTTTCTTGCTTAAGAAGTCCCAAACGGTTTAGTCATCATACACGCTTTCCTAATTATTCACTCAGTACGTGTGGAGTTCTGTTGTGTGTCAGGCACTGTGTGAGGCAGCAAACACACATCTGCAGAGACCCTGCTCTTGAATTGATGATTCCAAAACACTGACTTTGTGTCATCTCCAGGATACAGTCCAATCAACTGAGGCTAGAGAGAGGATGTAGGCAAATAGAAAATGACAACTTGGTTTTGGGACATGAAGCTACTGCTTGTGAGACATCTAGGGAAATCAGGGAGAAAGGACAGGCACTATTAATGTAGATGGAGCAGAATGTTCTACAACCAGATGGGTGGGTGTGGGGTATTTTTTCTTGTTTCAGTAAATAGAACTCCCACCTTCTCAAGTCCCAAGCCTGAAACCCAGGCTTCCTTCTTGACCTTTCCCTCTTCCTCAGGCTATTAAAGTCTTTCTCATGTATTTCATGAACGAATTATGCCCCACTATTTAAAGTATCCATGGTGGGTAATGAACTCACTTTTCTCCATTGCATCTGGAAATGACCCTAGCTATGCACCATCTTTAAGAGAATTTATTCAAAATATTTTCTGTAAGATTTAATTTTCTCAGGGGATTTTCACTGAGAAAGTTTGCCAAGCATTGTGTCTCTCTGGCTTGTGTTTTAATTGAACTCTTAGTCTCATGTTCTTTAAATAGTTTTTTCTTTGGAGAAATGTCTAGATTGGGTTTGTTGGTTGGTTTGTTTTTGTTTTTTGTCCATTGTTAATCAGGTTATTTGGTTTTTTCCTACTGATTTGTGAGAATTTCTTGTATATTTTGGATATTAACCCCTAATCAAATATATGGTTTGCAAATATCTTCTCCCATTCCATAGGTTACTTTTTCATTTGTTGATTGTTTCTATTGTTGTGCAGAGGCATTTTTTGTTTGATAGAGTTCCATCTATTGATTTTTGCTTTTATTGCTTATGCTGTTGGTGTCATATCCAAAAACTCATTGCCAAGGCCAGTCTCAAGGAATTTTTTCCCAGTATTTTCTTCTAGGAGTTTTACTGTTTCAGGTCTAGTGGTGATGAATTCCTTCGGCTTCTGCTTTTCTTGAAAAATCGATGCTTCCTTCAATTCCGAAGTACTACCTGGTTGTAGGTGTGCCAAGACCCAGCAGTGTCCCAAAGGGGAAGATCAAATTCAGCACTTAGATGAAGGCTGATTGGAAGCTGGACCCTCAGGCAGCTGTTAGAAAAGTATGTAATTAACCCCTTTCATGTTTTTGATTGTTTCCTCTGTGCTTGGCCCAAGTGTATAGCCACAGGGTGGGTGCACTGCTGCTCTTGTTAAGAACTGCGTCTTTATTTGCTACAGTCCCATGGGACTTGTGGATGCAAGCCCTGTTGGCTATCAAAGCCAGATAATACGGGGACCCATCTCTTGGGTGGTGGCTGCAAAAACTGGGTGCAGAAATGTGTACATCTCCTTCCAGGTTGATACTGGTGAATTGAAACAGACTAGAGGGAGAAAGTAGGGAAGGTATCCATTGTAGTAAATTAGAAACCTGACCCACAGACAGCAGCTTTCAAAAGTATACAGATGGAGAGTCCTTTCAGGGAAAGACTGGAAAATGGTCATTTTTGCCTGCTCCTTCTGCACTGAGCCCTGGGAGAGAGTGTTTGTGCACCCATTAAGAACTGCTTCTTTGTTTACTATAGTTCTGTGGGACTCATGAATGCCATCCCTGTTGGCTTTCAGAGCTGGGTGCTTTGGGGGGTCCATCACTTAGGGGTATTAAAAATTAGAGCACTCGGGGCACGTGGGTGGCTCAGTTGGTTAAGCCTCTTGACTCTTGATATCGGCTCAGGTCATGATCTCATGGTTTCGTGAGTCTGAGCCCTATTCTGTCAGTGCAGAGCCTGTTTGGGATTGTCTCTTCCACTCTCTGCCCCTCCCCCATTCGCTCACTCTGTCTCTCTTAAAATATATTAATATACTTCAAAAAAAAAAGGTAGAGCACTAAAAATGGCGTCCAAACTCTGTGCGCTTCAGGACTTGAGTTCTTCCCAAATGCATGGCACTGCCCAGGAGGTAGACTCTCTAATAAGAGGGTGTCTCAGCCTTTCCTACCTGTTTCAATGTGGGCATTTTCTCATTTGCCTGATGTGTAAGAGTTGCTCAGCTAGTTTCTGGGTTTCTTTCAGAGGAAATTGCTCTGACTGTAGCTGTTTATTCAGTGTGTCCATGAAAGGAGGAGAGTTCAGAAGCCCCTTTGTTGCCATCTTGGTCAATCTCCTGCATGTCTTAACAGTTTAAAAAAACTGGATAGGATATGAGAGGAAAGATGTATGTATGTATGTATGTATTTTGACTGGAAGGTGAAGTGGGGTGTGTGTGTGTGTGTGTGTGTGTGTGTGTGTTAGGGGAAGGGGAAGAGGAAGGTGGTGGGTGTGTATAAAAGATTTCCTTTTTACTCAGAGTGTTGTTGTGATGATAATAATGGTTTTACCATACTTTGGAAACCATTAAGCGCTGTTGAAATGTGGTTGCTGTTATTGTTAGTGCTTGGAACATATAATCCAGGCTCTTGGTGATGGCACCACATTGGGCCAAGCACCAGGATTTTCTCCTCTTTGTTTCCTCTTTACTGCCTTCACAGGGCTTTTCGTGGTTTAGAAATACAGAAATTATACCACTTGTCCAAGTCAAGACAGATTAGAAAGGGAGGCAGAAGAACTTCCCTAAGCACTGTGGCAGAGGTACTGTTCATGGTCTCATTCTCCTTCCCCTTGCAGCAGGGAGTGAGGACCCTAGGGAGGCTTCTTGGTAGTTTGTTTGGCCCAAGCTGAGAGGAGACATCATGTTGGCTGTAGCCACACAGATGCTGCCAAAGGACATTGCCTGCTTAATATGCATGATAGCCCCGCAGTGAGCTGCAAGATAAGATGTGGCTTCTCCACAAACAGGTAGAGTGACTTTATTGTCTCTGGGGGGATTTCAGGAGTGAGCACTAGCCTGGGTGTAAGGACACCTGAATTCAAGGCCAAGCTTTGACATTCACCAGCTATGTGACCTTGGGCAAGCTCTTTGATAGTTCTGGGCCATACTTTCCTTAAGTGTGATTAGGGGGTAAGATTTAGAATATAAGGGTAAATACAAGCTAAAAATAAAAGACTTAATTCTCCCTGTTGAGAGTAAGGAAAAGACTTCTCTTTTTTCTTGGAGTATTTTCTTTAGGTAACTTATAAATTCTTTCTCCGTCCCTTTGAGACGTATATAAATCCTTTTAAAAGCATCCTGCCAGTTTTACAACCCAGGAATGTCTTTCTCAAGGACTTGGGAACCATTTCTCCTTTTTGTATTGTGGTAAAATATATATAACATAAAATTTATCATGTTGGCCATTTTATTTTTTTTAATTATTTATTGATTTTTAAGAGACAGAGAGAGACAGAGCAAGAGCAGGGAGGGGCAGAGAGAGAGGGAGACACAGAATCTGAAGCAGGCTCCAGGCTCTGAGCTGTCAGCACAGAGCCCAGTGTAGGGCTTGAACTCACAAACCACGAGATCATGACCTGAGCCGAAGTCGGATGCTTAACCAACTGATCCACCCAGGCGCCCCACGTGTTGGCCATTTTAAAGCAAATGGTTCAGTGGAGTTAAGTACGCTCACATTGTTGTGCAATGACACCACAATTGATCTTGCAACAGATGGTACCCCCATCTCCCAGTTCTGTGGAAAGGTAGAAGCCTAACTTCTGTGGGTGCCCAGCTTCAACTTGTGAAAATACTTCCTTTCATAAAGATACAGAAAATATATTTTAAATGTTCATTTATTTTTGAGAGAGAAGAGAGCAGGCAGGGGAGGAGCAGAGAGAGGCTGTTCCATGCCGACAGCACAGAGCCTGATGTGGGGCTCAAACTCACAAACTGCGAGATCATGACATGGGCCGAAATCAGATGCCTAACCAACTGAGCCACCCACGCGCCCCAATTTTAATATTTTTTATAAAGCCAATTAGCCAACACAATTGGCCACCTCAATTACCAGGTGAATCTAGGATGCATTGAGTGTGACAAATGGTGCTGCCACGTCCTCTTAACTGAGGACTAGTTTATCTTTTTTTAAAATTTTTTTCAACATTTCTTATTTTTGAGAGACAGAGCATGAGTGGAGGAGGGGCAGAGAGGGAGACACAGAATCCAAAGCAGGCTCCAGACTGAGCTGTCACCACAAAGCCCGACGCAGGGCTCAAACTCATGAACCATGAGATCATGACCTGAGCCAAAGTCGGACACTTAACTGAGCCACCCAGGCACCCCATATTATCATTTATCTTGAGAACATGAACAAAATTGGTTGCATCTGCTTGGCTCTTGATTTGCTTGGGCTGCCATAAGAAAGTACTACAGATGGGGTGGGGGAGTGGCTTAAACAACAGAAATTGATTTTCTCACACTTCCGGAGACTGGAGGTGTCCGCAGGTTTACTTTCTTCTGAGGCATCTCCTTGGCTTGCAGATGACTGCCTTCTCACTGTGTCCTTACATGACTTTTCCACTGCGCGCACACCCCTGGTGGCTTTTTGTGTGTCCCAATTTAGTCTTCTTAGAAGGATACCAGTCAGATTGCATTAGGGCCTTCCCTTTAACTACCTCTTTAAAGGCCTTATCTCCAAATATAGTTATATTCTGAGGGGCTGGGGGTTATGACTTCACTATATGAATTTTTTTTTTAATTTTTTTAATGTCTATTTATTTTTAAGAGACAGAGACAGAGTGTGGGCTGGGGAGGGCAGAGAGAGAGGGAGACACAGAATCCGAAGCAGGCTCCAGGCTCTGAGCTGTCGGCACAGAGCCGGACACGGGGCTCGAACTCACGGACCGCTAGATCACGACCTGAGCCGAAGTCGGACACTTAACCGACTGAGCCACCCAGATGCTCCAACATATGAATTTTAAAAGGAAAAAAATTCAGCTCATGGAAACCATATAAAAGGGTGAGGTTTCTTTCTGTCTTTGTAATCTCTGTGGATTGATTGCCCATGATATGCATCATATTCTGGTTTAATGCTTATTTAATAATAAAATTATTTTCTTTCTCTGCAACCTTTGTGGGGAAGTTTTCTGGATCGGGAAGAGAGTTTGTTTATAATTGCATTTCCCCAACAGTATAAAAAGTACTGAGGTGGGAACCAGGGTCAGAAGTTTGAGATCTGGCCCCTATAGAAAGAGCTGCATGAATCACTTCCTGTTTGGGACCTTGGTTTCCCAATCTTGATGTGCAAGTGGAAGTCTGTTTTCAATTGGGATTCCAGTGATTTCTTCAAATTCTACATCCTCTAGAAATAAAATTTCTCAATTCTTTTTTTATGAAATGCGTTGGCGACAGTGGTTTAGGGGGAGTGGGGGAGGGGAAGGACCAGAGCAAGAGCAGTCTACGAGAGCACATTCTCTGAAGGACAGCAGCTCAAGTTGCCTCCAGACCTCTATTGAAATATCTGGATAAATGAAGCACCTTGTATTATTCTTCAAGGGGCCCTAAGACTCATGCATATTACCCTGGTCCTAAGGGCTCACTGACCGTGAGGTGGCCACAAGTTGATCTCCTCAAAACCAGTTTCCCACTTTCTTTCCCTTTTTGACAGAACACAGAGGGGAGGCCCTTTTTTGTTCTGAATAGCCTTATTCTTCCGCCTTTGGTGTTCTTACTGGGTCAAGTATTCATTTGTGCCCTGCTTCATCCAGTGCCATACAGTACATGGAGGACCGGAGATGAAGAAGAGGGTTATAATGCTAAGAAGCTGTCTTGTATAACAGTTAGCTAACTCTTGGGTTCTGGAGCCAGAATGGCTCTGTTCAAATACAGACTCCACCACTTTGTGGTTGTGTGACATTGGGCAAATTATGAAGTCTCTCTGAGCTTCCGTTTCCTCATTTAAGAAAATGGGGATGCGGCATAGAACTTAGTTTACGGTGTTATTATGAGGACCCAAAGAGTTGATTTATGTCAGTGCCTGACACGTAGTGTATCAAAAATATCCATAACTCACTAAGAGAAAGCTCAACAATTAGGATATACAATTTATAAATAAGGAAATACAAGTTGCTGCTAAGTATGTGAAAAAATAGTCAACTTCATTCACAATAAAACCACTTTTTTCCTACCAGGTTGGCAAAAATGGAAATGTTTAATAACACATTGCATTGGTGGGGGTAAAGGAAATCAGACATTTTCATAGTTTGCTAATGGAAATGTTAACAAGAGAGCAACTTGGCAATAAGTAAAAAAAGTTAAAATTAACATATCCTCTTTTTCTGCAATCTACTTCTTGGACTTTATTCTAAAAACTGTAAATTAAGGTACCAAAATATTTATATAAATAAATACCAGAATATTTAATAAAGGCTTTTTTTTTTTTTTGGTAATGCGAAAATCGTGAAAAAGTCAGAACAGTTGTATCTATAATGAGATGGAACAATGTCCAAGATAAATTGCTAAGTGGAAAAATACAGGTACAGAACTGTTAGCATAGTATAATAGCATTTGTGTAATAAAAGGAAAAATACTATAAACAAGGTTTTATTAGTGTAGAATATATTTTTATTTATATAAGAAGAATATAGATACACAGGAAATTGGTAAGTTATCTTTGGAAGGGATAAATGGAAGTGGCTAGAGACAGGTCGATTTCCTTTTCATTGTAACCTTTCCTACCTTTAGAATTTCTTTACCACATGCATGTATTTTCTAGCAAAAAAAAAAAATGTACAGTGGTAAGAAAAAAAAAACTATCTGTAAAAAGTAATGTTTGTATATTAACTTCATATAGACCTAGTTTTTCATTGGAAAATAATTTGACTTACTAGTTTCAGGTGTTTTTACAAAACTCAGCAAACTGGATCCCTGGATTTTAGCTCAAACACAATCAGTGACATCACTTAAGATAATTCATTAACAGACCTACAGTTTTTTCAGGTAAGGGCTACTCATTGGTCCAGCTTTTTCATCTCTTTAAAGTGAGGACAAGTGTCCTCACTTGCTTGACAGGGCTGCCAGAGGAATATCTGATGAGGGTTTCAGCAGTAATTCATAGAGGTGATGGAGTTGCAGAAGTGGGATCTGTTACAATTTGAGGATGTTGGGCCAAAGTTAGCTAAGTGTCCTCTCTCCTGCTCACCGCTTCCAGAAGCATAAAAGCATCTGAATTTTCCCCACTGGTTGGGATTTGTGGATCCACTCAATCTGCTCTTTCCTCTTTGCCCTGAATGAGCAACTCTGCCTCGTTTCTTGGGAGATTAATTTGGGGCATCACCATCTTCCTGCCACCAAGCCCATCCTCAGCCATCTTTGACTTCTCCCACTGCCCTCAACCCATGTCCAATCCATTGATAGGTTTGGTGGCTTCTGTCATCCCACTGTGCCATCTGTTACTGAATCTCCCCTCATCCTTGATGAGTATGACGCTTGATGTAGTTTTACTGGTCCTCCTCTTCAGATGGTCTCCCAGTTTCCTTAACTTGGTGAATTACTTGATTTTCAACACTCAGACCGAGTTTGGCTCTTTGTTAAATCTATGATGAAACTTTCCCTTCACGGTTACTATTCTGTGTACACTCTACTTCATACTTATATTTGTGTACACCTTTTGTAGCCTTCGTAATATCACAAAGCACAATGGACTGAATGTGCCCCCCCTCACCAAATTAATGAAACCCTAACCTCCAATGCTATGGTATTAGGAGTAGTGGGGGGGGGGGGCTTTGGGAGGTAATTTTGTCATGAGAATGAAGGCTTCGTGAATGGGAACACAGGAAGAAGGAGGCAGTCTGCAACCCAGAAGAGGGGTCTCACCAGAATCTGACTGTGGGACCCCCAGGTTTTGGACTTCCAGCCTGTAGAGCTGTGAGAAATAAATTTCTGTTGTTTATAAGCCACTGGTCTATGTTAATTTGTTACAGCAGCTAGAACTTACTAGGACACAATGTGACTACTTATGTTTCATGTTGTTCTCACTAGACTGGGAGGGTTCCCCTTCCCCTTTCTAAACTATCATGGATTGATTAGCTTCTATGTCCCAAGCACATACCACATAAGAATTTTACCTATATTGTCTCATTTCATCACTCCCTCAGCAACCTCTGGAAATAGATATTGATGAAATCTACATTAGAGGTGAGGATTCCAAGAACAGAGAGTTTAAGTGGTTTCCTGAGCTGTGATTTGGAACTTTCCTCTTTACCTTCTGTTACGTCATCCATCTACATGGCCAGGCATGTGGCAGATGTTCAATACTGGGTTATCAACTAAAATTCCTGAACGTAAGCCTCAGTTTAGACACTACCCATTCTAGGAATCCTGGAATCTAATGTTGCCCCTGTTGCACATGAACCCGTATCAGATCTGTTACCAGGCTTATCTCTGACTTGTGATCTTTCACCAGGCTGGTCAGTTTGCAAAGTCTGTTGAATGGACTAGGCGGATTATACTTCTCCTCTGGTGGGAGTAAGCAGGGCAGGAATGGAGGGCTGGCCTGCTGAGCCAGCTCTGGAAGAAATACTCCCAGAGCACCCAGGGCCGAGGCAGTTAATTTGCCCCAGTGGTGAGGAGGAAATTTCTTGTAAAAGCAAGCTCCCCTCAGAACAATGTGGCCTTTTATTTTTTAGCTTTGGAATGGAGCCTAGCTGTCCATGGAAACAAAGAGAGGAGAGAATCACTGAACCAGTCTTGCACATAAAAAACTGACCATGTCTGTCTTTGAAGTCTCCTTTATGTCGTTTAGAAAACTTTGGATTATAGGGGTGTTTTTTCCTCCTTTTCTTCCTCAGTTCCTCACCCACCCCAATTTTTTTTTTTTTTTCAGAGAAAAGAGAGAACTGGGTGTAAGGGAACCTTTCTTTGAAATAGGGCAGAAGTCATTAATTAAGGCTCCCATTCATTCCTGCTGACACTTGCTCATCAATCAGATTTCCTCTTAGCATTCTGATGACCCTGCTGACCTGGGGTCCTCCATACTGTCTGCCAGACAGAATTGAAACTCAGACCACACACCAGAACAGAAGGAGTGAGCTCTGGCTCCTAGCTTCCTGAGACTGAGAAGAAAGAGTTTGGGGACAAAGCTGGCTGGTCAGGAGCTCTTCTGACTTGAGGTGAAGGTAAATAGAGAAGATATTTTCTTTACGGAAGCAAGTGTTGCTCACTTCACCAAAGCAGTGATCTATAGTTGCCTTCCCTTTCTCCCCCTACCCCAGAGCCAGGCATGGAGCTCGGAGCCCAGCCAGCTGAGCCCGGGAAACGAGGCTAGCAGTTCCCCTTTGCCAGCTCGGCACTGCTGAAAGAAGTTAACAGCTCTAAGCCTTCTCTCAGAAAAGTACAAGTTGCTGTTCTGGACATGACAGTGGCATTTCATGGCAGGGGGCGGGAGGGGGGGTTGGGTCAGCCTGAGGTGTAGGACCTTTATTTCATTACTTATTCATCACTCATTCATTCAGTAGCCATTTTCCCAGCACCCACTACGTAGTAAACGTCATGCTAGGCGCTGTGAATGAAGCAGATGCAATCTTAATCCTCATGGAGTTTATAGTCTAGTTGGGAATATATCGGGACTTTCCTGCAAGAAAAATTAAGTTTAGGCAGACTCACTGTGGTTGTGTGCAATTAAAATTCAATGAATATTTATAGATCTCCTTCTAGGTATTAAGCACTGTGTTAGAAGCTGAGAATACCAAAATTGAAAAGAAAAAGAAAATGCCCCCACCCCATGTCCTCAAGGAATTAATAGAGTAGGCAATAACAGACCAGTGAATAAGCTCATTAGTATTCAGTGTGAGAAGTGTTATCACCGTGGTACATACAGGACTCAGAGAATAGAGAATGGTTTACTCTATGGAGCTTCTTGGCTCTTATTCTGAAGGAGATAGGAACCACTGAAGGGTTTTGAGCAGAGGAATGACACAAACTGACACATTTTAAAAAGTTTAGAGGATAGATTTAGGAATCAAGGGAGGAAGTAGGGACATTGGTCAGGAGATTTATTGCAGTAAACCAGGTTTAGTATCTTGGGCCAAAGAGGTAATGATATGGGTAAGGAGAAGAGGTTGGGTTTTAGATGCTTTCAAAATACAACCAACAGAACTGGCCCTAGGTAGGAGCAAAGACTTTTCATTCACGGGAACAGGGGAGAACGTAGAGAATGTGGGCACAGACACATGTCTGATGCAGCTGCAGGAAGTTCTGTAGACTGTTTCTACTTTCTCTGAGAAAGAAGAAGCAATGATGGAAGAAAAGATGGAGGTTTAAAGAGAGGAAAATGGGTGAACTACTTCCTTAAGAAAGCAGGAGAGAGACTAGACCATGGACCTGATTCCTGAGCAGCTCCAAGAGCCTGCTCTAGTTTAGGAGTCAGGAACACAAAGTCAGACCAGTCAGCACGGCTGTGTATTTACCTCCAGCCAGGTTCAGCTGCTCAGAAGCAGGCTGGGAGAAGTGAAGAGGTGCATCTCACTGAGGCTGGGGTTTTTCAAGATGAGTACAGTGAAGCAAGAAAGGGAAAAGAAAGTTGAAGGTGCATGTAGCGGAGAAATTATAATGACAGAGCGTGGACTGTAAGCTGGGTCAAGTGAGAAGTGAAACTGCAGCAGGGTGCTAGAGTGAGTGGTAGTGAAAAGGAGTGGAGTCCATGGATTGCAGGTTACTGTGTGGTCCAAGATTTGTTGGAACTGGGATACTAAGACTGGAAAGATACGAGATGGTGTTGATCAGAATGTGGCATGTTTGAAACTGAGATGAGATAAACGCTATTATTGATTCACAGTAAGGTGTTGGATAAGACTATGGGAATGAGTGGCTGGGTTGAGCTGTAGGGTAATATCATCGGAGGAGATGAGACCAAGGAAAACAGAAACCAGGATACAGGAGGGAACATCTATATGATTACTGAAATTATGTCTCAATGAAATTATTACATTATAACTAAGTAAGAATAAAAGTGAAATACAGTTTCCAAGAAATGAGGAGGCATGACCTAGAGGTCAGTAGGTGACAGCAACCAAGAGAGGGTAGTGGGCAGTATGGTCTGGTGACATGATTTAAAACTAGGAGGTTTAGGGGTGCCTGCGTGTCTCAGTTGGTTAAGTGCTGACTTCATGATCACGATCTCACTGTTCACGAGTTCGATCCCACATCTGGCTCTGTGCTGACAGCTCAGAGCTGCCCCTCCTCCTGCTGGCACTCTGTCTCTCTCTCTCTCAAAAAATAAACATTAAAAAATAAAAACTAGGAGTTTTAGGGACACACAGAGGCATTATAATGGGCAAGGAGAACATTTACTCCACCTGGACTCCATAGACCAGGGAGTTTGGAGATTAAAAAACAACCACTTGAGAGGGTTTCTGGGGAAGCAGTGTCCTCCCAGAAGGATCAGGTTTCCATTAGAACAAGAAGGCAAAGTAAAGATTGAGGATATAAGGGTTTACTGATGACTGGCTTTGATTTCCAGGTGGATACAGTGGAAGGGTTTCCTAAGGTATCTCCTGAGGTCAGTGGCATCAGAAAAGAGGATATAGAGAACCAACTGGGGATGAAAGCCCAGAGGATGAGGATGTCCAGACTCCTTTTGATGCCTGACTTTAGCATAAAGGGCATATGAGATTAATTCTGATGGTCTTGAGGCAGACGGTCGTAGTGTGAGGCTATGAGTGTTGAGCCAGGGAAGGAGAGAGAGGTGAGGGCCCCATCAGGAGCATGGAATTCTGAGGGAGGTGGTCTTACATTGATTAACCCAAACTCCAAGGCATTCTTCTCATATCACGCAAGGTACTCTGAGGCTTTCTCCTGACTCTACTGGTGGATTTGTTTTCCTAGTGAAACTGGGCAGCTGTCACTGTTCAAAAGTGTGGATATGATATGATCCAGACCTGCTTTCACTCTCCTTATAAATTGGGTTCTTGGGAAATGGCCTGGGTGGCCTACCCCTAAATTTGACTCTAGGAATAATGAATAACCCAATTTTGCTGAAGATAATCACTGGATTATTAATGGACTGTTTGTAATAGGATATAAGTCAGTCAGAATGTCTTTGATTCTGAGATGCCTGGCAAGACATCAGGGGGTAATAAGTTGTGTTCCTTGGGCCATGGCTGCCAGGGGCATACATGCTTTTCTACAAGCTATACTGAGGATCATACATTTTAGACTAGTCAGATGAATCTTAATATAAATTTTATTATCTTTGGCTCCTTTTTTTTTTTTTAATGTTTATTTATTTTTGAGAGAGAATGAGCAGGGGAGGGGCAGAGAGAAGGAGACAGAGGATCCTCACTGACAGCAGAGAGCCCAATGCAGGGCTTGAACTCATGAGTTTTGAGATCATGACCTGAACTGAAGTTGGACGCCCAACCAACTGAGCCACCCAGGCGCCCTGTGGCTTCTTATTCAATGACTCAATGTCATTATCTTTCACTGGAAGGGCAGATACCACCTAGAGCAAAGTATTCATCATTCAGCTTTCAGTTTCAGACCTGAATTCTTTGCCGAATCCTTAGAAAGACAATAGTTTTCAGAGTCAGGCATTTTTGACAAAAAAGATGGATTTCTAGAGGTCTTAAGCTACCCTTATATATCAAAAGCAAAGCTTAAATTTTTAACAAGAATTTAAATTTAGCCAGCGATTTTCATACCTTTTGACCACAATTACTGGTAAGAAATACATTTTTTTATCCTCACCTAACACACACACACACACGCACACGCACACGCACATGCACACATACACATATATTCATGTAAAAGTGAAACAAAAATTTCAGGAAATAGTATTGCCCTTCAGGAAGACATCCCACCTCTCCTAGCATGGTTAATGTTGGGAGGAGAAGACAGAGCATGGAAGAGGTAGGATAAGATAGACACTGGAGTCCTCATTCCCCCGGCCCCTCAGTCCCCTTTGAGGGTATGACCTTGAGTTGTGTGTGTGTGTGTGTGTGTGTGTGTGTGTGTGTGTCTGCCTGTCTGTGTGTCTGTACCATGGAAGTCCTGAGATGAGTGTGAGGAAAGTGAAAGCACTGAAACTAGTGGCCTGGGCCCAGGGCCCAGGGATGCTGGCCACCTCTAGAGGAAGTTGTGCCTGTGGGTTAGCACTGAGTCCAGCCAGACTAGGGAGCTGTGTCCAAGAAGCAGTCTAGCTAGGTGGCATAGGTAGTGCCTCTTCCCCTGATGGGTGAAGAGCGCACAGGGTGTTCAGAAGTTTCTTCTCAGCTCGGTGCTGGGGCTCCAATGTGCTGAGAAGACTGGTGTAGGACATCCCCAGAGATCTGGTAGGATCAGTAACACCTCCGTGTGTACCAGTCTAGGGACCAGGTATAAGGAGTTTCCTGAAGAGATGTGAGGACCTCCTCCCCAGCTGCCACCAACCTATGTTGGTAACCTATCTTACTCCTCCTCACAGATCCAAATGCCATTCCTGGGGTGGATCAGAGGAAGGAGGAAAAACAGAAATCCTCAGCGTTTATTCCGAGATACCAGGATACAGAAAAGAGACTGTTAAACCAGAAGAGAAAGAGATACCATTTAATTGAAAATTTTCAATCCTCTTGCTCCTGCAACTTTTGAGGAAGATTGGAAAAATTAAAGAAAATATGAAATGGTAGTTTGTGAAATTCACATCTCCATTACAAAAGTACCAATTTCCAGTTGTTTTGTCTTAATGATCTGGGCACTTAAAAATTTTTTTTAATAGTTTATTTATTTTTGAGAGAGGGAGAGACAGCGTGTGAGCAGAGGAGGGACAAAGACAGAGGGAGACACAGAATCCGAAGCAGGCTCCAGGCTCTGAGCTGTCAGCACAGAGCCCAATGTGGGGCTTGAATCCACAAACCCTGAGATCATGACCTGAGCCAAAGTTGGTCGCTTAGCCGATTGAGCCACCCAGACGCCCATGGGCACTTTAGACAGTATGACACTTAAACTTAACCTTGAAGGTGTATGCTATTCGCCCTATGGGACACAGAGAAAATATTGTGTCAGATGTCACATAAGTGGTAAGAAGCAACACTGGATCCCCAGCCTGTCAGTGTTCAAAGCCTTGTGTTATCTTGCAGCTGCGCTGGTGGTACAATTAGACTGCTGTCCCAGGCAGCGCTGACGTTGCTAATTCCTTCAGTCCCTCTGGGCACACACGGTTCTACACAGGAAAAAACAGAAACAAGGGGGCGGTAACACTCAGACCCAGATGGCTTCCAGGGAGTCTTTAGATACTCAATAATCACACATACAGTGCTTTACAGTTCATAAGCCTCATCATATTTTTTAGCTGATCTCTGCAAAAACCTTGAAGCAGGTGTTCATATTGTCCTCCTTCTACAGATGAAGGAACCAGGTCTTAGATCAAGCAAGTTTCTGAAAGGCACACAGTTTTTTGTTTTTTTTTTTTAATGTTCATTTATTTTTGAGAGAGAGAGAGAGAGAGAGAGAGAAGGAGACACAGAATCCGAGGCAGGCTCCAGCACAGAGCACGATGTGAAGCTTGAACCCACAAACTGTGAGATCATGACCTGAGCCAAAGTTGGACATTTAACCAACTTAACCACCCAGGCGCCCCTGGAAGGCACACAGTTAAGGGGCAGAGTAGAGACCCTCAGCCTGATCTTTTTATTTCTAAAGAGACACACATTGGAAGACTCTGCCTTCCTACTTAGACAGAAAGACAATAGAAATGGGGTGCCATTGCTGACAGCACAAAGCCTGTTTGGGATTCTCTCTCTCCCTCTCTCTCTTCCCCTCCCCTACTCTCTCTTGAAATAAATAAATAAAAATTAAAAAAAAAAAAAAAAGAAGAAGGACATTGGCAAACCATTGTTACCTTTCTTTCTTCTTCTCTGTAAGTGGGATACAGGCCCCTCACCCCTCCTTCTTATCCTCTGACTAGTGGTCTCCTTTTTGTGTCTGGCTATGCTGTTCAGGACAAGCAGAGTCTGAATTTTTGACAGGTGATAAATGGCAACAGTTTATTCCTCTTTCTCCAGTCTGTGGGCTGGCAGCCGCTGCAGCTGGGGAGCAGCTGCCCAAAGCTGGGGTGTGGTGGGCGAGGGGAAGTCCGAAGATGCTTGGCCACAGGCGGATGCAGGGATGCAGGCTTCTGGTTCCATAGGGCCTTTGAAAGAAGGTCCTGCATGAGTGCAGACCTTTCTGATCAGCTGGTTTGGCACCTTTTCCTCTCTGGTTTTGAAGAGTCAGAGAAGATGAGGGATAAGGAACAAATGCCCCTCTGCTGAGTAGAGACCTAGCTTGCATATCTGAATAAATTGGCTTCCATATTTTTTTTTAAAAAAAGGTTTAATTGAATTGTGAACAGAAGAACTGATGTGTCTTTTATCGGTCTGCTGCCTGTTGACTTTAGCTGGGAGATAATCACCATGGTTAACAAGGATCCTGGCAGCCCATTATTACTCATTCCTGACCATTCCCGTTCACCATTGTTTTGGTATATAATACCCTGAAAGAATATGAAATCCCAACGCTCTGCAGTGTGGTGGTTTCTTTTTATGAACCACAACCTCCTCATCCTCTCCCCAGCTCTCTCCCTTCCTGCTCCCTTCCTCCCACCCCTGCCAACTGCGGCGGACAAGGAGGAGGCTGAGCAGGCCTTGTATCCTCGTGTCCTCACTCCAACCACAAGAGCTCTGCCATCATCCGCCTTATGAAATGACTTCCTGGATACCATTTACTCCAAAGGGTTCCTCTGTGAGACAGTTGAAAACCACATGCTGTCCGATGTTCATGATGTCCAGCTACAAGCTCTGACGGGAGTGAGGCAGTTGCATTGAGGCTTCCCGTTCTTCATCCGTTGTATAAGTGAAGCGAATTATTGTTCGTCCATATTTTCTGTCCTCCCCCATATCTGTGGCACCAGAAAGCAGGTGAAGAAACCTTGGCCCATCTTGTTGGTACAAGTGTCCAGTTGCTGACTGAATTCATTTTTCTCATCAGGCCTGAGCCTCTACAGGCACAGCTGGTTTTCCTGACAAGGGAAAGGGTGACCACTCTCAAATTTCCTCAGTCTTGGTCCAAATTTTGTTTGGGACTGGGGTAGGTTTAAAGCTCCACAGGTTAACAGTGTCCATGTAGTTCTGTTTCTTTAAACTGGGCTGCTTACCCAAATGCATAGCAGGAGTATCAGGGAGCAGCAGGCAATGCTGGTCTCCAGAATTAATTTGGGCATTGCCATGGGCTTACTCCTTTGTGCGCAGTCTGGCTCTCATTGACCCCTTGCTCTCTTCAGTTTACATACTATCTTGGACTCATTTTACAACATCGGCACTTTCCTTTAAGATATATATAGTTAAAATTCACTCTCTGGATCCATAAATCCAGAGCAAAATCTCTGTTAAGGATGGGAAGTTAGGCTAGTACCTAAGGTCGTGAATCATTACCAGGCCCTGAGGCAGTAATGAAGACCCAGCTTTTACCTTCATGGTTCTCACAGGCCAACAAGGGACTCAGCTTCCAAAGCAAATAATTCCAATACATTTTGTGCAATGTTATTGTAGATTTTGTATCAAAAACCAAAGGAAGGAGAGAGTAATTGTTGGACCATAAGTTCTTTGAGAGCAAAGATCCCATCTGTCTTATTCACTGCTATTTACCTAGAACTCAGCATAGTAGCTGGAACATGATGGTATTTAATATTCATTTGTTTAAGTGAACTGATTCATTTGTACCAGGTATATCCAATAGTCTGATTGATTCATTCAATTATTTAATCATTCATTTAATCATTTATCCACTCCTTAAATAATGTTAGCTATTTTTAAGTAGTAAGGCAATTTATTACCATTTAATTTGAATGTAAAGTTATTCTTCAATAACATAAAAGAATTTTGACTAAATATAAATGAAGATAATGATCTTGGACACATCTAGCCTTTACTGAACAATCACTGTGTGCTGATTCCTCACAAGGTACATTGTATCATTCTCCATAGACAAGTAAGAAAATAGAAGTTTATAGAACTTCTGAAATACCTTGCCCAGCTCATTTAATGGGATTCAAACCCAGGCCTGAATGCCTGACTCCAAAGTCTTTGATAATTGCCTACTAAACACTGCCTCTGCTAGAGTGTGTGGAACCTTACTCTGAGGCCCTAGAGAAGTGGATGGGCTGGATTTAGGTAGGGCCAGGGGAAGTAAACTGTAAATCCGATCCCTAAGGGGGATGGCCAGGACCCTAAGGGGTTGTAATGAACTTGATTTTATCTGAGCTGGTATTAGGAGGCAAAGACTTATCTGGGAACAGGACAGGGCATGACTTGGCCCCAGGCAGTGATGGTACTTAGGTAACTACAAGGTGGGGATAAGGCAGCCAGGATTTGATATAGGACCATAGTTAACAGCAGATTAACTGAGAGAGAGATGGGTGAGAGAGATGAGATGAAGCCCATCCTATTTTATTTTATTTTATTTTAGGGACAGAGCAAGCAAGGGAGGGGAAGAGCGAGGGGGACAGAGGATCTGAAGTGGGCTCTGTGCTGACAGGCTTGACAGCAGTGAGCCCGATGAGGGGCTTGAACTCACTGAGCCACCCAGGTGCCCCAGAGCCCATCCCATGCAGAGAAGAGGCTCCTCAGGAAAGGTTGGGAGGGCTCTGAAACCCAGGTAAAGCAGGCTGGATGCAGGCAAATAAAGCACAAACCAGGAAACTGTTTGCTGAATTGCACTGAATGTTGCTGTTTGGAGCATACCTCTCATTTCTTCATTTTGTTGACATCTTAACACAACTGCGATGTGGTGCAGTATAAAGAGTCTTAGACTTGGGACTCCTCTCTTTCTACTTGCTAGCTAGCTTTGAATGTTTTGTCAAGTGGCCTCATCTCCTTAGATTTCATTTTCCTTATTTTATTTTTTTAACATTTATTTTTGAGACAGAGAGAGATAAAGCATGAATGGGGGAGGGTCAGATAGAGGGAGACACAGAATCTGAAACAGGCTCCAGGGTCTGAGCTGTCAGCACAGAGCCCGACGCGGGGCTCGAACTTACGGACCGTGAGATCATGACCTGAGCCAAAGTTGGCCGCTTAACCGACTGACCCACCCAGGCGCCCCTCATTTTCCTTATTTTAAAATGTGACATTTTTAACCTAATTTCATTTTGTGGTTAATAGGATGATGTGAGAGGTTGTGTTTAGATGCTGAGGGTTTGTATCCACTGAAGTCCTATTCTTCTGTGTTACATTTCCCATGAAACCAGGGCTTGAAGCTGTGTGAGTGGACAATAGTCCTGGAAAGCAGAGGTTGGAAAGGTACATGTCAGCGATTCTAGGCAAGGGGGCATCAATTGAAAATAGACTGCACCCTTGTTTGGAAGAGGTAGTGGGACTTAATGGAAAGTAACAAGAAATGCTCATAAAACAGCTCTTTATGCACAGAGAAGCCAGTTTTTGCCTTGTTGCTAAGGTCCCAATTGTTTCCTGGCTGTGTTTTGTGTGTCTGTGTCAGGCCATTCTGTGGGTTCCTTTCAAGAACTTGGTGATATTGGCCTGCAGATAATTAGATCAGTGTCATCACTTTCACTGTCCCCCTTTTTATCCTGCTGGGACCATTTGCATGAAAATAGAAGTGGGCGATATTCCTTTCCCATTAACAAGGCTTAATTTCTTACTGGGATATATCTTGGGAGAATCATCACATATAGCAGCTTTGGAAAAAAGTCCCAAGTCGATGTGTAAGTGAGCTTGCTTTAAAGAGGTTTAAAGGCGCAAATGTTCAGCTAAGCCATCCACTTCCCAAACTGACCTTCAAAAATTTCCCCTCATGATATAGAAGATCTTCATCTGGGGTTAATCAGGTTGCAGCCTGTGTAAGAGAAACTTTTAGGAAGCTTACATTCTATAGTGAAATTGGTTCTGATGTTCATAAGCATTTACCTTTTTATAGGTCTTTCCTCAGCCTAGGGCCTTTCAAAGAGCTAGACCTAAAAGAAACCTCAGTTTGCAACAGTGAAGTTTGAGAGGAAGAGATTCACATGGTTATCATCAATTTGTTGTAAAGCAATGCAGGTGTAGTAGATGTGAGAAATAGGAACTCTCATTCATTGCTGGTGGGAATGCAAAATAGTGCAGCCATTTTGGAAGAGTGTGTCAGCTTAGAAAGCTAAACATAGGCTTGGCATATGAGTCAAGATTGCACAACTAGGTAGTTGCCCAAATGAGTTAAAAATGTATGTTTACACAAAAACCTGCATAGGAATGTTTATAAAAGCTTTCTTCATAACTGCCAGGACTTGGAAACAACTAAGTTGTCCTTTAATAGGTGAATGGATAAACAAAGTGTGGTACATTCATACTATTGAGTATTATTCAGCAAGAAGAAAAATGAGCTATCAAGCTGTAAAAAAAACAAAAACAAAAAAACACACGCAAAAAAAAAAAACATGGAGGAACCTTAAATGTATATTGCTAAGTGAAAGAAGCCAGTCTGAAAAAAGCTGCATACTGCATAATTCAAACTATATGACATTCTGGAAAAGGTAAAACATGAAAACAGTAAAAAAGATCAGTGGTTGCTAGTGGTCCAGGGGAAGGGAATAAAGATGAATGGATGGAGCACAGGACATTTTAGGAGAGTGAAACTATCCTGTGTGATATTCTGATGGCAGACTGTAGGACTATGCATCTGTCCAGATCTGCAGTGAATCTCGCAGAACTGTATAATGTAAACTTTGAACTTTTGTATAAATATTGGTTCATCAGTTGTGACAAATGTACCACACAAATGCAACATATTAAAAATTGGAGAAATTGTGTAGGGGAAGGGGGAAGAGATATATCAGAGCTTCCTGTACCTTGTACATAATATACATATATATTTGGATACTACAGAGGCTCTGGCAAGCTCCTGAAGGAACTTACAATGTAGGCCCTTAGGATTTTGGAGCAAAGCTATATTTTCTCTAGAAAATTACTCTTTCCTTTTGGGAAAACTTCTGAAATGCTATTAGGCCTCGGTGGGTGGGTAGAAACTTAATACCTGATCATGGGACTCTAAGAGAACATGCTGCTGGAGATACATATTATAAACTGGATGTCATTTAATCCAAGCCATGATGTTGGGTGTGTGCAGTAACCAAGGTGACTAGCTTTCCCAGTTTACCTGCACTGAGAAAGTTCCTAGGATTTGGGATTTTCAGTGCTAAAACTGAGACTGCCCTAAGCAAACTGGAAAAAACATTCCACCAATTAAAAGTGACTTAGATGGAGAGCAGGACTTGATGGCACACATAAGGTGTATAATTCAGACTTTCATCCATCTACTGTTGTTTTGCAAACTTTCCCTAAGCCCATGGCCTCATGGGGAAGTCTCTGTAATCCTTTGACAAAGGAAGAAAATTCTAGCCTGGTCTATATACGGTTCCACGTATTTCTAGCAAGAAATATACTTTTTTTTTGATAAGAACTTTTGTATGTTTTTATTTATTTTCATTTTTTTAAATATGAAATTTATTGTCAAATTGGTTTCCATACAATACCCAGTGCTCATCCCAAAAGGTGCCCTCCTCAATACCCATCACCCACTTTCCCCTCCCTCCCCCCCATAACCATAATAGACTCTTAAAAAAATACCCCCATGTCCATCAACTGATGAATGGATGAAGAAATTGTGGTTTATATACACAAAAAAATGTACTTTAAAAATTTTTATTTTTATTTTAGAGAGAGAGAGCATGAAAGGAGGAGAGGGGCAGAGGGAGAGAAAAAGAGAGAATCTCTGAATGGATCCCAATGTGGGGCTCAGTCTCACAACCGTGAGATCAAAATCTGAGCCAATATCAAGAGACGCTTAACTGATGGAGCCACCCAGGTGCCCCCAGAAGTGTTCTTGAGGAGCAGAAAAGCCAAGGTTTGTAGAAGTCAATCTGTCTTTTTATTCAGCCATTCTGATGCTTGCTCAAAGTTGTGCATGGGTTTCACAACATGGGACTCTCCCTCTCCATGACTGAACTATCATCACATTTGGAAGCCCAACTTGCCAACATCAAAGATGAATGCTATACCCTGAGAGTACCAACCAGCCACCTGGTAACAAGTTGATTTCAATGTCCTTTCAATTACTGACAGAACAAATTTTCTCACTAGAATAGTCATTCTGGGTATGTATTAACTTTCCTTCTCAGATGCTTTGCCAGCTCCATCATCTATAGACTTTTAGAATGCCTTATTCACCCTCACAGCTCTCACATTTCATTGCTTTTATTCAAGGAAATAATTATTGACAGCAGAAGGAAGAAACTATGGGTTCTAGCTCATGGTATTCACTGTTTTCCTTGTGCAATCATGTTTCCTACTATCCATAAGCAGCTGGCTTTATAGGACAGTAGAATGGTCCTGCTCCACCAGCTGGGAAACCACACTTTTGGAGGTTGGATGCTATTCTACAGTGTGAAACATGTGCTAATCTAACAACCAATATACAATGCTGTTTATCTCATAGCTAGAATGCACAGAGCTAGAAATTTAGGAGTTAAAGTGGGAATTTCTCCTTTTATTGCCCCCACAATTGCAAATTTTTTTCTTTCCATCTTTAAATATTTGGTCACTGCTGATTTTAGAGGGCTTAAAGCACAAAGAAAGAATGTTTTCATGAGGAGACATGCAATAGTTCCATCAAATTAGCAGTTGAAACTGTCACCTGGGAATGTTGGGCTCCTCGTGTCACTGATCTAACATACAAAGAAAGATGTGACTGCAGTGGCTGAGGTGATTGATTCTAATTTCCAAGAGAAAACAGGGTTTGCACAATGGGGCAAAGAGAACTGTGTTTAGAAACCAGGGGATTCTCCAGGTGCACTACAGTGACCAAATAAAGGTAGGACTGCTAAAGCTTCAGACCCTTTAAAAATGAAGATCTGGACAAGGTTGTGAACCTTAGAGAAATGAGAATTGTGGTAGTTATGCATATTTTCTTGCTTTGTCATGTATATATTTGTATTTATTAACCGATTTCCTTTATTCCACTCTTCCTTTCCCTTACCATACCTATTTTATATAAGGTATGTTGTTGGTGCTTAACTTTATAATTTGGTTCATTAGATTATAGGATATCAAGATGGGATTGTGGCTGAGCTGGAAGAGAAAAGAACATCACCAATAGACAAAAACTGAGAGTAATAGGGCTTTAGGTGTTAAGCCCCTCTTTTGGGCAGAGGGTAAGTGCATTTTCATTTAAATGAAGGGTAATTATATTATATTGTATTATATTATATTATATTATATTATATTATATTATATTATATTATATTATATTACTATATTATTATATTTTCTACTTTGTTGATTGGAAGTTTACGTATGATAGAAACTTATGTATTATGTCAGCAAAGGGGTGGAATGTACTATATATTATCTATTGTCACTTAGTAGTTGTTTCTACCTCTTCTGTGTTCTCAACCTCTCCCTGTATTACAGATTTTGGAAAGGTAAAAACTTCATTTCCAAGACTCACTTGTTACTAGAATTCCAAGTGCAATTTAGGTTCCTCCAATGAGGTACATTTGTGTTAGATTTGGAAGATGGAAGGAAGGTAGAAGTCACTTTTATTGGGGTGATGGCAGCTGATGTATGGACGTCAGCTGTCAAGAGTTTTTGCAGTGGCCAGATTCCACATTCTATTGCGAACTTAAGCCAGCAGCTTTGTGAATATTGGGCAGTTGTGTCAACTGCAGTGGTTTCCTAGTTTTCTGAACTTGCAGTACAGAAATAATTTCCCGACCTTGAAACCTGGTGGTGATGTGACTTGAACGTGTAGTGCTGGCTCCTTGACTGCCATTCCTTCAATCCCTTTAATGATTTATAAAACATTTAACTCATAGTACACTGGAATCACTGGAGTATAAAATCCCTAAACCTGACCATAAATCAATAGAAACCAACAGTGAAACACAAGTTAAACAGAGGGGACAAAAACAAAACAGAGCATCTGGAGATATGGGGCAATAAAAAACAAGTCTGACATATTTGTAACTAGAGTCCAAGAAGGAAAAGAGAGAGAGAAAGAAATTAGGCAAGAAGAAATATTTGAAGAGATAATGGTTGAGAAATTTCCACCTCTAAGTTCTGTTCATCAAGTAACATCAAGAGTTCATCAAAAGTTCATCAACTCTTACAGCCACTTCTCCTTGGATGTTGCCTTTACATTTTTAGCTAATATGCTTAAAACATTTTGTGGTTATAGATATTTTTAACAGATTTATTGAGATATAATTCACATACCATAGAATTCATCCATTTAAAGTGTGTAATTAAATGGTTTTTAGTATATTCACAGAGTAAATATAATCATATCAATTTGAATCTTTTCATTACTTTAAAAAGAAACCCCACATGCCTTAGCCTTGTATTAGTAAGGTTTCTCCAGATAAACAGAATGAATAGAAGGTTCTCTCTCTCTCTCTCTCTCTCTCTCTCTCTCTCTCTGTGTGTGTGTGTGTGTGTGTGTGTGTGTGTGTGTGTGTATTTTAATAAATTGGCTCACATAGTTGTGAGGGATGAAGTTTGATGGGATGAGCTGCAAGCTGAAAATTTCTGCAGGAGCTAATGTTGCAGTCTTGAGTTCAAAGGCAATCTGTAGGCAGGGTTCCTTGAAAGGGACTTTAGTGACTTTAGTGTTTTCTCTTAGGAATTTCAGTTGATTGGATGAGGCCCACCTACATTAAAGAGGGTAAGCTGCTTTAATCAAAGTCTACTGATTTAAATTTTAAACATATCTTAAAAATGCCTTCACAGCAACATCTGGACTTTCACCATGCAACTGGGTACTATAACCTAGTCCAATTGACACATAATATTATAACCATCAACGGCCACCCCTTGTCATCTTGGCACCCATAGGTATCTCTTAACCATACTTAATCTCCAAATTAAGACAATAAGAAGCAGTTTTCTTTCAACACCTTCACTATCCTACCTCAGGGGTATATCAACTCTCCAGCTCTATATCATAATTTAGTTTGCAAGGACTCTGATCATCTTTCCCTTCCGCAGTATATCACACTGAGTCCATTATATTGAGATGACATTATGCGGATAGTGAGCCAAGTAGTGATGACTCTAGACTTACTGGTCAGATATTTGTGTGTCAGAGAGTGGGAAATTAATCCAACAAAAATTCAGAGGCCTTCTACCTCAGTGAAATTTCTAGGAGTCCGGTGATGTGGGGCATGTTGGCCTATTCCTTCTAAGAAGGATTAAGTGCTTCATCTGGCCACTCCTATAACAAAAATAGAGCCACAATGCCTCGTAGATCTTTTTTTGATTTTGGAGGCTGCCTATTTCTCATTTGGGTGTGCTACTCCAGCCTGTTTGCCAAGTGACCCAAAAAGCTGCTGGATTTTTTGGAATGTATGGTAAACTCTAAGGTTAATAATTTGAGGAATTGACACACTGTTTTCCAAAGTAGCTGCACTTTTTAACATTCCCACCAGCTATATATCAGGACTTCCACATCATCACCAAAAATACTTATTTTCTGTCTTTTGGATTATAGCCATTCTGTGAGTGTGAAGTAGTATTTCATTATAGTTTTGATTTGTATTTCCTTAATGGTTAATGATGTTTAGATTTTTTTATATGATTATAGGCCATTTGCATATGTTCTTTGGAGAAATGTTTATTTAAATCCTTTTCTTATTAAAAAAAAATACAGGGGCACCTGAATGGCTCAGTCAGGTAAGCGTCTGACTCTTGATTTTGGCTCAGGTCATGATCTCACGGTTTGTGGGATCAAGCCCCGTGTTGGGTTCTGTGCTGACAGTGTGGAGCTTGCTTAGGATTCTCACTCTCTGCACTTCCCCACTCACATGCTCAAAATAAATAAATGTCAAAATAAATAAATAAGCATTAAAAAAATACAGGACATTCCCATATACTCCCTCTCTCCCTAGCCTTCTTACTATTAACATCCTACACCAGAGCAGTACATTTGTTATAACTGATGAATCTACATTTATACCTCATTATCAGCCAAAGTCCATAGTTGATATTAGTGTTCATTCTTGGTGATGTTCATTCAGTGGTTTTTAACTAATGCATAATGATATGTCTCCACCATTATGGTACTATTTGGAGTAGTTTCACCCCTTTAAAAATGATCTGTGCCCCACCTATTCATCCTTCCCTTTCCTCTACCCCTGGCAACCACTGATCTTTTTACCATCTATCATTTTGCCTTTTTGAGAATGTTGTATATCTGGAATCATGCAATCTGTAGCCTTTCAGATTGACTTCTTTTATTTAGTAACATGCATTTAAAATTCCTCCATGTCTTTTCATGACATGATAGCTAATTTCTTTTAGTGCTGAATAATATTCCATTGCCTGGATGTACCACAGATTCTCCTAGCTTCTGGTCCCCTCAAACATTTCTTGGCTTGGAGTAGTGTAACTTTAATGTCTGCTTCTATCTTCACATGGCTGTTTTCTCCTTCTTTCTCTCCAGGTCTCCAATGCCATTTTCTTCTCTGTGTCTCTTTTCCTCTCCTTATAAGGACACCAGTCCTGTTAGATTAGGACTCTCCCTAATTCAGTATGACCTCACCTTAATTGACATCTGTAAAGACCCTATTTCCCAATAAATTCACATTTGCAGGTACTGGGGATTAGGACTTCAGTCTATCTTTTTGGAGGATGGAATTCTATCCATATCATTCTGCCCTCTGACTGCCCCTTCAAATACATGTCCTTCCCATATATAAAATACATTCACCCAGTCTAAATGTTACCCAAACTTTTAACTTATTCCAGCATCAACTCTAAATCTAAAATCTTGTCTAATTATAATTAACTCAGAGTCTTGAATTCCATCTTCTAAATCATTTCTATCAGGTATGGGTGAGACTCCAACCATGATCCATCTAGGGAGAAAATTCCTCTCCACCTGTGGACTTACAAAATCTAAAAAACAAGTTACCTTCTTCAAAAATAGAAGAGGATGGAATAGACATTGCATTCCAACAAGGAGAAATTGGAAGGACAAAAAGGGTCACAGATCCCAAGCAAAGCAAAACTTAGTAGAGGAAATTCCACTGGATTCCATGCCTAAGAATAATCTTTTGTGGCTCAGTGCTCTGTCCTCTGGGCATGCTGGGGTGGCAGCCCTACCCTTTCTGGACTCTGTATTTTTGGTTCTGCCACAGGAATAATTCTTTCTTCATTCTGTCACATCTCTGTCCCTTTCAGTCCAGTGTTTCTGCTGGTATGACATTCTCAAAAACAAAACAAGTATCTGTGAAATACATGGGGAGTCCAAACCATCCCATCAGAGGGTCCTCCACAGTCTTTCTGGATAACCACATCTCTCCTCCTTGCTTCTGCTGAGATGGTTGTTTAACATGCATATTCATGTATCCATAAGCATCTCTAACCATCTCTAGGAAATGGTTTTCTGGCCATATCCCTAGTCTTGTTTCTAGAGCATGCTATCTTGATAGCCAGGAAATTTTCCAAATCATCAAGTACTGGTTCCTTTGTGTTTAAAAGTTTATTTTTTCAATTTATCCTTTCCTCTTCCATTTTATTATAAGCAGCAAGGGTAAACTATCTTCCATCCAAAGGTAGAACACAATTAGAGTTGCTATAGAAACCTACCCTCCCACAGACAAAGGCAGATTCTGGCCTAAGGGAGATAAACCTCTGTTCCTCTGATTCTTTAGTCACACTTTCTCATGTGCCTTCCTCCTTTAGTCTGCAGTGAGCTAAGTGAATCACCTAGAACACAAATTTAAAGAGGCACTCACTCGCACCATTACTTTCATGACCTCAGAGTGAGTGCCCTGAATGCCTTGCTTATCTCACCCATGTCCAGGCCTACCCTTCCCACCTCCAACGTCTCCAACTCCTTCCTAGTTCTATGTTCAGGTCAGAAAATAGACCCCCCAGAATCCAGTAGCTATCCCCTCTCAGACCTTGTCTCAGGGCTTTGGGAGGGTAGAAACAGCCAACCATGTATATGTAGTCAAGCCTCCTCTATCTGCCCAAACTTACCTTGAGTCTTCCCAGATTCCATCTCTGTTCTCTTTCTCTTTTCAGAAGCATCCAAATCCAAGAGCCCTATGAACCTGGTGGTAAAGCAGATCTGCTCTGCTTCTTTTTGCCCAGAGTACTACCAACATGCAGGTGAGCAGATCCTACTCCCTGTATTCCCACAAATGTGGAAGGGACCAGCCTAAGGAAGCCATGAAGGAGTATGTGGGGCTAAATAATAAATCATAAAGAGACTTATGGTAGAGACTATTAGAAATGGGTAGAGACTTTTTGTGCTGGACTGTGTTAGGCTCCTATGTAGCCTGGGAGTCTAGATCCCTAGCCTTTGTTTGTTTGTTTGTTTGTTTGTTTGTTTTAGAGAGTGAGAGAGCATGAGCAGGGGAGAGAGGCAGAGAATAAGAGAGAGAGAGAGAGAGAGAGAGAGAGAGAGAGAGAGAGAGAGAGAATTTTAAGCAGGCTCCATGCTCAGTGCAAAGCCTGATGTGGGGCTCAATCCCACCACCCTGGAATCATGACCTGAACTAAAATCGAGTCAGACGCTCCACTGACTGAGCCATCCAGGTGCCCCTAGATCCCTATCCTTTGTTGCCAAGACTTCGTCAGAGCCCCAGTTTCCTAATCCATACATTGGCGTCAAGTCCATAGCAATAACTCTTTAGGAGGAGGGCAGGAATATGTGTGCAGGAAAATGAGCTTAGAACCTGACATCTTTATCTTCCTCTTCCCAGCTTGGCCTAGATCCTTGCTTCCATCTGGAGGTCACTAAGTCCAGGGAAATCCAATTGGAATGTTAAGTCAGTAGGCTTGTTCCTTCAGCCAAAGGTCTAGTGAATAGACTCGCATGGAGGGGAAATACCAGCTGTGTCCAAGCCTCAGACCCAGGACAAAAGTGCTCTGTTCCATGTAACAACATCACTGCTACTCAGAGAAACTTCTCGGAAGAATCTAATATATTTTATCTGGAACCTAGTACTGAATCAGGAAAAGGAAGAACAATTGTCCACAGGAGGTCAATTTTCTCTTTCCCCTCACTGTGTCCCCTAAAATGGGCTTGTATGGTCTCACTCCATGGCAGAGGCAGTTCTAACACACATTATCTTGGGTTTGGTTGATATTTTCTCATGTTAGATTCAGATTATGTATTTTAGGCAGGAGTATCTCAGAAATAATTCTGTATTCTTCTCGATGTATTCTATCTCAGTGGTGTGTGATTTTAATTTGACCCATTACTAATAATATTTACTTTGATCACTTGACTAATGTGGTAACTTCCAGGCTTCTTTACTATATGAAGTTACTCTTTTCTACTTTATATATAACACATATTTTGTTAGGAGATTCTTTAAAACTATGTAAATAGTTTCTTACCAAACTTTTAATTTATTCATTTATCTAAGTATATGTGTTTGGACTCATACTTTTCAGTTTTATTCAATAGTTTATAATCTGTTACGATCATTATTTATCTGATGCTCAAATTGTTTTCTATTTGGTCAGTGGGAACCCCTTCAGGCTGGCGTCTGAGTCCTTTTGGCAGATCTCCATCTTTATTTGGGCATTTCCCTTCCAACACAAAGAGATATTTCAGACTCACCTCATACTTTCCCTCCTCAGGATTGGAACCAGCTAATTACTCAAGGAATCAAGATCTGAGTGCAAAGTATGTTTATTGCTGTTGGACTGTTGCTGCTCCTAGGTTCTCCCAGTAGACAAGACTAGGGAACACACGTTTATGCCTGTATTTATTTCTATATTTATCTACATATATTAAAAATCATAAGTTCACAGCAAAGCTGCCAATTCTAATCAAATACCCCAGGGCTTATTTTAGACCCCCTGCTCTTTGAATATTTGTACCTCTCTTCTCTAGAAGGGAGAATCCTGGCTCTTGATCTTTAATATATTTAATTTTTGATCAATCCCCCTGTATAAAGCCAATTTCTCATCTGTCTCTACCCCTTGTTCCACATAAATGCCCTCCTTAACTCTCTCCAATATTCTGTGCCAGGCCTTTCCTCCACAAGGATGCCTCCTTCCCTTGTTTGGGCTCTGAGATGTCATACCCCATTCCTCACTGTGCTTTGGCTCTGACACTGAACAAGGAGCTCTCCTCCATGGATTCTCTCCTTCCCAACATTAGACTGGCACATGGGTTGATAACCCTTCGTTGCTCAGGCTCTGACACCTTACAGTGGGCCACTTCAGTTCTCCTACACCCCACCCATCTCACTGCTAGCACAGAGATTAGCTTTGCTCTGCCTTTCCTGAATGCTTTAGGACTGGATTGTTCAGGAAGAGAAAGGTAGAGCAAGAAAGGAAAAGGGAAAAGGAATGGGAGAGAAAGAATGGTTATGACTTTCTCTCCTCTTTTTAATTTCTTTTCAATTATTTTAAATGTTCATTTACTTTTGACAGAGAGAGAGAAAGAGAGAGAGAGAGTGAGTGGGGGATGGGGGGAGAGAGAGGTAGACACAGAATCTGAAGCAGGCCCAGGCTCTGAGCTGTCAGCACAGAGCCCGATGAAGGGCTTGAACTCGTGAGTGAATCGGGAGGTCATGACCTGACCTGAAGTCAGTTGCTTAACCAACTGAGCCACCTAGGTGCCCCTCCCTCCTCTTTTTAAGATAAAGACAGTTGTGAGAGACAGGATGGGAAATAAACGTCTCCAATCAATTTTAAGAAAGAGTACATATGAGACCCCTATCCAAGTATTTTGAAGAGTCTTTTTATACCCTCAGGTGTATATACACTCTAGTTAAAGAACATTGATGTAGGAGGTCACATTAAATGGAATGGAAATGCCTAGGAAGACATTCCCCACCTCAGAATCCTGACAAAAAGGCCTCCAGACCTTTTAATGACCATAATTTCTTTACTTAACCTGTACTGTTGTACTCCCTTTTTCCTCCCATCCTCCTTATCCTTCTTCCTGTCAAGAAGCAAGCTCTCTCCATCCACACCTCTGTGAGGTAGAACCTTTAATGTGACACTGACTCAGGCCCTTTCTTTAAACTTCCTCTTCTTTCAACTTTGGGATGACCTCCTTTATGGGTGGGCCTGCAGGAGAGACTTACCTTTGCCTCTGCTGTGGGCCTGAGTCTCATGGCTTGTGGTAGCTCTGGTTAGACCTTGGGGCTGGGAGCTCTGAGGGAGTCTGGTTTAGAAGAGGGATGTCAAGAGGTAGTGAAGGGGAACTTTGGGAGAATGAGGTATTTTCTGATGGGCTATGGGCTTGGGCTGGGACTGTATATGTGACATATCTAGGGTGGAAAACAAGTTCTAAGTTCCACAAAATGATATTACTAGATAAGCTTTTTATCATCACTATTTTAGAATGTGGAACTGAAACCAGAGAAGGAACTTGGCAAAGGTTGTGAAAATAGAGCATGTAATTAGACAGATTTTCTATAAATTAATGATTAACAGCCCCAGGTGAACCTGAAACACTGTCTGGCAATCATACCAGGTTCCTGGAATGTGCTCCTTTACCCACTTTCCATAATGGCTTTTCATACCTTTTTCTCTCTCCTCAAACCTCCTACCTCACTCTGCTTGTCTCCTCAGCTTGTCTCCTCCTCCTTCCATTGACCAAAAGAAGCCATTGGTTGGGGATTTTTTCATCTTCTGTGCATCAAATCTACATATCTATCTATACCCACTCTCCCCAAAACAAGGCCCAACTGTATCTGCTTCTAGTTTTCCCCTTCTTGTTGTAAGAGAAAGTAGTCTTCTATTTCCATGCCCTAGCCCTTCCTATCATTTTGCAAACTCATAATTTGTGTATGAAATTTCTGTTTGAACTGTCTATAGATGTTTCTATTTCAAATAGCATTTTATGCTGACCGATACATTGAAGTCCAGTTTTCTCAGTTGTTAAATGAGTATAAGATCTACTGTATTTGGAAAAGATGGGTCCTTGCCCGGGTCCCACACTTTAGAGACCTCACATATCACAAACACATACAAAAATGCATTTATTAAAGATCCTGTAGGGGCACATGGGTGGCTCAGTCAGTTAAGCGTCTGTCTTCAGCTCAGGTCATGATCTCACGGTTTGTGGGTTTGAGCCCCTCATCGGGCTCTGTGCTGACAGCTCAGAGCCTGGAGCCTGCTTTGGATTTTGTGTCTTCTTCTCTCTCTCCTCCTCCCCTGCTTATGCTCTGTCTCTCTCTCTCTCTCTGTCTCACAAAAATAAATAAAATGTTAAAAAAATATATATCTTAAATCATGTAGATAGCACTGTGATTTGGTCATTGGTGCTTGTACTCTCAAACATCTGCTCTCATAATTAACACCATTCAGGTCCCAGGGAAACACACCTTCATATTTTTGTCTTGTATCCTTAAAACAAAAGACAACTACATCTGAATACAGTAAAAATTTGTGGTTGAATTGTAGATTTTTTGTTTGTTTGTTTTATCCGGTGCCAATTTTAAATTGCATTTTCCACTTACCATACAGTACTTATAAAGTGTAATGTTATTTCCTTTCTCTATACACATATTCCATGTTCAAGTATCAAGAATGCCCAGTTATTTACTATAGCAGCTCAACTTTAAAACTTCCATGGAATTTACTACAGATTTGGGTCCTTTGATGTTCTGTGTGTAGCAATGCTAAATCTATGCTCATGTTGGCTTAATCAACCTCTTCAGTGGTAGGCCCAGAGGAAGCAATGCCAGATGGAGGAGCTCCACCATGGGGCGAGCCCTCAAGCATTCCTCCCCGCACACCTGCATTCTGGTACAGTTTGGTAGTGATGGAGTTGTAGACTTCCTCCAGCTCTTTCTGCTGATGTTCATATTCTTCTTGCACTGTGGTTCCCTGAATTTGGATTTAATTTCCTCTTCTTTTCCTAGTTTCCTAAGGTGGAAGCTTAGATGATTGATATTAGATGTCCCTTGTCTTCTTTTTATTTCTTTTTATTAAAAACATTTTTAAAAAGCTGTTTCTTGTTTTCTAATAAGTACATTCAATGCTATAGATTTCCTTGTAGCATTGGTTTGCTGCCTCCCACAAATTTTGAAAGATTGTGCTTTAATTTTCAGTTCAAAATATCCTTTAATTTCTCTTGAGGTTTCTTTTTTGGCCTATGTATTATTTAGAAATGCATTGCTTAACCTCCAGGGATTTAGGGATTTTCCAGTTCTCTTTCTGTTATTGATTTCTAGTTTAATTTCATTATGGTCTGAGAGAAGACACTGTATGATTTCTATTGTAAATTTGTTAAGGTTTGTTTTTGGCCCAGAATGTAGCTTATTTTGGTGAATGTTCCATGTAAACTTGAGAAGAATGCACTTTCTGCTGTTGTTGGATGAAGTAGTCTATAGATGTCCATTTATATTCAACTGATGGATGGTGCTGAGTTCAACTATGTTCTTACTAATTTTCTGCCTGCTGGATATGGGGTATTGAAGTCCCAAACTTAATAAGGGATTTATCCATTTCTCCTTGCAGTTCTATCAGTTTTTGCTTCATGTATTTTGACACTCTGTTGTTAGGTGCATATGTGTTAAGGACTTACGCATTCTTGGAGTATTGACCCCTTTATCATTATATACTGTCCCTATTTATCTCTGATAACTTTCCTGTCAGTCTTCTCTGTGTGAAATTAATATAGCTAATTTCATTTTTTTATGTTAGTGTTAGCATGATATATTTTTCTCCATCCGCTTACTTTTAATCTATATGTGCTTTAATATTTTATTTTATTTTATTTTATTATTTTGAGATTGAGAGAGAGAGCACAAACAGGGTGGGAGCAGAGGGAGAGAGGAGAGAATCCCAAGCAGGCTTCACACTCAGCGTGGAGTCTGATGCAGGGCTGGATCCCATGACCCTGGGATCATGTCTTGAGCTGAAATCAAGAGTCAGACACTCAACCAAATGAACCACCCAAGCACCCCAGTCTATATGTGCTTTATATTTAAAGTGGGCTTTATGTAGACAAAACATAGTTGGGTCTTGTTTTTTAATCCACTCTGACGATTATTAATATAGTTGGATTATCTACCATATTTATTGCTGTTTACTAATTGTTGCCCTTAGTCTTTGTCCCGCCCCCCCCCCCAGCCTTTTTATTGTGGTCCACTCTTTTTCTGCCTTTTTGTGGTTTTCACTGAGTGTTTTATATGATTCCATTTTCTCTCTTTTCTTAGCTCATCAGTTATACTTTTTTTTTACTTTTTTTTAGTGGTTCCCTAGAGTATGAAACATAAATTTACAACTAATCCAAGTCTGCTTCCACATAACACTACACTGCATTGTGCATAGTGCAAATACCTTCTAATAACAAACTAATCCTAGCTCCCCTTTCCTGTCCCTTGTGTCATTGCTGCCCTTCATTCCATTTATACATAAGCATATATATATATATATGTATATATGTATGTGTATATATACATATGTATATGTGTATATATATGTGTATATATACATATATATACACATATACATATATATGTGTATATATACATATATATACACATATACATATATATGTGTGTATATATACATACATATACATATACACACATATACATAAGCATACATAATCAAATACATTATTGCTATTATTATTTTGAACAAATTGTTGTCTGTTAGTTCAGTTAAGAATAAGAAAAAATAGGGGCACCTTGGTGGCTCAGTCAGTTGAGTGTCCAACTTCGGCTCAGGTCATGATCTCGCACTGCATGAGTTCGAGCCCTGCGTCGGACTTTGCACTGACAGCCCAGAGCCTGGAGCCTGCTTCAGATTCTGTGTCTCCCTCTCTCTCTGCTCCTTCCCTACTCACACTCTGCCTCTCTCTCAAAAATAAATAAACATTAAAATTTAAAAAAAGAATAATAAAAAATAAAAATTTAAAAACAAAAAGGAAAATATTTTTTTCCTTTATTTATTGATAAACCTTTATTTATTCTTTCTCTTATGCTCTTCCTTTATGCAGATCCAAGTTTCTGACCTATACTATTTTCTTTCTCTTTAAAGAACTTCTTTTAACATTTTTTGCAGGGTAGGTCTACTGGCAACAAATTCCCTCAATGTTTGTATGAGGAAGTCTTTATATTTCTTCCTCACTTGAAGGATAAGTTTATAGGGTACAGAATTTTAGGTTGGTGTTTTTTTTCTCAAACATTTTAAATATTTCCCTCTACTGTCTTCTTGCTTGCATTGTTTATAAGGAGAAGTTGGATGTATTTTTATCATTGCTCCTCTAAAGGTAAGGTGTTTTTTCCTCTGGCTTCTTTGGACTTTTTCTTTATCTTTGCTTTTCTGTAGTTTGGAAAGGATATCCCAAAATGAGTGTTTGGTTTGTTTGTTTTTTGGCATTTATCCTGCTTGCTGTTCTCTGCTCTTCCTGGATCTCTGATTTGGTGTGTAACATTAATTTGAGAGAAATTTTCAAGCAGCATTGTTTCCGACATTTTTTCTGTCCCTTTTTCTCTATTCTCCTTCTGGTATTTTCCATATTATTGTGTTATACCTTTGGTGATTGTCCCAGTTCTTAGATATTCTGTTCTGTTTTTTCCCCAGTCTTTTTTCTCTTTGTGTCTTAGTTCTGGTTGCTTCTGTTGATATATTCTCAAACTTAGAGATTCTTCCCTTAGCCTGTCCAGTCTACTAATAAGTCTATCAAAAAATCCTTTATTTCTGTTACAGTGTTTGGATCTCTAGCATTTTTTTCTGGTTCTTAGAATTTCCATCTCTCTGCTTGCATCACCCATCTCTTCTTGCATGCTGTCCACTTCATTCATTAGATCTCTTAGCATATTAATCATAGTTAAATTCCTGGTCTGATAATTCCAATATCCCTGCCAAATATGAGTCTGGTTCTAATGCTTGCTCTGTCTCTTCAAACTGTGTTTTTGCCTTTTAGTATGCCTTGTAATTTTTCTTGATAGTTGAACATTGTGTACTAGGTAAAAGGAAGTAAATAAGACTTTAGTAATGTGATAGTGAGGTATGGGGGGAGGGGAAGCATTTTATAGACCTATGAATAGGGCTCAGTCTTTTTATGAGTCTGTGCCCCAAACTACGAATTTCACAAGTGCCTGGCAGGTGTGTGTGTGTGTGTGTGTGTGTGTGTGTTTTCCTCCTCTTAGGTGGGACAGGATGGCAAGTGTGAGCTGGAATTAGGTATTTCCTTTTTTCCAGGTAGGTCAGGCTCTAGTTAAATATTTTTTCCTGAGGGCAGACTTTCTTCAGGACAGAATGGTCTGGCATAATTCAAGGTGGTTTCTTTTCTTCTGCCTCTCCTAGAAGCACAAGGGGATTTTTTCCTCAGTTATTTACTGTGAGAACTGGGGGAGCTCCAGGAACTTATAAAATTTGGGGGAATCCCATGATGACGGGGTCCCTCTGAAGTTTTTATTTCTCAGGATTTTCTACACTGAGCCCCCAGCATTTTGCATTAACAGTTCAGGTTATCTTACCCCAGCACTGGTCCCATGGATGTTTCTGTGCCAGTAAATGTGGTTTTCTGTATTTTTCTCTCCCTCCAATTTGGGGGCTGGGGGTTTGCCTTGTGGCCTTATTTCTCTTATGGATCTAAAAAGAGTTGTTGATTTCTCAGTTTTTTCAGCTTTTTGGTTGTTTGAATGGGATAGTGACTCTTTACACCCAGGACCCAGAAATCTCCAACTTTCTACTTATAGCTCTTGGTTAAATTATTTGGTTTCTAAAAGAATAAATCTAATCCTTTTCCCAAATGATGTACTTTAAATATGTGAAGAAAGCTATCATGTTGTTTCTAGTTTTCCCTGGACTAACATCCTCCTTTCCTTGTCTTACATTCCCTTTTTTCTCTTTTCTTACCTTCCTTTCCCTTCCTTTTCCTCTTTCTTTCATTCCCTTGTCAAATATTTATTAAACCCCTACCTAACACATTTTCTGTTAGGCACTGAAAATAACTTCTTTCCTTTCCTCAGAAAAAGTATGCACTGGCAGGAAAAAAAAAAAAACACGTAAGATTTTATTCATTAAAATGAATAGAGTAATGAATTAATAAGTGTTCTGAATCCTATAAAAGCATACTTCCTCCTGTGCTTTGGTTTTGATCACCATTGCCTTCCCAGTCATTTTCCTTTAGATAAGCTGTAATATATTAACATTCTCCTTAACTTGCAATCTGGCTGTAGTCAAATCTGTGCAGATTCAGAAAATCCTCTTATCTCCCATCTTCAAGCTAAATATGTTTTGAATAGGTTAATGATTGCTTGTGTAGGAATAAGTCATGACTGGAAGAGTGTGTTTGAATGACTGATGCCATATGTAAAATATGGACTGGTCTAATATGAATTTTCTAATGAATATTTATCCCAATGCTAATTGTCAAAATGCAATCAAGCCACACAATCCACACAGGATGGCATAGCCATTTTGGAGTGCGGTAATCTTTAGTGGAAGGTGAATGAAATTGTCCTGATGCAGGTGTAGACCCTAATAACCATCAGGGCTCATAATGGACAAAGTTCATCCTAGAATTTGTTAAAATAACAGCAGTTTTATTATGAATCCAGAATTTCATGGTGTGGAAAGCCTATGATTTACACTGGTTGATTGTGACTCATTAGTGGTAGATGAACAAAGAATAAAAAAATACTACTTATTGGGTCACCATAGTTACCATTTAAAATAAAAACATGCGCAGATATATTTTTTCAACTTCAGGATATTCTCTCAAGGTGGCTTTGAATCACCTATTGCAGAATCCTAAAAAATTAAATCGATGGCTTAGAATTTAAATGAAAAAGTAGGTTTCAGAAAAAGAGCAGATAACTTCTTAAAAAGGAAGTTTTGCCCTTTCTATACAGCTTTGCAACTGAAAATCTGTGTTTTGATTCCTGTGACCCTGAACAGTAAGGCTGGAAGTTGGCCTTTATTTATTTCACATTGCCTTTCAGATTTCTCTTTAAATTCCCTGTGATGACTGACTGTTGTTTTTGATGGTCAAATGATGCTTAACGATGAAAACCAGAAAAGGCCTTGACTAGGGTACTGAAGCCTGTAACATGCCCAGGAGCAGATTCTATGTAAAGATTTGAAAACACGAAGCATAGGGAAGCATGTTAAGAAGAATTCCCAGCTCACGACAGCGTGGCAGAGAAAAGCTAAGATCACCATATGGTTATTCTATCTGCCAAAGCACAGTGGCTTTTGCTTCTTGCACCTGAGAGTTATTGGAAACAACATTCCAGCGTATGTTAGTAGATGTTCTCTGTCACCATGCCAGGAAGTTATATAACTCAGAAAAATAAATAGAGAAGAAAGTTCTTTGGAGCACTTATGCATACTTGTGAAAATCTCAGATTTAAAAGAGAGACTACTCAGTCAGACGTCAGAGCACAATACTTAAACCAAACAAAACTCTGAGGTGTAGTGTGAGGAGAAACAATTGGATTCCTCCCAGAGAAATTTCTTATCCCTGAAAGAGAGCAGAAAAATTGAAAAGAATGGCTCCTGGTCCTTTGAATGTTCCAAGAATGAAAGAGACAGCCTGGTCTTAAAATACTTTTTAAAGTTAAAAACAAAAACAAAAACACTTCTTGTGGCATATTACAGAGTCTTTTCATATTTTCTTCTCAAAATGAGATCATTCCTTTGCACCATTTAAGAGCCTAAGACTCACTTAGGGATGGTGAATAAAAAGCACCACTATCTCAAGCCTGCATTCTGAGCTTTTATGTCTCATTGCCTGTCACAAGGAAGCTTCCTGGACATTTTAAACTTTTTAAAAACTTCAATTCAATAAAAATGAAGATTTTCCTTTTAGGTCACCATTTCTTCTGGCAGACTGAGTCTAAAATGCACTTTATTTCCCTTTAATTTAACAGCTCCAGCAGCTTTTCCAGTTAAATCGACTGTTCATTATTGAGCCCCATTTATGAAGGGGCTGTGCAGTGCAGTTTAATGAATCCTTGGCACAAAGCTCCCTTTCAGGACTGGGAAAGAATAGAGGCTGTTCAGGCCCTGTAGGGCTGTATGTCAAAGCCAGCCCATAATGCCTGTCAGCCAAGGGCAGAAATTCCCACTGATATAAGAATGTGCAAGAAATCAACTTTCACCACCGACGAGCAGATTAAGACACGATCAGGAAATGAGACTGTAGGTTTAGAACAGTGACACCTGTTTGAACAGAGAGATTTTCCCATCCCTTGATCACTGTGTGCCTGGAGTGGGGGCTGGTAGAAACGGCAGCCCAGCCAAGGCCTCAAAGCCTTCCAGGGTCTTCTGAGAGGGGACGATCATTGTGGGTGGAGGCACCTTTGGGCTAGGTCTTGTGCTAAGTGCACTCATATTCCTTTTTCTACTTTAATCTTCATAAGAAGCCTATGAGAATTATTTACATGTAACAAGAGAGGAAACAAAGGCTCATGGTGCTTTATTTCTGGTTCAAGGTGGCAGTACTAATTAGCCACTAAGTGGCAATGAGGAGGTGGAATGTAGGCCTGTCTGGCTCCCAAGTGTCTGTCTTTTCTAGTGGTCTGAAGTGAGGCTCATCAATAGATTTTGTCCTTTGGAAATATCCAAGTTCTAGTCACTAGGAAGAGTTAAAAATTTTTAATTGCATGGGATATACATTGATTGCCTACTTTGTGCTAGGCATATGTGGTATACATTGGGATTGCAGGCAGATGAGCTATGGCATGAAAATTATGAGCAGTGGTAGTAATGGGCTTCCCATACTGCTAGACAGGCCTGGGTTTAAGTCCTAACTCTGAGTATATATAACTTGCATACCTTTCAGACCTTGGGAAACCTTGGGAAAGTCCCTGTCACTAAGCCTTGGCTGGGCTGCTCTTTTCCCAGCCTCTACCCTAGCTGCACAGTAGTCAACTGATGGTGGCTCTGGTGCTGCTGACTACTCTCCTAAGGGTATCACAGTCCAGAGGATTTCTGCAGAAAGAAGTCCTGGATGCTTTTGTGTAGATACTATGAGATCCCCTGATTCTCAAAATGGTGAGTAGATTCGTTTTCTTTCAGCATCATGGAGCAGATCAAGCCTGTTGAAGTATAATTTTTAAAAAGGTAAAATCATGATTCTCAGGCAAATATAAATGAACCACAGGTAAGAGAGTCTATTTAATTTATGAATTAGTAAAGAAGCCATTAAGATGTTATGGTTGGTTCAAAGAACATTTAAAAAGCCAGGTATATATTATTACAATATTAGGGTGAGTTTGCATAAAAGCTGGCTATAGGTCTCTGTGGTTCCATGGATAGAAATTTGCATATCTACTGGGCAAAATTCTACCAGGTGATAAGTAGTTTTACTAAATCTGGAAACTTCAACTAATAACAAATTGTGAGAAAAATTAAATTCATTATTCTAGACAATCTCTGGGTGGTCTTTGTGCCTGCATAACAGTGAAAGAATGTAGGACTCACATTTCTACTTCATTTCCAAGTTTTGTGTAACTTTTATGACAAGCCTTATATTTTATCGACAAGTAAATTTGGAACCACCTAGAGAGAGGAAATGATTTTCCCACATCATAGTGAGTTATTGGGAAAGCCAGAACTAAAATCCTGGTCTCCTGTCTTCCTAAAAGTGTTTGTTCCACTTTGTTATAGAACCACATAGCAACCCTATTTCCTCCTCTAGAGACCAGAGAAGAAGAGAACTCACACTTTTCTGATTGTAGAGAGTGAAGGGGCATGTATTTTCTAGGGCAGCTTTTAAATTAAGATCAATGAAATATGGAAATAAGAAATAAATGCTAACTGACCCATTTTACTAAGATACAAATTAAAAAGTTAACCTTGGGGTTTCCTTCTTACAGCACAGAAGGTAGTTTGGTTCCTCAGATAAGGATCCCTAGAAACAGACCTTGAGATGGAGAGTTGTGCTCAGAAGGTTGATTGAGGGGGCTCTCAGTAGATACACCTGTAGGAAGTGAGAAAGTCAAGATTATGCAGAAGAAGGTGACCTGCTATCAGCCTCAGCTGATCTTGTGGAAAGCTCTGGACCTAGGATGGCCTTTCACACTTGACTCAAATTGAAGCAAGGTGGGGCTTCTGGCCTTTGTAGCCCTCCATCTGCCAGTCATTGGTCTCTGGTGCACCTGGGGAAGGATATGACCTTGAGCAAGGCAATTCCCTCAGCAGTGGGCAATGCTTGATAAGGGCTAGGGCTGTCAGCCATTAGTAGACAATAGAATCAGCTGCTGGGGGATGGGTTCATCAGCTCCCAGAAGGGATCTGGGCAGAGTACCATGATTTCCACTTTGTATGATTTTTATTACAAAGTTACCTGTGATAAAAAGATTTCAACTCAAGGGCCAAAACTGATAGATTAGTAGTGTCAGGAGTACTATTTTGAGAAGGGTTCTAAGCTCATCTGGGCTAGGTAGAAAGAATGTGATGATTGATTAGTGATGTCTTTCGAACAGTGAGTCTTGATGCCACAATTCTTGGATTGAATGGTGGTATAGAGTGACTGCACCATGAAGTTTGCCTATGACCATCCTGGTTTATGTCTTGCTTCCAGTGTAATTACTGATAAGCAATTTTACCTTTTATTCTCAAAAATGTGGGGGCTCTTGGGTGGCTCAGTCGGTTGAGCTTCCGACTTTGGCTCAGGTCATGATCTCGTGGTTTGTGAGTTCGAGCCCTGAGTTGGGCTCTGTGCTGCTGACAGCTCAGGGCCTGGAGCCTGCTTCGGATTCTGTGTCTCCCTCTTGCTCTGCCCCTCCCCCACTCATGCTCTGTCTCTCTGTCAAAAATAAACATTTAAAAAAGTTATTTTCAAAAATGTACTCCCTTGGAAAATCAGTCATACTAGGACAGAAATTCTCAACCTTGCCATTCCTGCCTCTCTCTTCTGAAAAGTGCTCCTTTCTCTCTGGGCCCTATTTTGGACAAATAACCTAATATCCTCAGTGCATTTAGGCTTTCAAAACAGACTGGTAGAGGGACGCCTGGGTGGCTCATTTGGTTGAGCAGCCAACTCTTGGTTGGGTCATGATCCCAGAGTCATGGGATCGAGCCCCAGATTGGGCTCTGTGCTGAGCATGGGTCCTGCTTAAGAGTCTCTCTCTTTCTTTCTCTCCCTCTGCCCCTCTACCCCACTCATGCTCTCTCTCTCTCTCTCTCTCTCTCTCTCTCTCTCAAATAAAGAGAAAAAAAAAAAGACTGACGCAGAGGGTTTTCTTTAGCAACTTCTGCTTCTAGCTTGGCAACACAAAACTCTCCTGAGGCATAGGTGCAAATGTCCCTAGCAACCTTTCTAGAAAGGGCACAGAGTTAGTTCGTGGTGGTTGGAGATGTAAGGCAAAGTACAGAGAGAATAAAACAAATTACAACCACAGAAAATTATTCTGCCGCATGGTAAAGCAGAATGTTGTAGATATAGCTACCATCTGGCCCCACTGAAGGTATGTTGGCAAGATTCTCAAGTCTGGAAGAGAATGTCGAAATCATCTATCCATTTTATAGATGGGAGACAGGCCAAGGTAACACTCTAGGTAGTTGTGAAGCAGGGATCAGGACACTGGTTCCTTAAATCTCCCAGTCTAGAGCTTCTACTGGACCAGCTTCAGTTCGCCAAGGAGAAATTAGCAGAGTCTGTAGCAGTGACAACAACATGGAGTCAGCAATTTGGCCTTGGATAAAAGAAAAAGATTGCTCTCAGACCTGGGATGACTTGGCAGAGGCGCTGGCAAGGAAATTGCTGTACGCAAGAGCATGGGCATTATTTTTCTTCTGTAAACAGAGCATGGCATCAGGTTGGGGGCCAAAGTCTTCTCTGGTGCCAGGAAAGTGACAGAGGCTAAAAACTGCTACCACGGATGAGGCGGTTTGCCACATGCCATGGAACACAAAGATAAATAAGCTCCTCTGCTCAGAAATCTCCGGTGGTTCTCTCCATTTTCCTAAGATCAAATCTAAGCTCCTCTGCATAGCATTTGAGGCACCCTTTCTGGTCTTGTCTTTCTCTACTCCCTGTCTCACACCCTATATTCCAACGACATGGTACTCCCGCAATTACCCTGACACTGCCCTGCACTTTTATACCTCTGTGTCCTGGCTCACGAGGCTCTCTGTAGGATGCCCTTCCCACCACCTTTTTAAAAACTTTTATTTACCAAAACTCTCCTTATCTTTTACAGCACAACTCAACAGCATGTTCTTTATGAAGGCTTCTCCCCCTTCTGTGCTCCATGTGCCTCTATTCGAACGCTGTCCTGAGGACAGAAAACATGTCTGGCATTTCTCCATGTCTAGAGCGTGGTGTACCTAGGATATTGCAGGTGCTCAGCAAATGTCTGCTGAATGAATAAATTGACATGACTGTTGGACTAAAATAAATCATTGGGAATATATCTGTCTTCTTAGGACCAGGACTTAATTACATGTGTATCTTTGGTGCTTAGGATGGTGCCTACCACATAGTAGGTCCCAATAGATATTTCTTTTTTTTTTTTTAAGTTTACTTATTTTGAGAGAGAGAGAGTAGGGGAGAGGCAGAGAGAGAGGAAGAGACAGAAAATCCCAAGTAGGCTCTGCACTGTCAGCAAGGAGCCTGATGCAGGGCTTGAACCCATGAATCGTCAGATGCTTCACTGACTGAGCCACCCACATGCCCCCCCAATAGATATTTCTTAAGGGACAGAGATAGACAAGTACACAAATAGCTGATATACGGCAGACTGGGCATGGAGACACTGGACTTATATTTGAAGCTAAATGATGTCCGTACCAGCTCCTTGACCATCAACAAGGTGCCTAAGCTCTGTGAGTTTAGGTATCTTCAGTACAATGGGGATGATATTAACTACCTGAAAGCGTTATTGTGAGGGTTAAATGAATAATGAAGGTGCCCAGTATACTTCAGATGTACAGTGGGAACTCAGTAAATGCTTGTTGAGTGAATGGGTGGATGAATAAAAAAGTGTCATTAAAGAGATTGAGGTAAAGCATCAGGAAAGCAGGAGGGAGGGAGATATGGCAGCCTGAGTTGGTGGTAACAAAGACCTGGGAGGGCTTTTTGAGAGAAAGGTTAACATTTAATATGGATTTGAAAGCAGAATAGGATTCTCAGAAAGTGCAGTGGAATTAGTGATACCTTATTCTACCTTATAGACCTATACCCTAGTTTATTTTCAGCTGCCCCTAATGCTATGCCCAACAAAAGTCACTGTAACAATAATGAGGAAAGACCAAGCATAATATAGCAAAACAAGTGTTTAGGTAGGGGAGTCTAAATTCAGGTTATCTTTTCATAAAAGTGATTTTGAGGGATTGGGGGAGGGAGATTGAAAGATAGGGTGGTATCCTAAGACTTAAAAGCTCCCCCTTTATTCATTTCCTCCTTGGTGCTGTCAGGAAATGCTTTCCGGAAAGAACAGGCAGGTTTAATGCAATTATGTCGTGTTGGCCCTCCCCAGTTTGGCCATGTGCTAGGCAACTCCAGCTGGCCTCACACAAGAGAAAACAAACTTCAGCTGCCCCTTAGGCCATTGTTTTAGCACTCCGCAGAGAAGGGTTCCAGCGGCTGATCCGAGCTGCTTAAGCTGTTTAATTGAATGAATTCAACCTCATATAATAGGATCTAGGTCTTTAAGCATTTCTGTCTGGCGTACCGGATATTAGGCTGAGGGCTGCTCAAGTTACCCGGCCTTGCTGAGACCCTGCATGTCTCCAGTGTTGGCACTTGTCACGTTCTGGTGTAAACCTCCGTGGGCTCAGAGCAGCCTTATGCTCTGCCCTGATGGATATTGCTCCGCACTGATTCAACTTAAGTCTCTAAGAGGGGTATGCAATCAGGTATTTGAATGAAGTCTGAACCAAAGAAGATTCCACATGCAGGGACGTGTAATTTTTCTCATTTGTTCTTTTTTTTTTTTTTTAATGTTTATTTTTATTTTTTGAGAGAGACAGAGACAGAGTGTGAGCAGGGGAGGGCAGAGAGAGAGGGACACACAGAATCTGAAGCAGGCTCCAGGCTCTGAGCTGTCAGCACAGAACCTGACACTGGGCTTGAACTCACAAACCATGAGACCTGAGCCAAAGTCGACCGGCCACTTAACCGACTGAGCCACCTAGGCACCCCAAGCCTCTTCTTCTAAGCTGAGATCATGCTCTCATTGAGGCAACCCCTTCAGACAACTGCTTGAAGTGGTGATGCAAAAACCTAGCTACTTCTGCCTAGTGCAGTGCTCCTTTAATGAGTCCTCTTTGCAGCAGACATCTCTGGGCTTGCAGAGACTTCTGTCAGATCTACGGAACTGTCTGAGGCCCTCCCTGCTGGATTTGGCCTCTTCTTTCCTTTCCTTTCAGAAGTCTCAGATATGCGTTGGAATCTGAAGGCTCTCCTTGTCCAATTCTGATTTCTCTCCCTTTTATCTTCCGTGTTATCCCTCAAAAGGCTGCCTTCCCTGAAACTATTGGTTATAGAACACTTAATATCTTTTCCATCTGTTTTCCAGTCCTCCCTTGATATAGTTCTAGCACAAAGTTTAGTTTAATTAATATTCAATGATTATTCTTAGTAAATATTCTTCACAGCTCATTTACATTTTATTGAAATTTCTTGTACAGCTTTTGTTTTACCCTATGTTAATAACTGCCTTATTTTGGTGGAGGGGGACTTAGTTTTCTATATACATTTCACTAATTCTTCCCTAAACAGGTTAACAGAATGTGTTATGCCCAGAATTCGTGATCCCCAAAGACCACTAGGGAGCCGAGTCCGATGCAAAAGCAAAGAGCCTTTATTCGAGCTAGCTCGAGCTCAATCCCCTACCTGCACCGACGCAGCGGTGAGATACCAGGGAAAGAGAGCGAGTTTCAAAAGGACAAAGGTTTTATTGGGGCCTAGGGGCAGTTGGTGAGGTAATGGCTATGGCCTCAGCCGATTGGCTGGGGAAGGGTCCTGGGGAAGGGTCCGAGTCCTGTTAGGCAGGTGAGGGGGGGGTTACTCAAGGGGAGGAGGTGTGGTCAAGGTGAAGGACACAGAACAAGATGGAGTCAGCCGGCGTAGGCCCGCCCTTTCAAATGGTAACACCTTCTTATAGAATTTAGAATGCTTTTGATTGCAAGTAGCATTACGCCCAGCTAAAAGTAGCCTAAACAAAAGAGGTTTATTATTTCACCCTTCAAGAAGTCTGCAGATAGAGAGTTCTGGGGTTAGTTAATGCAGTGACATTATAATATCATTGAGGATTCAGGTGCTTTTCACATTTCTGGTCTGCCAACCTCAGCATGTTGATTTTTTTGTTTTTTTGGCTTGCCCCTTCATGGTTATAAGATGGCTGCCACAGCTCCAAATATCATTTACATATGAACAAAGGCAGGAAGGAGAACATTTCTTCTCCTCTTTCTTTTCTCTCCTTTTATCTCTCTTTTTGATATGTAGGTAAGGGGGTACTTTCCTTGAATACCAAGAATAGATTTCTCTTAATGTCTCATTGGCCAAGATTGGATCACCAGCCCATGCTGTAGTTAAAAGGGAAGTGCAATTGTCTGTCATATTCAGCCTCCACAGAAGTAGGTGGGCCCTGTCAGGTAAGGATAAGAATAAGGGTAGGATATTGAGAGCAGCAAGGGTATCTGCCACCTCCTACCATTATGGTCAAACACATAAGTATATATATCATTTCCATTTATTTCTCTTGAGACATCCCCTCCTTCTCCAGGAATTCTCCATTTTCCTGCTTAGATTTGGATTAATTGTCATCCCTCAGTCTCTATATGGTTATTGTTGTGATATTTTTCTTGGTCATCATCCAGGGAATTCTATTTGATTCTATCTCATGATGGATCTCCTGTTTTCTGGATACTCTTTTCTTCTACTTCTTAATGGAGTACATTATTCTTGGTTCCCTGAGAAAAGTTTCTTGAGAGATAATTTTATAAGATATTGTATCTGAAAATGTGGGTATGCTCTGCTTATGCTTGAGTGGCCATTGGGTTTGGTATAGAATTCTAAGTAGGAAATAATTTTCTTTCAGATTTTTAAGTTCATTGCTCCATTGTTTTCCAACTATTGTTAATGAAAAATCTGATGTTATTCTGATTCCATTTTTATTTTCATTTTTTGTTCATGATGGTAATTTTTCTCCAGAGTCCTTTATTCCTTGATATTCTAAAAATTTATAATATCCTTTGGTGTGAGTCTTTTTTCATTGTTTGCCAGGCATTTAGGGGGTTGTTTTATTCTGGAAATGCATATCTTATAATTCTACAAAATTTCCTTCTTTAATTTCTTTCATAATATTTTCTTCTCTGATTTATCTATTCTCTTTTCTGAAATTTCTTTAGGCTAAATATTGAACATCTCTTTGACTTTTTGTTTTTTCTAGGATATTTCCTCAACTTTATCTTCCAATTCTTCTCTTGACTTTTTAAAATGTATTACCACAAGTTTCTAAGAGCTTTTTTTTTTTTTTTTTTTTTGATACCGTTTCCTCTTTTGGTAGCATCTAATTCTTGTTTCATGACGGCGATATTTTCTCTTATCTTTTTAATCTTATTTTATCTCTTTAAATTATAATTTATGGGAGTTTTCTTTTGTTTTTTGCATTGTCAGTTTCCTCTGGGATTCTCATCTCCCAATGTTTTTGCTTTTGTTTTGTTTTGTTTTTGTTTGTCTTTGCCATCCATGTTGAGGACATTTCCCAAATATTTGATGAACCTTGCATGACAATTTATGTTCAAGAGTGGATAACTAAAAAGCTTACTGGGAGGCCACCCAATTTTTTCTCTTGTGCTAGTAACTGCACAGAGAAGACAACTCCAATTTCCTGATTGAGGAGTAGGTAACCTGCTGCAAACATTCTAGAAACTGACTGAAAAGGTTAAAGGTCATAATTCATAATGCAGAACCTCATTTAATCCTCTGTTTTCAGTACAATGTTTCATTGCTCCCTCTCCATTGCGCATGGAATCTCCTAGACTAGAACCATTATGGTTCAGTTTCATAGAAATAAAAATCTTGTTTTCAAATCCAATTAGGAGAGATGTTGTTATGTGGCTGCATGGGTTGGGGAAGGGATCTTAGAACCTAACTGCTTCTTACACAGGCTTTCAACCAATTCTCCTATTTTCAGTACCTCTCCTCACTCTTGCTTTCTTAAATACTGAAGCTTTCCTGGTCAGCTAGTTTCCAAATCAGCTAGTTTCCAAATTTCTTCTTCCTTTTTCTATTCTTTTGCCATGCTTTTATAAATTATTATGCTTATAGATTTATGCCAGCATATACATTTATATACAGCATATACATAAATATACATTTATGCCAGCATATACATTTTATATTTTCATTTGTCTTATTCACTATATATAACATACATTTATAATGTTTTTTACATTTCCTCACTAATTTAGTACTACAAAAACTGCTTTGAAGCTATTGATCTGCTTTCATAGATTTAACATCCAGATGTACTGTATTAATAATGAAGAGAGTGAAAATGTTACCAACAAAAACTGTAATGTGTAAATTATATAAAAATGAGGTGAAAAGCACCTCTCTTAACTGAATGGTCACATAATTTAATTAGAACAAACATATTCAGAACAAACATATTATAATACATGTGTAATAACTAGGATGTGATAATAAAGAATAAATTGAGGGGTGCCTGGGTGACTCAGTCAGTTAAGCTGCCAACTCTTGATTTCAGCTCAGGTCATGATCTCAGGGTCATGAGACCAATCCCCACATGGAGCCTACTTAAGATTCTCTCTCTCCCCCTCCTCCCCACCCCCACTTGCACCCCTGTTTGTGCTCACTCTCTATCCCTTTGTCAAAAAAAAGACTAAATTGTGATTTCTGTGAAAGTCATAATTAATTTTTAATTTAAAATTTATGGAATATATTCCGACAAAATTGTTTCAGCTCTCTTTTCTTTTGAAATCACTAGGGATCACCTGAGCAATCAATCATTGATAACAAGCAGGGGATGGAGGGCATAGTATAGGAAACACTGACTTAGTGATTGTCTAGGGTAGGAGAGTCTAATGTTGCTTTTATGGTACTGCTCGCTGCCCTGGTTTAGCAATATTCTGGAAAGCTCATAGCATCAAAAAAAAAATTGGACAGGGCTCCTGGATTGGCTCAGTCTGTTGAGCGTCCAACTTCGACTCAGGTGGTTTGGCTCAGGTAGTTCCCATGGTTCGTGAGTTCGTGGGTTTGAGCCTGCATCAGGCTTGCTGCAGAGACTGCTTGGGATCCTCCATCCTCCTCTCTTTTTGCCCCTCCCCCACTTGTGCTCTTTCTCTCTCAAAAATAAATAAACCTTAAAAAAATTGGACAGACACTGGTAGGATGCGTTCCACTTTGCAAAGTGCTTTCACATCCATTATCTCAGTTGAAATAGGCAGGGCAGGGATTAGCCTTTTTTTTTTTTTTTTAAATTAAGGGATCATCTTTTATTTTTTTATTTCAAGTTTTTATTTAAATTCTGGTTAGTTAACATGTATGGTAAAATTGGTTTCACGTGTAGAATTTAGAATCTAGTGATTTCATTCTTTTATTTCATTCTTTTTGATGGCTGAGTAATGGCCATTTGGGCCATTTATCAGTCAGTGGCCATTTGAGATCTTTCCATAACTTGGCTATTGATGATAATGCTGCTATAAACTCTGGGGTGTATGTACTCCTTTGAATCAGTATTTTTGTGTCCTTTGGGTAAATACCTAGTGGTGCAATTGCTGGGTGGTTGGGTAGTTCTATTTTTAATTTTTTCAGGAACCTCCACACTGTTTTCCAGAGTGGCTGCACCAGTTTGCATTCCCACCAACAGTGTAAGAGTTCCCCTTTATTTGCATCCTCGCCAACATCTGCTGTTTCCTGTGTAGGGCAAGGATTATCTTGCTCAAGAGATATTTCCAAGGTATTCCATTAGAATGAAAGCTTTCTGTTTAGTTGCTTTTGATAGATTTATTGAAGTGTGGGGCTATTCTTCTGCAGAGAAGGCTATTATTTAACAAATAGCCCATGAAAGTTATTTCATGACAAACCGTCACAATACTTACTGGCTTAGAATTAAATTTATTACCTCATATGGTTGTATAGGTTGGCAATGTGAGTGGTTATTTCGCAGGTCTTTCCTGGAACCACTCATGTGGCTTCAGTTATCTGATGATTTGAGTGGGTTTGGAAGGTGCTGAGTGGCTTCACTGGCATGCCTGGCAGTGGTGCTGCCCATCATCAGGATTCTCCTGGGATTGTTCATAGTGTGGGGATCTCAATATAAAAGTGGAAGCTGCACAATCTCTTGAGTTGGAAGTTGCAAAGGTTTGGAACTTGTGTACTATCTCCAACACAGACTTAAAAGTGTGGAGAAATAAACCGCATGGGAGGTTTCAATGTCACATTGTAAAGGGGCTTGGACCCAGGGATCAGTGATTTATTGGGGCCATTTTTATAATGATCAGCCACAGCTGTTATTTATGAAGATTGGTCACTCCATTTTATACTTTACTCTTGATGGGAACCCTTGAAAGAAATATCTGACTGGGTCTAGTAGCAAGGATTCTTCTTTTTATCCTAAGCAATTCATAACTACACTGATACCATGAAAGGAGAACCAGACGAGTAGGTAGTAAACCTTGGTTTTACATTGAAGCTATTAATTGCAGCACTATTTGTGATACAAAAGGTCTGGGAAAAAAACCCAGCTAAGTTAATCATAACAAGACTGGTTGAATAAACTGTGGTAGATCCACCCAGTGGAATACTATACAACTATAAAAGAAAAGGAATGAAGATATGTTATTGTGAAGTAAAAAAAAAAAAAGATAGAGGGAAGCATATATATGATTATCTAGCAAAGAATAAGCCTGAACCCAAACAAAACAACAACGATGATAACCTATTGGAAGAGGGGACAAAATAGGGTAGAGGGGCTACAATGAAAGCTAGCCCTTCCTTGACTATGTCTTATGGTGTAGTTTTGAGTTTGAAACGATATAAATGTGTAAAAATTATAAAACAAAATTAAACATGTATAAAGCAAATTTTATATAAAACAAAGTAGAACAAGTGAACCCACCTGTCTATTGAATTCGTGACATAACCACTAGGATTTTTTGAAGTGAAATTTAAAACATAGTAATTAGACTGTTCCTCACCAGTGGGATATGTTTGAAGGACAAAAGGATGGGGGAAAAAGAAGGAAAGAAAAAGAATTGTTTGTAGTAATTATATTATTAAGAACATTGGCATTGTTATTATGAAAGTATTACACATATTGTAGCATATATTCTATAGTGTGTGTGTGTGTGTGTGTGTGTGCATGTGTGTATACTATAGCATAAAAAAGAACATGAATCTGATCAAGCCTCTTCTTCTGTTTCCCATTTACAGGAAACAGGGACCAAAGAAACATGTAAAATGACACCATGCAGATTGGATGCAACTAACCAAGTTTAGAATGTGGGAAAGATGACAAGGCAAAGACCAGTTTCTTCAATAAACCAATTGCAAAGAAAACACAAAGTGGAGGCAATATAGATTAACAGAGATTTAAGAGACATACCAAAACAATTCTTTGCTATTTCTTCCATTGAGGGTTGGATTCTAATTTCCCTCCCCTTGAATTTGATCTGGCCTTAGTGACTTGCTCAATCAACAGGATGTAGTGAAAATGACATTCTGGGAATTCTGGGGCTAGTTTGTAAGAAGCCTGGGAGGTGCCACATAAGGCCACTTGCAGCACTGTCTCTGGGATACCTGAGCCTAAGAAGTCTGAGTACTCTTAGACGAGTATGTTGGAGAGGCCAGCATTGTAGGCACAGGTGCAGTCATGTGAATGATGCCATCTTGGATCCTCCACACCAGCTATAGTCGATGTGGAGTGGACCAGAAGGATGACTCAGCCAAGCATTGCTCAATTAGTAATCCATAATACTGTGAGATATAATAAAATGTTGTTTGTTTTTAGCTACTCAGTTTTGGAGTAGTTTGCTATACAACTATAGACAAACAGAATAACATCTAATATTTTAAGATGGAAATTAAGATGTGGTGTTAGTAGAATGTTTTGCAGGAGGAAAGATGACAAAAAAACCAAAAACAAACCAAGAGATATGTTTTTGGGTATGTTCAATTTGTGAGGTAATGTTATTTCATGATGAAAATGATAATAAATTGTGTGGTGAAATTGAGGAATTGATTTATTTTATTTCAGGTTTCAAAAATAGCTATGAGAAATTGGTATGGGGGGAGGGGAGAAAAGATGCATAATTATTTTTCCCTTTGTGAATGTGCATTCCTGACATCTCTGAGGACTAAGATCGTCCTGCAGGGAGTATGATTAAAGTTACAAAGAGGAAAACAAAATAAGTAAGTCAGCTCTTGATCCTGCTGCTATATTTACCCACAAGAAAGGAGGCAGCTCTCAGGTGGGCTTTTGTTTAAGTAATGTCCTGAAATCCAAGTGTAAAAGAACAATATGAAATCTCAATTCTCCCAAACTGTTTGGGGCAGTTCAGCCCTTGAGCCCCTGGGGGGCTTGGTTCCCAAGGAGACTAATCCCACTTGCTTAGCATTAGGTATCACTAGGGCAAAAGAGCTCTAGTCTGGAGCTCTGCAGAGAGGCCCTTGCGCAGGCTGGAGCTGGGTCCCTTTGCCCCATAGGAAGTGAAGTGCATTGATGTCAAAGCCATTCAAGTGAGTGTGCTCACTCAGGGTGTAGGAGGAGGGGCTGATGGGCTTGGCAGGATCTGGCCACTGACTGCTGAAACTAATTTCATCTCAGATAGAGCTCTTCCCCAAAGGAAAGTAGATCAAGGGGGAAAGAAACTGAGACCATGAGGTAGGGTCTACATGAGCAATTTAGTTGGATATTGGAAGCTCTAAGGATTTATTTTGGCTTCAGGTGTTAGTTATTTCAAGTAGAAGTTATTCTTTATTGCCTCATTTTCTATAGTTTTCCATAAACACCCTTACTTTCACATAACCATATCTCTGTTCGGGCTGTTCCCAGAGATATTGCTTGTTTTCTCGGTATGCTCAAATGCATCATTTAAGTCTTAGCTCAAATGCTACCTGTCTATGCAGGCTTCCCTGACTTTTCTGAGTCGACTGGTGGGTCCTTTGATCCCATCAACTATTACACCTTTAATTTACTTCCATTGAGACATGTATTATGTTATATTACAATGACTTGTTTGCATGTCTTTCCATCAGAAAGGGTAGAGATCATGGCTTCTGGTATCTGTATTCCCCAGTACTAATACCAACATTGTTGGTGTCAATAATATCTGAATGAATAAGTGACTAGATGGATATTTTATGTCTAAGGATCAATTTTGTGAATCAGGCTATAGAACTTCCAAGCCATGAGTATCTTATATGTCTTGATATAGCTTTATGTTGACAAAGAACTTCCTCTTGCTCACATGGATTTTCACAATAGCCTTATCAAACTGGTTCACATTATTATTCCCATTTTATACATGGGAATATTGGGGGTTCAGATGGCTAAGTGACTTTTATATAACCAGTTAGATAATAAAAGGAAGATTGAACTCCAATCTCAGGCTCTAATTTCAGCTCTTCCTCTGCGACATTGTAAGTTTCTATAGCCCGCAAGTATAGCTGCTCTCTTGCATTTGAAAATAATCACTTTGTTGGGGGAAAGAACAAATGATGCTGGTTTTATAGAGTGATGTGTTGTTAAGAAACTGGTGAGACCTAAGGAATCAAGAACATGGAAATTTGTGGAGCTGCTGTTTCATGCCAGGAGCTTTCATATGCCCCAACTCACAAAAACCTTGAGGAGTTGAGATGATCTCTGTTGTACAGAGAGAAAAAAGTAAGACTCAGAGGTATTATTTGCCTGCTATGTCGTGTAATTCTCACAAATACTCTGAGAACAGTTATGACCATCCGAATTTTCAGATAAGGAAACTGAGCCTTAGAAGATGAACTGACTTGTCCAAGAACATTCACCTGGCAAGTGGCAGGCCAGAATTTGAACCCGGCCTTATTAACTCCAAACAATCTCTGAGCTTAAAACTCCCAAGATAAGGAAGTGAAGGGATTTTACATATGAAACTTTTCACATTCCATTTATTTTGAATATGATTGTGTTAGGGCTTAGTTAACTCTCTGCAGATTACAAGAGATTTTTCAGACTAAAGATATCAATTAAATGTAAAGCCATATGCAATCTGTGTCTGGGGATTTGTAAGAGTTGCTCAGTTAAAAGAAGGTGAAAAAAAGATGTTCTTAGCTGTCAGACCTGAAGGCCTATGGAATGGTCATGTCAGAAAGGAGAAGGTAAGTGCTGACAGCCACATCTGACAGGTGAAAAACACAAATTGGTTAACAGGCTCACACAATTTTCTCACTGCAAATGTCACCAAGAGTAAAACAGTCCGATCATGAAGAACAAAATCCTGTGTTACTCTAATAAAAGGAATATTATAACTGAGCCACCTTAATTAAAAAAATAAAAAGTTTGATTCAGCCATGTTTGCTTGGATAGTGTCTGCTTCAATGGGGAATGCTCTCTGGCTTCTCTTCTTTGCTAAGTCTGTACCTTCAGGGTGCTCAAAAATTTTGCTACATCCTGGAAAATGGAGGCTTAAAGAAAATAATTTTTTATTTTTTTTTTATTTTAGAGAGAGAGCACACACATGTGAGTGGGGGAAGAGCAGAGGGATTGAAAGAGAGAGAATCCCAAGCAGGCTCCGTGCTCAGGGAGGCTGATGCAGGGCCCAGGACCCTGGGATCGTGACCTGAGCTGAAATCAAGATGCTCAACCAACTGAGCCACGCAGGTGCCCCTCAAAGGAAAGAGTTTTACAAGAGATGGTCTGCATTTCCCTGGGGCAGACTCTGCACCTAAATTATCATAACTTACTTAGAGAACTCTTTATCACACATCTTATGTGTCTTTTCTATCATGATGTCTTCATATATGTGATCTCATTGAATCCTCACGAACACCCTGTGACAGAAAAGACACATAAGGGAATATAGTCACCTTTGTAGTGTGTTAGAAAAGTAAGGGCAAATACCCAGCACAGGCTATGCAAGAGTCAACAAATAAGGATTTTCCACAGGATGTTTCCTTTAAGTATGACAGACACCCATGAGGTGGGCACCCTTACCTCCATTTAATGTGAATAAAAGACAGAAAGAGGTTAGCTGGTTTGACCAAAGCCATGTACTCATCAGAATCTGGATTTTAACCCAAACCACAGAGCTATTGAGTGGTGGAGCTAAGACAGAATGGGGGAAAGACCAGTCTTTTCTGAATCATCTTCTATGCTCTACCATATTGCTCATTTTCTCTATCTGAAGAGGATTGCCCAGGTGAAACTGGGTCGAAGTGAACTTCAGAGTGATCCTGAACAGAAGTTCCAGCTGGACAACTTAAATGGCATGACAAGTAGGGGAGAGGTTCTGATCCAGATTTTGTCCTAAGGTGCTGAGAGTTTTATACACACACAGGGTTCTCTCTCAAGCACCTGCTGGCTTAGTGGAGCAACTCCTTTCTCCTTTGCCTCCTGCTGTCCATCTACAATACTAAAAGATGGACCAAGCGCTTGCCTCAATTTACTATAAGCTAGTTGTTACTTTTACCAATAGAAACAAGGGTATAATAGAAATAGGGTAGAAGAAAGAGCATTGGTCTTAAGAGTCCTACAGACACTCCAGTTAGAGTCTTAGGACTGGGGCTACATCTTTTTTTTTTTCAACGTTTTTATTTATTTATTTTTGGGACAGAGAGAGACAGAGCATGAACGGGGGAGGGGCAGAGAGAGAGGGAGACACAGAATCGGAAACAGGCTCCAGGCTCCGAGCCATCAGCCCAGAGCCCGACGCGGGGCTCGAACTCACGCGGGGCTCGAACTCACGGACCGCGAGATCGTGACCTGGCTGAAGTCGGACGCTTAACCGACTGCGCCACCCAGGCGCCCCGACTGGGGCTACATCTTAAAGAGACCCTGGTTTCCTTTTCCCATCTTATAGATGAAGAAGAAGAGGCCAAGAGGGAGCACAAGGTCTGTCAAGAACTTAGGAATGGCTTTGGTGTTGAACTGGAGGGGATATAGCTTACGCGGCCAACTCAACGAACCTCTCTGAGGCTGTTTTTTTCATTTGTTAGATGAATATATGGTTACAATATGCACTTCACAGGGATACTGTTCACAGATTAAATGAGATAATGTACGGATAGCGCCTGGAATAAGCGAGCGCCCAGTAGCTGGTGGCTATTATTGTTACCAAAGCTGGGCTGAAACACACTTCTCTGGACTCCTGCCTTCTCGACCTCAGAGAGTCTCACGCGCCAGGGCGTGGTTGTAGAGGAGCTAGAATTTGTGGACGGGCCATCTAATCCTCGCCTCGTGCAGCTGCAGCTTGGCAAGAAAAGCGCCCCAGAGCGAAGGGAAACGAAGGGGTTAAAGTGACGAGCTTGAGAAAGCCCAGAAAGCTAGAAAAACGGCTCCCCCCCCCCCCCCCCCCCCCACCTCACCACCCAGGCTAAGTAAGCCCCTCCCCTCCACCACCGGGGCGGTAGCCGCGCTCTCCCTCCCTCCGCCCCTTGCTTACAAGACCTAATGAGCTCCCCCGCAAGGCCGAGCCGCGAGCCGGGCCCGGAGCGAGGAGGCTGCGCCGCGCGCGCCGCGCGAGGGCGGGAGCCGGGCCTGGGTCGCGGGCGGGAACCGGCCGGGGACGCACCCGCCGCGCTGCGGGTCTCCTGGGAGTCGCGGCGATGGCGGTGCAGGCGGCCCTCCTTAGCACGCACCCCTTCGTCCCCTTCGGCTTCGGGGGCTCCCCGGACGGGCTGGGGGGCGCCTTCGGAGCCCTGGACAAGGGCTGCTGTTTCGAGGATGATGAGACCGGGACGCCAGCGGGCGAGCTGCTGGCGGGCAACGAGGGCGGGGACATGCGCGAGGCCACCCGCGACCTGCTCAGCTTCATCGACTCGGCGTCCAGCAACATCAAGCTGGCACTGGACAAGCCAGGCAAGTCGAAGCGGAAGGTGAACCACCGCAAGTACCTGCAGAAGCAGATCAAGCGCTGCAGCGGCCTGATGGGCGCCGCGCCCCCTTGCCCGCCCTCTCCGGGCGCCGCCGACACGCCCGCCAAACGGCCGCTCGCCGCCCCCAGCGCCCAGGCCGTCGCGGTCCCGCCCCACGGCAAGGCTGTCCCCCGGCGGGAGGCATCGCAGGCCGCGGCGGCCGCCAGCCTACAGAGCCGGAGCCTGGCCGCGCTCTTCGACTCGCTGCGCCACGTCCCTGGGGACACCGAGCGGGCCGGGGGTTCGCTGGCTGCGCCCGCCGCCGGGCTCGGCGGAGCGGGCGCCGGGGGCTCGGGAGGGGAGGCGGCCAGCACCGCGGGAGGTACGGCGGTCCCCGGCGCCAGGAAGGTCCCGCTGCGGGCCCGCAACCTGCCCCCGTCCTTCTTCACCGAGCCGTCCCGGGCGGGCGGCGGCGGCTGCGGCCCGTCGGGGCCCGGCGTGAGCCTGGGCGACTTGGAGAAGGGCGCCGAGGCCCTGGAGTTCTTCGAGCTGCTGGGGCCCGACTACGGCGCCGGCACCGAGGCGAGCGTCTTGCTCGCCGCAGAGCCTCTCGATGTGTTCCCTACGGGAGCCGCCGTCCTGCGGGGCCCCCCGGAGTTGGAGCCCGGTCTCTTTGAGCCGCCACCTGCGATGGTGGGGAGCCTACTGTACTCCGAGTCCTGGAGCGCCCCGGGCTGCCCCCAGACCAAGAAGCCGCCCCTGGCTGCCCCCCGCGGCGGCTTGACCTTGAACGAGCCCTTGCGCCCCCTGTACCCCTCCGCCGCGGACTCTCCGGGAGCGGAGGACGGGCCTGGCCTTTTGGCGTCTTTCGCCCCCTTCTTCTCAGACTGCGCCCTGCCCGCGCCACCGCCGCCGCACCAGGTGTCCTACGATTACAGCGCGGGCTACAGCCGCACGGCTTACTCCAGCCTCTGGAGACCGGACGGGGTTTGGGAAGGGGCGCCCGGGGAGGAGGGGGCGCACCGGGACTGATGGAGGGGTACCGTAGCCTCCACTTGGAGACCAATGTGGGGAGCTCCCGCCTCTGGGTCTCTCCTAAGCCTAAGAACGCTGGGAAAGTGCACGTGGAGATGAAACGATCTAAAAATATTCACTTAATAAAAGAAACTTACGAAAAAGAATTGAAGAGGAGTTGGGGGTGGTTTTAATCACAGCCTCAAGTGTTTAAACAGAAACAAAAAACGTTGGTAGGTTCTTACTGGACCAGACGAGACGGGCTTTGGGAACTGGGGTGGGGCTGGCGGAAGGGGCAAGGGTGGCTCCTGTAGCCCTTCTCCAACTTTTCAGCAAAAGGTCAGTGTGTGTAGTGTGCTTGCGCCTTCCAAGCGGTGCGCTGGTCCCTCCCTTTCCTTCTCCTTTGAGTGCATTATGAATTAAAGCCTATATTGAAAAGAATGGAGCGAAGATATGTTATTGATTTGGGTGTTTTCTTAGAGGTTGGTTCTCATTACGGTCTCTTGGCCTTGCTAGGTGAGAGTGTTATTGAAGACAGGAGGCCAGTGGTCCACTGCTGACCGCCTGTGTGTGGGACTCCTCTCTGCCCCTCAGTGTTTTCTGCTCCCTTCCTCTTCCATTTCTTTTCCACTCTTAACGGTGCTGTTGCTTCTCTTCCTTCTCTTTCTCTGCTCTCTTGTTGCTCTCTTTCGAGATATATAAATAGAAATATATATATATATATACATATATACATACACAGAAATATACATATATATATGTATATTTCTGTAGAAATATACATATACATATGTATATGTATATTTCTGTCAGCTTTTCACGAAAATCTCTGACGTAGGAGGCTTAAATTTGGCAAAACAGGGGGTCAATTTCTTTCCCTTTCCCATTCTTTTTTTTAATCATAATAAAGAGACTTAGTAACAGCATTTAAAGTTGTCTGCCAGCTTTCTGGCAGACAGAATGGGATTCCCTTTCCCATCCCTCGCCACTTTGCGAGGATGGCGCTAGGCACCTTATTTAAGTTTCCTTATCTGACAGGCAGGGGATAATATGCCTTCACTGACCACTTCTTCATAGCTTGGTGGGTAGTGCAGAGGGGAAATACATAAAACTCCTTGGGGCTACTTGATTGGTTCTGCAGGTATACATATTTTATATACATATATTCATGGTTTATACATATGGAAGCCATTAGGATTGTGAGTCCCATGCTCTTTTTTGGCCTCTGCCTGGTGATTGCCCTTTCCCTTACAAGCTGTACATGCTCTCTACCCTTTCTCCTCCTGTTTCATTGCCCAGCCCACCCGCCTAGGTTGGTTTCTACCTCCCTGTGCTTCCTCATTTCCTGTACTCCTCACATCCCTCCATGGAACCGAATGGTGAGGGTGTGATGTTTCCAAAGGAGTCTCTATTCCCTGAATAGCAGATTTGATGATTGGAATCTGAAGGGACCCCAAAGAGTCAGATCTGTTAACTGAGATTTAGGGGAAAGTCAGATGAATGTTTTAACCAGCCATGATGTGGCAGAGAGGACACATGGCATTACCAGGACGGTAATGCCTCTTTGAGGGGCAAAGGACGAAAGACTGGGTGGGGAATAAGCAGCTGGACAGAAAAGAGGGAGCCCTTTAGTTCTGCAGACCTGCCATGAAAATGCATGAAGACCAACACTCAGGAAGTGTAAGGAGATGTCATTTACTGATTAATGACATTGCAAAGAGAGCTGCCTCAGTTCCAGGCAGCCAAGATAGATTCTAGGAATATCTACATGTGAGAAAGTAGAAACCCCAGTGTTACTGAGAAAGATGTTAAAATCCAGATTAATGTTTGTACAAATCAAAAGTGCTGTGATACTTTCAGAAAGGAATTTGTCAAGAAACAAATGGGTATCAAGCCATGGCAGACAACTTTAAATGCTGTTACTAAGTCTCTTTATTATGATTAAAATCTTTCTTTAGATAGCACCACAGGAAATACAGCAATGAGTCTTGTTGATGACGAAGAGAGCTTTTCCAAGAGAGCTTGACCAAGCTTAACCAAGAGAGCTTGTCTGCTGGATTTCTTTCAAAGTGATAAAAAGGGATTAATTCCATTGTGTAAGCAGAGTAATATTCCAACTGTCATTTAATTTATCTAAACTACCTGTGCTATGAGTACAATCCAGGACAGAATAGCATAATAGGAAAACATTAACCCCATGACACTGACTAAGGCTATAGTAGTCACTGCAATGTTTCTTTCTTAATTTCTTCTTTCTTCTTACCCAGTTCAATGAAACAGGCTGACTCCCAGTATTTTGCCATGCCTTTCATTAATAACGATAATACCAACACTGTGTTTCCATGTGTCAGCACTGAGCTTCTGAACAGTGCATGAGGTAGGTGCTCTTATTATCCCCATTTGAAAAGAGAGTCTCAGACAGGTTAAGTAACTTGTTGAAAGCAAGCAATGAGTCCAATATCCAGATCTGTAAGTGTCCTAACACCACGACCTGCCTGCCACTTGCAAGGCTCTGCTGTGCTTTGTTAGTCTATATGGCTCCCAGTCCCCTACATTATGCTACCAGCAGGGTTTCCCAACCTCAACCACTATTGACATTTTGCAGGAGGTAATTCATTGCTGTGCAGGTTGTTCTGTGCATAGTAGAATGTTTAGCGGCATCCCTGGCCTCCACTCACTATATAACTCCTCTAGTAGCGACAGTCGAAAATATCTCCATTACCCCATGTCCCCTGAGGGACAAGATGGCTGCCAGTTGAGAACTATTATGCTAGACAAATATATAGTGTCTATGGGGTGCCTGGCACTTTCACAGACGTGACCTCATTTAATTCTTACAAAGGCCTGTACTTAGGTATTTGTTATTTGTTACAGGTGAAAAGGCTGAAGGGAGGGGTTAAATCAATTAACTTAGCTGTATCTTATCTGTGCTGATTTAAGAGTCATGGACCAGTTACTTAGCTGTATTGAGACACAGTCTTCTTGTTGGCAGAATTGGACAACAATCTTCACAAAGAGTTATCGTGGGGATTTGGCTTAGGGACTATATGCATACCCACCAAGAGAGAGGTAGTCCTTAGCAGGCTTGGCATTATATCAAGGTTTCAAACCATTCTGTTATCCAGGATGCCAAGAATGTGTGCTGGGTCACTATGTAGCCCCATGTCTAATTCCTTTTCTCCCCACATTGCCTTCCAGTCTGAGCACGTGTGTGTCTGACCATGCCACCTGCTGTAAGTAGCAGCCATTAATAATACTCCTGCAAAGGGCTGAATGTATTGTTACTTCCTCTCACATGTCATTTTCTACTGCAGCCTGTGTTAGAAAGTATTTTTGTCTCTTGTTTAGCCACATAATTGTTTGTAGAGTTTTCTTTTTAGGTACAATGGTAGATATTTTTCAAGATCAGAAATATAATATGTAGTTGTATGACTTTGGACAGGCTGGGGATTCTAAACTAGTTGGTAACAATAATTGCACTGTATGCTGCATATTCGTGATTCCCCATCTCAGCCTTGGTGCCTGGAATGTGTTTTAGTGTCTTCCTACATCCTATAAGTGGCTGTCCCAAGCCATTGCTCATCTCCATTCAAGCCTCTGCCCTACCCTTTTCCTCACTCTCACATCCTGACAAGATGGAGAACATCTGTTGTAAGTCTCCCTCCATTTCTCATCCCCTCTTTCACACAGGAGTGTTTCTCTCCAGCAGGCAGGAACTTCTCCTGCCCTCCAGGCTCAGCATCCTGCCCTTTCTACCTCATGAGAACAAGATGTTTCTCCATCAATTATCTTTAGTCTTTTATATCTTTAGCTTCACCCTCATTGGTTCCTCTCATCCTAGATATAAACTTTTAGTATGGATTAAAAACAAGAAATAAGGAGAATAAAGAAGTGGAAAACTCTTTTCTACATATTAATCTATCTTTTCTTTAGAGTTGAGTCTCTCAAGGAAAGAATCCACGTTTTTTTGCCTCCACCTCACCTATATTTATTTATTTATTTATTTATTTATTTATTTTTGTTTTTAAATGTTTATTTATTATTGAGAGACAGAGAGACACAGAGTGTGAGCAGGGGAGGCATAGAGAAAGGGGGAGACATAGAATCTGAAGTAGGCTCCAGGCTCTGAGCTGTCAGCACAGAGTCCGACGCGGGGCTTGAACTCACAAACTGAGAGATCATGACCTGAGCCAAAGTCAGTAGCTTAACCAGCTGAGCCACCCAGGCACCCCTCACCTACTATTTAAACCTTGCCTATTTGGGGTCTTAACCACCCAGTTTGCATGAGAGCATCTCAGTTTTAGCACTGAAAGTTCCAAGAAGCCCCTCAGTCCTGGGCAAACTGGGACAGATGACCACTCTACTTCTGCCCACTGTTTCCCCAAAATTGCTCTCACTGAAACCGTGGTCACCAACCATGAGGTCTTTAGCCGTCACCTTTTTTGGTAGAAGCCCTCACCCCTCACCTAACCTAGTGCTGCATCTGAACAACTGGGCTCCACCTTCCTGAAGCTCTCCTCCTTGGGTTTTGTGGAATCTCATTTTCTTTTGGTTTTCTCCTAACTTTCTGGCCATGCCTACTTCTTGCTGGAACTCCCATACACTGGTGTGACCCTGGCTCCTCTCACTTCTGTCCTTTGCTCTTCATACTCTATACATTCTTTCCTGGTGATGGTAGCTGTTCCCGAGGCTTCAGCCATCACTTAATGTGCTGATGACCCCCAGATTTAGGCCTGCTCGGCTTTCTTCCATCTTAGACTCATTTCCCCACCTATTTCCTAGACTTCTCTTGGAGGGGTGGGCTCATAAGCTTTCAAGCTTTATGTCCAAAATCAAACACACACACGACTGGAGTAGCCCACAGTCAGCCTGGCCACACTTTTCTCGTAGTATCCTGACCCAACAGTTACCTTGGCCTATTCCATACTAGCTTCTAAGTCAGTATGTCTCAAATATTTTTCTTCATGACCTTCAGAAAAACCTCATTTTATGTTATGTCACAATATATCGATATCCCTATTCGTGTGAATTCACAGCCTTATAAACATACTCATATTTGATAATTTAAATATTATTAGATTATAATCTATATTAATATTCAATGTCTATTGTCTATTCAACAGACAATCTTTTTTTTTTTTTTTTTTTTTTTTGCAAAGCCAAGATTCTTCTTAGGAGCTATGTGAAACACTGATACTTTCTTTTCTATTTACTAAAACCTGTCTATTATCCACTCTATGGCTTTTATGACTCATTAATGAGTTGGGCCTGCTGTTTGAAAGATGCTCTTCTAAGGTACTCTTGTGTATCTCCTCGGCACTTCTTTGCCAATGTCACTTCCCTAGTTTGGGCACTCATCACCCCTCACCTAACCTAGTGTGATGATCTCCTAATGGCTTTCCTGTCTATGAAGTCATGATCATTTAATCCATCTTAACCATCTCTCTCACCGAGATGATATTTTTAGAAAGCAACTTTAGTGCCATCATTCCTTTCCTTAAACTCTCTCAGTGGCTCCTGTCACTTTCAAGGTGAAGTTCAAAGTCCTTAGCTTAAATGTGTGGCTCCTGCCTAGTCTCACCTACCAGTCCTCTATAGTACCTGTGTTTCAGGAATTTAATTCTAATTATAGATAGGTGCTTGAATACTCCATACACATATCACCCCCATAAATTTGCGTCTGTCCTATCTATACCTAGAATGTATGCCTCATTTTCTCTGCTTGCTAATTTCTACTAACCTTATTATTCTCAGCTTAAGTCTCAACTTCTTTTTTAACCTCCCTAGATCAATTAAGCACTTCTACTCTGGAATCATCTATGATATTCTGAAACCCCAGGCTTACTCTCTTGTAGCAATTGCACTGTTATAACACTTGTTATTCCTCTGCTTCCTCTATCGGGGGCAGGTACTTGCTTCTGCATTCTTCTCACTTTTTGGAATCTGGTAATGGCAACATGTTATAAATGATTACTGGATAAGGTTTATGGTGCTTTAGAGATGAAAAAGAAACTTTCCATTCATCCGCACATTTGAGCTTCACCCCAAACTTGTCAATTTCCCAAATAATCATATGTCACTATTAAGGATCTACTGTGCAAAGAGAGCCCCTTTCTGTAGGAATACTAATTGTAGCAGGAATTGTGTATGTGGAATAACAACCACAATAGTAATTTTGTCAAATCAAAGAGCAGAGTTGTTTTGCCTGGAGCAGTGCATTTGGTGGCAGACATTGAGGATATTGTGACACGCTTTCAATCATTTGTCCCATAGAGTGTGACCAGAATTTTCCTCTGTGAGATCAACAATAAGTAGAAACCCTGTTCTTAATGAGTCTGAAATTGAGTTGAGCAGTTGACACAATGAAATGTTCAGTGTCCATAAGGAAGTGAAGAAACAAAATAATCTGAAAGATGTCACAAAGTACTGGATAGTTTTTTTTTGCTAAATGAATGGTATAGGCATTTTTTTCACTTTCAAAAGGTGATGTGACATTCCTGTAAGCATATTTCAAATTGATAAAAATCATATATATTTCCCCATAGAATGTAAAGGCAGAGAGGGAGGGAGGGAGAGAGAGAGAGAGAAAGAAAGAGAGAGAGAGACAGAGATAGAGAGAGGGAAGTGGGGGAGGGGAACCAATATATGGCTAGATTCCTGGCAAGTGGTTCAAGATCCATTTACTACCCATAGTAAATATTTTGCATTGAATTGTGTTCCCTCAATAAGATATGTTGAAATGCTAACTCCCGGACCCTCAGAATGTGATCTTATTTGGAAATAGGGTCTTCACAGAGGTAATCAAGTTAAAATGAGGTCAGTAGGGTGGGAGCTAATCCAATATGACTGACACCTTTATGAAAAGATGCCAAATTTCCAAAAGAAATTTGGACACAGAGATAGATACCTACAGGATGACGATGTGATCAAATGAAGAGAGAAGACAGCCTTGTGACTGGATTGATGTGTGTGAAAGCTAAGGAGTACCAAGCATTGTCCACCAAACACCAGAAACTAGAAGAGGCAAGGAAGGATCTTCCTCTAGCATCCTCATAGACAGTGTAGCCATACCGACAGCTTGATTTCAGACTTCTACCTCCACAACTGTGAGTTAATAAATTTCTGTTGTTTTAAGTCACCCAGTTTGTGGTACTTGGTTACAGCAGCCCTAGGAAAAATAATAAAATAATGAACTCTATGGCAACTAAAATTATTCCTATTTATTATGCCATAATGTGTTTTTTTGTGCTTAAACAAGACCTATATAATCAGACCACATTTATTTCATTTTATTGCAGGGAATACTAGGAAAGGGACTTTGTATAGATGTAACAAAAACCCTGGAAGCTGTCCATAATTTGAGGGAGGGGCTCTCAGTAGCCCCTTCCTTGCCTCAGCCTTGGTCAGAATGAAGCATGTCTGGTAAAGTGTTGTGTCCACTACTTGCTGGACTACTCCACAGTAGTTCAACTACTATTGTTGAACTTCACCCCATCCAGCTGCACTCAGCTGCAAATATTCAGCATCTGGACCAGTAAGAATCTATCTTGACTGTGCATGGGGAATCTGCTCTTCAACAAAAGGTGGTCTAATGGCCACCTTGGTACCCCGTGGTGGGGGTGGGGAAGCAAGCAAGCATGCTCAAGATGGTACAGCCTTTTGTCTACTCTCCTTGGCATGTACTTGGTCTGTATGACATGGTTTTTTCTCTGTCTCCCTCTGAAGCTCAGCTGGGTCTGGAGGTCTATTAGGATGCCCAGCTGGGGCTGGCACCCTTCCTCTTTGCTAGACTTTAGGCTTGTGTGTGCAGGCCCTGTGTGTCCTGTTCATTGTTATACCATCTGGGACCATCTGACATTCAGGGACTCAAATATTTATCATAAGAACAGATTTCTAGCCCTCCTTGCTATTGTCCTTCCTTGCTACCAAATTCTCAGCACTTACAGCACTTCTTTAAGTAGACTCAAAGATGCCTTGGGATAAGAATACTGTTTCTTATGGGACCATCATTCATAAAGTAACAACCCTGAATGTCTCACATGTCCTTCTCATCCTGTTCTTCCCCTGACACACATCCAAGTCCAAGTCACACTTGTCTTTAAGACCTTATGAGTAAGCTGCTGTTTCACTTTGACTATATCACCCCTCTCCCAGGCCAGCACAGCACCCCACCTAGAGGGTGTCCCTGGGCCTACAGTTTTTCCTAAGGGAAAAGAGAACCCTAGGTGGACATCCAGCTCCTCTAGCATTCTGGGATGCTTCCCAGGAGGTCCACTTTGATCTTACCTCATCCCCGAGGCAATTAGTGATTCCCTTAGGGCTAGGCCTCCAGGGATTAGCTAGAGACCTAGAAGAGGGAGAGGCTCAGAGCAGCTAGTGTGTAGATTGGCCGATTGCATTCCTGCTGGTGGTGGCACCCCAGTGGAAAGCCCAGCCAGGGATTTTACCTATCTGCAGAGCCCAGCCAATAGCCTTGTCTGGCCAGGGAGGTTGGTTGGCAGTTCTGCCCAGTTTGAGTTCCCAGCTGTAGATCCCATTCTATGGACCTGCCCAGACAGGGTGGCAAGCTAAAAGACCTGCCTAACTACTGAGTATAGCTTTCAGCCCTGCTTAATAAGAGAGCCCGGCCAGAGACTGTAGGGAGGCTTAGAGCTCAGTTCATCACCCTGCTCGGGCAGGAGGCTAAGCCAGCAACCCTGCCTAACTGCAGAGCACTGCTTGTAGCCTTACCCAACTAGGGAGCCTGGGCATCTGCCTTGCCCAGTCTCAGAGCCTAGGTTGATTGCTAAGCATAGTTTCCAGCCCCACCCCATCAAATATCTTGAATAGCAAGCCCAGCCTACAGGAGAGCAAACCCAGCAGCACTTGCATGAAATCCAACCTGTGATCCCACCTAACTACAGGTACAACCTGTGGCCCTACTTGATCATGCAGTCTAGCCAGCCACATTTTACGAGGCCAGCATTACCCAGATACCATAGACATATAACAGCACTAAAAGAAAAGAAAACTATAGGCCAACATCCCTGAAGAACATAGATGCTCAACAAAATATTAGCAAACTGAAGTCAACAGTACACTAAAAGGATCCTATACTATGATCAAGTGGGATTTATTCCAGGGATGTAAGGATGGTTCAATATACGCAAATCAATAAATGTGATACACCACATTAATAAAATGAAGAATAAAGTCATATGACCGTATTAACAGATGCAGAAAATCATCTGACAAAATTCAACATTGTCTTAGGATGAAAAGTTTCAACAAAGGTACAGAGGGAATATACCTGAATGTAATAAAGTTATTATGTGACAAACCCATAGCTAACATCATACTCAACAGTGAAAAGCTCAAAGGTTTTCCTTTGAGATCAGTAACAAGACAAGGATGCCCACTCACCACTCCTATTCAACATAGTACTGGAGGTCCTGGCCAAAGCAATTAGGCAAGAAAAACAAAGAAAAGACATCCAAATCAGAAAGGAAGAATTAAATTGTTTCGCTTTGCAGATGATGTAATTTTATATGTAGAAAACCCTAAAGCCTCCACCAAAAAAAACAGAACTAATAAACAAAATTTATAAAAATTCAGGGTCCAGAACCAACATATGAAAATCAGTTGTGTTTCTAAACACTAACAGTGAGCTATCTGAAAAAGAAATAAAGAAAATAATCCCATGTACAATAACATCAAAAAGAACAAAATATTTGAAATAAAATTAACCAAGGACAGAAAGATCCATACACTGAAAACTAGAAAACTTTGATGGAAGAAATTGAAGAGGATGCAAATAAGAGGAAAGATATCCTGTATTCATGAACTGTATTAATTCTGGGGTCTGATAAATCTGCTGCCATCATTGCCTGTCATACAACTCAGGATCATGGAATTGTACAGATCAGACACATGGCAGAGACTGAACAGCTAAGGAGATGAATGCAGACTAAGCCCTTGCTTTCTCTGCTCTCCCTGAGCTATGTACCCAAGGAAGGGGATGCTGTCATCTTGTTCCTCTTCTTCCTCCTTCTTCTTCTCCTTCTTCAGATTTGCACAAAGGTACTGTGTAGGTAGCTGTGGCCCTGGGGGTCACCGCTGACAACTGATCCTACTCAGAAGAACAGACTTGCTCCCATTTGCTGAGAAGGTCTCATGTGGGAAGGCAATCTCTTCTCTCAAGACCAGAGCCCAGGAACATTGGGTCAGGACTGGCTGTGGCATATGTAACCTCAGGGATCCAGCCCCACCATGCTCCTCTTTCTTTTCTTTCTTTCTTTCTTTCTTTCTTTCTTTCTTTCTTTCTTCTCTTTCCTTCTTTCTTTCTCTTTCTTTGGATCTCCTTGGGTCATCAGCTTTTCCTTTTAACCCCCTTCTCTGAACTGTGGGTGTTATGGACTGAATGTTTGTATCCACCCAAATCTGTACATGGAAAATTAATCCCCAGTGTGGTGATATTTGGATGGAAAGGCCTTTGGGAGGTGATGAGGTCATGAGGGTGGAGCTCTTATGAATGGGATTAGTGTCCTTATCAGAAGAGGCCAGAGAGCTAGCTCACTCTCTTTCTATCCTGTGAGGACACAGAAAGAAGACAGCTGTCCATAAACGAGGAGAAGGGCCTTCCTTCACCAAGGACCCAAGCACACTGGCACCCTGATCTTGGACTTTGAGCCTCCAGAATTGTGAGAAATAAAGATCTGTTGTTTCAGCCACCCAGTCTATTGTACTTTGTTATAACAGCCTGAGCTAACTAAGACTGGGGCTCCTTACCTTCTTCTTTTTTTTTTTTTTAATATTTATTTATTTTGGGGAGAGTAAAAGTAGAGGAGGGGCAGAGAGAGGGGGATAGAGGATCCAAAGTGGCTCTGCGCTGACAGGCTGACAGCAGCGAGCTTGATGTGGGGCTTGAATGAACTGCAAGATCATGACCTGAGCTGAAGTCAGATGCTCAGCTGAGCTACCCAAGTGCCACTGGGCTCCTTACTTTTAAGGTGGGGCTCCCTCAATGTTTCTGGTTTATTTCCTGTTCCTGTCTGTGATCGTTCCTATTGTAGCTTGCAATTCCCACCTTCTGGGAGGGCTCACTGAGGGTGGGTGCTGGCTACATTAGTCAGGGGGTCTGAATGTTTAGGGGCATCTTTGGAGGATCTGCAGTCAGACAGAGCTGACTGTTAATTCCTGCCTTTCCCCTGTAGCTGTGTGCCCTTGGGCAGATTACTAAACCAGAACCTCAGTTTTTAATTCCATCAAATGGCAATGACGATATCACATAGGATTGTGGCTGCACTAGATGACATCTATAGAGACCCCAGTATTGTATAAAGACCACTCATAAACAGTAACTATTATCGTTACCATTACTGCTCAGAGAGGCCTCAGCAGAGAGCTTGAACTTCTCAGTCCCTCCCTTCTTTGCATCGAGTGAGGAAGGGCTCTGGAAGCCCCAGGATTTTCATCTCGGGATTTAAAAGGTCACTGGAAGCTCTGGTGCTGAGAAAGGCCCATCCCTCCACAATGACTCAGAAGCCGTGACTAACCAGTCCCTTCACACGAGCTGGCTCATAAAGGAGCAATGGCAGAGCGAGACTTTACCCTAGAAGACAAAACAAATTCCCCCACAAAGGACCCCCAGCAGCGGCTGGCCAGGAGTCTGCATCTTCCTGGCTTCTGTGTCTCGTCCTTTTCCTGGCAGGGAGCTGTCCTCCCTCTGAGGGCCCGAAGGTGGATGGTCAGTGCTGTTCCCAGTGAGCCTCCGGGGACACCCGAGTCCTGGGTGCAGAATGCTGCTCAGAACCTGATCTCTTAATCAATTCTGTCCATAACAACAGGACTTCAATGCATGGCCGGGGAAGAAGTGGCTGAGAGAAACTCGGGACACATTTGAACAGTAGCCCAGAACTCAGACAGAATCTGAATCACCTTGGCACAGGCCTGGGTCTTGGTTGCTGCCAGAACATTGTAAGAAAAGCCATTCTTGCCCACACAATGGCATGAGGAAACAGGAAGTGAGGCAACATGACTTTAATTACTATCCTTTCTATGGGCAGGGCCACAATTCAGTGCGAGGGCCTTACCTTTGCTCCTGTATGTTACCACACAGCAACTGCTGAGAGCAAGTTGGAAAATAGTGGAAAATGGGAACAATTACAAGTGCAACAAGAGCGACCCTGGGCCTGGAGGTCCGAAGCTGCACTAGAGACAGACCCAGGCTGACCTGTGCTGAATTCTGCTTCTGTCTTTTCCCAGGGATGCCTGCCACTGGTAGAATTATTGAACTTTTCTAAGTGTTGGCTTTCTCATCTGGAGAGTGAGAATACAAATACTCCCTGTTTTTTAGGGTTGGTTGATGATTAGAAATCCTGTATATAGCTACTGGCAAAGGGCCAGGCACAGAGCTGACTCCCAGGCAAGGGTAGGTATTGTTATTTCTAACCCTTGGATGTAACCAATCCTGCTACTTACAAGCGCTGAGTGAGTCAGTCACGTGACCATTTTTGAATGCGTTTTCTCAAATGAAGGCTCTGGTGTCTCTGCTGGTGGCTGTGAGATGAACTAAAATATAAACAGTCGCCAGCATAGTTTATGCCATGTGCAAGGCATCAGTAAATATTAGTGGAAACTGAAACTCACATAGTCAGACAATACAATCCTTTCTTTAGCTGTGAACTTTTTTCCATTTCATCTGGAGTCTGAGGAAGACCAAAGTCCTGTTGGCTATTTAGTGGTGTCCCACTCTATTCCTCATACTTGTAGCCGAGTTTTAGATGGGCTTGATATCATTTCTTCTTCTTGTTTAATTTTTATTTCATAATCATAAACTTTGTACTCCAGATAGACTCGGAAGGAGTAAGAAAAATATGGAACCCAGAGACTTGCAGTGAGATATTACTTGTCCTGCTTACTTCCTTATGTCGTAGTGAAGAGCAAGGGAGGCAAAGCATTGGCAATAATATGTAGAAGGCAAAGAACACAACAGTGGAAAAAGTCACAAGTTCTGCATCTGCCCTCAGTTGCCTTGTGATCTTGGGCAAATTAATTTCCCTTTTAGTCCCTTAGTTTCTGCAACTGCAAAATGGGACCAGTAATGCCTAATGCTGGCCTCGGTGGGATGTCATGGGGACCAAGTAGAGGGTGTTTGTGAAAGCATTTGAAAAAGTTGACAGCTTGCATTAAATTACAGTAGTATAATAGTCTTTATTTCACAGATGATGAAACGGAGTTAGTGTGAGGTGACATCCCCCTGAGCATTCAGGGCAGAGCTGGGGATCTGGCCAAGCCTTGTGGGCTCCGTGTCTCTGCCTCCTGTGGACATCCTCCGTGCTCTGCTCAACAGCACTGACTTCTCTTTACTCTCGGTTGCCAAACTTCCCAAAGTGAAGGCAGGCCCAGACCCATTCTTTGCGGGAGGCCACGAAGAAGAAGGCCATTTATATCTCTGTTCAGATGACTGGAAAATCCTTTTGTCCTGCTTCACTGGAAAGCATCTCAGATCAAAACTTGGGGAATCTAAGAGCCTAAAGAGCCATCTAGTGGTAACACCTGTGAACGACTCCATCTTTGGTTGGTAGCTCCACTGGCATGGAGGTAAGAGGAACAGATTTGTTTTCTTCCCCTCTTAAATTTGTCAATGCTGGCAACCACCAAATGGAAATTGATGTAATTCTCCACCCTCTCTTCTTGTAGACAAGACTGCAGAGTGGTGCTGGATGAAAACTGGGAGCTTCTGCAGGCTTGAACTGCTACAAAGTTACAATTTCTATTCTTAGGTTCTGGCTTGCAGTTAGATGTGCCCATGTGACTGAGTTTTAGGCAGTGGAATGTGAGTGGAAACAATAGGATTCACTTGTAGGTTGGGCTCATAAAACTTCCCACATGTGACCCTCTATGCTTTTTGTCCTTTTGTAGTTTGATGGAGATGGGCAAGACTGTCTTTGAATTCATGACTAACTCCGTGTCATTGCTTAGCCAGTTGCTGGACTGGCTTCACCTCTGCCCATGTGCCACTGGGCCATCACTGTGGGTTCTACTGATGAATGGTAGGTGGTATGGGAGACTGTCCACTGTCACTGAGCTCCTCCACTGTCAATGTTAGGAAAACCCTGTTGTGCCATGCTGGGGTTTTGTGTTATAGTCACTACCATGACCATTTCTCCTAGTCTTGGGTCTAAGAAAACCAAAGACCTTTGCACCATAACCTTTTAAAATTCATGAGGTCCTGGGTTTTGGCACCAACCTCTGCCCTCAACCCCTCCCAGCCACAAAACTCCACCCCCCCCAAACAAAACAAAACAAAATTCCCAACAAACTGACCTCAATTCTTATTCTGCATAGGCTTGTCCAGCAGGGCCAATTCAGGTGTGGCCAAGTAGATTTAGGGAGGCCATTCTGTAGCAGACTTTTCATATCAAAGCATGTGCAGATGTTGTAACTGGACTGCCTGCTCTATCATTTACTAGTTCTTAGCATTTGAAGAATCTACTTAACTTCTCTGCTTGGGTCCTCTCCTCTGTAAAATATAGATAATACCAAGATCTACCTCATAGTGTTATTATGTGTTATTGTGAGGATTGAATGAGAGACTATGCTTAGAAGGTGCATGGCACATAGCAGGTGATAAAGCCTAATAATTTAAGCAGAAGCTTAATTTTCTAGCAGACGGGGAATCGCTTTTGCATTACAGTAATTCCTGGCCTGGCCAGCTAGTCTTCTACAGCATAAGCAGTTACAAACCAGGGAAGGGGAGAGGAACAAGGAAGCATTACAAGCTTGAGCCTTTCACTCAATAACTGTTTACTGAATGACTTCTGTATTTGACAGGCTCTGTGCTAAGCAGTGGGGATGCAGTGGGGAGCAAAATGTGCGCGGTCACTTCCTGGAGATTATAGTCTAGTTGGGACACACATATTTTTTTAAAGATTTTATTTCTAAGTAATCTCTATACTAATGTGGGGCTCAAACGTAGAGCCCCAAGATCAAGAGTCACACGTTCTACCAACTGAGCCAGCCAGGTGTGCTGGGACACCTATTTTAATCAGTTGAATACACAATAAATAAATGGCATGAGCTCTGATAAGTGATATGAAGGTAGGGTACATGTTGTGTAAATGTTTGAAAGGAACGTAAGCCTGGGCTAGTCTGAGAAAGTTTTTTGCTGCCTAGGAGGGGACTGGTTCATCAGAAGCCTGTTTGCCTGAGGGTCTGAGGAGCCTCTAAAAAAGACCTTGCCCCAAGAGGGGAAAGGTCTGGATAAACTAGACCCAACTAGGAGGCCTTGGTGGCAAACTGGGAAGGGCAAGTTTGAGTATAGTGTGGTGTCTGCTATTTCAGTTTGTTTCCTCATTCAGTCCCTATTGGTTCTGGGTCTAAGTTTTTGAAAAGTGAAGAAGAGGGGTGGGAAGAGGAGACAGATTATGTCACTCATTTGGTAGTGGCCTGGCTTTGCTCCAGAGCATGGGTTAGACATATCTCAGGCATTCTTAAAAATATTCTGAAACTATTTTTGCAGAAGTTGGGGTTCTACATATACAAGCAGAGGCAAGAAAGAATGGAATTTGGATTTTGACCATTACTGTGACCCTAACCTCACTCACAGGTAGCATTTGAAAGTTTGGGGCAATATGGGACCCGTGAAAATTTCAAGTATATTCTTCTGTTGCATGAAGCAGTTTAGACTCTGGGTTACACCACAATGTACCAGGCACTGAGTTGGCATTAACATTATGTGACACAGCTTTTGTCTGGCTCATAATTTGGAAGGGGATACACAGAACTCCAGTTCAAGGCTGATCTTACACCTGAATTTTGTTGGAGATTAAAGTCCCCAATGATGTCACAGTTTGGCAACACTGGGAGGAGGTATTGAGATCTATAATAATGATGTGGTTTAATCATGGCAGGAAAGACTCAGTGAAAATTACTCTTATATGCTTGACCCTTAAGAAATGAATAACTGCAAAATAGTCCAGTGAAGAAATGGGCACAAGACATGAATAGACACTTCTCCAAAGAAGATATCCAGATGGCCAACTAACACATGAAAAATGCTCAACATCACTCATCATCAGGGAAATACAAATCAAAACCACAATGAGATACTACCTCACACCTGTTTGAATGGCTAACATTAACAACTCAGGTAACAACCGATGTTGGTGAGGATGCGGAGAAAGAGGATCTCTTTTGCATTGTTGGTGGGAATACAAGCTGGTGCGGCCACTCTGGAAAACAGTATGGAGGTTCCTCAAAAAACTAAAAATAGAACTACCCTATGAACCAGCAATTGCACTACTAGGCATTTATCCATGGGATACAAGTGTGCTGTTTTGAAAGGACACATGCACCCCCATGTTTATAGCAGCACTATCAACAATAGCCAAAGTATGGGAAGAGCCCAAAAGTCCCTCGATGGATGAATGGATAAAGAAGATGTGGTATATATATATATATATATATATATGGCATATATATATATATATATATATACACACACACACACACACATATATATACACACACACACACAATGGAGTATTACATATGTGTATATATGGTATGGAATATATATATATGGTATGTATATATATGTATATACACACACACACACAATGGAATATTACTCGGCAATCAAAAAGAATGAAATCTTGCCATTTGCAACTACGCGAATGGAAGTGGAGGGTATTATGCTAAGTGAAATTAGTCAGTGAGAGAAAGACAAAAATCATATGACTTCACTCATATGAAGACTTTAAGAGACAAAACAGATGAACATAAGGGAAGGGAAATAAAATAATACAAAAACAGGGAGGGGGACAAAAGAGAAGAGACTCATAAATATGGAGAACAAACTGAAGGCTATGGGAGGGGTTGTGGGAGGGGGGATGGGCTAAATGGGTAAGAGGCACTAAGGAATCTACTCCTGAAATCATTGTCACACTATATGCTAACTAATTTGGATGTAAATATTAAAAAATAAAAAATAAATTAAAAAAAAGAAATGAATAACTGCAGCCATCTGCCCATTAAAAAGAAAGACAAAGGATGCCTGGCATGTCTTTTTTTTTTTCTCTTTTCTTTTTCGCCCTGGGATAGTGATCTCCATGTTGTTTTGACAGAAACAGTTCCATTCTGGAATCTACTTCAATGAGTTTTTAATCCTCTAATTAAATCACTCTTCTGGATGATCCAAAAACACGTTCTGGGATAAAATATTTTACAAGATTTTCCTTTAATGAATCCCACTGGGATCTAGCGGAAGCCTAATTATTTCTCTTAATTAGTTCTCCTATATGAGGAGGCTCAAGACAACTGCTGCTGCTAGTGTCCTCACTTTGCTAAGAGCTTCAGCCCCTGGTATTTGGCAGTTATCACTTACCCAGACAGATGGTGGATGGGCTCATCATCCCAATGACTTGTGTACCCAGTAGAAGAGGATAAATGCATGCTCCACTCAAGAATACTAATTATCTCTCCAGAAAGTGGCTTTGTGAATTAAACAAGTTTTGCTTCAAATTTTGTAGCCACCATGATATGACTCTGGGTCACATATGCAAAGCTCATTTGCATAAGAATGTGATATCAGTGGAATATCTTAGATGGCCTCTGATACTTGGGTTTATACACTATGTATTGTCTCAGGCCCAGTACATATGCCAGATCCATGTTAAGTCACCTTTGACCTCCACTACAATGGGTAACATGGTGTCATGGAAGGACATAGGTTTTGAAGCTACACTTAAATTTGTATCTTATTTCTATTTAAAGTTAGCTTTGTGATGTGCAACTTCCTTAATTTTTCTGATCTCAGTCTCCTGAGCTATACAAAGGACAGAAAATATACTGAGCACTGTTATTGTGAGGATAAAATCTGACAAGCTAAACAATAAGTACTAAGCAGAAAATATTTCTTCATATGTGCCCTTCAAAGCACATGACTTATATCTCTACCCAGCATTTACTTCATTCTACCTTTATGACAAACAGTTTTAAAATTAGTATGTGCAGTCCAGGCATGTAATGGCCTGTAATGGCCATGTGTGACCCACATGTGTAATGGTTCAACATAGTAGAAGTTTATTTCTTGCTCTTGCAACACTCCAGAGGTCCACAGAAGGGGATCTGTTCTATGTAATAGAAGAAGATAAGGCTGGGAAAAGTTGGATTACTAGGCACATAAATATTTCTTTATTAAATATAGGACATTAAGCAAATACAAGATTAAGGGTGTTATTTTCCCATTCAAGCCTTTCTTTTAGTCTGAAGGTAGCTAGCCTCATGTTGAAAAAGAAAGAGAAACATGGGGACAAGCTAGAAAAGAAATAAAACAGACCTCAGAGCTGTGTCTAGGAAAGAAATTAGGTTGTGGGAATTGGCACATAAAACTGAAAGCAAATTATATCCAGTCCAGAGGGGTATATACCTGTCTCTGTCTAGAATGCAGCTCCTTTAAGAGCAGCGATTTTGCTTAATACTCTGAATCTGCTTTTACAGTACCTGGCAATTTATAAATGCTAAATTGAATTGTAGCTCTTGTATCCTTTGAGTGAGAGCTACATTAGTATTGGAGACTTAAGTGCCAGCGTTTGGACACTGCCAGGAGGGGGTGGTGGCGGCTATAATGGCCTTGATGCTAATGATAAGAAATGGGTCAAGGTAGAATCCCAGAGCTGCTGCAACTAAGGAGGATATGTTTATTAAATGTGCCCACAGAAAATATTTTGCTACTTACAGATTCCCATATACCTTTAAAGAGAGCAGGTAATATTAAATGGCAGGTTCTTTGTTCCTTTCAGTGACTTGATAACTTTGGTTCTATAGTTTTGGATAGAAAGGGAGAAAAATAAGGAGTTTCTGGCATAGGGGATGAGGTGAGGACAACTGTCAGGGTAAGGTTAGGGGCAAAGAAAGGAGGAAGGAGAAGTTGAGACAAGAGAGGCTGGAAGCAGGTGGCCTGAAGGGTCTCTGAGTCTCCCTGGTGCAGGGCCTCAAGGGAGTGGTGAGGGAGTACAACCATTCCACTGGAAGCCGCTTCTGTGCTGTGCTGTGTAGCCCTCCTCCCTCCCCAAATCTCCAGCCAAGGCAAGCAGCCTACATAGGCACAGGTGAGGGGAGGCCTCCTTGTGAACTGAAAGAAGAGGAGGGGTGCCTGGGTGGCTCAGTCGGTTAAGCGGCCCACTTCGGCTCAGGTCATGATCTCACGGTCCATGAGTTTGAGCCCCGCGTCGGGCTCTGTGCTGACAGCTCAGAGCCTGGAGCCTGTTTCGGATTCTGTGTCTCCCTCTCTCTGACCCTCCCCCGTTCATGCTCTGTCTCTCTCTGTCTCAAAAATAAAGAAACATTAAAAAAAAAATTAAAAAATGAAAGAAGAGGAAAGTTTCCATTCTGGGAAAAGTGGTATAAACCAGAAAGAAATGTGGAAAAACAGGCGCCTAGAAGGTAAAGCAGTGGAAGCTAGGAGATAAAAGCTCACTTCTCTCTCCAGTGCTCGAGGGCTTCGTGCATCCACAGTACTTGGCATTGAGCTCATTGCACCTTGATCTCCAAAAGCTGGTGGCCCCAGCTGGCATCTTTTCCTCTGAGGAGCAGGGGTTCAAAATTGGAATCTCTGAGCAAGTGCTCATGGTGACAGTACTCATTCCTTCCATGTCCTAGAAGGCAAAGGGACAGTTTTAGTTACTACTAAATGTGGTCCCTAAATGTCTCTGCGGATCCTTCCCTAGTTGGGCCAAACTACCTGTGAGTGCTAAGGCCTCCTTTCACTGCGACTAGACATAGGTCAGAAGGTCCTCTGTGCCTACAGCTGAACAGGGCAGGGGAAATAAGCATTCGTCATTTGTTGGGTTCTAATTAGGTGTCAGGATCACTTCTAGGCATCCCAGCATTGATAATCCTTACAGAAGCTTTACCAGGAAATATTATTATCCCCATTTTATCTATGAGTAAACTGGGCTCAAGGAGTTTAAGTGACTTGTCCAAAAACACATGGCTGCTAGAAGGCAGACTTGAGACTCAAATTCAGACTATTTATTATTTATTATGCATATACTTGTTCATATTATATGTGTATTTTTGGTAAAACCTTGTTCTAGGTGCTGCAGTTATGACAGGAAGACGCTGTCCCTGACCTTACAGAGCTCACAGTATAGCAGGGAACACAGATGAGGGAAATGGGAGTTAAACATATAGAAACCAAGGAGGCAGGTGCTGGCTCACTGCAGGTTTCCAGGCAGGTTTGAAGGAAGGCTACAGGGAACTGAAATTGAGGGAAATGACAAGAAAGAAACTCAAGTGAAGAACCTTGGGATGGAAGTTTTCATTTTTTCAATCTTCACATTTTTCATTTAGTGAAAATAGTGTGTTCGTTTAGTTTCAATAGTGTCTGCCTCCCTGTCCTGTTGTGAGGACCCCATTTAATCTGAAAATATACTTTAAAAAACTCTTCTAGTCATTCATTCTTTACTCGTGCAACTTATGCACTTTTGATGCCTATAGTATTCTAGGACTATGCTAGGTGCTGGGAACACACTGGGAACAAAGCAGATGTGGTCCCACTCCGCCCTCTTGTGGCTGTCAGCCCATGAAGGACCCACCATTTATCCAACAGTCACAGAAATATTTAAACTCTAATAAATGCTCTGCATGTTACTTAAAGCTGAACAGATGGAGCAAACAAGCAAAAGGGAAAAAAGTAAGAGAGAGACAAAGCAAGAAACAGACTCTTAACTACAGAGAACAAATTGATGGCTACCAGAGTGGAGGGGTTGGGGGATGGGTGAAATACATGATGGGGATTAAGGAGTTCACTTGGGATGAGCACAGAGTGATGTATAGAAGTGTTGAATTACTATACCATATACTTGAAACTAATATAACACGGTATGTTAACTAATTGGAATTAAAGTAAAACTTAAAAAAATTTAAAAACAAAACAAAAAAAAAACTGAAAAGAAAGATGAGTGGCTAAATGTCAGGTATTATGGAAGGCTAGTGTGGGGGCCCCTGGGTGGCTCAGTCGGTTGAATGAGACTCTTCATTTTGTTTCAGGTCATGATCCCAGGGTGGTGGCATTGAGCCCTGAGTTGGCTCTGCACTGAGCATGGAGCCTGCTTAAGACTCTCTCTCTCCCTCTGCCCTCTCGCTTGCTCATGCTCTCTCTCTCTCTTAAAAAAGAAAGAAAGAAAGAAACAAACAAACAAAAAGAAAGGCTAGTATGAGAGGGAATTAACTGCAGACACAGGTGTGTTCGCAACGTATTGAATCCCTCTCTGGCAGGCAGCTACTCATTCTACTACACAATACCTAGCCTGCAAATGTTTCATCAGATGATGTTGTGGATGGAACTCACTTTTGAAGTCAGGTAGATCGGACTTCACATTTTGGTTTTGCTTTTTACCAGTTGGGTCACACTTACCCAGTGTGGGTGTTAATTAAGTGGGGTTAATGATGATGATGATGAAGCCCCACCGTGTGCTCAGCAACGTCCCGTGTACATGAATTCATTTATCAAGATTGTTGTGAAGCTTAAGCAGTGTATTTAAAGTATGTGACACAGTTTGTGGACAAAGCAGGAATCCAGAAACAGTAGCCAGTAACAGTGGTGTAACAGGCAGGTGGAAGTGTCTGCCCCCTGCATAAGCAGTAAAGGGGTGCACTGTCTGTGGAGAATTTATAAACAGTAATAAAGCTGTCTGGAAATTGGTTTGCTTTTTATTATCACCATAAACTAGGAATTCTAAACAATGTCAGCTACAAAATACTTGTCCCTGAAAGAGAAGAAAAACAAACCACCGTGAGTACTGTGGAGTTTGAATTAATTATGACATGTACACATATATATGCTTCATCCAGTATGTTTTTTTACTGATCTTTCATCAAAGATTGGAATTTACATGGAAATTAATTCGGAGAACTTACAGTTCTTCCATGAGCCCTCAACACACGTGGACTCAGCTACATGTGTGGGTGTGGAAAGTAAATTCAAAATGATGTGGAATTGTTTTAGCCCATTTTGGGCATGGTTTCCTATGGATCTATATATGTCTGCATTTAAGCAGTAGATTCAAAATAAAAATGGATAGCACAGTGATTGGGAGACGAAGAAACTGGAGTTACTTCAGTTCCATCCTTCTCTGTGCTGATCATTCTTGGAACATCATGCAGTTCGGTCTCTTGGAAGCATTTCTTTATGTCTTTACTGCCCTCTCTTTTATTTTTAAAAAATTTTTAAAAATAATGTTGTATTTATTCTTTTTTAAAAAGATTTTTTAAATGTTTATTTATTTTTGAGAGAGCATGAGTGAGGGAGAAGCAGAGAGAGAGGGAAACACAGAATCCAAAGCAGGCTCCATCCAGGCTCTGAGAGGTCAGCACAGAGCACAATATACGGCTCGAACTTATGAACAGTGAGATCATGACCCGAGCCAAGTCAGACGCTTAACCGACTGAGCCACCCAGGCACCCCTGTTTTATTCATGAGAGAGAGAGAGAGAGAGAGAGAGAGAGAGAGAGAGAGAAGAGCGCGCGCGCACGCGTGCGCATGAGCGGGGCAGGGGGCAGAGCAAGAGAGGGAGACACAAAATCTGGAGCAGGCTCCAGGCTCTGAGCTGTCAGCTCAGCCCGACATACTGCCCTCTCTTTTAAAGAAAAAGTAAGTTAATATAAATATGAAGTCTTAATCCACAGTTCCTTCGTTTTCTACTTTAATTATTTCAGTTCTTTTATGTTTATTTATTTATTTTGAGAGACACAGAGTGTGAGCAGGGGAGGGGCAGAGAAAGAAGGAGAAAGAGAGAGAGAATCCCAAGCAGGCTCCGCACTGTCAGTGCAGAGCCCGAATCAGGGCTCAAACTTTGAACTGTGAGATCATGACCTGAGCTGAAATCAAGAGTTGGATGCTTGACCGAGCCACCCAGGCGCCCATAATTATTTCAGTTTTAATTTTTATTGGCGTGAATGTATATACATAGTGCAAAAAAAAGGGAACAATTTTATCACCTGCATTCCTTGTTTTATCATCCTGATTATTTGTTTTAGTTCATGATTATTACCGAAATCAAATTTATTTTATGGAGGAAGGAGATGTTAAAAAATAACCCCCACTAGATGTCAGATATGTTGGGTATGGGCCATGAATGCTATTCTCACTATTTTTATTCGTTAGATCCGTTAGATGCTTCGTTGTCTCTGCATAAACCTGTCGATAAAATACTATTGCTTCAGCTTCGCTGCTTCAGTTTTGCCTTGGAAGGAAATTGAGGGGGGTGAGTAATGCCTCATTGACTTTCCTGTGACCACAGAAGAAATTCCTGAAACTCAGGCAATTAGTGACTGAGGGGTAGATCATTTATTCTAAAAGCATCAATCACAGGAACAGAGGGATGTGATCAAAATACATGAACGGCTTTAAACTGCTCGCCTGAGACAGAGGAAGAAAGGGTGTTCATTGAATTGAAGAGCTGGAGTGACAGGGGAGAAATCCTCAGGCACACTCAGGTCTTGGTAGCACCTGAAACTGCCCCCTGGACACTCTTTTTGTGAGAGGTGTTCTGGGTAAGGCAGCATGCACTGCCTCTTCCATATTCGTTGTAATTTAACCATCTTTACTGACAGGTTCAGGTATGTGATGGCAGTGGGCTGGGCTGTGCAATCCATTGTGCAAGTTTCCACTGAACAGCTGCCATTCTCTTCCAGCATTTATTGAGTGCCTATGAGGTACAGGTGCTATGCTAGGAAGAACTTTCACATACACTCTTTTAAGAACGTGTGAGACGCTATTAAGAGACAACAATATGTGAGGTAAACAAGCTGGGCTTTGCTGTTAAACAAACCTAGGTTCAAACATGAGCTCTGCCAGTTCCCAGCTCCGTGACACTGGGCAAGTTGCTTAACCTCTCTGAGCCAGCACTTTCTCATCTGTAAAATGGCTTCCCTGAGTAGTTGAGAAAAGTGAGGGCAGCAGTGTAAGTAAAGCCCAAGCATGGCACATGACATAGTAGGCCATAAAATGGGTACTGTTTTTTCTTTTGTTGCAGACGGAGAAGACCTAGAGAGGTGTGTGACTTATTTAGAGTGTAACAAACCAGCTTTTAGTACTTGGTATGTTTATTTCTTACTAGGGTGCCCCCTGCTATGGTTTCCCTCCAGGGGTTTGCAAATCCATACTTCTTTTGCTAGGTGGGGTCTGTCCCCCACGTTGGTGTTGACAGAGGTGATAGAACCACATACAGACATAACATCCCCTGTTAGAGCAAGAAGAGAGTATTTCCCAGAAGAAACTGTTGTACCCCAGATGGGGAAGGTGTGCAGGTGCTGGATAGACAGAATATTGGGTGTCCACTCAGTGGTATTATAGGTCTTATAGTTCTGCATTTTGTTAACTATTCAGAGCTACTAGAGACAACACATGCACGTCCTTAGAATTCCTGGCTTTCTCCTCCTGCTAGGTGATATGTAGTCTATGTGATATGGTTTTTATGTGAGGCTGGCATTGAGTGAAGGTGCTTTAGCTTCCCTAATGTTGAAATTCATGATGGAAGATTCGAGGAGCTCACATTTAGAAAATAGGTGGGGAATTCCCAGGGCCTGCATCTCTGAATTAGGGGTCAGAGTATTGGGAGCATCTGACATCTCCCCAAGAATGCCCTTAATTGCTTCAGGTAAGGATAGGGGCTAAAGCGAAGAGGGGTAACAAAATGCTGCCACAGGAAAGATCCTTTTTCTACCCCCCTCCTCACTTCTAACTTAAAAAAACAATTTCAAAATGTACCCTTTGTATCCATGTGGGAAATATTTGTCCCTTTTCCCCATGATTGGCAGGTCATATGACATTGCTAAAACATCAATGTGGCCCTGATGTTCTATTTATTTTAGTTACTGCAGCACCTCAAAGAGGGTTTTGCTACTATTAATTGGTTCACCTGCTTTATTTGCACTCTTGCCTGCCTATAAACCAGCTGACAGAATTAGGAGCTGCATTTAGACGAGTTTAAGCTCTAGATTATAGAAATAGAGAATTCGATCTTCTGTCTAATTCATTCCTTAGTACATGCAGGCTTAGAAAATGCTTCTTGAATAGAGGAATAAACAGAGATACTTCCACATTTCAGAGACACAGTGTTGTGGATGTAGATTCTGTGATGCAGTTTAGTGTGTAGGATGGTTATTAACATGTGCCCTTCAGATAGACACCTATGGAAAAGAGGGACAGGAAGCAGGACTGGGCAGAGGGGGAAGCTCTTTGAATGCAGGTCTGGTGACAGCCCCAACCAACCCATGGGGGAGCTCTGGAGAGAGAATGGCTCTTCAGGGGTATCTTTGTTGGGCCAGGATCACCAGCCTCTACCTCACTGTGTCAATCAGACATTGTATATAAGTCTCCCTAGGAAGGATGTGACCTTGGGCAAGGCAGCTCTCTGCAGCTCAGGCAATTCTTAGGGCTGACACCAAAAGGCTGTCAATAGTGGTGCACTCCTTTACTGACAGGGAATGTAAGCAGAGCACACTGTGTCCACCATACAACGGTATTTTATCAAAGGGTTGGGTATATATGACTGTGTGTGTGACCATTAACATTCATCAACCCGGAAAAAAAGTGACTTCTACCTTATTTACATGCTTCAACTGGGGTGACATAATGGCCTTTGAACACAAGGTGGCGCCGCAGTGCCAGTTCTGAGGCACTTAGATGAAGCTAGGAATTCTGGAAGAGAGAAAGGACCATCCTATTCTCTTGAGAGAGAGAGAGTGAGAGAGCGAGAGCGAGAGAGAGAGAGAGAGAGAGAGCGAGCGAGCGAGAGAGTGAGCGAGAGAGAGTAAACATAGGAAAGAGGCTGAGATGCTGTTTTGAAGTTGCTTTTTACACTGACAACTGACTCAGAAGAGGTGAGATACCTTCCTTTCTCCCTCCCTCCTTCCCTTCCTTCCTTCTGAAGATACTCACCTTAGTGCCAGCTCCTGGGCTCCAGGCTCTGGCTTATCACTGAGGTAACACAAATGTCAATATTTGGCTTCTCTTTTGGGAGCTTTGATGGAACAAGGAAATGACATCTGTATGTATTCCACAAAGCATGGGCTTCATGGGTGTTACATTCCCAAGTCAGAGCTTAGGCAGTGATGGGGGACCTGGAGAGGAGTTAAAAGCATGGAATTAGAGTACTTAGCTCTCCATCAAGAGGCAGCTGGTAGCACAGGGGTTCAACCCATGGTTCTGAAGTCACACGTCTGGATCTATATCTGACCACTATTACATTCCAGCTGTGCAAATGTAGGCAAATAACATAATCACTTTGTGCTTTTAAAAGGCCTCTTGGCTAGAACTATAATCACAATTCCTCCATCATAGGGCTTCTGTGAGAATTAACTGACAGCTAATCCATGTAAAGGGTTAAATGCCTGGCATATGACTGGACGAACTATTATTTTCAATATTTTCTATTAGTTCCCAGATGTTCTCGAGGATTTATACTTTTCCAGGTTCTATGCTAGTTGCCTAGGAAGCAAGGATGAACACAGAACCCTCATGGAGCTCACAGGAGACAGGTGTCCCTATCAGGCAATTAAAATGAGGCGTGAAATCCTAGGATTGAGACACATGCAGGGTTTATGGGAGCAGGAGAGGCCCCAAACTCATTCTTGATGGGGAAGGACATCAGTGAGGAGCTTGGGGAAAGCTTCTATGCTGAGGTACTTCTTGAACTGTCATTAAAAGATGAGTAAGGGGTGCCTGGGTGGCTCAGTCGGTTAAGCGTCCGACTTCAGCTCAGGTCACGATCTCGCGGTCTGTGAGTTCGAGCGCCGCGTCAGGCTCTGGGCTGATGGCCCAGAGCCTGGAGCCTGCTTCCGATTCTGTGTCTCCTTCTCTCTCTGCTCCTCCCCCGTTCATGCTCTGTCTCTCTCTGTCTCAAAAATAAATAAACGTTAAAAAAAAATTAAAAAAAAAAAAAGATGAGTAAGGGTTCAAGTGAGGGTAGAAATGGATGGCTGGATAAGAGCAATCCAGGAAACTAGTGACAGAAATTTGTGAGCAGGGAACAACTAATAGTTTAGTGTTGCCCAAGTATGAAGTTTGAGTATGAAGGGCCAAGGGTTTAAGTGCCAAAGTTTTAGTATGAAGCGCATCACAGACTTTGTCATGACTGGTGAAAGTCATTGCAGGTTTCAAGCAAGACAGTGATCAGGCACTCAGAGCAGATTCAGTGTTAATGGCTGAATGAATAAAGGCTGAGTAGGATTTTCGCAAACCAGTGTAGGGAGTATCAGTGGGATTAGGACTAAGGTGGATGACGGCATCAGTCCAAGTCTAGAGACTCAATTGTAAATAACAAATATATGTATATGTTTATGTATGTATATATACATGCACATGTATATGTGTCTATATTGTAAAGGCAATGCATGCTTATTATAAAAATAGTCAAGTTGTACAGAAGGTCATAAGTTAAAAGATAAAACTTTTCCTTCTATTCCTTCAGTTTCCTAATCCTGACTCTTGAAGGTAACTAGTGTTGAAAGTTTTCTGGGAGCCTGGGTGGCTCAGTCAGTTGAGCGTCCAACTTTGGCTCAGGTCATGATCTTGTGGTTCATAGGTTCGAGCCTGCATGGGCTTGCTGCTGCCAGCGCAGAGCCAGCTTCGGATCTTCTGTCTACCCACCATCCTTTCCCCCTCCCCCGCACCTTCCCCCCGCTCCTGCTCTATCTCTCAAAAATAAATACATATATTTAAAAAAAAAAGAAGAGTTTTCTTGGGTTTCTTTCCAAACAAATGCGGGCAGACCTACCCACAGAGAAAAACGGGGTGTGGTGCTGAGATGCTGGGCTCTGGACCCAGCCTGCCTGGTTACAATGATAACTCTCAGTCCCTGTTAGCTTCATGGGCTTAACTACAGTTACATAAGCTCCCTATGCCTCAGTTTTCCTAAGTGTAAAATGGACACCTACCCCATAGGGTTGTTATGAGGAGTAGGTGAGTTAATATATGCAAAGTACTTAGAGTATCTGGCTTGTAGTGTTTGTTATTTTTATAGAGAATCTCTTAAAAATGAGAAAGAGGGTATTATAAAAATGCTTTGAGGTATGCCTTCTCAATTACTAAAGAAACTTGCATATCTTTTCACATCAGTAAACATAAATCTACCTCATTGCTTTTAAAGCTGTGTGGCACTGTATGGTATGGATATACTATAATTTTCGTAATCACTCATATTTATGAACATTTATGTTGTTTTCAGTTTTCTGTTACAACGGCTATCGTCGTGTCCTTGTTCAAGTATTTCTGTAAGGCAAATTCCTACAGTTCACATTCCTGGTGTAAGGGAGAGCCCTACCATACATTAAGTATTCTTTTTTGGTGAAAGCAGCTGGCAGCTTCTCTCATCCTCAAGCACATCTTGAGGGATGACATCTTTCATCTGCAGATGTATACCAGGCTGGGTCCCTGCTCTGAATAAAAGGTTTAATAGAGCCCATGGGAAGCTCTGGGGAGGAGTTAGGTCAATAGCTGTAAAAAGTCCCTCTGGGAGGCCGGGTGTTCTACTCTTCTCCCCTTTCCTTCCTGCATGCATCTATCTTCTGCTTTGGGAGATCGATGTTGGTGATCCTAGTGATGGGGAAGAGTGGCGAGTGCACAGAAGCCAGCCCTCCTGCAGCTCTCTTGCCCTCTGGGGAAGTGGCTCTGAGTGAGCGTCTGAGCCTGTAGCACCTGGACGGAACCCTCTGGTTTGGCTATAAGCCAGGAGCTCACAGATTTTCAAAGAACTACTGGTATCCAGAAGAGGGTCCACCACCAGCCCATCTGGCAGAGGCCAGATCCGTTACAACACTTGGGCACTGTCTACTCCCAAGCCCTCTGGGGCATGTTTCTGCTGCCAGCCTGTGAAGGACAGACGCTGGACCTGCACCTCCGCACTAGGTGGCATCCTCCAGCCCTGTGGAAGGGGGATACAGTCTTCTTCTATATCTGCCGTTTCGCGGTCCGCAGTTTCGGTTACTCTCAGTCAACCACAGTCTGGAAGCAGAGGATCCTCCTTCTGACGAATCAGCGGGAGGTCAATAAGTAGCCTAACTCTACGTCACAGTGCCTGCGTCATTCACTTGACGTCATCCCGTCACGCAGGCGGGATGTTGTCTCTCAGTTATCACAAGAAGGGTGAGTACTGTAGGTTCGGTGTTTTCAGAGTGAGGCAGCGTTCTCTTAACTTTTATTGTAGTAGTTTGTTATTATTGTTTCATTATTAGCTATTGTTATTAATCTCTTACTGTGTCTGATTTATAAAGTAAACTTTATCGTAAGGTAGTGTTGATTTTAAACAGGACAAAGAGCAATTTTATTTAAGTAAAAAAAGTGAGTTTATTCAGGAATAGCAGAGGAATTGCAATTTGGGAAAAGCAGGCTGTGGTGAACCATAGGCAAGTCTGAAGAAACAAAGAGAAAGTCAACGTTTAATTAGGTTTTAGGAGGAAATTGGGGAGGGTCGTTCTGAACAGAAGTTCACTGGAGAAGGACAACAGTGTGAGGTTGTGTAGGTCTCTCAGTGGCTGCAGGCAGTTGTTCGTGTGTTGTTGCTGGGGCAGGGAGGGCTCTTCCTTCCTTGGTTTCAAGGCAGGAGATAGGTGTACCTGGGTGGCTCATTTAAGCGTCTGATTATCGCTCAGGTCATGTTCTCACGGTTTGTGAGTTCTAGCCCCACGTTGGGCTCTGTGCTGACAGTTCAGAACCTGGAGCCTGCTTCAAAATCCGTGTCTCCCTCTCTCTCTGCTCCTCCCCCGCTCGTGCTCTGTCTCTCTCTCTCTCAAAAATAAATAAACATTAAAAAAAAAAAATAAAGGCTGAAGATAAATTCCTACGTGAAATGTGCCTTCCGGCTTCTGGGACTTATGTCATACTTAAAAAGTGTTTATAAAACTATTAACCTATTTTTTCCTGTTACTTCTCTAATTATATTTCTTTGTTTTTATGTAAATGTTTTTAAAATCTCTCTGGAATTTTGGTATTGGAAGCAAGGTAAGAATCTAGCTTTATTTCCTTTTTTAAGATGCCAGCTGGTTGTCCCAGTGCTATTTTTTGGTTAATCTTTCTTTTCCCTGCTGATTTGAAAGGCTTCTTTTTTCATATGTCAAACAGCCTTGCTCCCTTTGCTTGAGATCTGGGTTTTGTCTCCATCTCTGTCACTAATTTCATGTTATCTTTGCAAAGCTCCATTCTCATGGGCCTTAGTTTACTTCCGTATAAAATGAAGGGTTGGGAGAGATGATGTTTAAATTCCTTTCTAGCCTGATGCCACAATTCCATCATGATATCAGATCTTCCCTCATTAAGTCTTTTCCAACCCATTGTGGAGACAGGCTCACCTAGCACCCAATGCTCAGGGTCTGTTGCCAGGGCTCTATCTATATCGTTTTTATTGTTTCCTTTTTCTTCAGGGAATCATTAGGTTTGAATCTTTGAAAGCTTAATCCCTCTTTTACACAAATTCTTGTGTGGCCTCTCTTGTGAGACAGAAGGAAAAAAAAGGATCTTAATAAGAGGCTCTTAACTGAGGTCTCTGAGGAAGAGGGTTATGAAGAAAGTAACAGGAAGTTGTTATTTAAACACTTAACAAGCTTTATGAAAATGGGACCCAAGGACTAATTTCGACATTAACCTTCCTTGCTTTGAGTAAGATGTCTGTATATATAGTGAGCTCACATTAGTTTACGCTGGTGGTAGTTGGGGGGTGGAGGTGGTGGTGAACAAATATTTACTGAGTTCCAGGTGTTTTACATACAGAATTGATTTAATTCTTTACAGATGTCTCCAGGTTAGTACAACTAACTCTGTTCTGAAAATGCGGAAGCTAAGCAGTAAGTTGCCCTAGGCCACCCACAGCTCAGTAGGTTTGGAATTGGAGGATTTGAACTCAGGTCCATACAATGCTTTCTCCCCCTCATACTTCCCACACTACAGTTCCCCAGGGGAAGGTGTGATTAATAGTGAAATATGTTGATTGCTAAGAAAAGGGGTGATGGATCTATTTCCCTTGGTAGATAGTCATGGTACAAACTGTAAGGGTTGACGCTGATGGAATCGCAGGGCTCCACAAATTGATGCCTTTGATTGAGGATTAAATTAGCTGTATTGGCCAGAATTCCCACCGGGTGGCGCTACAAGCTCAGCAATAGAGTCCTCCTTCCTGCAGCAGCCACCTTGAGCCCATGGGTGCCTTTCGTGACCTCCACACAGATTCAGCATCCTCCAGTAGGTGGGATTTCTCTTAAAGCTTACTCTGAATTCTGGGCAGGTGGGAGCACAGCTGAGTTGGTTCTCTTTTGAGTTAAAGAGGGTCTAGCGTGATTCTTTTCCTTTTCATGACCTGAAACTGGTACAGGATCCATCTTCTTGGCAATTAGGTGGTCCACGATGAGGCTCCTGTGCTGTGGGGTGGCTGCACCCCCAGTTATAACAGATGGTATATTTCAGGTTGGGAGAGATCTTTCTGCTTCTGCTTTTGATGTGGTACAGGCAGAAGCATTAATAAATGTCAACTGGAAGGTCCCAATGGAAAGTCGAGAAGTGAGTTATGAGACCCTGGTGTGCTAGAGTTAAGGCAGCAAGAAGAAAGCAGTGTAAGGGAAGAGAACTGTTATTTATCGAATGCTTACTCTGTGCCAGGCACTGAGAGGGGAGCTTTCTCCATGTTATCTTTTTTTTTTTTAATGTTTATTTATTCCCCATGCTATCTTACTTAGTCCTCACAATAATCCTGTGAGTTAGCTGCTATTATTGTCCCCATTTTATAGATGAAGAAACTAAGTCTTGGAGAGATGAACGGACTTTCTCAAAGTCTCTGAGCAGTTAGGATTCTAGTCTATGCTTCTAGGACCAGATCCCAAAGATGTTGGAAGCATGGGTACAAAGGAGGAGCTCTAAAATCCATCATTTAGTAGTGCAGTGCAACCAGCATCAAACTCACTCTTTCTAAAATGTTCAAGAAACTATTTGTTTAAAAAAAAGGGGTGGGGGGGTGCAATATTATCACCATGTTACAGATGAGAAAACTGAAACTCAGTAGCACACTAGGATTCAAATAAAGGTTTATGTGACTCAGAGCATTTGCCATTTTACAAAGGCAAATATCATAGGAGTATGCAAACTTATCTATTCATTCATTCACTCAACAAACACTGACCAGGCAGCACCTAAGCACCAGGCATGGTAGCAGCTGATTTCACTTAAGATTAGTTCTTTGTAAATATTCTTTAGTCCTACAGGTTCAGCTTTGTATCATCCATCCTAGTGCAGTGTCCTGCATCAGAGGCAGTCAGTAAAGGCTTATGGAATGGAATGGAGTTGAATTGAACTGATTAGAGATAGCTGGAGTGCTTGAAGTCATTCAGGTCCTTGGACTTTCCACGTCTTATGAAACCCAGTTACTGAAACTATTCAATTTGATTCAATGCAGCCAGCACTTATTGAGTGCCTGCCATTTTATTCCTTTAGTATTTAGCTAATTTTGGCCATACCATCAGCCTGCTGCTAAAATTAGATTCTAAACTGAAATATAAAGCTAAGCTAAAATCTAAAGCAAGGGCAGGAACATATATGCCTTGCACTAGAGGTAGGTGGAAGAGGGGAACCTGAAACTCTAGGCTATGGAAAGGTGGTATTTTGTTTACATAAAGCTGTATTTGAAGTTTGGTTATTCTTTTAACTAGCTGTGTGAACATGCACAGATAACATACCTTTCTGAATATCACTTTCCCCCTTTGTGGGATTCATTGTTCATCTCATTGGATCATCACCAGTATCAGCTCCTTGCAGACAGTCTGAGTGCTGAGTGTTACATTTTCAATTCCAGGCAGAGGATCTGGCAACTAGTTAGTGCTCAATAAATATTGAGACAAGGACACTGTTCTTTGAAGTAGGTAAGGCAGATTCCCAGTTTTATAGATGGGGAGACAGATTCAGGGGCTTTGTTGAATGAGAGAATTAAACTGAGATTTGTTCAAGGTTATGCATCTGAAAGTGGTAGAAGCCAGGTTTTCTGAATCTTGGCCTTGTAATGTACTGATCTGAGTTTTCCTGTGAAAGATAACTTAAGAGATCTCTGTGGTCCTTTGTAACCAAGTATCCTGAGTTTAGGTCACTCACTCTGGTAAGTGGAAGAGAATATGATCCAAGATCATAAACATCGTAAACAATGACCAGAACTAGTATAGGCATCTAGAAAATTCCAGTCATTCATGCAACAATTATTCTTTAAGCACTTACTCTGTGCCAGACCCTGTTTTATATTTTGAAGGTAAACATGAAGATGAGATACAGTCCCAGCAGATGAGATACAGATGAGATACAGTCCTTGAATTTAGTCTGGTGGTAAGTACCAAAAGCAGCAATCACGAACAGGCTGTTGGTGCTAGGAAAGAGAGTGTTTGGGAGGGAGAGGGAGAGAAATGAAGGATCCGAGAAGGCTTCCTGGGAGATGTGTCATGTGCTAGGTTGAGAACTTAAATATGAATAGAAGACAGCAAGGAGAAGACTCAGAAAGAAGAGTCTGTGTAACTGTGGAGTGTGGCTGGCAGTTCATGTCCTCTGTTAATGCTCTTCTCACCTGGAAGGAGGGAGAGGAACATGCAGTCTCTGAGGTAAAGTATGGAAGCATGCATTTCCTTTTGTAGGGAAGGAGGTCAGCACATGCTTACCTGGCCACTTTATCTCAGGAAATTCATGTTGACACAGGTCTATCTCTGATAACCTCTATTTCTGGGTGGATGGCTTTGGTATTTTGGTTTGGGTTCCCCAGCTTGAGACCTTGAGACAAGGATTTGAATGCATTCAGTTTATTAGAAGGTGGAAGAAACATAGAAAGTGAGGAGGAAGTGATGGGGAGAGGGAAGTCAGCCACTTAAGCATGAGGTTTAAGTTAGTTGTCGGAGTGGGAAATGGTTGCTTTGTTCCATGGAGAAACTCTAGAACACACTGCAAAGCACATGTTTCAGAATTCTCCCAGCCAATGGAAGAAGGAGCTGGGGTATTAGTAGTTATTGGTTGTAGGCTACCTAACCCTCCCTTTCCTGGTGTGTGTATGTGTAAATGCCAGGTATTTCCAGTGCATGCAGTGGGTTCTGTTAACATGAGGTAGCTCTATGAGAAGACACAGGTTCTGACATGAATGTAAATAGTGAGGGATCTGAAGGGGCACAGAAAGAGCACTGACAGTGTCTCCTACACTTGGGGCCTTAGCATCACATTGTTATACATTGTATTATCATATTGGTAATGATTCTATCAGATGTCATTGAAGCTTTTCAATTGTCCAATTCCTTCTAGTTCCAGCCGTAGCCCTTCAGATGGGAAAAAAGGTAAGATACATAAATTCAGTACAGAGAACATGGTTTTAGTGACTAATCTGGAGAGTTCCTGGTTTATTCCAAACTCCACAGGAATTCATCTATGTATCCCCTTGCCTTTTGTAATGTTTGAGCTGACATACCACAATACCAGCACCTGGTCCCATCTAGAGGCATGACTCCAGTAACAGGAAGAGAGTGGATCATAGGACTCCTCTCTCTTGATCTAAAGTGATCTGTAACTCCAACAGACGTACAAAGTAAGCAAATAGATTAGTTTAGAAATTACTGAAACATACATAGGAAATAGTTAACCATGCCAGACTAAGTACTGAATACTCCAAAATGGTGACAGAGATTCAAACACTGATTTTCCTAAAAGGAAGATTCACTGTGGGCCTAGTTGATGGGGATGAGGGAGGAAGATGGATTTAAGTTAGACTTTGAAGGATAAAGTAGGGTTTAGATACCTTATCTAAATGGAGGGGAGGATGGAAAGATTCCAGTAGAAAAGTCACTCCAGGAAGAGGTGAGGATGAGTAGGGCAAACTCAGAGATTGCTGAACAACCTGAAGGAGAAGGTTCACATTGGAGAGGATGAGAGAATTAAGAGGCATGTGGATATACTTATGGAGAGCCTTTGAGTTCAGCTTTAACACTGTAAGTAAGTGGCTTTCAAAGCATTTTTCATGATGTTTCCTACTCCTTTTCAGACACCATTGCTAGAGGAGGAGGGACAGTGGGGAAAGATTCCACGCCTCCTCCTCCAGTTCAACCAGGGCAGCTCAACTTTATTTCCTTTGCATTTTGGGTTTCCAAATACACTCATTTTAACAAAGGTTTAAGAAAAGTCTTTAAGAAAGGTTTAAGAAAAGACTGAAAAGCATGGTGGTAGAGATGGGGGAGCCATCAGAGTTTTAAATCAATGGACAAATTGTCACATTAAGTTAATAAGTCATTATTAGGTGCTTGCATTACCACAAGCTGGGCATTGGGGGATGTACAGATGAGTAAGGAAGTGGTGTGCAGATGGCAACCATGTCAGTGCTCAGGGAAGATACAGGGAAGGATTTCTGGAAGCATGGAGACAAGTTATTAGCAGATTTTAGTTATCCTGACATGAGGTGATAACATCTGGAACAATAACTATAGCATTTTAACTCTTTCCTCCACACCTTCTGGGCTTTTGTGTTTACTTTGTGCTAAACTTCCTGCTGATACCTCTATCCTATGCCAAAGATTTCTTTTGTTTTTTTTTGGAAGTGCCTATGACTCTATAGGTTAGGGGATCCAACAGTGTACTTCTAGATCTACAAGAAGCAGTGGATAAGTAGAGTGGCCAAGAGTGAGGCAATAGGGGTTTGGGATTCATAATGACCTACAGAGCTCTTGCAAGGCCATTTAGACATTCAGAGTCATTGAGAGAAAAGCCATGAGTGGGCCAAACAATAGATGCCTGTGAGCTGGCTGTCTCTTCTTGTTCACTTGTTCTGATCCATGTCCATATAGCACATGGCTTTTCTCTGCATTGATATAGACCTGCAACTTTCTGTATCTTTCTCGACTGCTCTAGTGTGTTGACTCAGTGTCTTGCCTGTGCAGAAGTTATTGGCAGAATTTTAGAAGCTCACTCATTTGGCAAGAACAATGATATGCAAAGGGACATGCTCACACTAATGCCATATTGTGCAGATATAAAAAAGATTTTTTAAGGGAAAAATTTTAGAAGCTGAAGTGTTGAAGGACAAAAACCCCATAGTCTTATTATCCCACAAGGATGGGTTCCATGCTTGGAGTTTCAGGAGAGAAACTTCCCAAATGCTCCATATATGTAAAGGCTACAGAGCCAGAAGGACATCTATATTACTGTTAGAATAGAAGGTTTCTGGTTGATAGGGTCACCAACCATCCTGTTTTGCCTGGGACTGCTGTTTAGGTTATAGAACTCAACGTCTTGCATCCTGAGAAACTCCCCTGTCTCTTGCAAATTGGAATGCTTGAACAAGTAGTCTTGCTAGAAAAAAGAAGCCATCAGAAGGGCTCAGGTACCGGTCATAGTATGTTTGTTGAGCTAACCCATACCTACTGAGTCAGTGCTCTATTAAGTTACCAAAGGGGGAATGGAAGTCAGCCTCCAAGTCATCAGGATTTGTCTTTCCTTATTCTGTCTCCTACTGTGCGGCTTATGAAATTCTCTCCCATTTCCCCAGCTGATTCTATGTCACTGTGTAGGAGTGGGAAGTCAATGAAGTTTCTGCATCTGGGTTTGCTAAGGACTTATATAGATAAACATAGTAATGAGATTACATTCCAATCCAGTGTTTGGGATTCTCAGGGAGAGCTTTTTGGAGCTCTTTGACCATATCTATAATAAGAACGCAGAAAGTTATTCACTGTCTGAATCTCCTAGAGGTATGTTTATTATTCCTCTTTGAGGATGAAGCAGGCTCTTTACCCTTTACTCCAGAGTGCAGGAGAAAATTCACGGCCATTGTCCATTTGTCCAGTTAGGGGGTGCTGCCCGTATCAAATCATCCAGCATTACCTAGGTCAAAGCCTTATTGCTTGGAGTTCTCCCCTGATGTCCTCGGGTCTTATAACCATGCCAGCAGAGCAAGATATCCCAAAGTAGGATATCCTAGGATATCCTAGAGAACAACCTTGTGTTCTCTACTTATATCCACTTCTTCTAGGAAATCTCCACAATGGGTGTGTATACACAGTTCCACAAAGTACCCAATTTAAGACAGTGTTGCTTCTCCCATTATTCTTAGTCAACCCAGAGAATACACTCTATGGTGAGAGTCATATGAAAGTCTCCCCATAACAGGCCAGTCAGCTTCATTCAACAAGGCTGATAGCATACTTCTTCATGCAAATTAACCATTAAAACCTCTAAGGATGTCTCTGGCTTGGACACTTATGATAGAAGAGACAGTTTAATTCTAGTTTTTCATACTAACACACTTGCTTCTGGTGATGTTTCCCTTGGGCCTCTGTTAGATTTGCCACATTTCATATCAACTATTTCATATCTACTGGGGTTGACTTCCATGGCTCTAGTAGCATTATAAAGGGAGACTGTCCTGTTTCCCTTCTGGATATGCTTCCACTGTTTCCAAGGGAGTCAACTGCCCTGTTAGCTGAATTGTAGTCCTGTAGGGGGTGGGGTGCCCCACCTCTCTGTCTCTGAGATAACCTATTATTTTTTCTTATGGCTCAAAAAAGACTTCCAATGTAGTAAAAATGCTCATATTTTGAGCATTCTTATCTTCTTTAGAAGCCCTTTAACTGCAGACCTACTGAGCTTCCATGTTTAATGGTATAAATTTCACAGCTGTCCAGTCAGTGACATTCCCAGATGACTGGTGACCTACCACTGTTACCCAGCAGTGAGGTTTTCCAATTGCAGTAGTCTGGTTAAATTATTTTCCCACTTCCAAAATCCTGTAACACTGGAATGAATGAACCCACCACATTTGATGCCACCATATGTATGTGGTATATAGTAACCCATACTACTAATGATGTGTGGTGTTCATTATGAAAAGATTTACTGAGAATTATCTACAAGTGGAGGAGTAGTGGAGTACATAGGATCCCCTGAATCTCCATAGTTGTGCATTGAGGTGTGTTTGGTCTACAGAGATGGGTAATGCCATGGAAGGCACTCTGTAGAAGAATGTTGTTAACTGCTTTACACATTTATAGAGAAGGCAAGGAAGGAGAGGCTGGGACAGGGGGGCACTTAGTTTTCCATGTAACAATGGGAGTAGGCCTGAAGAGCCTCCTGAGTTTAGCTAGGGAGTTTGTGAAGCTGTCCTTGCTATCAGAGGAACCCTCACTTCTATTCAGTTAAACTAGCTCATTGTGAAGACCTCTGGGCATGGGGAGGAGGTGGATGTTCTCTGGCCTTTGGAAATCAAAGGCTTCTCCAAAACCTTTCTCCAAAAAGACATGTTTAGATTCAGGTTCAGCAGTAATAAATTTCTTTAACAAGGCTACAACTTTCAGTATATCCATACTGGAAATCCTCCCTGATTTATGTAGCTCTGGGACTCGACTGTTAAACTATTTACATGCACTGTCTTGGGCTAATAACAAAGAATTTAAAATCAGAAGACATAGGTTTGAGTACATGCTTGGCCATTTACTAGCTATGTGGTCTTGGAGAAGTCATCAATCTTTCTGAATCTGTTTTTTCATCAGTAATATATCTAACTCTTGGGACTTCTCTAAGAGTCAAATAAAACAACAAATGTCAATGCTATTTTCAGACTCCAAGGCACTCTACAAGAATTTGCTATGATTATTATTGCTACCTGCAGAATTCTAGGGAACCTGATGGCACATAAATGGTACTGCTTGGCTCACCCTGAAGCAGCTGTTCTGGTTCTGTTTACCGCACATGGGTGAATAGTTTACTCCAAGGGAATAGTTTACTCATTACAGGATTGTGACTGCTACAGATAGCACAGGGTGCCTCCCACCTCATGTAGAACATGGCCCATGCCATCCCAAGAGCCAGCCAGATGCCAGATGCCACACTATGTGTGCAGTAGAGAGTAGCCAGGCCTGCTGTTTTATAAAAATGTAATGGCAGGTATCTAATGTGATTAAAGCTTGGGTGAAGAAGCCTGATTCAATGACATGTTGTTCTGAATCCCCTTACAGACATTCTTGGACAATGAACTCCATGTTTTACCTGATTGCCTGTATGAGTTTTCCTGAATTTGGCTGAGCCTTCAACTGGCTATTCATTTTAAGCAATATGGTACAGTGTGATGAGCATGTACTCAAGAGAATAAACAGACTTGGGTTCAGATCCTAACTTTGATTCTTAGAAAAGGCCTTTGCTTAGTTACTATAACTTTCTGAGTTTTCTCACCTATAAAAAAGGGGGGAATAATAATATTTACCTTGTAGGGTTGTCGTGAGGAGTAAAAAAGATGATATATGTAAAGCACCCAGTCCAGGACCAACTGAGCTGCATATAAAAGTCAACTGTACAAAAAATAGCCATTGAGCCATCTGCAGCCCATGTGACCCTAGAGTAGCGTCCAGTTAGGATTTGTTAATATGTTCCAGTGCTTTTCAGGTTTCACTGTGCCTGCAAAGCAGTGGGTAACCTTGTTAAAATCCAGGTTCGAATTCAATAGGTCTAGAATGGGGCTTGAGAGCCTGAACTTCTCACAATTTTCCAGGTGAGACTGCCGCTACTACTCAGGGGCCATGTATTGACTAGTGACATGTTTTAACCTTAGCTAGCACATCTAACCTAGTAAGCTAATGCAGCCCAACCATTTGTCCCTACTGTTCTTGCTTAACTCAGAAGTTCTCAAGCACCATTTAACTAACTGGTGCCTGCAAGACTGCAGAAGAATCAGTTGTAAAAATAAAGATTCCTGAATCTACCCCAGGATATTCTAGTTCTATAGGTGAGGGTGTTGGGGGGGGGGGCTTTGAATCTGTATTTTTTAATTAATTAATTTTAAAATTTACATCCAAGTTAGCTAGCATAGAGTGCAATAATGATTTCAGGAATAGATTGCAGTGATTCATTCCCTATGTATAACACCCAATGCTCATTGCAGCAAGCGTCTTCCTTAGTGCCCCTTACCCATTTAGCCCGTCCCTCCTCCCACAACCCCTCCAGCAACCCTCTGTTTGTTCTCTATATTTAAGAGTCTCTTATGTTTTGTCCCTCTCCCTGTTTTTATATTATTTTTGCTTCCCTTCCCTTATGTTCATCCGTTTTGTATCTTAAATTCCTTATATGAGTGAAGTCATAGGATATTTGTCTTTCTCTGGCTGACTCATTTTGCTTAGCGTAATACCCTCTAGTTCCATTCACGTAGTTGCAAATGGTGGAATCCATACTTTTATGGATTCCTAGATGATCCTAATGGGAACCAGCCATGCAACAACTGCTGCCAAATGTTGGATTAGCATGTTGAGATCTCTTAGTTATTATAATTAAAGCTGAACAAACTCATATATAATCCTGAGTGCTATATCACACAACTGGGCACCATGGAAGGTTACTGACAGAAGGGTAAATGGGAGTGAGTCAGGTCTCTTTGGGCACTTGATTCTCATCATGACCAGTACTAGAAATCCCTTTCCATTTGCCACAATTATTAATAAAATAGTCTTATGTCTACACATTTATGAGATTCTGAGTATGTGGTCACTCATGGCAAAACTTGGATATTCCTAGCTTTTGCTTTGCAAAGCAGCAATAGGCAGTGTTAAAATGCCTAGGCTTTGGAGTCACATAGACCAGAGCTTAAATCCTGGCTCTATAGCTGAATAGTTGTGTGATCTGTGGGTAAGTCACTTAACCATATAAACAACAGTTTTCTGATCTGTAAGATGCAGATAACATTACCTACATCATAGGTTTGGTGAGGATTATCAAGACAATTTCATTTTTAATCTTGCCACATCAGAGGATGGCAACCTGATCCCTCCACCTTCTCAGGTCAGAAGCCATAGAGTCATCCTTGACTCCTCTCTCATATCCTACATTCAGCATGCCACCAAATCTGTGTGCTTCACTTTCAAAATTAACACAGAATCGAGCTACTTTTCACCAACTCCTCTGCTGCTGTCCTGGTTTATGCTACCATTCCTGTTTTTGCAATAGCTTCCTTGGATTCTACTCTTGCCCCACCATGCATGGTTTATTCTCAATATATTAAGCAGAGTGATCGTGTTAAAATGAAAGTAGATCATGTCACTCCTCTGATCCAACCCTCTGTCAGTTTTCTCAGAATAAAAACCGAAGTCCTTACATTGGTGTTTTACAAGGTCCTATGTGGTCACACTCCCTGTTACCTCTCTGACCTCATTTCTGATTACTCTCTCTCCTCTGCACTCTTACTCCAGTCACAGAAGCCCCGTTAATTTTTGACAGACATGTCAGGCAAGCTCCAACCTTTCTTTCTTTGTCCCAGAATACTCTCTGCCTGGAGTGCTCTTCTCTCTGATATCTACATAACCAGCTGCTTCAGCTTCAAGTCTTTGCCCAAATGTCACAGTGATGGCTACCCTGGACCACCCCATTTAAAACTTCCTCTGTCCCTGTACTCAGGACCTCCTTTACACAATGCTACTTTTATCTTCCCCCCATTATCTTCTAACGTATCCAATAAGTTACTTTTTTATGTTTGCTCTTCATTTTCTGTCTTGCTTTGCAGGAAAGTCAGCTCCATGTGGGCAAGGGTTTGACTTTCTCTCCAGTGTATTCCATGGACCTACATGTACCAACATCTGTTACATAGTAGATGATCAATGCATATCTTTAAAATATATGAATAATGCATATAAAATGCTGATCATAGTGCCTGACAGCATTAAGTAAATGGTAATTTTTATCACTTGTGCAACACCTGAAAAGCTGTTCCTATCTTGGAAGCCCCTGCCTAGAGCTCTGCTCAGCACTTGTTTGCACCTCAGGGCATCTCTCATCACTGCCCAGTGAGGTGGGTGGAGCTGGGATTCCCACCTTTGTTCTGTCAGAGAGAAGCAACTAGACACATGAGGCTAAGTAATTCATATAAGTAGTGTGTTATGCCAGAGTGGAATGGATTCCTGGGCTCAGTTCTGAGCCATGCTTTTTTTGTGCAGAAAGAAGGAGAAGACTTCTTACATCAACTTCTTAGCTTTCCCAAGCCTGGATTACGTGTTAATCAAACATCCAAAGTGCTGAGGTGCACAAGTGCCAAGATAATGTCAATAGTCTAACGTGAGACTCATTTATCTACATTACCTTGAAACAAAGATCTGTAAATTTGGGTGACATTGAATTTAATGACAAAGATCAATTACAAGAACTTACACACAGTGGATAAAAAAAATCACGGATTCCCCAAAGAGATTGTAAATGTCTTGCTTTTTTTGTTATTTGGCTAAAAGAAAGTCAGTTTGGAATAATGCTAAGCTCAACTAGAAATAAGTTATAACAAATGGACTGGAAATTTAAAAATGGAGAACAAAACCATCTATAATTCTGTTATCCTTATAAATCAATAGTTGTCATTTTAATGTTCTCTTCTGCTTCTTGCTTATATGCATATGTTATTTTTGCATGACAGAGTAATTTTTTCTTTTTTTGATTTAATGTATCCTGTACTTTTTAGCTTCAACTATCCAGTATTTAGAAATGTCCTATTTAACAGTTACATAAAATACCATCTGGTTGGTGTACCACAGTTCATTTAACAATTCTCCTGTTGTTGGATTTGTAGTTTATTTTCAATGTTTCGCTGTTTACATGGTATTGCAATGAATGTTTTCACATCTGCAACTTTTCCTGTAGGGATTCTGTCCTCCCCCTACCCGTTCCCCTCATTTTGATATCAATTCCCAAGAATGTTCCTACTGGATTAAAAAAAAGTTTCCTTTTTTTGCTCCTTTTTATGGTTTGTGATGGTTTCATCAGGTGGCTAATATATATTTTATATATGGGAAATTAGAAAATAATGGACCATTATCCCTTGCTTGCTAATTTTCCAATCAAGGCAATAGCTTGTATGATGGCCTTATCTTGGGGATGATACTATTGGAATTCTTTTCTCCTCTGGAAGACTCTTTTTGGAGGACTATATTGTCATCCATTAGGTATCTGAACTCTTGTTTAGATTCCCTGAGACAGGCTCTGGTGGGAAGAGGGCTGGATTTGGAGTTAGAACATGGATTTATTTTATTTTTTTAGTTTTTTTAGTTTTTTTAGTTTTATTTATTTTGAGAGAGAGCATGCATGTGAGCAGAGAGGGGCAGAGAGAGAGAGAGAGAGGAATATCCCAAGCTGGTTGCACACTAACACACCACCAGAGCCCAAAGTGGTGCCTGAACTCAAGAACAGTGAGATCGTGACCTGAGCCAGAAACAAGAGTTGGACACTTAACTGACTGAACCACTCAGGTGCCCCAAAAAACTTGGTTTTAAATCTTAGCTATGCCGTTGAAAATAAATACTTTCTAAAGTTTTTTACATAGTAAGGTATTATTATCTTTTTATTACAGAGAAAGAAAAAAAACCCCAGTTATCCAAATAGACTCCCAAATTCCCAAAGAGTGCTCTGAGGCTTTAGATTTCTGCTTTGGGTTTTAGACCTGACTCATTAGAAAGGTATATCTGTGGTGCATGTAAGATTGTGTTTTCCAGTGTGTTGATTGCATGTGGTAGAAAGACAGACCTGGATTTGACTCTAGGGAGATTTGACAACCTCTCTGAAATGGGGATAATAATAGTGATAGAGGGAGAATTAAATGAGACCATGTAAGTCAAACATCTTGCAGAGGGCTTCTCTAGTGCTAGTTACCTGCCCCACCCCTCATCCTCATACCCCAGGAGGGCTTAATAGATAATGACAGATTATTTTTCATAAGCTTTAAGAGTAGGAGTAAGTTTACTATAGTCCCAATCCATTTTATTTTGGTGTCCATAAAATATTTAGGAGTATTTTAAGTAGTGTTTTCTTATTTCAAGGGCATCTTGAATTATTTCTGGAGATAGTCGACCCAGCTGGCTATATTCAGCAAAAGAGAGCCTACACTCTAAGCTATTTATTTCAGTATATTTGCTATGCACTCTGTCTTTCCTGTTGGTCCAGATAGAATGGATTTATTTTCAAGTCAAGATGAATGCTTATGTCCAAGACTCAGAGTTTGGATGCAGAATTGCAAGCATTGGTAGTTTAAGAGCATAAATATTGCTGCAACTTGTCCATGAGATTGAAAGTAATAATTTCTCTCATCCATTGCAATCCTATTTAAAAAGGTCTTTGTTTTACTGTTAAAAATATAACAGTTCTTTCCACTTCTATACCACTTTGTATTTTGTATAATATGTTCACATGAATTACCTCAACCAAATATTACTTCCTTGAGGGATTCAGATTTGAAAGGCATTTTTTATTTAAACACTCACTATGTGTTAGGTTCAGTTACTAGGCACTTCCACATGATTTTCTCATGAAATCTTCACTTTCAATGCTTGATAAGGTGTAGGAAATTGGAAAGCAGGGTAACCAGGACAGAAACCCAGGTCTTGGGTTCTTCGTCTAGTGCTTTTGCTTTTTTTTTTCTCCCAATAATCTTGTTCCCCAAGTTGATAGTGTGATGCTCTTGAAAGAGTACCAACTTGAGTCAGAGAGTTGGGGCTTCAATCTCAGTGAGTGGCTCATGGGATCTCGGGGGAGTCATGTCCCCTCTCTGGGCCTCAAGTACCTCATTTATAAAATGAAGAGCTTATACATAATGGCCTCTTTGTTTTCTCCCTGCACTGACAAGCCTTTGGGACACACTCCTATAATGGGAAGATTCTGAGGATGTGCATTCACTGGAACACTGTCAAGATTTGGTAAGGAGTTTGAGATGACCTTCAGCTTTGGAATAATCTCCTCATTTGATTCTACCTCAATCCCAGCAGTTTTGACTTTCAGTGTCCCAAATAGCCTGCTCAGGGAAAACCAGAAGTTTGATATGATCCTGCCTCCCTGTTTAACACAGAAGACTTTTTCCTCATTCTCAAGGAAAATAATGAGAAGAGAAAATGGAAAGAATTATTCTGATCTATTTTTATAATAGCCTCAGATGCATAGACTGTTACTGTTGGGAGAAACTTTGGCCAGGATTTGTTTTATCTAGTAATTTAGAATTCTAGGAAACTGAAGCCTAGATCAAGGGAGTGCAAGGAGGCCCAAGTGAGATAGAGGCAGTCTGAACAGAATTCAGGGCTCCTGGCTCCAGTGCTTTTACTCCCAGTGATAGGAAACTTGGAGCAATGTTTATTTTCTTTTGTCTTCTTTTTTTTTAATGTTTGTTTATTTTTGAGAGAGAGACAGTGTGAGTGGGGGAGGAGCAGAGAGAGAGGGAGACACAGAATCCAAAGCAGGCCCCAGGCTCTGAGCTGTCAGCACAGAGCCTCATGCAGGGTTCGAACTCATGAACCATGAGATCATGACCCAAGCTGAAGTTGGACGCTTACCAACTGAGCCATCCAGGCTCCCCAAGCAATGTTTATTTTCATTTCCTGCTAGCCATCAAGTATATAAAGCTGTTGGTTCACTGGTGCATTCTTAGATTGCTTTAATAGAAGCAGCAGACATAAAACGTGTAGTACTGATAAGAACTTAGGTTTTAGAGTCATGTAGTATATTAAGTATGTAATAGCATTATGTCTAAAAAAACACGTACATATCTTAACTAAAACTGCTTTATTGCCAAGAAATGCTAACCATCTTTTGAGCTTTCAGTGAGTCATAATCTTTTTGCAGGTGGAGGGTCTTGCTTCGATGTTGATGGCTGCTGACTAATCAGAGTGGTTGTTGCTGAAGGCTGGGGTAGCTGTGGCGATGTCTTAAAATAAAACAACAGTGACGTCTGCCACATTGATTGACTCTTGCTTTCATGAACAATTTGTCCATAGCATGTGATGCTGTTCGATAGTATTTTACCCACAGTAGAACTTCTTTCAAAATTGGGGTCAGTCCTCTCAAACTTTATCAACTAAGTTTATATAATATTCTAAATCCTTGTTTGTCATTTTAACCATCTTCACCAGGAGGAGATTCCATCTCCAAAACCATTTTCTTTGCTCATCCATGAGAAGTAACTCTTCATCCATTCAAGTTTTATGATGAGACTGTGGTACTTTAGTCATATCTTCAGGTTCCACTTGTAATTCTAGTTCTTTTGCTGTTTTCACCTCATCTGCACTTACTTTCTTCACTGAAATCTTGAATCCCTTAAAGTCATCCATGAGGGTTGGAATCAGCTTCTTCCAAACGTCTGTTAATATTGATATTTTGACCTTGTCCCATAAATCACGAATGTTCTTCATGGCACCTAGAATGATGAATCCTTTCCAGAAGGTTTTCAATTGGCTTTACCCAGATCTGTCAGAGAATCACTTTCTATGGCAACTATAGCCTTATAAAATGTATTTCTTAAATAATAAGAATTAAAAGTTGAAATTACTCCTTGATCCATGGGCTGCAGAATGGATGTTGTGTTAGCATAAGTGAAAATAAGATTCATCTTACTGTACATCTCTGTCAGAGCTCTTGGGTGACCAGATGCATTGTCAATGATCAGTAATATTTTGAAAGCAATTTGTTTTTCTGACCAGTAGGACTTTACAGTGGGCCTAAAATATTCAGTAAAACGTGTTATAAACAGATGTGCTGTTATCCAGGCCTTGTTGTTACATTTATAGAGCATAGACAGTATACATTTAGCGTAATTCTTAAGGGCCCTGGGATTTTTGGAATGCTATATTAGTGTTGGCTTCAACTTAAAGTCACCAGCTGTGTTAGTCCCTGACAAGACAGTCTGTCCTTTGAAGCTTTGAAGCCAAACATTGACTTCTCCTCTATAGCTATAAAAGTCTTAGATGATATCTTCTTCAAATAGAAGGCTGTTTCATCTACACTGAAAATCTGTTGTTGAGTATAGCCACCTCTGTGAATTATCTCAGCTAGATCTTCTGGATAACTTGTTACAGATTTTATGCAGCACCTGCTGCTTCACATTGCATTTTTATGTTGTGGAGACAGCTTCATTCCTTAAACCTCATGAACCAAGCTCTGCTAGCTTCAGACTTTTCTTCTGCAGCTTCCTCACCACTCATGCTTCATAGAATTGATGGGAGTCAGGGCCTTGCTTGGGATTAGGTTTTGGCCTAAGGGAATGTTGTGGCTGGCACTAAGGCTATTTTGCTTTCTTAACATTTGTATGTTCACTGAGTTGAACTTTCAGTTTCCTTCAAGAACTTTTCCTTTGCATTTACAATGTGGCTAACTGGTGCAAGAGGCCTTGCTTTCAGCCTGTTTTGCCTTTTGACAAGCCTTCTTCACTGAGCTTAATCATTTCTAGCTTTTGATTTAAAGTGAGAGATGTGTAATTGTTCCTTTCACTTGAACACTTAGAGGCCATTGCAGGGTTATTAATTGGCCTCATTTCAATAGGCTTGAGAAGAGGGAGAAAGATGGGGAAATGGCTGGTTGGTGGAGCAGTCAGAATATACATTTGTTGGTTAAGTTCACCATCTTATGTGGGTGTGGTTTGTGATGTCCCAAAACAGTTACAATAGTAACAACAAAGATACGGATCACACATGATCACACATCACCATAATGAGTATAATGATAGTGAAAGAGCTTGAAATATGGCAAAAATTACCGACATGTGACACAGACACACAAAGTGAGCAAATGTTGTTAAAATGGTGCTGATAGGCCTGCTCGGTACAGGGTTGCTCCTTGCTTCTTCTGTTTGTGAAAAATGCAATATCTGTAAAGTGCAATAAAGTGAGACAAAATAAAATGAGGTATGTCTGTAGTCACGCCTATATATCTATGGAGTGTAGAAGATTTTAATTTCCCTTTTTCAGAGACAGGAACAACTTTACCAAAATGAAACCCCCATGACAAAAGAGCCCAGGAAATAAATCTCATCAGAAAAATAGAGCAAGTTTTCATGGAGTTGCTATGCGTTAGAAACTTTTAATGAATCCAGTTGTATTGTTTACCAAGTTAAGATCCTCTCAGATGTCAGGAGATAGATGCATAGATGTCAGCTCATAAAGTACCATTCTGATGTGATAGAAATATGAGAGACTGGAATCCCTCTGTGCAAAGAGATAATGAAGGAGGCCAGAGATAAGTTGGAAGAAACACTGGTTACCAAGAGGGATAGCAATTGTTTTTTGTTAAATCAAATATTTATGAGACTGGGATTTGATTACCTATGGTTTAGCAATTCAAGGGAAAGATAATTTTCTAGAGATGCCTAAGGTGTTGGTGTAATTCTGATAACTGTACCTTGTATGAAAATAATTAATCACTAGGATTTGGAATGCCTGCAAATTGTGATGGGGTTAGAAGATATTTTACAATATGAAGGCTTCATGGTGTAACATGTTGGAAGGATTAAAATATATCCTCTTGTCATAGGCACCATTCTAATTCTTGTCAATACAGAACATTTGGTTTTGATACTTGATTTTACTAACATTAAAGGAATGCCTATAGTGTGTTAGACACTTTTATATTGGCTTTAAATTTTAATAATCCTAAAAACATTAAGTTGTATATTATATAATTTTATGCAAGAGGGAACTGATAGTCAAAGAAATTAAATGGTGCTCAAGGACAAAGAATTAGGTGAAAATTTGGCTTGGTACTCATGTCTGTGTGACACCCAAATCCAGAGTCTTTCCCCCATTCCACTCCGTCATTCAGGCATTCCTAAACTATAATTTCTGGCCCAAATGGGGGTTATGGAAACCTGGTCCGAGGTCTGTAGTCTAGGTGAAGCAAAAAATGTGATACATTATTTTGAGTGAGGATAAAATAAGGGAGGTCAAAATCATTCATCAAGTGTGTGCACTGATTCATTGCTGGAAAAATTCTGCTCATTACCTTTGGTGAGAAATGATGCAAACTGTATTGGAGCTGAAGGAACTTGGCACTGATGTGATTCAACCTCCTCATTTTACAGATGAGCACCCCAGAGTCCATCAGGGGTAAGTGATTTGTCCAGGCTTGTTATGTGATGGTTCAGTATCAGAGCATGCTCCAGAATCCTAGCTTTTTGCAGCGCAGTTTTGGGTCTGTTCTCTGAAACTACATGAGAAAAAACTAATTCTCCTTCTACATGACAGCCCTTTAAATATTTGGTGACAGTACTCTTGTACTCCCAAGTCTTCTCTTCTTCAGGCTATGCGGGCTTTCATTGGTCAAACGCTTCCATTGTGGCGGAGCTTCCAGATTCCTCACCATGTTCAATCTTTTCCAGAAGTGTGTCATATTGTCAGTTTTCTTTTCCGCCTTTGGTATCCGGAAATGAATATGTCACCCCAGGTTATATCAGTAAAATATTTAATGAAAGAGAGTGGATAGAAGTTCTTGCAACTTGTACAATTAAGTTTGAAGCTGCAATTTTTGGTTTTAGGATTATGGAATCATGAATATTGGCAAATTGAAATGGGGTGACTGCTTTTCCTACTTCAAATTTATGAAAATATTGGATAAAATAATTCCAAAGACCTTTTGCATACATACCTGAAGAATAAATCAGGAACAGAAAATACTCAGGTGCCAAAACAAAGAGGAAGCTCAGTCAGAGTAGTAAAGCTGAAAAGCTTATATAGGTATTGTAACATCGTAGAATTTAAAGTCTAGGGACTGGTGACTAGGTTCTCTGATATTGGCATCGGGAGGTTATTAAAGGCCTCAGATTTCTGGGAATGCAAGCTGGTGCATCCACTCTGGAAAACAATATGGAGGTTCCTCAAAAAACTAAAAATAGAACTACCCTATGACCCGGCAATTGCACTACTAGGCATTTATCCAAGGGATACAGGTATGCTGTTTCAAAAGGGCACTTGCACCCCAATGTTTATAGCAGCACTATCAACAATGGCCAAAGTGTGCAAAGAGCCCAAATGTCCATCAATGGATGAATGGATAAAGAAGATGTAGTGTACACACACACACACACACACACACACACACACACACACACACAGTGGAGTATTACTCGGCAATCAAAAAGAATGAAATCTTGCCATTTGCAACTATGTGAATGGTACGGGAGGGTATTATACTATGTGACATTAGTCAGAGAAAGACAAAAATCATATGACTTCACTCATATGAGGACTTTAAGAGACAAAACAGATGAACATTAGGGAAGGGAAACAAAAATAATATAAAAACAGGAGGGGGCAGAACATAAGAGACTCATAAATATAGAGAACAAACAGAGTATTACTGGAGGGGTTTTGGGAGGGGGGATGGGCTAAGTGGGTAAGGGGCACTAAGAAATCTACTCCTGAAATCATTGTTGCACTACATGCTAACTAATTTGGATGTAAATTAAAAAAAATAAAATTAAAAAAAAAGAATGTAAAACAAAACAAAACAAAAAGGCCTTAGATTTCAAGCTTATGCTATTGACGAAATACTTGCCTAAAAGTAGGAGTCATGAAGATCTCTCTAGTTCTGAACAAGGACAAGAAAAACTTGTCCTGCCTCTCCTGAGAGGCATCAAGGAAGTTTGTAGTCTACCTGGGTCTGTGTATGATAAACAAATCACCAATGAGAAATCAGAAGCTCAGGTCTGCATCACATATGGCTATCAAAGTAGTACAATGTAGTATTAATACCAAACCAAAGAGTTAACATAAAAACTAGTCTAAAACCAGTGAAAACTGTGGAGACTAACAGTAACAGATTTAATACAGGGATGCATCTAAAGTACCAAGACTCCAAAAGTGTTGGTGAAGATGACCATGCATCAAATATCAAAAATCATACAGTAGAATAAAATGCTATGAGAGAGAGAAATCAGCAGGTAAAACATATATCAGCAGATGAGCTAAGTATCACCTCAATGTATAGAAATAATAGATCAATCTAAAAGATATTAGAATAAATAGATATAGGAGTGCCTGGGTGGCTCAGTGGGTTAAGCCTCTGACTCTTGATTTTGTAAATTCAAGCCCCATGATGGGCTCTGCACTGACAGTGCGGAACTTGGTTGAGTTTCTCTCTCTCCCTCTCTGCCCATCTCCACCTCGTGCTCTCTCTGTCAAAATAAATACACTTAAAAAATAATAAACTTTCCAAATTTCTAAAACAAATATACTTAAAATGATCAAAGAAATAAAAGATCAAAGAGGAAAAGAAACTAAGGCACAATTCCCATAATCTGACAAATCATAGGTAGATTTGAAACAGAACCAAAATGAAATTCTAGAAATGAAAGAAAAAAAGTCATTAAAACAAAACTCTCAATTGACAGATGAGGGTAAGTTTGAAGGATAATTTTGAAGATAGATCTGAGAAAATTATCCAGAATGCATAGAGAGGTAAAGAGATAGAAAATATAAAAAAGAAATTGAGACATGGGAGGTGAAGATTCTATCATAAGAGAAGTAATGGATAGAGATAATAGGATAGAGGCAATATTGAAAGAAGTAATAGCTGAGAATTTCTAGATTTATACAAACTGAAAGAGAGCACAGATTCTGATCGGGATAGATTCATTAATTTATTTAGTAAATACTTAATGAGCAGCTACTATATGCCAAATACTCTTGTAGGTGCTAACACCAATAGATAAAAACTTTTGCCCTCATAAAGCTTACATTGTAATTGAGCATGGGAGGAAATGGACAATAAATACCATAAACAAGAAAAATAAAGCAAGGAAGTGGGAGAATTGTGCTTCTGGTCATCTGGTATCTGTATAGCTATTTTGCTCATGTATTTTCTGCCATGCTTCGAGGCAGAGATCTTTTGTTCATTTCTGCACAAGATGAGGCATGATGTATCATGGTTCCTGTCACAATCTGGATGTCCAATCAAAATCAGATGAATTTAATAGAATTAAATTCTGTATAATCTTATCTGACCATCTTTTTGCTCTTGCTCTGATTTCCAAGCCTGTACTCATCTGTTCTTCCAAAGAAGTAACCAAGAACTTCATTCTCTGCCTGCTCACAGCTGTGCCTTTGGAATTGTCATCCTTATTTTGTGCTTGTCCACTCATCTGCATCCTTACTGCTACTCCCTCAGATTAGTCCTCATGGTCTCTTTTTTAAATGATTGCGACTGCTCATTAATTGGTCTTCCTAATTCTAGTCTCTCTCTTTTCCACACACTGTCCAGACTGTCAGTCAGGATGATTTTTCTAGAACATATTTGAGTATGTCAGTTTCTTGATTCAAGCTCGTCAGTGATCCTGTAGCTTTTTGAAACTACACGAGGCATTCTGTCATCTGGCTCCTCCCTACCTGCCCAGCCTCCCTTCTCCTTCTGCCTCTATTCCACCCTATGTACCATCCACACCAGAGGACTTAACATCCCTTGGTTGCCTTCCACATGTTTCAGTCCCTTTATTTATTATGTTACATCTGTATGACAAGCTTTTTCTTTTTTAATTCCCATTCTTGATGCCAGATGAGTCCATATTCATCTTCAGATTCAGTTTAAGTATCATCTCCTCCATGGTGCTTCTCCTGACCCCCAGCATGTAGTAGAAATAATCCCCTGTTTTTTGAGATCTTGCGTACTGATCAGAATTTTCTTGTAACACCCTTTTGCTTGCTTTGGATTTTTTTGAGCATATTTACCTTTGCTGGTCTTGAAAGTAGATGCCATTTCTTATTTTACTCTCTTTCCCCTTCGAATATCTTACACATATCTCATACCCAGTAAATGCTTTCTGAAAGGGGAAATAGGGAAAGGAATGAAGATTGGCACAAAGAAGATGTCTATTTTGAAATAGAGAATTGATTTAGTTGGCTTTGTTTAATACTAGAAACCTGGTTTGTTACTCTTTGGCCATGAAGAGGTAATCTCTAAGTGTTGATTTTTTGAGACACAACTTCAAGTCCTAAAACTGTGGTTTTCTTTTTCTGTCTTTATAGGAAGCTTCCAGACACTTGGAGACCTTGAAAGTCCCCCTCAAAGGTAAAGAATGACCACATTTGCTTTAACCACAGAAGCAATTAACTCTCCAGCAGTGTGGAAAACAGCTTTTGAGCTGTATTTATCGATGCATAGATTTCACAGAGCTGTGATATTTGAAGACAAATGGCTGTGTCCATAATTAAGACTGCTGAGGAATTGGCAAGTGTGATATGATGATGGAATACCCAGAGAAAGGGCAAGGGAGTGAGATCGGTGAGGATAGTACTGTCTCTGTGACCTTGGTACTCTCTTTCTATTCATTGATTTCCCAATTAAATATAACTTTTCAATCAGTCACTTCCCATATACTGCAAGTTATTGATGCCCTGCTCTAGGAAGTGAAATGTCCTACAGATGAAACTGTAGGGGTGGATGATCTACTTTATTTTTTTAATTTAATATAAAAAGATGCTGAAGAAGAGATTCTCCATTAATAATCTTTTGTATGAAGACTGTTTCATTACACAGGCAGTAGTCAAAATAGGCAAAAGCCTTGATTTTTGTATAGGGTTTGAGTTCTGACTTCACCATATTAAATGTTTTGTCTCATTTGATGCTAACAAAAATTTTCAAGGTATTATGATCCCCATTTTAGAGATGTGGAAGATGAGGGGCACCTGGGTGGCTCAGTCAGTTAAGTGTCTGACTTTGGCTCAGGTCATGATCTCACGATTAGTGAGTTTAAGCCCTGTCTAGTTCTGTGCTGACAGCTCAGAGCCTGGAGCCTGTTTAGGATTCTGTGTCTGCCTCTCTCTCTCCGCTCCTGTCCCACTCATGCTCTGTCTCTCGCTCTCAAAAATAAATAAACATTAAAAAAAATTAGAGATGGGGAAGATGATTGTTAGAAGGATTAATTGATTTTTCTAAAATCACACAGTAAATGGTGGAGTTATTTGGTATCAAACACTGATTCCAGAGAAATAAGAACACAAGTTCTTGTTTGTTTTGGGTATCAGTCTCACTAGCTATGCTAATAATTAGGGGTCATAATGGTTCTCCATCTCCTACCAGGTAAAATCCGCGATCATTGACATGGCATCCATGTTGTGACTTACATCCACATCTCTAGTTTCACCTCCTTTCCTCCCTACCTCACACCTTATAGTCCAACAATATGAACTGCCTCCAATGACTAGTACACATAGCTCTTTTCTTGTCTTTGCTTTTACTTATGCCATTCTGTCTAGAATGCTGATTCCTCACCTTGTTCCTCATGAACTCCTACTACATTGTTTAGTACTCTACCAATGTACTCAAATAATATTCAAATAAAAAATACAAAAAGATATTCTTAAACTACTTCATTCATGTAAACTTCCTTGAACTCTACAAGTTGGGTTAGGGACCTCTTTGATATAGCACAATAATGTTCTGCATATCCTAATATTGCATTCATCACATTGTATTATAATTCTTTCTTTGCTCTTTGTATTTTCAACTAATCTGTGAACTCTGTGAAGGGAGGATCATGTGTTTGTAACTTGAAAGCTTAGTAGAGTGTCTGCCACTTTGTAGTTATTTAGTACAAACTTGCTGAATGAAAGTGTATTAGGGTTCTCCAGAGAAAAGCTAATAGGATATATGTAGATATATATAAGATGAGATTTATTATAGAAATTGGCTCACGTGACTGTCCCATAATCTTCCATATGCAAGCTGGAGAACCAGGAAAGCCTGTGGTATAATTCAGTTTAATCTGAATGCCTGAGAACCAGGAGATCCAAAGTAGAAGGGGAGGAAAAGATAGATGTGCCAGCTTAAGAAATGAGAGAATTCACTTTTCCTTCACCTTTTGTTTCCATCTGAGCCCTCAAAGGATTGGATGATACCTACCCATGTTGGCAAGGGTAGTTCTGTTAGTCTACTGAATCAAATACTAATTTCTTTCAGAAACATCCTTTCAGACATATCCAGAAATAATGTTTTATCAGCTACTTGGGCATTTGTTAGTCCAGTCAGGTTGATATATACAAGTAACCATTGCAGAAGACACTGAGACATCCACTTATATCAATTTATGATACCATTTTTTTTTTTAGTGTTTATTTATTTTTGAGACAGAGAGAGACAGAGCATGAGCAGGGAAGGGGCAGAGAGAGAGGGAGACGCAGAATGTGAAGCAGGCTCCAGGCTCTGAGCTGTCAGCACAGAGCCCGACGCGGGGCTCGAACTCACGAACTGCGAGATCATGACCTGAGCCGAAGTCGGACGCTTAACCGACTGAGCCACCCAGGCACCCCTTATGATACCATTTTGACAGAGTCAGTTGGTTGAATTAATAGGTTTATCTGCCAGAGGAGACTGGGGTGGGGTAGAGGCTGAGGCTAGGCTCTTACTGCTCTAGAACAGGTAGGACACAGGTACTGAAGATACTCAGTCTCTAGGCTCAGCACCTCTTGGGGGTGAGGTGATGAGCACCAAGTTTTATGCTGTGCTGAAATTTCCTTTATTAAGCACAAGTGGAGTTTGGGTTTAGTCTTATTGTCCTTGGGATAAAACTTGATAATGGACATGTGTATTGGGCATTTGTCTTTTCCTCAACACCCTGGAGGTGTTGAGGCTTTATTCAGGCTTTATGACTGACCATAGTATGAAGTTTCCTCTCCTTAGGGATAGTTATTTCCCACGAAGTTCCTTGAACCCTCAAGAAAGTAAGTCCCTGGATCTCTGACCCTGGACAACTTTTATGGCCTGAGGCTTGGATTCAAATTCTCCACATATAAATCTGCTGCCAGCCACATCCCTGATATAACCAGATAAATGGAGACAATGAATATCATAAATGACCGTAAGTTTCTGCTGCTATATGCCATCCTATGAAATCAAGCCCTTCACCTATCGATGCCAGCCTGGATCAGACCTGAGTTTTCCAAGCCTCTTTGAACAGAGTTTTTTAGGTTTATTTTAAGGCTTACTTTATTCTTTTTGGACGGCATTAAGATCTGGCATGTCTTGTAACCCAGATTTTTGGGTTATGGCAGAGAAACAGGATGGTGGGAGAGGCCTTGTGTAAGTTTTCAAGGTCTGAGCTCCATCTGGATGAAACCAAAACAAAGAAAAATTCTGATCATAAGTGTAATGCCTTATGCACTTTAGGGAGATAGATATGTCAACACAACATGAAGAAGAAATTGAACCATTCGATAAATTGAGACACACAGTATTTTTGAGTAAGTCAGCCATTCTCATTCTTCTTCTGGACAGCTACAAGGTCATGCCTTCTTGGGGGAATTTTAGAACTCTGAGAACTCACTCAGTGGACTGGCTGTAATCAGACTGCAACCATTTCCTTTTCTGTTTTCTTGTCATCGAGGGGGATTTGGTCAGACGCCATCTCTCCAGCCCATAAGTCGTAATGCAGGTTTTATGCCTGGTCTGAACATGTAGGTTATAGATGGTCCCCAAGATGCTTGAGAAGATTGCCTTATGACTTTGCCCTTAGCAACTGACCTTCACAAACTCGAGGCGTCACCTTCACAGAGGCAGCTTCAGTGCCTCCTTTGAAAAAGTAATTTTCTTTTGTGAGTAACATGCTGTGTCATGGTTTATAACAATGGGAAGAACTAAAAGCTGTGGAACCCAGGAGGCAAAGAAGGGCTGTCTGTCTAAGGAATAACAAGAACTGATTTTATTCTCTGCCATGCAGTGATGAAAAGGCATCTTGTAAAAGCTTTTAGTTGGTTTTCTTTTCTCCTAATCATGTTCAGGAACGCATCTAATGCATTTTGTGGTTTTGAAAGGAAAAAGGAGAACCATTTTAAAGAAGAATTGCCTTCATTTAAAAAGATTTTATCTGACTGGAGTTGGAGATGTGGGCTCCTTATGAAGTATACAAGCCAACACCACTCCATAGGAACATGGGAGAGTTAGCACGAACTCTGCTGGGAGAATCTGGAAAGGTTTCACACAGGAGTGACATTTGAACTAGACCTTAAAGGGTTTATAGAGTTCTCTAGGTGAAAAAGGAGAGTGGACATTCCAAACAAGGGGAAAAGCACGTGCAAAGGCACAAAAGCATTTTGAAAATCTTGATGTGTGTGTGTGTGTGTGTGTGTGTGTGTGTGTGTGTGTGTGTGTGTATTTAAAGAGCTAGACCTTAAAGGGTTTATAGGAGTTTTCTAGGTGAAAAAGGAGAATAGACATTCCAAACTAGGGGAAAAGCATTGGCAAAGGCACAAAAGCATCTCAAAAATCTTGATGTGTTTTTTTAAATAAACACTCAGACTGCTTTTTTCCTGGACTCAGTGTAAGAGATGCTGCTTAGGTTTCCAGAGTAGACAGAAGTTCTACATTAGTAATAATGTACCTAAAATAATTGAATTAACAATACAATTTTTTGTTACAATTTGTAACAGTATGAATGTTTATTGAGTACCTGGCACTGTTAACTGCACAACAGTTAGGTGATATAGCAATACATAAAACTGATAAAAACCCCTTCCCTTATTGTACCTAGGGCTCCTCCTGCTATTAGGCTTTATAACATTTCTGGGAGCTTTGATTTGAGGATTCTGGAAAAGCAGTTCCCTTCCTCTGTGCCTTTCTCTCTGTGTATTTTAGTGAGGATACATGGATGCCTCTGTGCTATTGTAACAGAAGTAAGTCTATGTCAGGGATGCAAATATAGGCACGTGTGGTCTTTCTCCCTGCTCTTGTTCCTTTCTCAGACAGCTACCTAACTATGACTTCATTTTGTGTTGAATCTGGATCCAGCCCCAGAATCCTTTCTTGATGTAGCACTTCATGTAGCTACTTCCAGCTAGTCAGAATTGACTTATAAGATGAAAGCTCCAGGTCAGTCACTCTGTGTAGTCTTAAATTTGGGGAAAAAAGGGCAGTTCAGCAGGCCCTGCCCTGGATGTGGGAGTCAGTCCACACTGGCTGATGATGATAGCGATAAATGTTTAGCTTTCTGCTTAGTTCAATTCAACACAGAAATTTCTTGGGCACAAACTGTGTTTTGACATAAGTTAATGGTTCTTGCTATCAGGAGCTTAAAGTTTAGTGAGTAGGGGAGACAGCTAGCTATGTTAGCCAATCCTTGCAGTGGTGGGTTAATAAGCAGTATAAAGATTAGGATAAAACATAGAGGGAAACAAAGGTGGGAATGACCCACTCTGCTGGAGAGTGGGGAAAGGACCATGGAAGACTCAGAGAAGATGACACTTCATCTGTGTTTTAAAAGATAGTTAGGAATCCATCAGGTGTGTAGGCAGCTGGAGTGAGAATTCTAGACAGAAGCAAAGACATGGAAATACAAAAACATATACATTATCATTGCATGGATCACCTGTATTATAGAGTCGTAGGCTTCTGCTAGGTTTCTTGTCCTTGAGGGAAGAAACACATAATAACATCTCTATAGCACCTAGCCTCAATGTAGGCGTTCAGTAAATATTTATTCAAAGAATGAAAATAATCTAGTCTTTATTTTGTCTCTCTTATGGTGTTACCTCTTATTAATTCCCATGTCTACTGAAGTTTTCTAAAGTATTTTAAGTTCAGTTGCATTGAAAAATCAATTTGATTCTGTTCCATTAATCAGGATTGAGTGCACATTCTGCATAAGGCCTTACCTTGGAGGATCCAGAGAAAGGTGCAAGAGGAGCTGACTTTTGAAATGAACTTCCTTTGAATGTCTACAAGTAAGATGGCTCCATAATTTATCATCCCAAGTCTGAACCTTTATGGAGGTAAAAGTATGTGCTATTCATAATTACACTGGGGTAACAGGCATGAGATGAAACTGTCTCAGGTGAACAGGGGCATATGCGTCACTCTGCCTATAACTAACTGACTTTAGAATCAGTCTTGGATTTAAGTTTCTTCTTTAGTTTTATTAACTATATGACTTTGAGTCAACTGTAAAGCCAAGGTTATTATACATACCTCATAGCACAGTTGTGAAGACCAAATGAAATATAGTATGTATATATAGCTTAGCTCAGGTTTTGTGGTGGGTAGCCTCTGAAATGGTCCCCAATGATCTCTGCTGGTAGTCCCCAATAGAATCCCATCCTTTGAGTGAGGACTGGACCTAGTGACTTGATTCTAAAGAATAGAATGTGGTAAAAGTGATGGGTTGTTACTGTTGAGATTAGCTTTAGAAGGCTGACTTCTGTTTTGCTCTCTCAGTTCTCATTTTGGGAGAAGCAAGCTGCTATATAGTGTGTAGCTCTGTGGAGTGGTCCATATAGCAAGGAATAGATATTATTAGTTAACAGGTAATGAGGACTCAGGGCCAGCTGATAACCATGAGAGTGAACTTGGTAGCAAATCTTCTCCTATTTGAGCCTTGATGTGAGATTGCAGCCTTGTGAGGAAAGCTAAATCAGAGGCACCCACCTAAGCCCTGCCCAGATTCCTGATCCTGAAACAGTTTTTTTTTGTTTATTAAGTTTTTATTTTAATGCCAGTATAGTTAACATTCAGCGTTATATGAGTTTCAGGTGTACAATATAGGGATTCAACAATTCCATATATCAGCTGGTGCTCATCATGACCAGTGCACTCCTTAATCCCCATCATCTATTTCACCCCCGCTCCCACTCTGGTAACTGTCAGTTTGTTCTTTATAGTTAAGAGTCTGTGAAACAGTTTTAAGTCGCTGATTTTTAGGGCAATTTGTTACACAGTGGTAGGCCTAATATAGGACCTGATGCATTCTTGCTGCTAAATAATATCTCTTTTAGTGGAAATACCTAAATAGTTCTTTCTTACTGAGAACTTTTCACACCAAAAGCTTCTCTTCTGCTTACGTCTTCAGTAACACCTTAGCCTTTTCATTGCCTTTGATGGACAACACTAAAAATGTGTCTGAAGGCCTATTGTACTTTAAGCTCTACAATTTCACCCATTTGCTAGATGTTCACGTTGGTTTTGGGGACAGTTTTCATATGATAGTGAAATCAAGATATCAAGAAAATGCCTTTTTGGTCAATTCTTGTTGGACTTTCAAGTTTCTTAGAACCTTCTCTCATTAGTCAATGATTCAAATATCATCAAAAGCACGTACAGGGAAAAATCAGATTCATGTCTTTTTCTCCGCCGCTTTATAGTTTACAAGGGAGGTTAAGACATGTTCACACCTAGAGGCAAAGCAAGACAGCAGGTGAAGACAGTCAACTTGAAATAATGGAAGGAACAAATAATTTGGGGTCAAAGAGTCTAGATTTAAACCCTAGGTTGGTCATCTAGTAGCTTTGTGATTTTGGACAATTTCCTGTTCATTTTCTTCTATAAACTACATTATCTTTGTCCTATAAAGTGGAGATAATCATATTGCTTTATAGCATTGTTGCTGAGTGGGAACCTAAGTGATGTTGGGTGTAAAAGAGCTGAGTAGGTAATAAAGCAGCTTATAGGATTATTTATGATAGGTTATAAGAACCAAGTCAATATGTTGTAACTAATAGTAATGACAACAAATTACAGACTTGGGGGGGTTCAACAAAAATAGGGGAGATGGTTTCTGACTGGAGGACTTAGGGAAACTTCACAGAAGAGCTAACATTTGAGGTAGGTTTTGAGGAATATTTTGGAGGTGGGAATGTAGGCCAACGGGTAGTAGAGTTGGGCACACATGGTGCATCAGAATTTATGTGGTGCATTTGGGAAAATAATGAGTTGTTTAGGGTTTCTGAAATTACGTGATAGGGAGACTAGAAATAGGACCCAGGCTACAAATTCTCACATTCCAGGCTGACAAGGCTTTTATAAAACATTTTAAAATTTGTAATTCTGTCCTCATGCCCACAAAGTTTGGAAAGTCTAAGGCATTGTTCCTTTTTGGGTCATTTTCAGACTTCTCATGGTTTCTTGGAGACCCCTTTTCTATAGGTCATCTCTCTCTCTCTCTCTGTATGTGTGTGTGTGTGTGTGTGTACATATATCTACATATTTTGTCTTCATGGAGACTACTAAAACTATTCATCTCTTTTGTCCCATGTCAGAAAAACCAACTGTTTGTCCTGGCTTAGATCTCCACGTTTTTTTCCTTTTTTTTTCAGAGTCCAGAGTCTCTATGACAAATTTGACCTTTTACTTACTAATGTTGGCATCCTTTTCTAACTAGCTTTGTTGTATTATTATAGTTAAAGACCCTTTCCTGGGGCGCCTGGGTGGCTTGGTCGGTTAAGCGTCCCACTTCGGCTCAGGTCATGATCTCACGGTCCGTGAGTTCAAGCCCCGCGTCGGGCTCTGTGCTGACAGCTCAGAGCCTGGAGCCTGCTTCCGATTCTGTGTCTCCCTCTCTCTCTGACCCTCCCCCATTCATGCTCTGTCTCTCTCTGTCTCAAAAATAAATAAACGTTAAAAAAAAAAAAATTAAAGACCGTTTCCTTACAAGGAAGATATGTAAAGTAACGAAATTGGGTGAAGAGAACAAAAAAACTCCAAATTCATACTTATTTAATTCATTTATTCATATAACAAATATTTATTTTTTAGGCAATATATTTATACTGTTAGCTAAAATATATTATTTCTGTCTTGAGAAGCTTATATTTTCATTTTTAGGAGCTGGTTATTAAATAGCTAATTACACAAAAAATAAAGATTTATTCACAATGGTGGCAAATGTTAAATTTCTAGGGTATTCTAAAAGTGAATAACAAGAGAACTAACCCAGCTTAGAATAGATCAAAGAATCCTTTCTAATAGAAATGTGTAAGCTGAGATTTAAAGGATGATTAAAAATAAGCAAGGGGAATGGGGAAGAGGGAGGAGAAGAGGATTCTAAGCAGAGGGAGCAGCGTGTGCAAAGGGGCTGTGGGAAGAAGCATGCCACTTTTGAAAACTACCGTAGTTGGAGAATAGAGAAGGAGAATGACATATGATGTAGCCAGAGAACTTTCCAAGAATCAGAATATGCATGAATGGGAGTCCATGTTTGGGATTTTGATCTTTATCTTAAGGTAAAAAAGAAGCCAGGTGTTAGACAGGGGATAGTAATATGATCAGGTTTGCTTTTTGAAAATCACTCCATATGTAATGTGGACAAGAGATTGGAGGAAGGCAGAAGTGGATATAAGAAACTGGGTGTTACAGTTCAACTGTGAGATTAAAGTGGCCTGGATTAGGGTCAGACTAATGGGGATGGAGATAAATAGACTCAAGAAATGTAAGTGGTTAAATCGAAAGGACTTGATGGTTGATAGGGTATGGGTGGAGAGGAGGATAAAAAATGAGTCACAGATTTCTGACTGTTGGGTGTTCGATGGTGATATCCCTTGAGATGGTAACCCTGAAAAAGGACCAGGTTTGGATGAAAATTGTCTTACATTTTTATATTGCACCCTAGGAACTCAAGAATTAGAGGAGTTAAGTGAATTGCTTCAGGTTGTATAGCAAATTAGTAGTGACCAAAATTTAGATTTCTGGATCCCTCATTGTTCAGTTTCTGTTCCTTCCATTCACTGCCATGGCAACAGCTTTCTAAGTGATTTCTGGGTTTATAGACTGGCCTCCTTTTGATCTATTCTCCACACTGATACACCACTCTGTCTGAAACCCTTCAGTAACTCCTAGTCTTTGACTAAAGAATAAAAGCAAAAGTCCTTTCAAGGCTTATGAACCATTTCTTCATCTGAAAAGAGCTCAAGTCACTTTAGTTTAGTTGGAACGTAGAATGTGAGAGTGGGAGATATAAGAAAAAACTAAGAAGCCTATTAGCATCCAGATTAGAAAGGATTTTTAAAGTAATTTTCATATGTTTAGATTGTAATTTAAGAGAAATGGAAAATCATTAAAGGTTTTCAAATAGCTTTTAGTTTTATCGTGTTATATATGCTCACAATATAAAGAGTCAATTCATTTTACAGTGCTTTTGTAAAAAGAACAGTCCCCTGGTCTGTACTCTACCCCCATTTTCCCACTTCACAGAAGTAATCACTTTTAATACTTTTGGTTGATTTTAGATATTTACTTATGATTTTATAAATCATATGCCTATATTGCTACTCTTTGATTTTTTTTTTAGTTTTAGGCATTTATCAACTTCCCACTATGGAAGATTAGAATTTAACTGTTCACTTCTCATCTCTTTCTTGGCCCCATCGTACACATATTGATTTACCATCCCCAATTCCTCAAGATACATCATAGTTTTAGCTACATAAGTACTCAGAATTTACATTATTATGACTTTTGTCAATTCAATTCAGAGTTGAGAAACAAGGTAAACTTTTTTCCCTGCTCAGTTGATTGGTTTCTATATAGTTAATGAAGGTCTTGAGTTTTATTTTCTTAGTTCTATGTACTTATAACTAATTTGTCTCTCAACTCACCCCAAGTTGCGCACATATCCTCTCACATTAAAATACATCAGGTATTTTATCAATTTTATTCTCCAGAAGAAGTGTAGTTTAGTATCTTCTGTTATGAAGTCTATGCTCTCTTTTCTCCATCATCATGGGTACTCCCTTTGCCTCTCCCTAATGAATAATTCTTTATTTCTGTGATTCTATTTCTTTTTCTTTTTCTTTTTTTATTTAAAACTCACATGTCCTCCAAAAACTTCATAAGGAAGGGTGAATCTTCAGTAAATATTTTGAAACCCTGCATGTCAAATAATATTTTTACTCTGCTCTCATACTTAATTGATAGCTTGGTTAGGTATAGAATTCTCAGTTGGAAATAAACTTCACTTTAACTTTTGCTCTATTCAAGTTTTTATTGAGAGGTCCAATGCTTCTTCTGATTCTTTTTTGTATGAAACCTGTATGGACCCTTTTAAGATCTTGTATGGAACTTGTACATATCTTTTAGGATCTTTATTCCTGTAGCTCTCAAATTTTGTTTTTCCCATTCTTTGGTATACGTCTGTTTTATCCATCATTTTGGGCACTCAGTAAGCCCTTAGAAATATGAAAACTTCTTTTTTTTATGGACAAAATTGTCTATTTATTTTAAAGATGATTTCTTTATTTTTATTTCCTTTGTTCACTCTTTCTGAAACTCCTAATATTTTGATACCAAAAAATTGAGCTAGTGTTTTAATTTTGTAACTTTTTTCTCCTTCTCCATTCTTGTTCTTTTTATTCTGTTTTCTAGGGTAATTGCTCAACTTTGTGTTCAAACAAACCTCTGTTGAATTTTTCATTCTTATCGTATTTAGACACTTTTAATTTTTATGTACTTCTGAATGTTTCCTTTAATTAATATATATATATATATATATTTATTTTATTTTGAAATCTGGCCTTCTAAAAGTTTATTTGTTTATTGTGTAAGATGAAGAGAGAGAGGCAGAGAAAGAGGGAGAGGGAGAATTCTAAGCAGGCTCTGAACTGTTAGCACGGAGATGCATGTGGGGCTTGATCTCACAATCCTTGAGATCCTGACCTGAGTGAAATCAAGAATTGGGTTCTTAACTGACTGAGCCACCCAGGCATCCATGAATGTTTCTTTTTATTTTTAATAAACTTTTATTTTTGTTTTATGGATGCAGTGCCTTATTTTTTGAAAAATATTCTTTTCCTCAGCTTGTCACTGATTTTATTTATAGTATTCTATTTAATGAAGGAATATTTAATTTTTTTTGCAATCAGTTGGAGAGATTTTAATTTTTTTCTTTTGTTTTCTTTTTTCTTTTTAAAATTCCAGTTAAATACAGTGTTATATTAGTTTCAGGTATACAATATAGTGATTCAACACTTCCATACAATACCTGGTGCTCATCATGATAAGTTCACTCCTTAATCCCCATCACCTATTTCACGCCCCCTTCCCCAGCCATCAGTTCTCCATAATTAAGACTCTGTTTCTTGATTTTTCTCCCTCTCTCTCTTTTTTCCCCCGTTGCTTATATTTCTATTTATCCATTCATCAATCGATGGACACTTGGGCTGCTTCCATGTCTTGGCTATTGTAAACAATGCTATTATAAACATAGGGGTACAAGTATCCCCTTGAATTAGTGATTTTGTATTCTTTAGGTAAATGCCCAGTAGTGTGATTGATGGATCATAAGGTAATTCTATTTTTAAGTTTTTGAGGAGCCTCCATACTCTTTGCTAGAGTGGCTGCACTAGTTCTTATTCCCACCAACAGTGCAGGTAGGTTTCTTTTTCCCCAATCCTTGCCAATACCTGTTTCTTGCGTTGTTTATTTTAGCCATTCTGATGGGTGTGGGGTGGTACTTCATTGTAGTTTTGATTTGCATTTCCTTGATGGTAAGTGATGAGGAATATCTTTTCATGTGTTTATTGGCATATGTATCTCTTCTTTGGAGAAATGTCTGTTCATGGCTTCTACCCATTTCTTTAAAAAATTTTTTTTTCTTTTTTAATATTCTTTAAATGTGGAGAGGGTGTTCTCTTGCTGCCCACCTTTTATTTTTTAATTTAATTTAATTTTTTATTTTTTTAAAATTTTTATCCAAATTAGTTAGCATATAGTGCAACAATGATTTCAGGAGTAGATTCCTTAGTGCCCCTTACCCATTTAGCCCATACCCCTCCCAAAACCCCTCCAGTAACCCTCAGTTTGTTCTCCATATTTATGAGAACTCTTTATGAGTTTCTTCTGTTTTGTCCCCCTCCCTGTTTCTATATTATTTTTGTTTCCCTTCCCTTATGTTCATCTGTTTTGTCTCTTAAGGTCCTCATATGAGTGAAATCATATGATTTTTGTCTTTCTCTCGCTGACTAATTTCACTTAGCATAATACCCTCCAGTTCCATTCACGTAGTTGCAAATGGCAAGATTTCATTCTTTTTGATTGCCGAGTAATACTTCATTGTATATATATATACCACATCTTCTTTAGCCATTCATCCATCGAGGGACATTTGGGCTCTTTCCATACTTTGGCTATTATTGATAGTGCTGCTATAAACATGGGGAGGCATGTGCCCCTTCAAAACAGCACACCTGTATCCCTGAGATAAATACCTAGTAATGCAATTGCTGGGTCATAGGGTAGTTCTATTTTTAGTTTTTTGAGGAACCTCCATACAGTTTTCCAGAGTGGCTGTGCCAGTTTGCCTTCCCACCAACAATGCAAAAGAGATCCTCTTTCTGCACATCCTCACCAACATCTGTTGTTGCCCGAGTTGTTAATGTTAGCCATTCTGACAGGTGTAAGGTGGTATCTCGTGGTTTTGATTTGTATTTCCCTGATGATGAGTGATGTTGAGCATTTTTTCATGTGTCGGTTGGCCATCTGGATGTTTTCTTTGGAGAAGTGTCTATTCATGTCTTTTGCCCATTTCTTCACTGGAGTATTTGTTTTTTGGGTGCTGAGTTTGGTAAGTTCTCTATAGATTTTGGACACTAACCCTTTATCTGATATGTCATTTGCAAATATCTTCTCCCATTCTGTCGGTTGCCTTTTAGTTTTGCCTGATTGTTTCCTTCACTGTGCAGAAGCTTTTCATTTTCATGAGGTCCCAATAGTTCATTTTTGCTTTTATTTCCCTTGCCTCTAGAGACGGGTTGAGTAAGAAGTTGCTGCGGGCAAGATTAAAGAGGTTTTTGCCTGCTTTCTCCTCGAGGATTTTGATGGCTTCCTGTCTTACATTGAGGTCTTTCATCCGTTTTGAGTTTATTTTTGTGTATGGTGTAAGAAAGTGGTCCAGGTTCATTCTACTGCATGTCACTGTCCAGTTTTCCCAGCACCACTTGCTGAAGAGACTGTCTTTATTCCATTGGATATTCTTTCCTATTTTGTCAAAGATTAGTTGGCCATAAGTTTGTGGGTCCATTTCTGGGTTCTCTGTTCTGTTGCACTGATCTGAGTGTCTGTTCTTGTGCCAGTACCATAGTGTCTTGATGATTACAGCTTTGGAGTATAGCTTGAAGTCTGGAATTGTGATGCCTCCTGCTTTGGTTTTCTTTTTCAAGATTGCTTTGGCTATTCGGGGTCTTTTCTGGTTCCATACAAATTTTAGGATTATTTGTTTTAGCTCTGTGAAGAATGCTGGTGTTATTTTGATAGGGATTGCATTGAATATGTAGATTGCTTTGGGGAGTATTGACATTTTAACAATATTTGTTCTTCCTATCCAGGAGCATGGAATCTTTTTCCATTTGTTTGTGTCTTCTTCAATTTCTCTCATAAGCTTTCTATAGTTTTCAGTGTATAGATTTATCACCTCTTTGGTTAGATTTATTTGTAAGTATTTTACGGGTTTTGGTGCAAGTATAAATGGGATAGATTCCTTGATTTTTCTTTCTGTCACTTCATTGTTGGTGTATAGGAATGCAACCGATTTCTGTGCATTGACTTTATATCCTGCAACTTTGCTGAATTCATGAATCAATTCTAGCAGTTTTTTGGTGGAATCTTTTGGTTTTCCATATGAAGTATCATGTCATCTGCGAAGAGTAAAAGTTTGACCTCCTCCTGGCTGATTTGGATGCCTTTTATTTCTTTGTGTTGTCTGATTGCAGAGGCTAAGACTTCCACTACTATGTTGAATAACAGTGGCGAGAGTGGACATCCCTGTCTTGTTCCTGACCTTAGGGGGAAAACTCTCAGTTTTTCCCCTTTGAGGATGATATTAGCATTGGGTTGTTCATATATGGCTTTTATGGTCTCGAGGTATGCTCCTTCTATCCCTACTTTCTTGAGGGTTTTTATCAAGAATGGATGCTGTATTTTGTCAAATGCTTTCTCTGCATCTATTGAGAGGATCATATGGTTCTTGTCCTTTCTTTTATCGATGTGATTAATCACATTAATTGTTTTGTGGATATTGAACCAGCCCTGCATCCCAGGTATAAATCCCACTTGGTGGTGGTGAGTATTTTTTTTAATGTATTGTTGGATCAGGTTGGGTAATATCTTGTTGAGGATTTTTGCATCCATGTTCATCAGGGAAATTGGTCTATAGTTTTCCTTTTTCGTGGGGTCTCTGTCTGGTTTTGGAATCAAGGTCATGCTGGCTTCGTAGAAAGAGTTTGGAAGTTTTTCTTCCATTTCTGTTTTTTGGAATACCTTCAAGAGAATAGATGTTAACTCTTCCTTAAATGTTTGGTAGAATTCCTCTGGAAAGCCATCTGGCCCTGGACTCTTATTTTTTGGCAAAGTTTTGATTACTAATTTGATTTCCTTACTGGTTATGGGTCTGTTCAAATTTTCTATTTCTTCTTGTTTCAGTTTTGGTAGTGTATATGTTTCTAGGAATTTGTCCCTTTCTTCAGATTGCCCATTTTATTGGCGTGTAATTTCTCATAATATTCTCTTACTGTTGTTTTTATTTCTGCTGTGTTGGTTGTGATCTCTCCTCTTTTATTCTTGATTTTATTTATTTGGGTCCTTTCCTTTTTCTTTTGATCAAACTGGCTAGTGGTCTATCAATTTTGTTAATTCTTTCAAAGAACCAGATTCTGGTTTCATTTATCTGTTCTACTGTTTTTTCTTAGTTTCAATAGCATTAATTTCTGCTCTAATCTTTATTATTTCCTGTCTTCTTCTGGTTTTGGGTTTTATTTGCTGTTCTTTTTCTACCTCCTAAAGGCGTAAGGTTAGGTTGTGTATCTGAGATCTTCCTTCTTTTTTTTTATTATGAAATTTGTTGTCAAATTGGTTTCCATACAACACCCAGTGCTCATCCCAACAGGTGCCCTCAATACGCATCACCCACCCACCCCTCCCTCCCACCCCCCATAAACCCTCAGTTTGTTCTCAGTTTTTAGGAGTTTCTTATGTTTTGGCTCCCTCCCTCTTTAACCACTTGTTTTTCTTCCCCTCCCCCGTGGTTTTCTGTTAAGTTTCTCAGGATCCACATAGGAGTGAAAACATATGGAATCTGTCCTTCTCTGTATGACTTATTTCACTTAGCATAACATTCTCCAGTTCCATCCATATTGCTACAAAGGGCCATATTTCATTCTTTCTCATTGCCACGTAGTATTCCATTGTGTACATAAACCACAATTTCTTTATCCATTCATTGATTGATGCACATTTAGGCTCTTTCCATAATTTAGCTATTGTTGAGAGTGCTGCTATAAACATTGGGGTACAAGTGCCCCTATGCATCAGTACTCCTGTATTCCTTGGGTAAATTCCTAGCAGTGCTACTGCTGGATCATAGGGTAGGTCTATTTTTAATTTTTTGAGGAACCTCCACACTCTTTTCCAGAGTGGCTGCACCAGTTTGCATTCCCAACAACAGTGCAAGAGGGTTCCTGTTTCTCCACATCCTCTCCAGCATCTAGTCTCCTGATTTGTTCATTTTGGCCACTCTGACTGGCGTGAGGTGATGTCTCAGTGTGGTTTTGATTTGTATTTCCCTGATGAGAAGTGACGTTGAGCATCTTTTCATGTGCCTGTTGGCCATCTGGATGTCTTCTTTAGAGGAGTGTCTATTCATGTTTTCTGCCCATTTCTTCACTGGGTTATTTGTCTTTCGGGTGTGGAGTTTGTTGAGCTCTTTATAGATTTTGGATACTAGCCCTTTGTCTGATATGTCATTTGCAAATATCTTTTCTCATTCCGTTGGTTGCCTTTTAGTTTTGTTGATTGTTTCCTTTGCTGTGCAGAAGCTTTTTATCTTCATGAGGTCCCAGTGGTTCATTTTTGCTTTTAATTCCCTTGCCTTTGGAGATGTGTCAAGTAAGAAATTGCTGCGGCTGAGGTCAGAGAGGTTTTTCCCTGCTTTTTCCTCTAGGGTTTTGATGGTTTCCTGTCTCACATTTAGGTCCTTTATCCATTTGGAGTTTGATTTTGTGAATGGTGTAAGAAAGTGGTCTAGTTTCATCCTTCTGCATGTTTCTGTCCAGTTCTCCCAGAACCATTTGTTAAAGAGACTGTCTTTTTTCCATTGGATATTCTTTCCTGCTTTGTCAAAGATTAGTTGGCCATACTTTTGTGGGTCTAGTTCTGGGGTTCCTATTCTATTCCGTTAGTCTGTGTGTCTATTTTTGTGCCAATACTATGCTGTCTTGATGATGACAGCTTTGTAGTAGAGGCTAAAGTCTTGGATTGTGATGCCTCCTGCTTTGGTCTTCTTCTTCTTCAAAATTACTTTGGCTATTCGGGGCCTTTTGTGGTTACATATGAATTTTAGAATTGCTTGTTCTAGTTTTGAGAAGAATGCTGGTGCAATTTTGATTGGGATGGCATTGAATGTGTAGATAGCTTTGGGTAGTATTGACATTTTGACAATATTTATTCTTCCGATCCATGAGCATGGAATGTTTTTCCATTTCTTCATATGTTCTTCAATTTCCTTCATAAGCTTTCTATAGTTTTCAGCATACAGATCTTTACATCTTTGGTCAGGTTTATTCCTAGATATTTTATGCTTCTTGGTGCAATTGTGAATGGGATCAGTTTCTTTATTTGTCCTTCTGTTGCTTCATTATTAGTGTATAAGAATGCAACTGATTTCTGTACATTGATTTTGTATCCTGCAACTTTGCTGAATTCATGTATCAGTTCTAGCAGACTTTTGGTGGAGTCTATCGGGTTTTCCATGTATAATATCATGTCATCTACAAAAAGTGAAAGCTTAACTTCATCTTTGCCAATTTTGATGCCTTTGATTTCCTTTTGTTGTCTGATTGCTGATGCTAGAACTTCCAGCACTATGTTAAACAACAGCGGTGAGAGTGGGCATCCCTGTCGTGTTCCTGATCTCAGGGAGAAAGCTCTCAGTTTTTCCCCGTTGAGGATGAAGTTAGCTGTGGGCTTTTCATAAATGGCTTTTATGATGTTTAAGTATGTTCCTTCTATCCCGACTTTCTCGAGGGTTTTTATTAAGAAAGGATGCTGAATATTGTCAAATGCTTTTTCTGCATTGATTGACAGGATCATATGGTTCTTTTATTAATGTGATGTATCACATTGATTGATTTGTGAATATTGAACCAGCCCTGCATCCCAGGAATGAATCCCACTTGATCATGGTTAATAATTCTTTTTATATGCTTTTGATTTCAATTTGCTAGTATCTTATTGAGAATTTTTGCATCCATATTCATCAGGGATATTGGCCTGTACTCTTTTTTTACTGGTCTCTGTCTGGTTTAGGAATCAAAGTAATGCTGGCTTCATAGAATGAGTCTGGAAGTTTTCCTTCCCTTTCTATTTTTTGGAATAGCTTGAGAAGGATAGGTATTATCTCTGCTTTAAATGTCTGGTAGAATTCCCCTAGGAAGCCATCTGGTCCTGGACTCTTATTTGTTGGGAGATTTTTGATAACTGATTCAATTTCTTCACTGGTTATAGGTCTGTTCAAGCTTTCTATTTCTTCCTATTTGAGTTTTGGAAGTGTGTGGGTGTTTAGGAATTTGCCCATTTCTTCCAGGTTGTCCAATTTGTTGACATATAATTTTTCACAGTATTACCTGATAATTGCTTGTATCTCTGAGGGATTGGTTGTAATAATTCCATTTTCATTCATGATTTTATCTATTTGGGTCATCTCCCTTTTCTTTTTGAGAAGCCTGCCTAGAGGTTTATCAGTTTTATTTATTTTTTCAAAAAAACCAACTCTTGGTTTCGTTGATGTGCTCTACAGTTTTTTTAGATTCTATATTGTTTATTTCTGCTCTGATCTTTATTATTTCTCTTCTTCTGCTGGGTTTGGGATGTCTTTGCTGTTCTGCTTCTATTTCCTTTAGGTGTGCTGTTAGATTTTGTATTTGGGATTTTTCTTGTTTCTTTAGATAGGCCTGGGTTGCAATGTATTTTCCTCTCAGGACTGCCTTCGCTGCGTCCCAAAGCATTTGGGTTGTTGTATTTTCATTTTAATTTGTTTCCATATGTTTTTAAATTTCTTCTCTAATTGCCTGGTTGACCCACTCATTCGTTAGTAGGGTGTTCTTTAACCTCCATGCTTTTGGAGGTTTTCCAGACTTTTTCCTGTGGTTGATTTCAAGCTTCATAGCATTGTGGTCTGAAAGTATGCATGGTATAATTTCAATTCTTGTATACTTATGAAGGGCAGTTTTGTGACCCAGTATGTGATCTATCTTGGAGAATGTTCCATGTGCACTCGAGAAGAAAGTATATTCTGTTGCTTTGGGATGCAGAGTTTTAAATATATCTGTCAAGTCCATCTGATCCAGTCTGTCATTCAGGGCCCTTGTTTCTTTTGATCCTGTGTCTAGATGATCTATCCAATGTTGTAAGTGGAGTATTAAAGTTCCCTGCAATTACTACATTCTTATCAATGAGGTTGCTTATGTTTGTGAGTAATTGTTTTGTATATTTGGGGGCACTTGTATTCGGCACATAGACATTTATAATTGTTAGCTCTTCCTAATGGATAGACCCTGTAATGATTATATAGTGCCCTTCTTCATCTCTTGTTACAACAAGAAGAAGTTACAATTGTTACAATTTGAAGTCTAGTTTGTCTGATATAAGTATGGCTACTCCAGCTTTCTTTTGAGTTCCAGTAGCATGATAGATAGTTCTCCATCCCCTCACTTTCAATCTGAAGGTGTCCTAAGGTCTAAAATGAGTCTCTTGTAGACAGCAAATAGATAGGTCTTGTTTTTTTTTTTTTTTTTTATCCATTCTGATACCCTATGTCTTTTGGTTGGAGCATTTAGTCCATTTACATTCAGTGTTATTATTGGAAGATATGGGTTTAGAGTCGTTGTGATGTCTGTAGGTTTCATGCTTGCAGTGATGTCTCTGGTACTTTGTCTCACAGGATCCCCCTTAGGATCTCTTGTAGGGCTGGTTTAGTGGTGATGAATTCCTTCAGTTTTTGTTTGTTTGGGAAGACCTTTATCTCTCCTTGGTTTCTAAATGACAGACTTGCTGGATAAAGGATTCTTGGCTGCATATTTTTTTCTGTGCATCACACTGAAGATTTCCTGCCATTCCTTTCTGGCCTGCTAAGTTTCAGTAGAGAGATCCGTCACGAGTCTTATTGGTCTCCCTTTATATGTTAGACCATGTTTATCCCTAGCTGCTTTCAGAATTTTCTCTTTATCCTTGTATTTTGCCAGTTTCACTATGACATGTCGTGCAGAAGATCAATTCAAGTTACGTCTGAAGGGAGTTCTCTGTGCCTCTTGGATTTCAATGCCTTTTTCCTTCCCCAGCTCGGGGAAGTTCTGTTACGATTTCTTCAAGTACACCTTCAGCACCTTTCCCTCTCTCTTCCTCCTCTGGAATCCCAACTATGCGTACATTATTTCGCTTAATTATGTCACTTAGTTCTTTAAGTCTCCCCTCATACTCCTGGATTTTTTTTTATCTCTTTTTCTCAGCGTCTTCTTTTTCCATAATTTTATCTTCTAATTCACCTATTCTCTCCTCTGCTCTTCCATCTGAGCTGTGGTTGCCTCCATTTTATTTCGCAGCTCGTTTATATCACTTTTTTAAGCTCCTCCTGACTGTTTCTTAGTCCCTTGATCTCTGTAGTAATAGATTCTCTGCCCTCCGCTATACTTTTTTTCAAGCCCAGTGATTAATTTTATGACTATTATTTTAAATTCATTTTCTGCTATATTGTTTAAATCATTTTTGATCAGTTTGTTAGCTGTCGCTATTTCCTGGAATTTCTTTTGAGGAGAATTCCTCCATTTTCATCATTTTGGATAGGCCCTGGAGTGGCGCGGAACTGCAGAGCTCTTCCTCTGTGCTGTCTGGAGTAACTTGTGTTGGTGGCCGGGGCTGCAGTCAGACCTGATGTCTGCCCCCAGCCTGCCGCTGGGGCCACAGTCAGACTGGTGTGTGCCTTATCTTCCCCTCTCCCAGGGGCAGGACTCACTGTGGAGTGGTGTGGCCTCTCTCTGGGCTACTTGCACACTGTCAGGCTTGTGGTGCTGCTTCGATGGGATCTGGTGTATTAGCCAGGGTGGACCCGCAAGGTGCACAGGGGCAGGAGGGGCAGGCTCAGCTTGTTTTGCCTTTGGTGGTCAACTTCGGGAGGGGCCCTGCGGCATTGGGAGGGAGGCAGACCCGTCGGAGGGATGGGTCCACAGAAGCACAGCATTGGGTGTTTGCGCAGTGCAAGCAACTTCTGTGATGGGAACTGGCTCCCTTTGGGATTTTGGCTGGGGGATGGGTGAGGGGGACGGTGCTTCCTAGCACCTTTGTTCCCCACCAAGCTGACCTCTGTCCTCCGGGGCTTAACAACTCTCCCTCCCACTCTCCAAGCAGAGCTGTTGACTTATAACATTCCAGATGTTAAGTCCCACTGGCTGTCAGAACACACTCCATCTGGCCCCTCCGCTTTTGCAGGTCAGACTAGGGGCTCTGCCTTGCTGGGCGGGCTGCCCCTCCACCGCCCCAGCTCCCTCCCGTCAGTCCACGTAGCACACACCACCTCGCCACCCTTCCTACCCTCTTCCGTGGGCCTCTCATCTTTGCTTGGCTCTGGAGAGTCCGTTCTGCTAGTCTTCTGGTGGTTATCGGGCTAAATTAGGCAGATGTGGGTGGAATCTAAGCGATCAGCAGGACGTGGTGAGCCCAGTGTCCTCCTTCGCCGCCATATTCCCAATCTCCATATCTCTTTCTTCCTTCTTTAGGAAGGCCTGACTTGCTATATACTTTCCTCCTATGACAACCTTTGCTGTGTTCCATAGGTTTTGGGTTGTGGTGTTATCATTTTCATTGGCTCCCATATACTTTTTAATTTCCTCTTTAACTGCTTGCTTAGCCCATTCATTCTTTAGTAAGATGTTCTTCAGTCTCCAAGTATTTGTTACCTTTCCAAATTTTTCTTGTGGTTGATTTTGAGTTTCTTGGCATTTTGGTCTGAAAATATGCATGGTATGACCTTGATCTTTTTGTACTTACTTAGGTCTGATTTGTGTCCCAGTATATGGTCTATTCTTGAGAACATTCCATGTGCACTGGAGAAGAATGTATATTCTGATGCTTTAGGATGAAATGTTCTGACTATATCTGTTAAGTCCATCTGGTCCAGTGTGTCATTCAAAGCCATTGTTTCCTTGTTGATTTCTTGATTAGAGGATCTGTCCATTGCTGTGAGTTGGGTGTTGAGTCTCCTACTATTATGGTATTACTATCGATGAGTTTCTTTATGTTTATGATTAATTTATATATTTGGGTTCTCCCACATTTGGCCCCTAAATGTTTACAACTGTTAGGTCTTCTTGGTGGATAGACCCCTTGATATGATAGAATGCCCTTCTGCATCTGTTGATAGAGTCTTTATTTTAAAGTCTAGATTGTCTGATATAAGTATGGCTACTCCGGCTTTCTTTTGTTGACCATTACCATGATAGATGGTTCTCCATCCCCTTACTTTCAGTCTGAAGGTGTCTTTAGGTCTAAAGAGCGTCCGAGTTCAGGTCATGATCTCACACTCCGTGAGTTCAAGCCCCACGTCAGGCTCTGTGCTGACAGCTTGGAGCCTGGAGCCTGCTTCAGATTCTTTATCTCCCTCTCTCTCTTCCCCTCCCCTGCTCATGCTCCATCTCTCTCAGTCTCAAAAATAAATAAAAACATTAAAAAAATTTATAAAAAAAAATAGTGGGTCTCTTGTAAACAGCATATAGGTGGATCTTGTTTTCTTATTCATCCTGTTACCCTATGTCTTTTGATTGGAGCATTGAGTCCATTGATGTTTAGAGTGAGTACTGAAAAATATGAATTTATTACCATGATGCTTGTAGAGTTGGATTTTCTGGTGGTGTTCTCTGGTCCTTTCTAATCTTTGTTGCTTTTGAGATATATATATATATATATATATATATATATATATATATATATATGTAATTTTTTTTTCATCTTTTCTCCCCCCCCTTAAAATTTCTTGCAGGGCTGGTTTAGTGGTCACGGACTCCTTTAATTTTTGTTTGTCTGGGAAACTTTTTATCTCTCCTTCTATTTTGAATGACAGCCTTGCTGGGTGGAGAATTCTTGGCTGCATATATTTTGATTCAGCACATTGAATATATCCTGCCACTCCTTTCTGGTCTGCCAGGTTTCTGTGGATAGTTCTGCTGCAAACCTGATCTGTCTTCCCTTGTAGGTTAGGGACTTTTTTTCCCTTGCTGCTTTCATGATTCTCTCCTTGCCTGAGTATTTCGTGAATTTGACTATGATATGCCTTGTTGATGGTCGGTTTTTGTTGAATCTAAGGGAGGTCCTCTGTGCTTCCTGGATTTTGATGTCTGTGTCTTTCCCCAGGTGAGGAACATTTTCCGCTATGATTTGCTCACATAACCCTTCTACCCCTATTTCTCTCTCTTCCTTTTCTGTGACCCCTATGATTCTGATGTTCCTTTTTAATGAATCACTGATTTCTCTCTCTAATTCTTAAATAGTGCTCTTTTGCCTTAATCTCCCTCTTTTTTTCTACTTCATTATTCTCCATAAGTTTGTTGACCCTATAGCTGATTCTCTGTTCTGCCTCATCCATTCTTGCTGCCACAGCATCCATCCATGAATGCAGCTCAGTTATAGCATTTTAAATTTCATTCTATTTTTTACTTCTTTTATCTCTGCAGAAAGGTATTCTAATCTATTTTCGACTCCAGCTAATATTTTTAGTATCATGATTCTAAATTCTGGTTCAGACATCTTGCTTCTATTTGTGTTGGTTAAATCCCTGGCTGTTGTTTCTTCATGCTCTTTCTTTTGGGGTGAATTCCTTTGTTTCATCATTTTGAAGGGAGAAGAGGAACTAATAAAGTAGAAAAATTAAAATAAAGTAAAATTAAAAACATTAAAATTAAAAATACATACACACAAAAAAATTGAATAAATGATGCTAGATCTTAGGTGTGTTTTGGTCTGGGTGTTGAAAGTGGTTTGACAGGTTATAGGAAAAAAAGACGGGGGGGTAAGGAAATCGTTTGAGAATTTGAAAAAATGAATATACTGAAGTAGGCTAAAATGAGATGATGGGAGTAAAATAGAATTTGAAAAAATTACACAAAAGTAAAGAATATAGTAGAAAAAAATTAAAAAAAATATTTTTAATAAAAATTAAAAATAAAGATGAACTTTTTCTTTCTATATTCAAGAAAAAGAAAGGAAACGAAAAAGAAAAAAGAGGAAAAAAAGGAAAGAAATCGTTTGAAAAGTTGAAAAAGTGAATAGACTGTAGTAGACTAAAATAAAATGATGGAAGTAAAATAGAATTTGAAAAAATTTACATAAAAGCAAAAAATATAGTGAGAAAATTAGAAAAATATTTTTAACAGAAATTGAAAGTAAAAATGAAGTTTTTCTCTTTCTGCATTCAAGAAAAAGAAAAGAAATGAAAAAGAGAAAAAAGGAAATCGTTTGAAAATTTGAAAAAGTGCATACACTGAAGTAGACTAAAATAAAATGATGGAAATAAAATAGAATTTGAAAAAAATTACACAAAAGTAAAAAATATATTAGAACAATTAAAAATATTTTTAATAAAAATTGGAAATAAAAATGAATTTTTTCTCTTTTGTATTCAAGAAAATGAAAAGAAGTGAAAAAGAAAAAAAAGAAAGAAAGTTGAATAGATGGACCTAACAGATTGAAATATGACTGAAATTACTACGTTTTCCCCTAGCAGTTAGACTATGAAGCGCTTTATAGTCCATAACCTAAGCAGGTGGTGAGACTTGTGTTCTTGAAGAGCAAGGTTGTCCCATATGGGTGGGGCTCAGTGTAACAGCTCTGCTCTCCACTAGATGGTACTGCTAGACTACTGAGGTGGATTGTTGCAGCACTCATAGGTGCGTATGCGCATGTGCGGGAGCGGTGAAAATGGCGTCACCCAGCTACCCAGTCTCTAGTATCAGAACTGTGTTCTCCCTGATCAACAATCATGCACCTGTCCTCTGTCTTCAGCTTTCGTCTACTCTCCGTTTTTTCACTGTCCATGACCAAGCCCCAGGCAGTACCTCTCTCCCGAGTTTTGTCTGAGATGCAGCTGTTTTTCCCCGCCCCTTACTTCTGAAGGACTGTGGCTTTGACCTGTTCTGCCCCTTTATGGGATGGTCTCACCGAGCAATGGCCGAATGCCTGCAGCACCTAGGAACGCCTGCTGGACCCTGCTGCTGCTGGTGTCCTGAGACTGCAGCCAGGTGCCAGCCCACCCCAGAAAAAGTTTGTGAAATAGTGTAGCAGCAGCGTTTCAGGGATTATGGAAAATCACAACACACATCTGGCACCAGGCTTCACCCTTAACAACCTTGTTCCAGCACCAGCGGATGTGGCAGTTTTCTGGGGTCTGCTGAGACCAGGTGGCTTCAACAGTCTCTACCAAATGTCCTTCCTGCAGTGGAACTGTTTCTCCTCATGTGGCCCAAGAACCTCCTGGACTCCACTCTGCTCCTGGGGATTCACACTTCCCACCAGAGCACCGCCAGGTATCGAGCTGCAGAGTTGCAGACTTTGTGCTCCCCTTGTTTACAGTCTTACTGGAATTTAAACCTTCTCCTTTATCCTTTCTCCCTTTTTAGTTTAGTCCCTGTGGCTGTTTCCAATTTTCCACTTTCTCTCCAGCTGCTTTTGGGGAGGGGTGCTTTTCCCATATTCTCTCCCCCGCCCTGCCCCGTCTCCCTCCTCTCTCTGCCCTCAAAAGCACCTCTCTTCCCGCTCCCCAAGTTCACCTCTCCATGTCGTGTACCTGCTGAATTCTGTGGTTCAGGTTGTGCATATAGTTGTGTTAATCCTCCAATCAATTTTCTAGGTGTGCAGGATGGTTTAGTGTTGGTCTGGCTGTATTTCATGGATGCAAGACACACAAAAAGTTCCATGCTGTTCCGCCATCGTGGTTCCTCCCCTGCTGAATTTTTTAATGGATTATTCATTTTTGGGGTTTTGGGGTTTTATAAGTTTTTTATATACTTTGGGTACTAACCTTATTGAATAGGTGATTTTCAAATATCTTCTCCCATTCTATTGGTTGCCTTTTAGTTTTGTTGATTGTTTCTTTTGTTGTGCAGAACTTTTTATTTTGATGTAGTCCCAGTAGTTTATTTTTGCTTTTGTTTTCCTTGCCTCAGGAGACATACCTAGAAAAAAGTTCTTTTTGGCCAATGTCAAAGAAGTTACTGGGTATGTTCTCCTCTAGGATTTTGATGGTTTTCTGAGTCACATTTAAGCCTTTAGTCCATTTTGAATTTATTTTTGTGTATGGTGAGAGAAAGTGGTCCAGTTTCATTCTTTTGCATGTTGCTGTCCAGTTTTTCAAACACCATTTGTTGAAAAGACTGTACAACATCCAGTGCTCATCCCAACAGGTGCCCTCCTCAATGCCCATCACCCACTTTCCCCTCCCTGCCATCCCCCACCACCCCCACTTTATTCTCAGTTTTTAAGAGTCTCTTATGTTTTGGCTCCCTCCCTCTCTTTTTATTTTCCTTCCCCTCCCCCATGGTCATCTGTTAAGTTTCTCAGGATCCATCTAAGAGTGAAAACATATGGTATCTGTCTTTCTCTGTATGACTTATTTCACTTAGCATTACACTCTCCAGTTCCATCCACGTTGCTACAAAAGGCCATATTTCATTATTTCTCATTGCCAAGTAGTATTTCATTGTGTATATATACCACAATTTCTTTATCCATTCATCAGGAAACCAATTTGACAATAAATTTCATATTAAAAAATTAAAAAAAAAGATGCACTTTTAGGGAGCTTTTGGTCAGATTACCATTGTCCTTTCACACACTATCGATGAGAGAGGCAGGGATGCTGGATAAAAGAAATGCATTGTCAAAGAGTACTGGGTTTGGGGGAAGATCTATAATAAGGGTTCAACAATTGTGGTAAATACTTCATTTTAAATTATGCTTAATAAATTATTCTTGAGTCAAAAAAACTGCTTGTTTTCCATTGGGTATTCTTTCTTTCTTTGTTGAAGATTAGTTGACCATATCGTTGTGGGTTTATCTGGGTTTTCTATTGTGTTACATTGATCTATGTGTCTGTTTTTGTACTGGTACCATACTGTTTTAATCACTACAGCTTGGTAATATAACTTGAAGTCCAGAATTGTAATGCCTCCAGTTTTGCTTTTCTTATTCAAAATTTCTTTGGCTAGTTGGGGTCTTTTGTGGTTCCATGCAAATTTTAGAATTGTTTGTTCTAGTTCTGTGAAAAATGCTGTTGGTATTTTGATAGGGGTTGCATTAAATGTGTAGGTTGCTTTGGGTAGTATAGACATTTTAACGATATTTTTTCTTCTAATCCACAAGCATGGAATGTCTTTCTATTTCTTTGTGTCCTCTTCAATTTCTTTCATCAATGGTTTAGAGTTTTCAGAGTACAGATCTTTCACCTCTTTAGTTAGGCTTATTCCTAGGTATGTAATCATCTTATATGCAATTGTAAATAGGATTATTTTCTTTCCCTTTCTGCTTCTTCATTGTTGGTGAATAGAAATGTGATAGATTTCTGTATAGTGATTTTGAATTCTGCGACTTTACTGAATTTTTCAGCTCTAGCTGTTTTTTAGTGGAGTCTTTGGGTTTTCTATATATAGTATCATGTCATCTGCAAATAGTGAAAATTTTACTTCTTCTTTAGCTATTTGGATGTCTTTTATTTCTTTGTTGTCTGATTGCTGTGACTAGGACTTTCAGTACTATGTTGAATAAAAGTGGTGAGAGAGGACATTCTTGTCTTGTTCCTGACCTGGGGAAAAGCTGTAAGCTTTTTCCCATTTGAGATGAGGTTAACTGTGGGTTTTTCATAGGGGACCTTTATTATGTTGAGGGTATGTTCCCTCTAAGTCTACTTTGTTGAGGGTTTTTATTACGAAGAGATGTTGAACTTTGTCAATTGCTTTTTCTGCTCGTTCTTATCCTCTCTCTTATTGTTGGTTGATTTGCAAATATTGAGCCAACCTTGCAAACCAGGAATGAATCCTATTTGATTGTGATGAATCATTTTTTAAGTGCATTGTTGGGTTTGGTTTGTGAATATTTGTTGCATCTGTATTCATTAGAGGTATTGGCCTATACTTCTCTTTTTTAGTGGTATCTTTATCTGGTTTTGGTATCAAGGTAATGCTGACCTCTTAGAATTAATTTGGATGTTCTCATTTCTCTTCTCTTTTTTGGATTAGTTTGAGAAGAGGTATTAATTCTTCTTGAAATGTTTGGTAGAATTCACCTGTGAAGCCACCTGATCCTGTACTTTTGTTTGTTGGGAGTGTTTTGATTACTGATTTAATTTCTTTGCTGGTTATCAGTCTATTAAAATTTTATATTTCTTCCTGTTTCAGTTTTGGTAGTTTATATGTTTATAGGAATTTATCCATTTCTTCTAGGTTGTCCAATTTGTTGGCATATAGTTTTTTTTGTACAATATTCTCATATAATTGTATATCTGTAGTGTTGGTTGTTATTTTTCCTCTCTCATTTGTGATTTTATTTATGAGTCCTTTCTCTTTTTTCTTGATATGTCTGGCTAGACATTTATCAACTTTATTGATTTTTTTTCAAAGAACTAACTCCTGGTTTAATTGATCTGTTCTATTGTTTTTCATTTGTAAATTATTTCTGTTCTAATCTTTATTATTTACTTTCTTCTACTGGTTTTGGTTTTTGTTTGTTCTTTTTCTAGCTCCTTTGGGTGTAAGGTTTGTTTGTTTATTTGAGATTTTTCTTGCTTCTTGAGGTAGGCCTGTATTGCTATAAACTTCCCTCTTAGAACTGCTTTTGCTACATCCTAAAGGTTTTGGACTGTTGTGTTTTCATTTTCATTTGCTTCCATATACTATTTTATTTCTTCTTTGATCTCCTGGTTGACCAGTTCATTGTTGAGTAGCTTGTTATTATTTTTTTATGTTTATTTTATATTTTGAGAGAGAGAGAGAGAGAGAGAGAACATGAGTGGGGGAAGGACAGAGGAGGTGGCAGACATAGAATCTGAAGCAGGCTCCACTTTGCCTGCTGGGCTCAGCACTGTCAGCACAGAGCCCAATGTGGGGCTTGAACCCATGAACCATGAGATCATGACCTGAGCCGAAGTCGAACACTTAACCAACTAAGCCACCCAGGAATCCCAGTAGTAGCATGTTATTTGACCTCCATGTATTGTGGTCTTTCCAGATTTTTTCTTGTGTTTAACTTCTGTTTTTATAGCTTTATGGTTATAAAATATGCATAATATACTTTGACCTTCTTGAATTTGTTGAGGCTTATTTTGTGGCCTAATATGTGATCTTTTCTGGAGAATGTTCATTGTGCAAGTGAAAATAATGTGTATTCTGCTTTTTTAGGATGGAATGTTCTGAATATGTATGTTAAATCCATTTGGTCCAGTGCATCATTCAAAGCCATTGTTTTCTTGTTGATTTTCTGTTTAAATGATCTGTTCATTGATGTAAGTGGGGTGTTAAAATCCCCTACTATTATTGTTTTACTATTCATCAGTTCCTTTATGTTTGTTATTAACTGTTTTATATATTTGGGTGCTTCTATATTGGGTGTATAAATATTTATAATTGTTTTATCTTCTTGTTGGATTGCCCCTATATTATTATATAGTGCCCTTCTTTGTCTCTTGTCACCATCTTTGTTTTAAAGTCTATTTTGTCCTGGAGGAGGAGTTAAGATGGTGGATTAGTAAGGGAACCCTGGGCTTGTCTCATCCCTTGAACACAGGTAGATCAACATCAAATCATTTTGAGCACCTAGGAAATGGATCTGAGAATTAAGAGAACAAAGTGCATAATTTGAGGGGGAGAATGTGGGAAACACCTGGTGCAGAGAGGTGAGTTGGGAGAGGGAAGAGCTGCAGTGTTTACACAAGAAAAGCATTCCCCCTGAAAGTAGCTAGAAAGAAGGAGGGAGAGAAAGAGTGAAAACATGCAGAGGGGACCGCACAAGAAAACTATTCCACAAAATCATTGGTGGGGAAAAAGGACATGGTTTCAATACTGCCAGTTTTTTATAAACAGCGGAGTACAGTGTCTGAAGTTTTGTAGCTCAGCGCCTGGTGGTGCTTCTGTGAGGAAGCAGGATTGAGCCCTGGGAGCAGGCAGCAGTCTGATGATCCCCTGGGTCACATGGGGAGAAGTGGTTCCTCTGCTCAGAGTGCAGTTTGTAGTGGCAATATGGCTTCTCCACTGGCAAAAGACCCTGCAGGTGCCATACAGCTGCCCATTCACTAGTGTAGGAACAAAGACACTAGCTGAGGGCAGCAAAACCTGGTGCTGGCTGTGTATCAAGATTTACCATGAACTCCATGCCGCTGCCACTATGCAGTCTTGCAGCGGTTTTCTCAGACAAGCTGGTACTGGCCACAGCATGGCAAGACCCTCTCCCAGGGTATCAGTGTGGGTACAAGCTGTGGGGGTGTCTGATGTATGGGGTTTTGAAATACAACTGCTCCTGAGATAAAACTCAGGAGGGTGGACAGCTTAGACACAGATAGTGAAGGGGGGGAGGGGAGCTGACAGAAGCCAGGGGCATGGGAGGGGTGATTGTGCATCTGTGAAGGCATAACTGTGAAGGTGTGAACTTCCCACTCTGGAGAGTAGACAGCAGGGTGAAGACATTTTCAGCATTAGCCCACCAGCACTGATTGACCTCAGTGAGCTAAACAGTGAAACAAACCATGAGAGACTCTTAAAGGTAGACAACAAACTGAAGATTGATGGAGGGAGGGGGTTAGATGGGGAATGGGTATTAAGAAAGACACTTGTTATGATGAGCACTGGGTATTGTATGTAAGTGATGATTCACTGAATTCTATTCCTGAAACCAATATTGAATTGTGTGTTAACTAACTAGAATTTAAATAAAAATTTGAAAAAAAATGTCTATTTTGTCCAATATAAGTATTGCTACTGTGGCTTTCTTCTGACATCCATTTGTATGATAGATATTTCTCCATTCCCTTACTTTCAAAGTAAGTACTTTGGAGTGCTTAGTCCATTAACATTCAAAGTAATTATTGATAGATATGTATTTATTGTTATTTTATTATTGGTTTTGTGGTTGTTTCTGATTATTTTATCTTATTTTTCTTGTCTTTCATAGTTTGTTGATTTTCTTTAGTGATATCTTTGCATATTTATTAGTGGTTTGATATCTGGTACCATTAGGTTTGTATATAACCTCTTCTACATATAACACTCTATATTAAGTTGATGGTTTTTTAAGTTTGAACCCATTTTTTACTCCTCTCCTTCCCACATTTAAGGTATATTTTATTATATATTACATCCTTTTAGTTTGTGACTTCCTTGACTAATTTTTTTACTGAAATACTATTTTTTAATGTTTTTGTGTTTCCTACCTTTATACTGTCCCTTTTGGTCTCTTTTCCACTGTAAAACTACCTTTTACTCTTTCTTGATGGGCTGTTTTAGTGGCTATGAACTCCTTTAGCTTTTGGTTTTCTGGGAAACTCTTTATATCTTCTATTCTGAATGATAACTTTGTTGGGTAGAGTATTCTTGGCTGCAGATCTTCCTGTCAGTACTTTGAATATTTCATGCCACTCCTTTCTGTCTTGGAAAGTTCCTACTAAGAAATCTCCTGGTAGCCTTATGGGTTTTCCTATGTTAGTAACTCCTCCTCCTCCTCCTCCTCCTCCACCTCCTCTTCTTCCTCCTCCTCTTCCCCCTCCTTCTCTTGTTGCTTTTAAAATTTTTTCTTGGGGCGCCTGGGTGGCTCAGTCAGTTAAGCACTGGACTTCAGCTCAGGTCATGATCTCACAGTTCTTGGGTTAGAGCCCTGTGTTGGGCTCTGTGCTGACAACTCAGAGCCTGGAGCCTGTTTCAGATTCTGTGTCTCCCTCTCTCTCTGCTCCTTTCCTGCTCCCACTGTGTCTCTCTCTGTCTCTCTGTCTCTCTTTCTCAAAAATAAATAAACATTAAAAAAATGAAATAAAATTTTTTATCACTATATTTTTCCAATTTAATTTCAATATGTCTTGGTGTAGGTCTGCCTTTGTTGATTTTGATGGGAGTTCTCTGTGCTTCCTGGATCTGGATGCCTATTTCCTTCCCCAGATTAGGGAAGTTTTCAACTATTGTTCTTCAAATAAATTTTCTGCTCCCTTTGCTCTCTCTTCTTCTGGAACTCCTATAATACGAATGCTATTACATTTGATGGAGTCACTGCGTTCCCTAAGGCTATTGTCATTTTGCAAAATTCTTTTTTTTTTTCTATTTTGTTCAGCTTGATTACTTTCCATTGCTCTGTCTTCTAGGTCACTAATTCATTTTTTCCGCTTCTTCCATCCTACTGTTCACGCCCTCAAGTGTGTTTCTCATTTAATTTATTGTATCCTTTATCTCTGTCATGTTATTTCTTTTCTCTATGTTAAGGTATCATTCATGTCTTTCACTCTTTTCTCAAGTCCAATGAGTATCCTAATGATCATTACTTTAAGTCCTGTATCAAACATGTGACTTACATCTGTTTTGTTTAGATCTCTGGTCATGGCCGTGTCCTATTCTTTCATTTGGGATAAATTTCTCTGTCTTCTCATTTTGTCCAAGTCTACATGCCTATTTCTTTGTGTTAGGCAACTCAGCTCTGTCTTCTTTTCTTAAGGGTAATGGTGTTATGAAGAAGTCCTGTAGTGCCCTGCTGTGTTGTGTTCTCTGTTCCTCAGGGTCTTGTCCTTCTTTTTTTTTTTTTTTTAAATTTAAATGTTTTATTTATTTTTGTGTGAAAGAGAGAGAGAGAGAGAGAGAGAGAGAGAGAGAGCAAGAGTTGGGGAGGGGCAGAGATAGAGGGAGACACAGAATCTGAAACACAGAATATGTGCACAGAATACGAAGCAGGCTGCAGGCTCTGAGCTATCAGCGCAGAGCCTGACTTGGGGCTCAAACTGAGAGCAGTGAGATCATGACCTGAACTGAAGTCAGATGCTTAACCCACTGAGCCACCCAGGTGCCCCAAGGGCTTCATCCTTCTGAGAGTGTCTCCAGTGTGTGCTGTGTGACCTCTACTCTTTTGTCCTGGCTGCTTTATCCTTTACGCCCATCATCTGAAATGACTTCTGTCTGTCATGGGCAATGTTTGGTCCTTGGACTGAATGTGCTGCATTTTAACTAGGTGTGCTTTGGTCTGCTTGTGAAATGAGACCTGTTGCCACTGCCATCTGAGCCAAAGTTCTGCAAAACTCTGGTGTCAGGAGACATGGTGTTGGTAGGGGTTTGGGCTGGTCTTCTGAGGAATGGTGCCCACCATGCTGGGACTGGGGTAAATGTGACTGAGCAGGGCACTTCCACTAGAGCATGGTGGGGTGGGGCTTGGTGTAAGCAAATTAGATAGCAAGTGTGGGAACTGTGCTGGTTCCTGCAGGTGACCCTGTGCTTATGCTGAGTGGTAGGGGAGGGAAATGGTGCCAGCCAGTTCCTTTGTTCCTGCAGGGTTCTCTTCATGAACTTCCCCACTGTGTGCCTCAGATGCTTTTCAGATCACTGTTTCTACACCGTGTGTCTGTGGTTTGTTTACCTGCCTTTTCTCTAGGAGCAGCATAATACCTTCTGGGCTCCATCCCAGCCAAGGCCACTGACCTTTAAAATTCCAGGCTTTATGCCCTGCTGGTCAGAAATCATGAAATTCAGTCCCTCTTGCTTTCCAAGCCAATTGCTATGGAGATTCATTTTCCCTGTGCACTCCCCTGTGTGTTAGTCTGTCTCTAACCCTTCTCTCTGACAATGGTTCCCTCCCTACTGCAGTGGCCATGATCCCTTTCTCTCCCAAATCACATCTCCACACCTCCCACCTTCTTCAATGTGGCCTCTTCTCAACCATTAGTTATAGAGTTTGTTCTGCCAGTCTTCAGCTGAATTTCTGGTTTATTTAGGATAATTTGATAGTCATCTAGTTGCATTCATGGGACAAGACAAGGCTACGGTCCTCCTACTCTACTGCCATCTTCCTAGATTCAGCTATTGATTATTTTTTCTGATTATATCTCCATGTATAGTCTATTTACTTATTAAATTACTAGCTTCTGTTTATTTTGGCCTTTCTCTTTCATTTTAAAACGTTTTTCTCAAGTAGCTGGTGATTATTGTTGACCATTTTATATTTAAGAGTGGTGTATAAAAAACTTAATTATGAGCTGTATGTACATTGGTAGGGCTTCTTTTCAACATGAGTGGGTTTTCTGGCCAACTGTGAGCTTTACCTCACAGAAACCTGGCTGAAAACTTTCACTGGGGAGCCCTTGATATCACTACTTTGAGGTCTTTTTCCTTAAGCTGGTCAGATTCTCTAGAAGAATATCTCATATCTTGCATCAAAGGTATTATAGTTTGGGTTCCCTGGGAAGCAGAGATTAGCATGCAAGAAGTTTATTAGGGAATACCATTGGGGTCAACACTTATGTAAGTGAAGAGAAAAAAGCAGGATTGTGCAAAAGAGAATTTGGGCTATGATGTATTCTCAGTGAAGGCCTTAGCCAACCCCATGGGAGCTCTGATCCTGTGATGGCCCTTCTAAATTATCTGCATGGGTATGAGCAGGGGCTCCATCTTTATACCCTCATATTGGTCAGTCATTGGATGTAGTTGTCCCTGACAGGAGCCATGGCCTTGGGAATTCTTCAGTTGAGACATTTCCTGAATAGGACTGACAGCTAAGAATTGTCTGCTGTCAGAACTTCTGGCACTTGGGGGGAAATCTTTGGTCTTTGAGATGGTCAATTTTATGTGTCAACTTGATTGGGATAAGAAATGCCTAGATAGGTGGTAAAACATTATTTCTGTGTATGTCTGTTAGAGTGTTTCTGAGAAAGATTGATATTTGAATTGGTAGACTGAATAATGAAGATGCAGGTGGACATCATCCAATCTGCTGAATGCCTGAATAGAACAAAAAGGTGGAGGAAGGGAGAATTTGTTCTCTTGGCCTGAGATAGGATATTCATCTTCTCCTGCCCTCAGACATCAGTGATTCTGGTTTTCAGGCCTTTAGACTTGGACAGAAACTTACACTGTCAGTTTTCCTGGTTCTCAAGGCTTTTGACTCAGACTGAATCATACCAGCAGCTTTCCTGGTTCTCCAGCTTGTAGATGGCAAATGGTTATGAGATTTCTTGGTCTTTAGAATAGTGTGAGTCAATTCTTATAATAAAACTGTCTATATTCTATATCTTTATCATGTATCTATCTATATGCATCTAATTGCCAATCAATTCTGTTTCTCTGGAGGACCTTGAGCATTACAGTACTGAAGAGACATCTGGGTGGTACACCACTTCATCCAATATAGTGGCATAAGCTTGGCTTCTAGAGTTCTGCATACTGTGTTGGGGTAACAGACTCTTAAAATGTCTCAACATTTAGTATGTATATGGAGTCCACAGGAGAAGAAAAATATTTAGCAGATTATCAAATAGAAATGCAAATGCTTTATTCTTCCAAAATATGTGCAGTAGATAACAACAGAGTTATATTTGGAAATTTGAAACTCACTATTCTCCATCTCCTCTTTATGTGGTAACTTTTATTTGCTGCTTTATTTTGTCATAGATTATTGTCTATATATCTATTTTGGTATCCTTTTTACCTAGCAGGATGCTTGATACGTAGTAGCTATCCAACGAATCTTTATTTTGTTAAATAGGAATTGTCTACTATAGTAATATGTGTAGTATTTTATTCTCTTGAAACTGATGCTGTCCCTTCATCTCCAACCAAACATCTGGGTGAAGATAACTAGTGAGAGAGATGGGGATATGGTGAAGTCTGTTAGTGAGCTTGCTGGAGTTCCTCCTTTCTCCTAGTAATGCCTAGGTGGCCTTTTATGTCCACTTGCTGGTAAGGTCTCCTCCTGATCTTGGCTGGGGCTCTCATTGCTGCTTCTGTGTGGCTCAAATGATAGCTGAGATGGCACTGTTCCATCTGTGGGGCTAGGCTGTTCTTCCAGTCTACAGTTGTCAACTTGTCGTCATTTCTCCTGGGCCCATGTGATTTTCTCCACTTCCTTGCTCTAATACTTGCTTTTACTGAGACCAGGAAATGACCCTCTCTGTGTTGACCCTTTCTTTGGTTAGTGCCTCTACTTTTATTTGATTAAGTTTTTATTGTTTCTGTATTTTTTAAAAAGAATTACACATATCAGTGATATTGTCCAAATGCTTGTGTCCCTTCCCCCAAAATTTGTATGTGCCCAATATATTGGTATTAGAAGGTCTTTGGGAGGTGATTAGATTGAAGGGCTCCCTGTGGTCTCATGAATGGGACCCTAGAGAGCCCCACCACATGAGGATATGATGATCGCATATGAAGACAGCCATCTGTGAACCAGGAGGTAGGCTCTCACCAGATAGTGAATCTGCCTGCATCTTGATCCTGGACTGCTCAGCATCTAGACCCATGAGAAATGAATTGCTGTTGTTTATAAGCCAACCAGTCTATGGTAATTTGGTTATAGCAGCCCCTAAGACAATAAGGAACTGGAAACAAATTCTCTCTAGGACCAGTGGTAAGATGTTAGTGACATCATATGGCCTTCTAGTCTAAATAGTCCCTTTTCGTTTATACTTAGCTAATATCTCTGCCCTGACTCTAACCACTTTCCATATTTCCTATTTCAGGACAAATCTGTTGTCTGAGATTTTCTCTGAGACATAGGAGGATTTTGTTCCCTATACTGGATTATGGATTTCAGTCTCAAGGTTGAGGTCAAATACATACCAATATACAGCAAGCAGAACCTGAGTTGGCCCCCTGCCCCTACCCACCAATTTCCCACTAACATACTTAATACCGATATCAGGCTCCCTCTGGAACCCTCTGCACACAGGATTTATGAAACACGCATTCAGTGAAATACATAGTTGAAACTGTATAACAGAGTATCTGATATGTGGTAACAGTTCAGTAATTGTTAGGGAAAGGAACCAACAGTTTTTTTTTTTTTTTTTTACCATGAGTAAGGCCTTGTGCTATGTGATTTATAAACTTTGTCTTTTTTAAACCTTAAAATAGCTTAGGGTTTATCCATATCTTACCAAGGAAGCCCTAAGTTTCAGATAATTTAATTAAGCTCTTCAGTGTCATATAATTAGCAAGTGGAAGAACTGGGATTCCATTTCAAGGCTGTTTCTAAAGTTAATGTCCTCTCCATAGTGCCCTGTTTCATTCTGTTTGAACTTGGGTATGAATTTGAATATCTACATTCGAGGAATATTACTGTTTCTAATATATGTGTATATATAGCTTCTGACATGTCCTATATAAAATACCATACCATAAATTTTCATACCTCACTCCTCTGTGCTGGTGGACGGGCCAAAGGGATTTTGAATGGAAGCTACCATCTCAAACATTCATTTCAAGAAAGAAATAGGAGGAAGAGAAGAAGCAGGAGAAGAAGGAAAGTATAATAAAGAGAAAGATTAACTTATAGAGTAGGGATTTTGGGGCTGTGATCTTGGAAGAAAAACAGAGCATAGATTATTTAAACCCACATTTGTTTTACTGAGAAAGTAACAGAGAAAAACCCACTGAATGCATGTTAACTGCTCAATACTTGTGTGCTGAATGCAAATTAATTACTAAAACCATCTGGTAATCATTCGAATCTGGCAGTAAAAGTGATGAGTGAAGCATTTATCATCACTCTGAAGGCACATTTTTCTAATGGATCTTTTACTCAAGTTTTATGTTTCTGTTGTGAATTTAAGAGTTTTTTCTAGCCACATAGTGCTTCCAACTTCTATTTGTAATTAGGATGATTCTAATTATGTAGTGGTGGCACCAGGAATAATATTGCAATTGGCCTTCATTGATCAATAGAGCATCCACCTCTTAACTCACAAAATAATGCAAACTTTGATTAAATTAGAGAAAACCAATGAACACACTTTTATTGTAAGGAAGCACCCTTTACTGGCTTCAGAATATGCATAGAAGTATGTGTGTGTATGTGTGTATTTATGTGTATGTGTTTGTGTGTAGGTATGTATGCATGTGGCTTTTGGAGCACAAATTTAATTTTCTGTTGTGTATCATTGCAGAGATACCTATCTAACCTTCACAATAGTATGCTGTTCAAAGGGCATAATCAAAAGAAGTAGCACCTTTGGTTTCAGGCTAACACCTTAAGGTATGGCATCACCCTTAAAAGTTGGGCAAGAGGGGTCCCTATAAAGGGCCCTGTGCTTTATTGGGCCATGCAGATGACAAACACCAAAATAAAACTTACTTAAGAGCTTATGGATAGCTCTCTCACTTAGAATCTGGTGCTTAGCGCTGGTATATTGTAACCCATTTCCCAAATATTAGCTCACTTAAGTACCACCATTCAGGCCCCAGGGAAATACTTTTTCATATCTCTTGCCCTATATTCTCAGAATAAAGACAACTGTATCTGAATAGTTGAAGTTCTGTGGGTTTGCCCATTCATATCATGAATACAGGGAAGATTTGAATAGCAGAAGCTTTAGATAAAGAGAGAAGGCAAAATTATCATCTTGTTGAATCTCTCCTCTTAGGTAGCATGACTGTAATAGATTTTGCTTAACAATGTGTTATTCTAGCACTGCCCAGCCTCCAATAGGAAATGTTTCTCTTTGTGTTTCAATATGTAGTTCCAGAGGTTTTCATGAATCAGCATGATAAACATAAGAGCTGTACATAGACGTTGAACAATATTAGGGGGTATTAATAAAAATTATTTAAGATGGGTTTAAAAAATTATTTCTGGTGTAGTTAACATACAGTGTTATATTAGTTTCAGGTGTACGATATAGTGATTCAACAGTTCCATATATTATTCAGTGCTCATCAAGGTAAGTGTACTCTTAATAATGGAATTTTTAATTTAAATTTTTGAAAGTGTAATTAATTCTTGTTAATATTTTAAAAATAAACATGGTTATTTGCAATTGTAGTATTCAGTGTCCACCTATTTGCCAATGTAAAGAATCAGTCTCACAATTCACATGTTTATGTCTAGACCTGTCTGTACAAATTGGCAGATGAAAGTTTGAATGTCTTTAGGCTCTAATTTTGGGACTCTTGAAGTTAGAATTGACTAGGGAAAAATGTGGGTAAGATTATTACGAGACATTACCTAGATAAAGAGTTAATTAGATGGTTAAATAATAATCGGCAAGTGTGTATTGCTTTTCTATTGCTGCTATAACAAACTATCACAGACAAAGCAGGTTAAAACAACTCAAATATATTCTCTTAGTTTCTATAGGTCAAAAGTCCAGGTACAACAGGGCTCAGTTGCTTCCCTGCTCAGCATTTCCCAAGGCCACAATTTAGGTGTTGGCACGGCATCACTCCTTTGTGGAGGCTCTGAGGGTGAATCTGCTTCCATGCTCATTCAGAGTGCTGGTGGAGTCAGTTCTGTGTAGTTGTAGGACTGAGGTCCCCATTTCTTTACCTGATGTTGGCCAGGGGTTCTGCACTTCTAGAGGCTGCTTATATTCCTTGGCTTGTGGCTCACTTCCTCCATCTTCAAAGCTGGCAATGGTAGACCTAGTGTTTCTCATCCTTTGAATCTCTTTGAACATTTCCTTCCTCATCTCTCCTGCCTTCTTCCATGGCAACTCTCTAATTCCTCTTCTGCTTTTAAGAGCCCATGTGATTATATTGGATCTACCTGGATAATAAAGATAATGTTCCTATCTTAAAGTCAGCTGATTAGCAAGCTTAATTACATCTGCCAAAGGTCTTCACAGCAGTCCCTCATGATAATCTTGATTTTTGCTGTTTATACAGAACTTTACTATGATGCTTGTTTGCATTTATTAGTTTGGTTGAGTTCCACAACAACCCCATTAGGAGGTGGTGCCTCCATTTTTCAAGGAAGGAATCTATGCATAGAAGATGTTCAGTGGTTTTGTCTTTGTGCTCCATTCTCACTGTCTGCTGATACTTCCCCTTTTTGCTTTGTTTATCAGTCTTGGTGCCATGGTTGCTTGGGGACAGAATTTGGCTTTTAGCTTTGATTCTTGGCAATCCTTACGCAATGACTCAGCCACAATCTTTCAGTTTTTGACCATTTTGCATTAGTTCTCAGAAGGATCAGGCTTGGAAGGTTTTTTTTTTTTTTCCTATCTAAGCTGGTGCCCCAGACTGCCTCAGGATATCACTGCATATCTTGCTCCTGGATATAGTCTATTTCCCTCCTCTAGCCTATACATCTGGAAAGACTGTGTGGTAGAATGGGGAGAACATGAGCCTCATAGTAAAGGAGGCTTTATTGTCATCTGAGTGTATGTTGTTGGGAAATCTGTATAACCTCTTTGAGTCTAAACTTTCTCAATCATAAAAATGGGAATAATTATACCTTCCATGTCAGAGTTGCTTAAGGATTAATAATATATGGATGCACCCAGCACAGTGTCTGACATATGTTAGCTGCTTGAAAAAATTATAGCTGCTTTTATCATAATTAAAAGTTATATCCCAGCTTTCTCTTTCTATTGTGAGTGCTTGGAGGGTCAGAATCATATTTTACTCATTTTTGCATCCAGATTTCCTAGCACACAGTGGGTTCTTAATAGATTCTTGAATTTAATTCAAAATAAACTTAAGACTGAAGTTCCTCTTAACTATTCCTATGTTATTTTATGGGGAAAATGCTTGGTGTAAGATAAATGTGACTAATGGCTACTTCCTCCTAGCTATTAATTGAAAAACAGAACTAGAAGTACATTATTTTTTCTTGTGCTCATTAACTTCATTTGTTTTCACTTGTGTAGGTTCATTCTCATTGACTCTGAGTTGTTCCCAGGTGTATGGTTGTATTCACTTTGTTCTCATACAAACAAAATATGTTCTCACAGTTTATTGCAGGGGGCTGCCATTTTTTTTGGTATTTTAATGTCTATAGTCTTTTTCATGGTTCTCAGATTTAGTTCTTAGTGTAGCATATTTGTGCCACAGGTAACTCCTGCTTGTCTTCCATTAACCTGTTAAGACCTCCCTAGCAGATATTCTTCTTAGTGCTTCTGTGCTGCCATGGATTGATGATTTGAGGAGTTTCTCTTTAAATGGAGTCCAGAGCATGCCCAGATGCTACAGAGTTTTGAATGATCTGTTCCTTCAGGTTTTTTTTTTTTTCCTTCAAGAAAACATTGGAAAGAGAAAACATTTGTTTGCGTATAGTATCTTCTACCAGACCTTTCCTAGGATAGGGCAGTGATGGGCTGTTAATATAGAGGCCGATATACAAAATCCAAACTTAACACCTTAGTTCAGTAAGAATTGTTAACTCTTACTGGGATTATGGCAATGGCCTTCCACCTGGACTACTTGTATTCGTTCTTGCCCATTTTTGCCCCTTTCCAAGTTGTTTTTTGTGCATGATTTAGAGTAATGTTTTTGAAATGAAAATTTCATTTTGTATCCCCCTAGTTTGGAACACCTTTTAGACTTTAAGTAGTTCATTTGTTACTGTGTCTAGTGAGTTTGTTGGCATTTTACTAGTTAGGACAAATCTAGCACTTTATTTATTTTTAAATGTTTATTTATTTTTGAGAGAGAGAGAGAACACAAACAGGGCAGGGACAGAGAGAGAGGTAGACAAAGAATCTGAACCAGGCTCCAGGCTCTGAGCTGTCAGCACAGAGCCTGACCCTGGGCTTGAAATCACTATTGGTGACATCATGACCTGAGCTGAAGTTGGATGCTTAACCTACTGAACCACCCAGGCACCCCAAATCTAGCACTTTAAATATCCTTAATCTAGCATTTAATGTTGATTCTCACTGATCATTGGAGTAGATCATAATAACATAAAACTTTGTACTTATTCCGGAGAAGTGAATTAGGTGTGTACTTAGGCTGTAAATTTAGAGCCAGAGAGTCCTGGTTTTCAGTTCTCAGTTCTATCAACTGTCAAAGCCTGTGCCTTTGGCTTTTTAACTTTAGTTTCCATAGCCATAAAATAGGAATAGTAGAACCAGTCTCTCTCCTATGAGTATTAGATAGGTTGATAAACAGGATACTTATGGTATCCAGAATAGAGTTAGCTCAACATGGAAGGTAGTAAACTTGCTATTATGGGAGAAGTTCCAGGGAAAGTTCTTGTAACCAAACATTTCTTCCTTATTAACTGTCTTTTGCATGTAATTCCAAATTTTCTATTATTCCTTTGTGATGAAATGTGAAAGGATCTGGTTCATTTAAGTGTTGGGTGAAAAGCAATGTGGTGCAACAGTGGGGTCATATGGTCTCTGGCTCAGGTAGACGTAAGATTTTATCACTGCACTGCAGCCTACTGGCTGCAGCGGCAAGTTAGTTTAACTTTCTGAAGTAGTATGTTCTATAGATATATAGTACTGCAACTAAAAATAAGCTAGAACAGCACCAAGTATGCTAATTCAGCTAACAAATATTTATTGAAATGCCCACTCAATTTAACTTTGTTAAAGTGTAGGGATGGAGAGAGAAAAAGCGAATCTTTGTCCTCAAGGAGCTCACAGTTTAAGCTTTCTGAGCTGAGATGGCATACGATCTGCCAAATGCTGAAAATGGATCAGCCAACTTAGGTACATCCCCATTGGGGGTGGACAGCAGGTACTAACATTTGTTGTGGATTAGCTCTGAGTGCTCTTGTTTGGGACTAGCTGTGGATCCTGGCGGGTAACAGGGACTGGCGGCATCCCTACGGAATGTTTTCTGTGGCAAGGGCTTCAGCTGGCACTCCCACCTGGTGATCCACCAGGCGCACGCACACAGTCAAGAAGTCCTACGCCTGCACCGGCTGTGGCAAGAGCTTGGCGGCAGCTCACACCTTTTCCGGCACCAGATCATGCCCACGGGCGAGAAGCCCTCCACCTGCCCCTCCGGCTGGAAAAGCTTCAGCCAGCACAACACCCCGATCCAGCACGAGGGCATCCACACGGGCCAGAAGTCCTATGTGTGCCATCGCTGTGCCAAGTGCTTCACCCACCACTTGGACCTGGTCACCCACCAGGGCACCCCCACAGGGAGCCAAGCCCCATAAGCGCCCCATCTGCAGCCGGTGCTTCATGCAGAGCTCGGCCCTGGTCACCCACTGGTGCGCCCACACTGGGGTCAAGCCCTACATGTGCCCCGAGTGCGGCAAGTGCTTCAGCCAGCACTCCAACCTAGTCACCCACAATTGCACGTACACGGGCCACAAGCCCTACCACTGCCTCGACTGTGGCAAGAGCTTCAGCCACAGCTCACACCTCACCGCCCACCAGCGCATCCACCACTGTGTCTAGCCCTCCTCCTGCCCTCTCGATGGCAGGAGCTTCAGCCAGTGCTCCAACCTGCACCGGCATGAGAAGATCCACACCACCGGGCACAAGGCCCTGGCCATGCTGATGCTGGGGGTGGTGGGGACTCTGGCGGCACCCCTGCCTGCTCCCACGTAGGCCGGGAGGAGGGCCCAGCTGTGGAGGAGATGTGAGGGCAGCATGAGGGGGGTGTGGGAAGGGAGTGGGAGGTGCTGGCATGGGGTGGGGCATGGCAACACAGAGGAGCTAGGGCGAGGTGCTGGCTACCAATTAAAGGCCTTGGAATTCAAAACAAACAAAACAAGTCCAAAAAGTGTGAACAAAACAGTGATTCTTGTTACCTGTAGTGACCTATTCAGTTACTATTCAAGGTCCTCAGAAGTTTCATTAACTATTATATTGGTAATACAAAAAGAGCAAAATCATTTCCTGAAGGAGACCAAAGCCCTGAGTCCAGGGCAGACTAGAAAATAGTCACAGAGCAATGCGAAGTATTTTATAATTGAGAATGTTCCAAGATGCTTTGGGAACAGACAGACTGGCCTAGATCCTAGCTTGGGATGAAATGGAAAGACCGCATAAGATGGTGATGGGTAGATGGAATCTTGAAGGTGCTCAACAGATATATTCAGATAACTGGCCATCCCTCAGCTTGTCTCTGATTATGACCTGATTTACTGAGATCAAACCTAGGGTGTTCTTGGATAGGGCTATCCCTCTTTTTTATTTAAATTCCAGTTAGTTAACATACAGTGTAATATTAGTTTCAGGTGTAGAATTTAGTGATTGAACACTTAACATTCAATACTGACTGCTTATCACAACATGAGCTATCTTGTTAGTATAGGATCCCATAACTTTGGGTACGTGGAGTGTGAAAAAAGATTTTTGTTAGTATTTGTTAAATTTATACTTTTGCATTAATCTAAACATAGCATTGATGAATCAAGATTTCCTCACTTTTTAAGTTATGAAGAGGCATTCTTCAGATAAATTCTGGTCTTTCTGTCTGAGGCATCTTGAGGATTTTCCATTCTACCCAGGTGTCTTTGCTACTGTGGTGACTCAAACGATGCCAATCTCTAATTTAACCAAAGAACTTAATGCCCTTCAAGGTCCTGCTCCAGCAACCTCTCAAGACAATGGGGTGTTTGGGCCCCATCTCCTTTATAGGCCAACTTGCCCTATTTACTTTCATCATCTCAAGCACACAGGGGTTCAAGGCACGCATATAAGTTTTCCTAGTAAAGAATGAGGCAGATCTCATATTGCATCACAGTGAAGGAGAATAAAGCTTGAAATTCCAGATAACATAGTCATTCATTCTATTGGATGTAAGCTTTGGTAAGCATATTCCCACTGGATATGCCTGAACTAACTCTAATCTCAGGGGATCTTTTTCTTATTAAGCCACTTTTCAAGTTTCTCAGGTTTGTAACCCCACTCTCCTCACTCAGAAAACTCTGCTTATCCTATACAGAGGATGAGGTGTAATACCTTAAATCTTGCAAATTTGTATTTTATTGTAGCTTACAAATTTGAACAATATCATAAACTACAGCTGGATACAAAAAGAGATCCAGAAAAGAGGTGAGATCTGGTCTCCTGAATAAGGCTAATATGGGTCCCCCTTAGTCTTTGAACCGTTGGAAACCTTGACCTGACTATTCTCTTTATTATGTCATCTTGAAGTAAGCTGACCTTTGTACATACAAACCTTATTTTTCCCCAGAGATTATGCAGTACAATCCTATACTGAAGAAAGGCTATTTCTCCTGTCAGCAGGATTTTGTCCTTGATCTTATGCAAGATAGACTCTCTAGTTACTGGGCTGAGAATCTCTTGGCTCTTCCTGCCCCTTCTTACTTGCAGCTAATGGGTATTCTCTTTGGTACATTAAAGGAGGGGAGGATGGTGCCAGCTTGGATTTGCTGGATGTGATTTAATTATTTATTCTTTTTTTTTTAATTATTTATTCTAAGTCTCTTTCTGATAAAATCTGGTAGATGTGAGGCTGTGGTGGGAGGGGTGAGGGGGCTGCACAGTTTATCTTTCCACACAAACAATATTGAACTCAATCCTAGATAGGTTTCTGTTCATAAGACAAGAACCCAGACTAGGTCAGATGACTTTACTTTAGGGTATATAACCTTCTCTCTCTAATTATTAGTGGACTTGTGTTTCACTTCCTATTTGACTATGAATTCCTTGCAGATAGGGGCTTATGTTTTTCATGTTTGAAAGCACAACATCCAGCACCTTAACTAGCCACTTGATTGGTATTCAGAAATGTGTTTGCTGAAATGAACAGAACCAAAGCAAAATAGATTGCATAATTCAAAACAATCTTTTAAAAACTTTCGATGGCGCTATTAAATGCATCTCAGTAGTGTGAAAATATTTTGAAAAATATATGTCAAATCCCCATTCCTTCCTAAAAGTGCTCTTTGTTGGCAGACCTGTCAATAGGACCAAGGAGTGAGCTGTTTTAATGTTTGTCTGGAATCTTCTGAATGTCAGTTTTCTGTGACATCCTCACATGTGGCTCAGCTGTTTCCTTTTTTTGGTTTTTGTTTTTATTTTATTTTATTTTTATTTTTAATATGAAATTTATTGTCAAATTGGTTTCCATACAACATTCAGTGCTCATCCCAACAGGTACCCTCCTCAATGCCCATCACCCACCCTCCCCTCCCTCCTACCCCCCATCAACCCTCAGTTTATTCTCGGTTTTTAAGAGTCTTTTATGGTTTGGCTCTCTCCCTCTCTAACTTTTTTTTTTCCTTCCCCTCCCCCATGGTCTTCTGTTAAGTTTTTCAGGATCCACCTAAGAGTGAAAACATATGGTATCTGTCTTTCTTTGTATGACTTATTTCACTTAGCATAACACTCTCCAGTTCCATCCATGTTGCTACAAAAGGCCATATTTCATTCTTTCTCATTGACAAGTCTGTTTCCTTTCCTAAACCTACTGAGGCAGCTGCAGTTGGAAGGTTGTTAATCTTCTATCAGCAGGATCCTTTTGCAGAGACGAGCTTCTTAAGGCCTCTTGCTGCATTGATCAAGCAATTAATTCATTGATAGCTCAAGACATACCTAAAAGTGCAAGGTCGCTTTTTATTTTAAACATATTGATTTTTGTTCCCCTTTTTTCCCCTACTGCCAACCTTCAATATATGGATAAATATTTGTTTCTGTGCTTGGTATATGTGTATCCTTTGGTACTTCTTTTTCAACTAACTTCTGGATTCAGGAAGAAAGTGACATGGTTTTGATCATAGAAATTCAGCTGTTCATATTTTTCAGCATAGGTATGGCTGTATCAAGTTATATTTTTATCTTAGTATTTGGCTTATTCTCTCCTCTTCAGATGATGTGAATTCATACTTCCTCTTATTGGTTTGCTGTAAACAAAGATAACAACCCTAATCTGTTGCCTAATCAAGAGGAAATGGATTGCTATTAACCAGTAGGTTGCTGGTTATGAGGGAATAGGTGTCAACAAAGCAGCTCATGTTGGCCTGGGAAAGCCACCATGGTCTCAGTTACTGCTTCCTCTTTTTTCCAGAAGTATAGTTATTGGTTGTCCACAGTTCATCCCTAGTAGTGCAGTGAAGAAAAGGTACTCAGAGGTGGGTGCTATGACTTGGAGGTAACATGTGAACAGACCCTCCCTAATACTTGCAAGGTTCAGGGCAGGGGTATAAATGAAGGCCCACATACCATATATCTAAATATTTAAAAGCTGGGAATCAAGCTGTGCCCACAGCCTGCCCTGTGTTTCCACCCAGGGCCCTATAGCCTCTGGTCTATGTTCATGAGACTTGAACATTCTTCCCTGGCCCAATCCCCTATAAGCCTCAAGTCTCTGGAGAAGGCAGAACAGAATCTAGGCCAGAGCTTAGGACTCCTGGGCAGTGATGGGTTAGATTGAACCCAGGATGGAAACTGATTTTAGGGATTGGGGGGGGGCAGTTTCTCTTCAGCACATTACTTTTCCAGCTGAGGAATAATAGGCTGTTTGAAGGAGTAATAGGCTGTTCAAAGCACTTCCCCAAACTATACCATCTGAGCAGTGAGGATCAAGGAGAGCAGTTATCAGGGGTAGCTGGCCCTAGATGTGCACTTTGGGTGAATTTGGGGTAGCCAAATTTAAACAATAGCAGCTACTCTTTATTTGGTTTCCCAGACAAGAGGTGGTGATTTTCTCTTCCTTTTGCACACACTTTCAATCCCACACTGGTCTTGGTTAGCGGGAGAGAGAAGGGATTTTGTTTGTAGGACCTTTTTCTATAATTCCTGTTAGTGCTATAGATAACTGAAATTTAAAGAAAAATCTTTCTTATGAAGTTAAAAGGAAAAAGAATTTATGATTTGGTGTTTATGATACATAGAGCCTTCCAATCCCTGGAGCCCAGAGCGAGGGCTCCTCTTTCCTCTGAATCTAAAGGTAGGTCTCTAGGTTCTGGACTCTTCGGTGGCTTCAGTTTAGAGTGTCTGAATACTGGAAGGATGCCCCCCCTCCCTGCCAAAGCCTCAGTCCCTTATTTATTAGTCCAAGCAAGTGAGAAAACATCTTTTATTATAAGTAGCCAGGCAGCATGGAGGAGGAAGAATTGTTTGTTTCTAGTGGCAACATGGCTTGGCATCTTCAGTAGGGGTTAAGAATATGTGGTTTAAGAAAACAGTTTAACCATATTCTTTGATCTTGTTGAGACCTCTCTTCAAATATCTCTTTAAGTTGAAGAACAGAGCAGTTTCCCTAATTCTACCTAGAACCTCTATCTTATCATATTTACAACTAAGATTGAGAATTTACTATGTGCCAGAGACTATACTAAGCACATTACATGCATTTAATTTTCACAGCAACCATATGAAGTGGTTAATATTTGAACAGGTAAAGAAACTCAAGCACAGAGAGGTTAATTTATAAAAGATCACCCAGCTAGTAAGTGAAAGAGCTGTGATTAAATACAGGTTTCTCCCACTCCCCAGTCTTCAGTGTTGATTTTTATGCATTACTGCCTTTTACAAGAGATTTTTATATATTTATCTGCCAATGGAGTCAAGAATATTGGTCATAATTTTATTTCAGGCACCTGGCTAATACACATTTATAAAAATTATTCTTATTGTTATAATAATAGGCTATGTTGTATTAAGCACATATCCCAGAAATTCTATATGGTCTGTGTATGTTTAGTTAGGTTCATAAGCATGAGTCAAAGTTCAGGACAGGGGTTGGAAAACTTTTCATCTAAAGGACTGACAGTAAATATTTTACAGATTATATGGTGTGGAATTATAATCTTTGCAGATTATATGGTGTGGTAGAAAGAATAGTGGTCCTCCAAAGATGTCTACCATAGTCCCAGGAACCTAGGAATATGTTGTGTTACATGGAAAAGTGAAATTAAGGTTGCAGATGAAATTAAAGTTGTCAATCAGCTGACTTTACAGTAGGGAGGTTATTGTGGATTGTCTGGATGGGCCCAGTGTAATCACAAGCGTTCTTAAAGTGGAAGAGAGAGGCAGAAGAGAAGATCAGAGTGATAATATGTGAGACGTGGGAAGGCCTCAGTTCACTGTTCTGGCTTTGAAGATGGAGGAAGGGGGCCATGAGCCAATGAGTGCAGGCAGCCTCTAGAAATTGGAGAAAACAAGGAAATTGAGTGTCCCTAGAGGCTCCAGAAAGCAATGCAGCCCTACTGATACCTTGATCTCAGTCAAGTGAGACCTGTGTTGGGCTTCTAACCTATAAGATTGTAAGATAATAAATGTGGTTTTATGCCACTAAGTTTGTGCTGATTTTGTTACAGCAGCAACAGACAACTAATACATATGGTCTATGTCACAACTGCTCTCATTTGTTACTGGGGGTGAGACCAGCCACAGACGTAAACACATGGGTATGGCTATGTCCCAATGAAGTTTTATTTACAAAAAACAGGGTAGTCAGCCAGATTTAGCCTGTATAATATAGTTTGCCAATCCATAGTTTATGATCTCGAGCAAAACTAAGTATATTTTGTACACAAATATAGGGATGTCTATGATACCAGAATGAAGATCTGAGCAAATAACAATGGGAATTGTAGGTAGATTAGAGAGACAAGAGGGGAGAAAACAAATATTTATTGAGCATCTACAATGTCATGGTGTGTAAGAGGTACTGTTCTACATGTTTCATGTGTTTTCTAATTTAAGCCTTGAAATAACATGGTAGGGTTTTTTTTTTTTTTTTGTTACCCTCATTTCTATAGATGAGGAAATAGAGTTTGGAGAGACTAAGAAAGTTAGGTTTACACACTAAAACTAAATTTTGAACCAAATTCTCCCCATTTTTCTACATTGAGGGGTGACTTCTTTGTTCTCCATTTGCTCTTTCTGAGTTCATTTCATAGTAAGGTGTACTGACTATGCAAACAAGCCTGGATTGGAGAAGCTCAATATTTCAATTTTGTTTTGGACACAAATTCAGTTATAACACTCAGTGCTTGGCTTCTCTGAGTTTTGCTAATGTTAGCAATCTCACTTATAGCTCTGACCACTCTTCAAAGAAAAGATAAAATGGTTGATGGAAGGAAAGCAGCAGGTAATAGCTAATTTGATTTCGGTTTGAATGTTTTATTGAAGTTAATGGGGTTATTATTTCAAACAAATGACACAGTAGGTAAATTCTCAATTTGGAGCAGAGAATTTGAGCTCATACTTAGCAATGAATATTTTTCCACATTTCACTGCTTCTCTGATGTAAAGAATTATTAATGCATCAATCTTAAGAACATACTGTTATGGTTAGCAAGACTCAAATCTGATATGCTTTTTCTTGGATTTTGCAAAATCTATTTAATTCTATGACAGGCAGAATTAATAAAATTAGAACCAAAGATCCACTATTATTTCCTGAAAATAAAAGTAATAAATATTTATCAGGCTCAGAAACCAACAAGACGAAGGATTGACTAAATATCACACATATAACCATTCATGTGTAGGAATGGAGTTCCCAAGAGGTGTTTTACAAAATGCTACTTTTAGGGTATGTAAGTCCCAGAAAATTTACTTGAAAAAAAAATTTCTACTATCAAATGCCTTAATAAGGAGTTAAATAGACTTCCTGATTTAGGACATCTCAGAGCCTAAAGAGTCTCTAGAAGGAAAAAAAAAAGGTGTGCAGCTTTTCTAAAACTTGTTTGACCAGAGGTCACTTACTTCATAGAGCATCTTTGGGGTTGAGTATTTCACAAACCATCCTCTTGGAAATGTGGAGAAAATGGCATGAGCAAGTGCACAGAGGCATGAAATAGCCTGGAAGACCTGGGGACCAATCAGGAGTTCACTGGAGTTGTGCTGTGTGGAGGGGGATGTAACAGGGGCCCTATAACAGAGAGCACTGTAAATAGGATGGACTTTAACCTAGACAATGCGACCAATTGAAATATTTTTAAAAGGGTAGGTAAATGATCAGATTTAATGCTTTAGAAAGATTACTCTGGCTTTGATGTGGAAATTGTTTTTGAGGGACTGAGGCCTGGAGAAAGGTCAACTAGATAGGCCACTAACTGCCTTAGTCCACAAGAGAGATGATGGAGAGCTAAACCAACATAGTAATGACACATTCTCACTGACTGAGCTGAAAGGAAGGGAAGATGGGAAGTAGATAGATTCTATAGGACTTGGTGACTAGGAGTTAAGGAGAGAGCAGAATCTGAGTTGACTTAAAGCTTTCTGGTTTAGGTGACTGAAGGGTGGGGTATTATTCACCAAGATAAGGACTGTGGGAGAGAGTGCAGGTTTAGAGGGAGAGACAATGAGTTCAGTTTATGATACGTTGACTTTATAGCTCCTATGCATCTCCATACAGAGCTATCTGGGAAGCAATCAGCTTCTTGTTTAGTCTTCTATTTCCCATTGGACTTCATGCTTCAGCTTCACAGTCTTTGTACTATTCTCTTCAATTCTTCACTATTGTATGAATGACCTTAAAAAAAAAAGCTTAACTATTGGGGGGTTGACACAGCCAGACACCCTGCTAAAGCACTTTAATGAAATATGATATCATTTACTTTTATTTAGTCTTCTGAACATCTGTATATAGTATGTTTTTTTATGCCATTTATGAGTGAAAAATTGAGACATGAAGAGCTAAAGTAACTTGCTATCTTCACATAATTATAAAGTGGTAGAGTTGGGTGCCTATTAGACTTTTTTTCAGACTTTTTTTTTTTAGAGCACTTTTAGATTCATAGTAAAATTGAGCTGAAGGTATAGAGATTTCCCATATATCTCCTGCCCCCAGCATGTATCACCTTCCCCTTTATCAACATTCTCCACCAGTGTGGTACCTTTGTTACAATTAATGAACCTACACTGACATGTGGTTATCACCCAAATCCATGGTATATAGAAGGATTCATTCTTGGTGTTGTACATTCTATGGATTTGGACAAATTTATAATGACATATATCATTATAGTATCATACAGAATAGTTTCACTGCCCTAAATATCCTCTATGCTCTGACTATTCATCCTTCCCTTTCTCCCCTCAGTTCCTGCCAACTGGACTTTTAACCACTAATGTATGAATGAATGTGCATATCAGGCCCCTCCATGTAAATTCTTAGCCAGAGATCAAGCTTTCCCTGGTCCTGCTTCACAGAATGAGTGGCACCAGGCTTTGAATGCTGGAAGACCTTGGACTGTATCTCCTTAGAGCCCTTGCCTCATTCTTCCTTGCATTACTGCTGGTAGAGGGCTTCTTATTCTTCCTCCAATCCTGTTATTTGCTCCGGGGCAGAGACTCTCCCTGAATCTTATCTTTGTTCCCAGAGTCCAGCACAGTGTCTAGTATGGAGTAACTGAACTATATGTACTTAGATTTTTCACAGACCAAGATTTTTACTTAACTTTTGCCTCTGGGTTTATTTTAGGTTGGATAGATTCCCTGCCCAAATGGGTGTTTCCCATAAACTCAAGATATTGGGACTAGTCCATGTCTGTAAGGTGTGATGAGAGAAGTTGTTCTGGAAAACCAAGCAGAAAGATCTGGGGAGAATTCTAAGAAGTATAGAGAGGTCTTTCAGCATAGTCCTTTCCTTCTGTGTCCCATTTTTTCTTTTGTATTGATTTTTTTCTGTGAAGATAAAGGGGAACATCAGGAATTGGCCTCTACCTGAATCTGTTCTCCTCTTTTTCCCTTATGTGGGTGTAGTGTAGTTGAAAGGGCAATGGATGTAGAATCAAAGATCATATTTAAAACTTTGCAAAGCCCACTTACCAGCTGTGGGTTATCAGGCAATTACCTAAACTGCTTGAATTTCTCTTATTTGTTAAATGGGTATGACACATATTCCTGCCTACTTCACAGAGTTACCAAAAAAACCAAATACTCTAAAGGGTGTGAAAACACTTTGTGGATTTGAAAACACTCTGCTTATGTAGAAGTTTGTGGGAAAGTGCCTTGGGAAAAGATGTGTCATAGCTCCAGTGAGTGAGAAGAGTAATAGAATGTTCTGGAAAGCCAGACATGAGATTACTGTGTATATCAAGGAAATCTTATAGATAACTAATTCTGAGGGCAACTCTTCCAACACAAAATTTCTGGATATTTACCTACTGATTTATATGGAGGGCAAACCAAATGATCTTGAATAATCAAGAGCTTTGCTCCAAACGCTTGGGTTTGAATGTTAATTTTCAGGCTGTGGGATGGCTAACAAGATATTTAACCTTCTGAATCTCAGTCTCTTTACATGTTAAACAGGGATAATAATGTCCTACCTCTAAGACACTGAGATAATTAATAGGAAAATGTGTTTAAAATGCCAGGCACGGGGTGCCTGGGTGGCTCAGTTAAGCCTCCAACTTCAGCTCAGGTCATGATCGCGTGGTTTGTGAGTTCGAGCCCCGTGTTGGGCTCTATGCTTGACAGCTCGGAGCCTGGAGCCTGCTTCGGATTCTGTGTTTCCCTCTCTCTGCCCCTCCCCTGCTCACGCTCTGTCTCTGCCTCTCTCAAAAATAAATAAAACTTAATTTTTTTTTAAATGCTGGGCACAAAGTGGTAGCTTCTTGTGTCAATGCGTTCTTCCTTTTATTATTATCACCAAAAGCCTTCACCTTCTCTCCTGGCAGAACTGATTATGGCCTCTCTGTTGTCCTAAGTACTCTATAGCTCTCTGGCATGGTCACCAGGTGGTGTTACAGCCAACAATCTGTATGTGTGGTCTTTTTCCCACGAATGTTTCCACCTGCATCAGCACAAACTTCTTGAAGACAGACATAGATTTATATTAGTTTCCACATTATTTAGTTCAGTAAATAGTGTCTATTACATGCTTAATAAAGTTACCCATTGTACCCTTTACCCCTTACATTGCTTTATTTTCCTTCATAGATTTTACAGCTGCTTAAATTTATACCATCTATTTATTAATTTATCTGTCTCTTTTACTGACAATGTAAGCACCAAGATAACAGGGATTTTTAAAATCTCTTTTACTCACTGTTGTGAATAAAATCCATAATGCTTGGAACATAGTAGATAATAAGTATTTGTTGAGTGCATGAATTAATTTTATTTCTCTTACCAATGCTGTTGGGTAGGCATTATTAGATGTTAAGTGACATGCCTACATCATTTCAGCTAATCAGAGGTTGAGAAGAGATTTTGAAGTCAGATCTTTCTGACTCCAAAGCTTATTCTGAATTCAATATACTGACTGCATCCTTATTAGTAACTATCATAAATAAAGATGCATATAAGTATAGTGTTAGGGGAGACTTGAAGAGGCATAAAGCAGCTTCCTCTCTACCCTAACCTTTTGATGATGTAATACAGAAAGAAAGTCATGGGATCTTTGGTCAGACAAACTTGGCTGAATTCTGGTTCTACTCTTCATTAGCTGGTTCACCTGTAAAAATTCCCTCACTTTTCTCCTCCCCTATTTTCTTATTATTAGTTATAATACTTTTCTTTTTGTTGGCAGGATTAGATGAGATAATACTTGAAACCAAGTAGGAGATTAATAAGTGACAGTTCTCCTACTAATGACACTTCCATCTGTGTCTTTCAGTTTGGCATTTAGTTATTCTGTTGAAGTTTTCGTGTGTGTCGGTATTATCTCCATGAGAGGATTCTAAGCTCTTTGAAGATAGAGGTAATATCTTCAACTACTCATGTATTTCACATGACACCTCTTGAGTCTTATGATGATGGCCTCCATATACTTTTCTTGGTGAGGAAATTCTTTGATTTTTTTTTTTCTGGATTCCAGGAGGTTCCCTGGCTGGGGATGAATAGGTGATAATAAGGATGTTCCCTCCAATACATTTTGGGTTGAAAATGGATCAATTTGGGGTGGTTCGGTGGCTCAGTTGGTTGAGCATTCGACTCTTGGTTTCGGCTTAGGTCATGATCTCATGGGTTTGTGAGTTTGAACCCTGCATTGGGCCTGTGCTGGCAGCACTGAGCCCCCTTGGGATTCTCTCGTACTCTGTTTCTCTCTCTCTCCTCCTCCCCGACTCATGCTGTCTCTGTCTCCCTCAAAATAAATAAATAAACTTAAAAAAATTTAAAAAAGATGGATCAATTATGTTAAGCCTCAAGAGCAACCAATAGAACAAAGTCTGTAAACTTCTGAAATAAGATGACACTATCTTAAAAATATTTTCAGTTGCTCTTTTGATTTTCTTTTCTATTTCTTTTCTGCCACCAAATGAATGCCATTACTAGTATCAGAGTTGATGGAAAATAAAAAGCGAATAATATGTTCTTTGAGTGAATGTTGTGTTTTAAAAATTAAAATGGATTTGTCAGGTAGTTTACACATCCGCTTTCTAGATTGCTGGTTAATACTCTAAACTTCCTAGCTTACAAAAAAACCTATTTAGACAAGAGGCTCAGTAGCCTCTGGGAAAAGTCTTGAAAATAAATTTGAGCAAAGCAGAATATTGTGTGAAATAAGTCTTTTAATGTGTGAATTCTAAAAAGATGGTGGTGAAATGAGAAATATACATTTGTTATTAACAACTAAGGTTATAAAGGCATTTTGATTTACAACAGAGGTGGATTGCAATTTCACTTTCCACTGGATAGGCAGAAAATGGGCTCTGCCTCATTACATTGTGAGATTAGTGTTTGTGCTGAATCCCCATCCAAGTGAACAAAGTGAGCTATTGAAGTCTGAATTATTGGGTTTCTTTCCAGGAAGTTGAAGGCTTTCAGCTCAGAGCCTAAGGCTCATTCTTCCTGATGATTCTTGTCCCACTGGTTTATTTCTTTTCCTTCTTAGAGATTCAGTTGAGACCAGGTAACATGGACCTCCCAACTTTGCTCACATTATCAAGCTACCAAGTCAAGGGTACTTGTTTAGAGGCAAAGGAGAGTTCTACTCCTTTGTCCATCTCCTGCCAACTTTCATGATGAGCCAATATAAACTTTACAAAGACAGACATGATAGGTATGGGAAAAACTCAGATGTGACTCCAAGTTCCCATTCCTATAATCTCAGTTGTCAGAACAGTCATCATATTCTATGTAATAAGTCACCCCCAAATTAGTAGCTTACAAATGACTGTTGAACTCATGATTTTGTGGGCCAGAAATTTGGGCTGGGATTGGTTCCATAGGGTCAGATTTTGTTGATTTTGGCTGGATTATTTTATGCATATATGGTCAGCAGTGTTGATTTGAGCTCACTGGTCCAAGATGTCTTCCTGGGACAGCTTGTCTTAATTACATGTGGTCTCTCATCATCCATCAGACAAGCTTAGACTTATACAATGTGACTTTCACAAGGATCCAAGGGAGCAGATAAAAGTGTTCAAAACCTTTTGTGGCTCAGGCTTAGAAACTGCATAATATCATGATCACTTTATATTACTGTTACCTAAAGCAAATCACCAGTGCAGACGGATTTAAGGGTAGAGAAATATGTTCCACCCTTAATGGGAGAAGCTGCAAATGATTGTGGCAATTTTTTGTAATGTACCATAGGGGTCCTTTGTGTTTTATTTGTTTTAAGGTTTTCCTTCCATTTATTTGAAGTCCATCAAATGATTCTGTGCTTAAAGGAACACTTCTATTAAGTCTCTTATTCATTTCTGGGTCATTTTTGAGTCTTATCTCAGATACCTTAGATGTCTTGGGCACAAACCCAGATCCTTCTTCACATCTCTTACTCATTGTACAGAGAACTTATGCAAACCAGACTGCAGAAATGGGCACCAAAAACCTAAGTAGAGAGATTAAACTAGAATAATATTCTTAGATTCTGAACCACCTTTCCTTCAATATCTCTTCCATTCTCAGTTCAATCCTATGAGGTAGGCAGGGCAGGTGTTACTGCCCTCTTTTTCCTGATGTAGAAATTAGGGTCAGAGAATTTAAATGATTTCTGTGAGGCCCCACAACTATAAGTGGTAGGGCTGGGATTTGAACCCAGGTTATCTGACTGTAGGTCCTTCTCTGGATTCACTATTGCCTCTAGCTGGCTGGCTTACTACAGGCTGATGTTAAGATAAGATTGACTTCCTTTACTGGTCATAAAAAATCTGATATAATATTTCTCAAACTGGAACTTTGCACCTTAGGTAATGAGGCCTGGTGGTGTCCTGGACCACAGCAGCCTGAACAAGGGACATAGTCAACCATGAGAAAAATCTAAGGGCTGGCCCAGCTTTCTGAGTTTCCTGTTTCATCCTTTCTTGAGTTTAATTTTTCTTGCCCCTCCTAAACTATGAAGCTTTCAAGTAGGTAGTGAGGGATGGGATGTAGAGAGGAGGATGATGTCTTAATCTGAAAACAGAGGGCATTGCATTTTAGTCTCATATTGGCAGAAGTCCAAAGATGTACCTGCCTTCCCTGGACCCTTGCTGTGATGCTCACAGAGCTCTGATAATCTCAGGCGCAGCAGTGGGATGGTGGAAAGAAGATAAGCTCTTGAATCAGATATGTCTGGGCTCAAATTCCTGTTATTCTATTTACTGTTCAGTCTTCTTATTTGTAAAATAAAGCTAAATCTGTCAAGGAGATGAGCTTATTAAATAAATAAAATGAGATAATGTATTTCAAGTGCTTCATACAGAGTAAGTGCTAAATAATTTTGTATGTTTCCCACTTGAGGAATGCGCTCATATATGACAGAAATTTCTCTCTAGAATTCTCCAATTCCAGTTCAAGCTGCACGCAAACTAGATAAAAACATGATATTTCTCTTTTCGTCATTTAAATGGTTTTCTATGTTAACTTGTAGACTTAGTAATCCAGTTGGACCTAATATATTCAATTAACACCTACTACATTAGGCATTATGTTAGGCTTTAGGAGAAGCATTGGGATAGAGACATAACAATGACTGAAGTAATTCTTTGTTCTCAAGCTTCTCACAGGCAGGGGAGATGTTGGTTGTGGGAGAGATGTAAGGAATAGGGCTGTATGATAAGATAGACTTATGATGCAAATGGAAAGAGGGGGCCCAACAAAGAGTTATGAAAATGAAACAAGAATAGATGTTAAGGTCAACTGTAGTGCAAAGCCTCTTAGAGGAGCTTTCATTTGAGCTGGATGAGTTAGTTGACTTTTACAGGTGGGATGTGATGTTGACAGAAAAGATCAAAAGAGAAAGGGCTAGTGTGTTTTTGTTTGTTTGTTTGTTTGTGGTAAATCCAGTACGGTGATTACTGGATCATAGGGTAGTTCTATTTTTAATTCTTTGAGGAAACTCCATGCTGTTTTCCACAGTGGCTGTACCAGTTTGCATTACCACCAGCAGTGCAAGGGGATTCCTTTTTCTCTACATCCTTGCCAACACTTGTTGTTTCTTGTGTCTTTGATTTTAGCCATTCTGACAGGTGTGAGATGGTATCTCATTGTAGTTTTGATTTGCATTTCCCTGATGATAAGTGGCATTGAGCATCTTTTAATGTGTCTGTTGGCCATCTGTATGTCTTCTGTAGAAAAACGTCTGTTCATGTCTTCTGTCCATTTTTAATTAGATTATTCATTTTTGGGGTATTGAGTTTTATAATTCTTTTTTTATTTTGGATACTAACCCTTTATCAGATATGTCATTTGTAAATATCTTCTCCGATTCAGTAGGTTGCCTTTTAGTTTTGTTGTATGTTTCCTTCAAAGGGATAATGCACCCCTATGTTTATAGCAGTATTGTTTACAATAGCCAAATTATGGAAGCAGCCCAAGTGTTCACTGATAGATGAATGGATAAAGAAGATGTGATACACACACACACACACACACACACACACACACACACACACACACATTCAGCCATAAAAAAGAATGAAATCTTGCCATTTGCACCAACATGGATGGAGCTAGAGAATATAATGCTAAGCAAAATAAGTCAGAGAAAAACAAATACCATATGATTTCACTCTTATGTGGAATTTCAGATACAAAACAAATGAGCAAAGGAAAAAAAGAAAAAGAGAGAGAGAGAGACAGACCAAGAAATAGACTCTTAACTATAGAGAACAAATTGATGGTTACCAGAGGGGACGTGTGTGTGTGTGTAGGGGGGGTGGGGGTGGGGGTGAAATAGGTGAAGGGGATTAAGAATGCACTTATCATGATGAATGCTGAGCAATGTATGGAATTGTTGAATCACTATATTGTAAACTTGAAACTAATATGATGCTGTATGTTAACTATATAGGAATTAAAATTTAAGAAAAAGAGAGAGAGAGGGCAAAAGACAAGGACTTAAAATTAAAAAAAATATATATTTCTTGGCAAGTCTTAAGTAAGTCCTAATCTCAGAGATCTCTGTTAGAGCTTTATCATCTATCATCTATGATAGGAATTACCCAATTTAATTTGCAAATGACATATCAGATAAAAGGGTAGTATCCAAAATCTATAGAGAACTTACCAAACTCAACACCCAAAAAAATAATCCAGTGAAGAAATGGGCAAAAGACATGAATAGACACTTCTCCAAAGAAGACATCCAGATGGCCAACCGACACATGAAAAAATGCTCAACATCACTCATCATCTGGGAAATACAAATCAAAACCACATTACATCTGTCAGAATGGCTAACATTAACAACTCAGGCAACAACAGATGTTGGCGAGGATGCAGAGAAAGAGGATCTCTTTTGCACTGCTGGTGGGAATGCAAACTGGTGCAGCCACTCTGGAAAACAGTATGGAGGTTCCTCAAAAAATTAAAAGTAGAACTACCCTACGACCTAGCAATTGCACTACTAGGTATTTATCCAAGGGATACAGGTGTGCTGTTTCAAAGGGACACATGCACCCCAATGTTTGTAGCAGCACTATCCACAATAGCCAAAGTATGGAAAGAGCCCAAATGTCCACTGACAGATGAATGGATAAAGAAGGTGGTGTGTGTGTGTGTGTGTGTGTGTGTGTATACACACACACACATACATACATACATACAATGGAGTATTACTCTGCAATCAAAAAGAATGAAATCTTGCCGTTTGCAACAATGTGGATGGAATTAGAGGGTATTATGCTAAGCGAAATAAGTCAGTCAGAGAAAGACAAATATATGACTTCACTCATATGAGGACTGTAAGATACAAAACAGATGAACATAAGGGAAGGGAAGCAAAAATAATATAAAAATAGGGAGGGAGTGAAAACATGAGACTCAAATATAGAGAACAAACAGATGTTTGCTGTAGGCATTGTGGGAGGGGGGATGGGCAAAATTGGTAAGGGGCTTAAGGAATCTACTCTTGAAATTATTGTTGTACCATGTGCTAACTAACTTGGATGTAAATTATAAAAAATAAAAAATTATAGAAAGCAAAAAAAAAAGAACTATCTAATTTATATCTCAGGCCAGATCTCTTTTGTATTCTAAGCTAACATGTTTAATCAGTTTCTTCATATCTACATTTGGGTTACTACTTGACATCTCAAACTCAACATGTCCAATACTGAGCTTATCTTCCCAACCCCAAGTTTTTCATACTCACAATCCTCTTCATCTCAGTTGATGACAACTTCTAATTTTTAGAAACTCATGCCAAAAATGTTGAAGTCATCTTTGACTTGTCTTTTTTTTACATACCATATCAAGTCAAGGCAAAATGCATGCCTCAGCTCAGGGCCTTTGAACTGACTGTTCCTGCTATATGGAATGATCCTACAAGCATCTCCATGGATAACCTTCTCATCTCTTTCAAATCCCCCTTACAGTGAGGCCTGCCTTAATAACCATCTTTGATACTCTGACTTGTCTCTTTCCCTCGACCAGGTACCTCCTCTCCTCCTTACCCGAGTCTAAATTTTTTCCATTCTAGTTATTATACTCTATATCACATAATTTAATTTTTAAAATCTAAAGATCTGTGTGTGTGTGTTTACTGTGCATATCAAGTATCTCCAACAGTGCCTAGTACAGAACAGGCATTCAAAAAAGATTTGTTGAACAAATAAATAAATTCTGACAAAAATTTTGTTCATTTACATCTCACCCAAATCCTTTTATTTGCTTCTTCTGAGTTAAATACATGCCATGTTTCAATTGACAGCTCAATTTATTTTTGTAAACCAGTTTAGTGTAGAAGAACATGATTGTTTATAAGCAGTATAAGTATAGTATATGACTATAACTAAGCTATTTTGAAGAAAACAACATAGTTACACAAATGTTAATACCTTTTTCTCCAGAATTCTGCACTGAGAAAAAAGAAGTATCTTGGGAAAATTATCAGCTATGGAGAATACAATGCACATGAATTAACATTCAGTTCTATTTGAATAGGCTTTGTGGCTGCATAGTTTTGAGATGGAAACCTTTGCCTTTTGCTTTTCAAATCATTCTTTGCAAAGTCTTAACCTGACCTGCCATGTCCACTTACTTTAATGAAACATGAAGCTGCTTAAAATGAAATTTCTCATCTCCACATTCTGTTCCTCTGATTAATTTAGTGTTGGCATTTAAGCATGATTACATTCCCTTGGGAATCAGTGATGTTTTAGGCAATTTCATCTGTTTAATTTACATTTTGTTGAAAGACTTAGGAAGGCAACTGCTTTTTAAATCAAGATCCCCAAATGTCCATGCATCCTGATTATAGCTGATCTTTCTATTTTCATTATGCTTTCATGAGTTGAACTTATTAAAATATGAAAATAAAGGAAAGCAAATCCACCATGTCAAATAAAATGCGCCACTGCTCTCCACTCTCTACACAGAGATGCTTTTCCATCATGCCTCCATGCTTTTTAAATTAAATGTCAAGTTTTGCACAGCTGCCTCAAGAGACTTGATCATGGGGTGCAAAGTTTTACTTTGCCTTCCCCAGGATTGTATTTGACCTGGTGCTTATTACCAATAAGACTTTTATGTGATCAGAAAAATTAGTATCTAATTTTAATGAACATGTCAAGGTGGTTTTTAACCAATGTCTCATAATTTTTTCTTTTCATCATCTATAATAAAAATAATGAGGATCTAAATTACTTTAAAGAGTCTATTTTAGAGATTTTCTATCTGTTTCACTTGGTAGTATAAACTTTATAAGATAGAGAAGCAGAAACATTATGTTTCTAGAGCTAAAGGAATATTATACATCACTACTATTTTTATTATTTTCCAGTATGTTTTTTTTCTTCCCTTCCCTTCCCTTCCCCTCCCCTCCCCTCCTTCCTTTCCCTTCCCTTCCCTTCCCTTCCCTTCCCTTCCCTTCCCTTCCCTTCCCTTCCCTTCCCTTCCCTTCCCTTCCCTTCCCTGACTGAAAGCAGTTGGCCAATAAATGGTAGAAGGCAGGAGAGAAGAGTCTTTCAAGAAGCAGGACCTGGATTAGAGTACTGTTTCCCACTTGTTTTCATTAATTTCACAAATCCAACAATCCTATATTGAGTTCTGTGTCCTATCCCTATGCTAGAAGTTGGGGCAAACAACAAACAATAAGACATGGATTCTGACTTTTCTTTAGAAATTGTGTTTAAAATCCTCTTGGCAGAGAACTGTTCTCTTAAAGTCCAAACTTATGGATATCCTCTTTGTATAATATTATGATTCTTTTATTTATGAACTAAGATCTGCTTTTAAAAAAATGTTTATTTATTTATTTTGAGAGGGAAAGGGCAGAGGAGGGGCAGAGAGAGAGAGAGAGAGAGAGAGAGAGAGTGCAGAGAATGCATGCTGTCTGTAGGCAGTCCTACTCCAAGTGGGAAAGAAGAGAAGAGCTATCTGAGTATGCTTACTTTATTCTACCCAAATTTCCAAGAAAAAAACATCACTCCTACTCTCTGGGCATGAGTGAGTTAAAGGGCAGAGAGAAACCAGGAGTAATACATAATTGAGTCTTCACCACACAGAAGGAAACATTGGGAATGATATGGTTGAATACTGTAGTAATGGCTCCCAATTTGTTCATGCCTTCCTATATCCATAAATTTCTTTTGTCTCTTGTCACATTGACTCTGGGTTTGGTCATGTGCCTTGTTTTGGTTATGGGAAAAGTAGAAAACATGGTATAAGCTGCAGCTTGGAAAGTGCTTGCACTTTGGGGCTTACTCTTCCTTTCTGCTCTTGGAACTCTGTGATCACTATGTGAACTAGATCAGGTAGCCTGCTGGAGGATGAGGCATTACATGAGGAGAGGCTCTAGTCATGCCAACTGTCCTAGGGAAGACCTTCATAATTTAACTAGCCCTGGATAACCCACCTGCTGACCACTTACCACATGGGGGAGTCCAGCAGAAGAATTACCCAGCTGAACCCAGCTCACATTACCAACCCCCAGAATTGTGATAGAATAAGTGAAACAACCACTGGTGTAGTATGTTGCACCACTATGTTGTGCAGTAGTAGGTAGTTGACAAGTGGGGAAGATACATTCTCACAAAATGGGAAGTTTATGGTTTCCATGGAGAAGGGGAGGATGTCAGAGCCTCACTCTATAACAAGTAGTATTTTATTGTACATAAAGACTGAAAGACCACATATTACTTCCTTTAATCTATAGCTGTAGAATCTGCCTCTGAACAAAAGAGCAGAGAAAAAATTAACTGTAGCACTGACATCTGTGATAGATGTAGGTGTGATTTCTTTGCAGTATCTCAGTAATTCACTCCACAAAGTTCAAGATCCTAGGTTCTGTGTCTTTCTCTCCACATCGTATTTGTTTGGATTTTACATCCTAGTTTATGTTGGTGAATTGAAAACTGTTTTCTCAAGCAGTTTGTAATCTCTGTGGTAATTTACCTGGTGTTTCATTGGGATAGATAAATTCCTACCTTTGGATTTATAGTTTTCAGAGCCAGAACCCTCATTTCAGAAGAATTCTCTTTCTTAATTTGATTTCTGACAATAAAGAGCAGTGCATAAAATATAAAGTCTATAAAAAGAAATCATCAACTGCGATTATAGAAACTGCTCTCCCAGTGGGAGAATTATGCAGCTATTACCAAAGCATAGCATAATGTGACTGCATGAAATATAAATATACATACAAATCAATATCACCTCATATTTCAGATAAACATGCACATCACAAACACTTCTGTACCTTGATAAGGAGACACCTTGATAAAGAGAATAAAAGAAAAGTATGTTTCGCAAGGTTTGCATTTTTGTTGGGAGGAATGTTCAGGGAACTAAATCAATTCAACAAAACTTTATTGAGTACCTGTTCTGTGTCAAGTACTTTTCCCAGAGTTAGGGATACAGAGATAAAAGACTTGAAAGAAATTGTTGTCTAGTGGGGGCAAGCAGTGTGATCAGTATCATGACAAAGATAGCCACGTAGGAACACAAAGAACAATAATCTAGAACGGGAAGAGATCTCAGCAAAGACTTCTCAGCGGTGATGAAGAGGAGAAGTAGGAGTTAGCCAATGGAAGTTGAGTGGAAAGATTGAAAATTGGATTGGAATTGGGGGATTGAGCACAGTGCATTATGGAGGCCTGCTGAACTACACACCAACATGGATAAAACATAGAGTTCAAGGGCATGTTGAGCAGTAAATCCAATGAGGTGAACATGGTCCAGATAATTAAGGAACTTGTTGGACTTTCTGAGGGCTTGGAGTTATCTTGGTACAATGAGGAGTCATTCATTGAAAGGTCTTATACAAAGCCATGATATATGGTGACCTGATATTTTTTTAAAGAAGGTATCACTAATTAGAATATGGAGAATAAATTAGAGATTAGTCAAGAGGGCATTGCAGAAATCCATAAAATAAAAGATGAAGTTCCAAATTAAGGTGAAGGCATTGAGAAGAGAAGTGGACAGATTCAAGAAATATCTAGAATAAACAGGATTAGATTACAGTATTAGAATACAGGAAATAGAGGGCATACTGAGACAAGTTATTTTGAGATGAGTTTTAGTATTTACTAAGGTGAGGGCAGAATGTACGTATGTTATAAGGAAGATTAATGCAATGGGCAGTTATTTCTAGCTCTAGGCCTAAATAGCATGAGAGAGTAGTTACCAGAACCTGGTGAGAAAGAACTCTACAGAAAGGCTGACAGGATCTGTGACCTTTGACTAAAGGTCACAGCTAGCTCATAGGATCCTAGTAAAGATGGAGCAAAGGGCATAAATACAATGACCTCACCTTTTCCCCTCTTTTTTGTATCATCTGGGCATGGGCTGATTGTAAGCCCACTGATGCCCTCCATATGTAGCTAACTACTATGGACACAGAGCAAGGAAGAAATGAGAATAAAGTGGGTCTAGTGAGGGTATCTGGAAGGTATCTAGCACAGTAACACATTGAATTAAGGGGACCAGAAACAGGAGGAGTCAGGATGACTTCTACAATTCTACTGTAGGAAACAAGATGGTTGGTGATCATATTCATTGATGTAGAGAAGTGCAAGACAGGTAAGTTTATTATTACTGTATTTTTACAAAAGGGAAGCTTAGAGAAAATGAATTTAGTTTTGGAGATGCTGAGTTTCAGGTGCCTGAGGGATTTTCCTTTATTTCTTTAGCAAATGCAGACTTTGTGATGACTGAAGGCCATTTCTTGTAGGGATAACGAGTTCTATCTTGTTGAAGAGCCTCAGACCAGCACCTTTTTACACTTTAGATAGTATCAGTGATTTTGATTAATGATTTCTCCAAGAGAGTGAAAAAGCTTAAAGTGTTTATTGTGTTTAAATAAGGTTTGAGACAGCCAGATAAATTTCTAAAAGTGATTAAAGTAGAACATATTTTATTGCTTAAATAGCATCAATTTAACACATTTTTATTGAGTTTAAGTAGCATGATGAAATAGAAAAGCTAGGTTTGGAGCTAGATACAGTTTAATTAGAATATGAACCCTGTAATTTACTTGGTTTGTATCCCTGGGAAAAAAATAATATTTCTCTGAATCTCAGTTTCCTCTTTTAAAGTATATGGGGGTAGCAATCTATTTGTCAAAAGTCCTTGACAGAGTGCTTGGAATATAGTTAGGGGCAGTATAGTTTAAGGCAACATTAAAACTCTCATTTAAGGTAATATTTTGAGTTAGAAATAATTTTTAGAGCTGGAAATCAGTTCAGTGGTTAATATATGCATAATAAAACTTTGGTTGAGAAATTCATTTTTAGGTTTACTGTGATGTGCTTACAAACATTTTTATGTGACTTTGTCCAGTCTTGACAGTTCATTTCCCATAAAATCAGAAGACTAGCAGATCAGTGTTTTTTGCTAATTAATTTTTCACCAAGAAATAATTACATGTAGGCCAAATGTGATCCAGCTATCAAGTGGAGTAAGTTTTCTGGAGAAACAACATTACTGCTCTCTCACTCAGTTTGCTAATTGATGACAGTTTTTATTGGTATTCTATAAATTGGGTAGGTTTGGAGATATGCTACTTTTTTCTCTATCATTAACTTGTCCAGTAGCATAGACTGTGAAGCTTCCTGGGATTAATTCTTTTAGATAGGATAGGTGTAAGGGGACCAGTGTTCTGTTGGCGGCTTCAATGTCATCAGCAAATACTCTAATTTACTAGGGTCTGCACAGCTGGTGTCTTTTATGACACATTAACAGTGTGGCACTTAAATATATGAGTGACACCATATTAATTGAATCATATAGTTTTATCATCAGTATATACTCTTAAAGTAAGATGTGTAAGTGGTTTCTAAATGAGGTTATTTGGGAACATTAAAATGAACAAGTAGTATTCTAATGAAATATTTTATTGATTTGGCTGCAAGAAATAGGAACAAGATAAATGGAAGTTTCTTATAAACTGTACTGGTGTGTGGGACCCATGAGGGAAACTTCAGAACAGCTGGGCCCCACTAAAGCTGGAAATGGAAAGCTTCACTTAAGGCAAATTTCACATCCCTTTTTCTCCTGGGGGAATTTGTAGTCACTCTTCAGTGATAGCTCTGCTTTTTCCTGTGTATCTTCTCTTCCTTCTTTCCATAGACCAGTGTTATCTTCCTTTCTCATCATCCTGAGTGTGTCTAGTGGAGCTCTATACATCTGTTCCCTCACATTCCATACCAGCCCTTAGCCATAGCATTACCTACCTACTTTAGTCCCTCTTTAAACTGATGTCTCAGGTGTCTTCAGTGTCTCAGGTCTAAATTCTCAGCATCATTATTTGGCTGGCCTGGCTGATTTTTTTTGAATCATGTCTTGCAAGTCTCAGGTCACTGGCCAGCCAATGGTTATCTGGTATTGTATCAATCCATCCCTTGTCCAATAAACTATTGCCAGGGAAGTGGCATTGTGTAGGCTGATGTTACACAGAAGGAGTTATGGGTGGGACTTGCCATGAAAGACATATTTTGTACAAGTAGGGTCAAATAGAAAAATATAATCAAGCCTTTCTCTTTCCAGAATGTACTGCAATTCATCCTTTTGTTATCTTTCTGTAAAATAAAAAAAGGAAAGGGACTAATACACACAACTTCTGACATGTAGGAAGTCACTTTGAAGCTATGGCAGCCTATAAATAGGTAAGTCATCTCAGAGGTCATGCTACAGACCTACTTACAGAGCAGATTAAGGTGCTTTAATTGTATAGTTTATCAAACCAATTTAAAAGGGGAAGAGATGCAAGGAGAAAGAGATCAGGTTAGTATACTTGGGCTAAGATGCAAGCGAGATGCATGTACCATAGTACCTGAAATACATGATGTTATATATTTTATCTCTGTTGCATCAGCCTTCCTTACTGATCTTGTATATGCAAGGACCAGAATTGAGGTTTGAATAAAGGGCCCAATAAACAGAAGGTATCTGGGCCCAAATACATATCCTGTTTTTCATAGAGATGCAAGTACAAGTACACATGGCATTTCCTATAGCTCAAAAATTAGCCTGAGAGTTGTTTTGGAATTTATTTGTGTTTCTTGGCCAGAGGATACCCTGGGCCATAATAGGCCTACAGTGGGTAGCTGATTTTTTGATGACATATTTGTCACACCAGAGGTGGCATAATATACCTTATGAATTTATCTTTTCATCACTTTCTATTTATCAGGAGCTCTTTGTTTATTCTCTCATACATTCCTTTATCATATCCATCTTTAACACATCTCAAATGTTACTACCTTACTTACTATTGATACTTATGATACCATGTGACTTCTGCCTACATTTTACAAACTACTTGCTTACTTCCTTTATATTCTTAATACTTCTAAAGGGTTCCATCCATCCCATTTATTTTTCTTGTTTTCTAGAGTAGAATTGAATACTCTTGAATAATAGAACAAACACACATTACAACTTCTATGGCTCCTGCACTGAGATAAAAATGTCATCTTGGGGCGCCTGGGTGGCTTAGTCGGTTGAGTGTCTGACTTCAGCTCAGGTCATGATCTCACAGTTCGTGGGTTCAAGCCTCACGTTGGGCTTTGTGCTGACAGCTCAGAGCCTGGAGCCTGTTTAGGATTCTGTGTCTCCCTCTCTCTGTGCCCCTCCCTGACTCGTTCTCTCCCTCCCTGCCTCCGTCCCTCTCTCTCTCAAAAAGAAATAAAACATCAGAAAAATGTCATTGCATTTAACATCCCCAATGGTCCTTAGAGTTAAATACTACTATTAAATAGGAAACCAAAATTATGTAACTTGTCCCCAAATCGCCTAGGCAGTAAGAGGTAGTGGTGCAATTCACATGATTTCTGTTCTTCATGCTCTTGACATACTCAGAGCTCCAAAAGGGTCCTAACCCATAGTGGATATGCCTCTGATATGGCCCTTGTATAACACTGGAAACATCTGCTTACAAACCTGTCTTCACATTCTACTGCAAGGTGCTGAAAGACAGACATTGGGCCTCATTCATTTCACTATCTGCAATGTCGGACACTATATTCCACACAGAATCTCTCTCTCTCTCTCTCTCTCTCTCTCTCTCTCTCTCTCTCTATATATATATATATATATATATATACACACACCCTTTTCAAAACCTGCAAGCTGTGATCTACCTTATTGTTTCATTCTTTTTTTTCCTCCTTACTTCAATTCCTTCCTCTCTTTACCCCTCTTTTCCTCCCAAGAAATCTTAACATTTATTAGGTGATCTTGATGTTCTGCCACGGATTTGTTTAAATAAGTTCTTTCCTATCTTAACTTTCCCTCTCCCCCTGCTCACTATCTTTGTTTGAAACTGTGTTTCAACTGCTCAGCATTTGTAGGAGAGAGAGAGAGAGCGAGAGCGAGAGCGCTCTCTACATATCATTCAGTTCAAAGGTATTATGACCTCTTTAATAGTACAAGGAGTGGAAAGTAGTTTTACTTAATGAGGCAGAACATCTGAGCTACTAGTCTAGAAAAGATATCAAAGAAATTTGTTCATGTACCTTGTCAGCCTCTTGGTTTTTACTGTACAGACCTTCCACATTCCCTGAGACATAAAAAAATATGTCATTTAAAAGGCATTAGATACATTTCTCTGATTTAACATGTTTAATGAGTCTCAGATGTTGTAAAAAGTTGTGGAGCCTCAACTCTTACACCCCTAGTGTTGGGAACTGTCTACATGGAGCCAGAGGGAAGCATAGAATTATGAAAATGTGGGTTAGCCACCATATAATGGAGAATAACGTTTCTCTATTTTGGATTTTTCAAAAGATAAACTGGAAGAATTAGTTTGGGAATGAAAATATTAGTAGGAGAAATTAAAGGGCATGATTTCATGCTTGATTTTGTCCAGCAAGCATTCTGAGAATAGGAAAGGTAAATAGTATGTTCACATTCCCACAGTGGTTTCCCAAGACTTTTTCCAACTCCTGGGCTATTCATCCATTAACTTATTCAATGAACAAATGCTTACTGAATCCCACTACATGTCAGGCACAACAGAGAAGACTAAGTCCCAACCTATTCCTTAAGTTACCTAGTATATCTCAAATACCACAGTATTTCCACCCAATTAATATTACTTTCCTCTGAATTCCCACAATTCTCTGATTGTGTCTGTTTGTAGACTATCTCCCTTATTTACTCCTGCTCTTCCACCTTTCTCCCCCATTTATGTGTTCCTCCTGCTTCTCTTTTTCCCTCCTGTCTTTCTTGGAATGTTGATTAAGTAACTTCTGTTTTTAGGCACTGTAGTAGATACTGGGAAGACAGAGGAGACTAAACATTTTTGCTTTTGAAAGGCTCCCAGTACAAATAGAGATAGTAAGTTACAATACAATATAATACAGGCTTTGTTTTAATTGTCTGTCTTCTCTGTCAAGCTCATGGTACCATTTCCATCATTTTTTAAAAAGAATAAATCTTTAAAAACAGAATATGGTTCCAAGTCATCTTTATACTGCTCCTTGTATATATTGGGTGTGCAATAAATGTTTCCTGAATTAAAACGGAGAGATCACAATGCTGTGCAAATCATGTGAGACACTGGATCATGTCTTGCTATCTTTAGTTTCTTGCCATTTTCTCTTTCTGAGTTTTATTTTTTTGCCTATGCCATAATGAAAATAACCTTAATCACCCACTTATTATGTGCCAAGTGCATGGTGCTGAGTGAAGTAGCACCATTATCCACATTTTATAGATGAAGAAATTGTACCATAGAGAGATAAAGAAAGCTGACCAAATCATGATGCTATGAAGTTGAATAAGCTTGGATTTGATTCCATAATGTGAGCTCTTGTTTATGATTCTGTATAGCACAATGTGGTAGATGTAGAATAATCATTTAGAGTCAAGTAACCTTGACTATTTTATTTGAACTTCAGCAAATTAATTAATCCCTCTGAGTTTCAGTTTTCTGGAAAATTAGGATAGTATTATTTATTTTAAATTAGTGCCTTGAGGATTAAGTGAAATAAATATCCAGCACAAGGCCTGGCACTGAAGAAATTCTGATTCTTCTACTTTTCTTTCTTGAGAGACTCAGTATTCTTTTTTTCCTCCTCCTCCTCCTCCTCCTCCTCCTCCTCCTCCTCCTTCTTCTTCTTCTTCTTTCTTAGACTCAGTATTCTTGAGAACAGGATTTACTTATTTCTGTTTCCTAGGGAATCGACATTTTATTCCAGGGTGAAAATGCTTTGTGACTTTTACAGGGCTTAGTGGGAAGTGGGTGATATTGTGGTGGCAGGACTCCAGGGGCTTTGGATTTCTAAGGTCAATAATCATATTTAAGAATTAAAGGGGAGGGCCACTGTGGCCATTGTATGCATGGGTCTTTGACAGATCTTGGCATCAGGGCATAGATTTATTCCTAACAGTTATGTACAATAGTTTGTCAGTAATTTTTCTATGTCCTTAAAATTTTTTGAGAAGGTTGAGAGAGTAACAGATGGCTTCTACTTTAGCATCTCTTTCTCTAGTCACAGAATGGCTCCAAGGTATCTGCCCTCTTCTCTTCCTGTAATAGGAAGTCAGTGTGCATATCTTTCCTTTTGGAAATTTCTTCCCCCAAGGTTCTCCACTACTTATTCTGTTGCTTCAGTCTCTTCTTTGGATGCATATATATATATATATATATATATATATATATATATATATATATAATTTACTTTATATATACATATGTACTTATTATATATATTTATTATATATTATATATATATATATATATATAATATATATATATATATTTGACTTATAGTTTTAAATTAGTTTGAGGTATGCAGTCTAGTGATTCGGTCATCACATAATTGTACTCTTAATCCCCATCACCTATTTCACCCATACCCCCATCCACCTCCCCTCTGGGAGCCACCAGTTTGTTCTCTATAATTAAGAGATTGTTTTTTTTGTTTGTCTTTCTTTAGTTTGTTTGTTTTGTTTCTTAAATTCTACATGTGAGTGAAATCTTATGGTATTTGTCTTTCTCTGACTTATTTCACTTAACGTTATACCCTCTAGAACCATCTATGTTGTTGCAAATGGCAAGCTATGTTTCTTTTTTAGTGGCTGAGTAACATTCCATTGTGTATATATGCCATATGTTCTTTACCCATTCATCTATGGATGGACACTTGGGTTGCTTCCATATCTTGGCTATTGTAAATAATGCTGCAATAAACATGGGGCTGCATATATCCTTTTGAATTACTCTTTTTATTTTCTTTGGGTAAATACCCAGTAGTGAAATTACTGGATCATATGGTAGTTATATTTTTAATTTTTTGAAGAACTTCCATACTGTTTTCCACAATGGCTGTACCAGCTTACATTCCCACCAATGGGCTGTGCTCCTTGTTCTTCACATCCTTTCCAACTTTGCTTATTGAGGTTTTTATTTTAGCTATTTTCATAGGCGTGAGAGGTCTTTTCTCATTTTAGTGCTTTCCTTCCTAGTTGCCTCAGAAGGGAAACCCAAGGCCTTTCTGACTTAAAGGAGTTGCTTACTACTATAGAATGCAAATAATTTTAAGCAAGGAATTGAAGCAAAAGATCAGGTGTTCAGAACCTTGGGAATTCCTTAGTGTTTGGCTTCCAGACTTGAGTCCTTCCTGACATGAAAACTAGAAATCCTGCTGCTTTTATTTTATTTTATATATTTTTCATTTTATTTTTATTTATTTAGTTTTTTAAATTTTATTTCTTATTTTTTAAAACTTACATCCAAATTAGTTAGCATATAGTGAAACAATGATTTCAGGAGTAGATTCCTGCTGCTTTTATTTTAAATAGTGGAGATTGCCAACTACACTCCCCACCCACCCCCGCCATTTTCCAGAGTCCACCCTTTACTGACACCAAGTTGAAAAATGGAAGGAAGATAAGAATTGATGCCTAATTTCCAGAAAACAATGTGATCTAGGCCAAGGGATCAAAACTTTTTTGGTTTAATGGAATTTTTTGGTAGTGAAGCTTATAGACCAATTGTCAGAATAAGGTTTTTATATGCATACAATAAAATATACAAAATTACAGAGGCTAACAATTATACTGAAATAAAGGAATACAAATATTAGCATAACTCACACCTTTCAGTATATTCACCAATTAGCAATTTTAAAGTGCCCTGGAAAGCAATGACTCTGTATTGGTAACCAATGTGAGAATTCATAGCTTTATTGCTAGAGGTTGAATGACCACTAAGGACAGAATAGTGCTGTAGTTGGGCCAGTATCTGTAAATAGGAAGATTGTGAGTAAGTGTGATTAAGGGCAAGTGAAAATAGTACTGTAATTTCAAATTAGTGATATGTATAAGTGATATATTTGTAATAATTATAACATTATGTTAAAATATCTGTCATTTCTCCTGGTGACAATGTCATGGGCACTGCTAATATTACTGTGCTTTATTACTTACATTCATAGTTTAAGGAAATGGTGAATTTCAGTTAGAAATAAGTGAAAATAGGAATGCCTGGTGGCTCAGTCGGTTAAGTGTCCAACTTCAGCTCAGGTCATGATCTCACCATTCGTGAGTTAGAGCCCTGTGTCAGGCTCTGTGCTGACAATTCAGAGCCTGGAGCCTGGTTCAGATTCTGTGTCTCCTTCTCTCTTTTGACCCTCCCCCACCTGCGCTCTGTCTGTATCTCTCTCTGAAAAATAAATAAACATCAAAAAATTTTTTTAAAAAGAAATAAGTGAAAATAATATGCAATATACTTTTGTCTGCAAGTTTATGGACCTCAGAAGTCATTTATTGGTATGTGGACCTCAGATTAAAACCCTGTTCTAGGACTTCTTATCAGCTGTCCTCTCTGCTTGTCCTCTTTAATAGGCCACTGGGACCTGCCCTGTGGACCTTCCTCACTGTCACATAGTTTTGTCTAAATATACTGGAATGTCACTAATATCAGGGTAAATTAACAGTATCTGTAAGAAGAAGGAAGCTTGAACTGTCAATTTGTCTTAAGGCTGTAAAATACAGTGATAAAATTCTGCTTTGGTATCCTTGCCATTTCTTGCCTTTTTTAAAAAAGCAGTTATTTAGTGGGAGAGCCAAGTGGGGAAAGGAAGATAGCAATTGCATATGCAGCATAAGGACCACACAGCTCATGGTAGCTTTCCAGATGAGTATGAATATGTAGATTTTATACATATGATAATCAAAACACCTGGAGGTTCTTTTCCCAAACTCCTTATATTTCGGTGCTATTTTCAATATACATTCAGATGATCCTAATTAGGGTTTTCTCCCATATGTGTTAGAATTTCAATTATGATTGTATGTGTATCGATTTATGAATAGGAAGGAATGCCATCTCACCTCATGGATCATTTCATCTTGTCAATACAGCACTGAGAGGCAAGGGGATGTTTCACTGCCTCAATATTAGGTGTACTGTGTTGTCCAAAGTTGTGTGAGCTGAGATGCCTCCACAACTTTGGGCCTCTAAATGAATGCATTTTGAATGTGTAAATTGCTGCTTTCCTCAACTGACAAAAGACGGCATCTTCAAATTTACCACACAGGTTATTTTAGTCATTTGTATTCAGAAGAGTGTGGTGTCCTGAACAAATAGGATACCAGTCCTATTAGCATACACATATAAGTGAAACATCTGAACTCTATGCTATGGTACATCACACCAAGTCTGTACGATTAGGCCTCTGCTCCTTTTGAGGTTTTTCTCCCATCTCTCTCTCACATGGATGGTGAGACTGAGCCACACCACACAATCTGCAGATCCCCAGACACACCAGGCCATTTCACACCTCTGTGCTCCTGTATGTGTTGTCCCCATTGGCTAGAATGCACTCATCCTGCTGTTTTCTCGTGAACTCAACATTTTGCTCAAATAGCACTTCATTCAATTAAACTCCAGAAATCTTTTCCTAAAATCTCCAGGAATAGTTCAGCACTACCTTCTATGTGTTCTCACACTACTGTGCTTAATCTTTGTATATTGGTGCCATGATTTGTTAATTCATTTAGCACATGTTTATTGGAGATCTCAGTCATGGACTTAGTCTCTAGACAGTAATGAACAAGACAGACGTGTCCTTGCCATCCCAGAGCTTATAGCTCTGTAAACATTTCATAACACTGTATTTTATTATTTACTAGTTTCTTGCCATCAGCTCAAATCAGGAACATGGTATTCTTTTCCTTAATTTCCTGTCAAGCCATGCACAAATCATTTATGTTGTAGCAGACATTAGAGAGGGATTTTTTTCTCATTGCAGAAATTGAAAATACCATAAATTTCAAATCTAGACATCACCTTTTTAAAAAGTTCTTCTACCACTCCACCACTGGGAACTGACTAGATTTCTCAGGAAGTTCCAGCCTTCTGCCAGGCTGATGCCTCTCTTCCTTCTTCAAGATACAGTCACATCTTAATTTTCATAATAGTTTTTGAGAGCAATTTTAATTTTCCATTCCCTTATTTGCTTCCAGGCATACTTTCCAGAACCAAAAACTAATTGAGGAACTCTGCTAAAAAAGTGTCATCTGCCCTAGGTCTTACTCTTTGGTAATACAGAAGTAGTAAAAAATAGAAAATTTTAGGTTTTATTACCTTATTCATCAAACTGGAAGGAACCATGGTAGATATGTATTTTTGTACTCCATTAATATGATTTATATACCTTATCCAAACTTTTAGAAGGCAGAATAAAGTTTGGTTTTAAATAATATTAAAGAATTCTGCTATAATATAATGCTATATATTGATATAGCATTTATGGTTTTATAAAGGATTGTAACTTTTACTGAGAGCCAATAATGAAAGATTAACAGACTGTAGAAAGATGAATTTAACTTTGTTATGAGAGTCTGGGACTTACTAAAACCTGGGGTGGGTTTACTGAGTCAGAGCCTAGGTTATTTGTAATAAATATCCTTTTCTGGCAAACTTTTAAAAGACAGTCCATGTTATACTTTTTTTTTTCTTGCCATAAATCAACTACTTCATAGGTCCCTCACGTTCTTTTTGAATTTTTTTAAGTTTTCTATTTTAATTCAAGTTAGTTAGCATACAGTGCAATATTAGTTTCAGGTGTACAATATAGTGATTCAGCACTTCTATATAGCACACAGTACTCATTACAGCAAGTGGTCTCCTTAATTCCCATCACCTATTTAGCCCATTTTCCCACCCCTCCCTGCTGGTAACCATCAGATTTTTCTCTGTAATTAAGAGTCTGTTTCCTGATTTGTCTCTCCCTCTCCTTCTCTCTTTTTTTCCCTTTGCTTGTTTCTTAAATTCCACATATGAGTAAAATCATATGTTATCTGTCATTTGTTGACTGACTTATTTCGCTTAGCATAATACTCTCAAGCTCCATTCATGTTGTTGTAAATGGCAAGATTTCATTCTTTTTTATGGCTGAATATTATTCCCCTGTGCGTGCGTGCGTGTGTGTGTGTGTGTGTATGTGTGTGTGTGTGTGTGTGCGCGCATGCACCACTTCTTTATTTATTCATCAGTTGATGGACACTTGGCCAATTTCCATGATTTGGCTATTGTAGATAATGCTGTTATAAACACTGGGGTGCATATATCCCTTTGAAATAGTATTTTTGTATTCTTTGGGTAAATAGTAGTGCAATTGCTAGATTGTAGGGTAGATCTATTTTTAGGTTTTTGAGGAAACTGGTGCAGTGGCTCTACCAGTCTGCATTCCTATCAACAGTGCAAGAGGGTTCCTTTTCCCCCAAATTCTTGCCAACACCTAATGTTTCTTGTGTTGTTGGTTTTAGCTATTTTGACAGGTGTGAGGTGATCAAATATTGTTAAAATGTCTATGCTACCCAAAGCAATCTACACATTTAATGAAATCCCTATCAAAATACCACCAGCATTTTTCAACCATCTGAAAATTTTGTGGAACTACAAATGACCCAGAATAGCCAAAGCAACCTTGAAAAAGAAAAAGCTGGAGGCATCACAATTCCGGACTTCAAAGTATATTACAGAGCTGTAGTAATCAAAACAGTAGGGTACTGGCACAAAAATAGACACATAGATCAATGGAACAAAATAGAAAACCCAGAAATAAACCCACAACTATAGGTCATTTAATCTTCAACAAAGCAGGAAAAAATATTCAATGGGAAAAAAGATAGTTTCTTCAACAAATGGTGTTGGGAGAACTAGAAAACAATATGCAAAAGAATTTTTGGTCCAAAAATTTTTGGACCACTTTTGGTGTGTTTTGGTCCAAAAGAATTTTTGGTCCAAAACTGGACCACTTTCTTACACCATACACAAAAACAAATTCAAAATGGATTACATACATATATGTGAGACATGAAACTATCAAAATCCTGGAGGAGAACACAGACAGTAAACTCTTTGACATCGGCCATAGCAACTTCTTTGTAGGTTTGTGTCCTGAGGCAAGGGAAACAAAAGCAAAAAATAAACTATTGGGACTACATCAAAGTAAAAAGCTTCTGCACAACAAAGGAAACAATCAAGAAAACTAAAAGGTAACCTATGGAATGGGAGAAGATATTGGCAAATGACATATCTAGTAAAGGGTTAGTATCTAAAATATATAAAGAACTTACAAAACCAGTGTCCCCCAAATGAAAGAAAATCCGATTAAAAATGTGCAGAAGACATGAATAGACATTTTCTTTTTTTTTTTTTTTTTAATTTTTTTTTCAACGTTTTTAAATTTATTTTTGGGACAGAGAGAGACAGAGCATGAACGGGGGAGGGGCAGAGAGAGAGGGAGACACAGAATCGGAAACAGGCTCCAGGCTCCGAGCCATCAGCCCAGAGCCTGACGCGGGGCTCAAACTCACGGACCGCGAGATCGTGACCTGGCTGAAGTTGGACGCTTAACCGACTGCGCCACCTAGGCGCCCCATGAATAGACATTTTCAAAGAATACATACAGATGGCCATCAGGGAAATGCAAATCAAAACTTCAATGAGCTATCACCTCATTCTTTCTGATTTTACCACAGAAAGTTTCTGTGGCTGCAGATGTATTGAGCCAACTTTTTACTATGTTTTCAAATTCTTATGTGTTTAAGGAAGAATTTATTTACTTATTTATCTTATTTGCAGTGGTTAATATTTTCATAATTCTTTGGATGTGGGCTTGTGTAAATTTGAATGGAATGAATCTCTATGTGCTTAGCTTCATTTTCATATTGTTACTGTTATTGCCATTACTATTATTACATTTCAGAAAATTTTGATATGTGTTTATGTGTTATGTGTTCTTTTCCATGGGTCTTTTCTGATCTCTGGATCTATTTTTGTGCCAGTACCTACTGTTTAGATTACTACAGCTTTGTAGTATATCTTAAAATCTGGGGTTGTGATATCTCCAGTTTTGTTTTCCTTTTTCAAGACTTTGGCTATTTGGGGTCTTTTGTGGTTCCATTCAAATTTTAGTATATTTGTTCTAGTTCTGTGAAAAATGCTGTTGGTATTTTGATAGGGATTGTATTGCTGAATTTGTTCCCATTGACCAGTATCTCTTAATTGCCCCCATCCCTGAGTCCCTAGTAACCACTACTCTACTCTCTGTTTCCCTTTTTCAGATTTCACATGTAAGTGATACCTATAGTATTTGTCTTTCTGTGTCTGACTTAACTTCACTTAGCATAACACCCTCAAGAGTTATCCATGTTGTCAAAAACAGCAGGATTTCCTACTTTTCTGTGGCTGAATAATATTCCATTATTTATATATACAGCATCTAGTGGCGCTTGGATGGCTCAGTCAGTTGAGCATCCGATTTCAGCTCTGGTCATGATCTCATGGCTTGTGAGTTCGAGCCATGTGCTACCAGCACAGAGCCTGGAGCCTGCTTCAGATTCTGTCTCTCTTTGCCCCTTCCCTGTTCACCCTTTCTCTTTCTCTCAAAAATAAATAAGCACTAAATTTTTTTTATATATACAGCATCTTTTTTATCCACTCATCTGTTGATGAACACTTAGGTTGTTTTCATATCTTAGATATTTTGAATAATGCTACCATGAACATGGGACTGCAAAGATCTCTTCAAGATGCTGCAAAATCAAACATTTTAATTATAGCATAGTACTTCATTAAATTTTTAGTGTTCACCATTTCCTCAGGGATGATAATTAAGTTGCTTATTTCCATTTTAAAATAAGTATAAGCAATTCTGTGATTAACTTCTACTTGGATTTGACTTGTCCATATTTTAAATTCCTAGAGATGCAATTGCTGTCAATAAAATAATTTTTAAGCTCTTGATATCTAAAGTTTCCCAAAGGTTTAAAACGGTATACAATTTTACCAATTAAATAGAAAAATTACTGTTTTATTGCTCACCAGCCTGTGATATGTAAAATCATTAACAACACATATAATATAAAAGATGTTACCTCATTGTTGTTACAAGGTGTTAATTACTATATTGCTATAGTTGGATAGTATTATATTTTTATACATTAGTTATTAGTTGCTTTTTCTCTCATAAATTATTTAATGTGCTCTCTGATTATTTAATCTCTTATAGTTGTGGGGAAATAGGTTCTACTTACATAAATGGGTTAGAAAAAAGTTTAGGGTGGAAAGCTGCCACCACAGGGTGAAAGCGCCCGAGGTTAGCTATTGAGATATTATAATGGAATCACGAATAACTTGTTTTATCACATGCAGGAAATTACTTTCCATCTGACACCAAGGTACCTTAATCACAAACACCACTTGCCACCCAGACCCTTTGCTTCTTTTTTTTAATTTAAAAAATTTTTTTTTAATTAAAAAAAAAATTTTTTTTTTCAACATTTATTTATTTTTGAGACAGAGAGAGAAAGAGCATGAACAGGGGAGGGGCAGAGAGAGAGGGAGACACAGAATCTGAAACAGGTTCCAGGCTCTGAGCGGTCAGCACAGAGCCCGACGCGGGGCTCGAACTCACGGGCAGTGAGATCATGACCTGAGCCGAAGTCGGACACTTAACTGACCGAGCCACCCAGGCGCCCCGACCCTTTGCTTCTTAATCACATGAGTTAATGGTTACTATCTGATTGTTTTCCCTGTGTTCACGTCTCTAAGATCTTATTTTCTTCACATTCACCATGTGTATAAGATCTTGAAAGCTCAAAAAACAGAGATGAACCCCTGTTCGGGGCTTTTCTCTCCTCCTGGACATTAGTCTCTCTTGTATTCAATTCTGTGTCCACTCTCTTGCTGGACAAGAGAGAACTCCAGACTCATAGTCTGTAACATACAGTCAGTGATATTTTACTTTATAAGACTTTTATATATAGTAAAGTTATTTCCCTGGATTATAGTTCTTAAAATTTTATTTTCTTTATAATCTTTTTAAAATTTGCCACTGACACTCAAAAAATTTTAAATCTTCATGTCAACAGATCTGTAGATCCTTTCTTCTATGATAGAAGTTAGAAGACTGGTATAGATGTTCTTGACATCAGACTCTCTATTTTGTAATTTTGGGGGTTTATGACTTATGGAGAATCAGCATACACTTTTTTTCTTTCTGCCTTCAGATAGTGTGTCTTAGTGGATACTACCTGTCAATCATATTTCAGAGCAACAATTTCTTAGAGGAGAAACAAAATTTGAATGTTATATTAAAATGCTAAGAAGCACGATAAAAGTCCCAAATAATGACAAAGATTCAATACATAATTTAGGAGAATTTTATACAAAAAATCATTGAAAGGTGGCTGTGACTTTAAACTGTGCAGCCATATACTTTATTACTACTTTTCATAACAGCTAGGGAAACACAGCTAGGTTGTCTATTCTGGTTCCAAAACCTATAAGCTTCCTCTGTGCCTTTTTGATTTAGTGATCAGAGAACTCCATTTTATCATTGTTATAGTAACATAGATTCAATAACAACTAAAATTCATTGAGAGCCTATGATGTGTTATGTACTCTTCTAGGTGCTAGTGATAGAAACAGATAAAAACTCTGTTACGTTTGAAAGAACTACATATAATAGGGAAGGATGTGGCTACTCTTTTGGAATCCTCCCCTCTTTTTTTTTTTTTTTTTAAATAGGGAAGACTATAGAAAATACTGTGGCAAGGAGAAACTGAATTCAAATAAATATGACTGAATAAATTCTTTAATAAAGTAGGTAGAAAATCTTGATGCTGATGGAAGAAACCCAAGAAACAAAAAATCCCCAAAGATATGTCTTTGAACAGAGAAAAACCCATGGACTCTAGAAACTCATTACTTCTTTGCAGCCTGGGAATGACTTTCACTCTTATTCTTAGAGGGCTAAAGATCCTATATAATATATTTTCTAATCAACCTTCCATATTCCAGTAAACTGAATTAAATGTGAATGTAGCTTCTTACCTCTTTTCACCTTCAATTAGTTATAAATAAAAAATTCCATCCACATGTCAGTTCAGGCTTCTAACTCATATTCTCCATAAGATGTCTACATACCAGCAAGGGCTCTGATCTCAGAGTATGCTGTATAATTTGGGCTAACATTTTGAATGTCAGTGCCAGAGAAATGTGTAATAGTCTGCTAGAGAGGTCAAAGGAACTATTGTGGGCTAACCAAAGACATGGATGAGCCTGTTCTCACTGGCTGGGACACGGGCTTTCTTCTCAGCTGTATCTATTCCCTCCTAACTTTCTGTCTACCTTTTTACCAAGGAGACTGTCTTAGGGATCTTCAGGATGAACGAAAACAAAAATTACTCAAAGTAGGTCAAGAAAAAGAGAATAACCAGAAGGATTCAGGGAAGACGTACAGAACTCAATCATGGAAACACAAATAACGAGTTCCCTGCCTTCTAGTTTCTGCTTCTCCTTGTATACCTGTACTGTTCCCATGCTTGTTTCTTTTTTTCCTCCAGCTTTGTTGTGGTATAATTGACAAATAAAATTGTAATATATTTAAAACATACATCATTATGATTTGATATACGTTTGCATTGTGAAAAGATTTCCCCATCAAGTTTCTGCACATCAAGGTTCACATGAATTCAAATAAACTTTCCAAATACAAATATGTGTATGTGCAACAGTTTAAATTCCACTGCCCCCAAATTTTTTGTTGGCAAGTGGTAGCTGTATTAGGTAATGTTTTCTGTATGCCTGGCCTTTGTTCTAAGTGCTTTAGAAACTTTAGTTTTATATCATAAACCTATGCTGAAATTACTGTTATCTTCATTTTAGAGTTGAGAGGTTATGTAATTTGTCCAATGTTACACAACTAGTAATGTTACAGTAAAACTTTGGTTTGTGAGCATAATTCATTCTGGAAACATGCTTGTAATCCAAAGCACTTGTATATCAAAGCAAATTTCCCCATAAGAAATAGCGAAAACTCAGATGATTTGTTCCACAACCCAAAAATACTCACATAATAATGATTACAGTACTGTAATATAATACAAAATAAGAAATAAAATATAAAATATAAAGCAAAATACACAAACCTGCACTTACCTTTGAAAATCTTCATGGCTGGTATGAAGACAAGAGAGAGGAAGGTTATTGTGTAGGATGACTTTCACTATCACTAACAGAATCACTGCTATCTGCTGGCTAAATGGAATCTTTTTCTTTTTGTGCAGCTCTAACAAGGAACCTATTTAATGACACTTAATTTTGCAGTGTCAAGATTTCACAGAAATGTGACATTGCATTGTCATTAAACAGATTGATCTCTCGCACTGCTACAGCCTTATTTAGGTGGTGCTTTTCTACAAAATTTTGCACTGTTTTCCATATTTTACACATCTCCCTAATCTCATAGAAGTGAGGGATTCCTCTGCGTTTTTCTCCTCCTCCTCTGTAGATGAGATACAGGCATAGACTTTTTATAAAATCTTGCAGTTTCGGCCCCTCATTCCTCATTTGTACTTCTTGATGATTTCCTTCTTAACTTCCACTGTGCTTATCTCCTTCTTACCGCCTTTCTTTTCATTCCTTTTCTGCATAGAGGCCATTGTATATACTCGCACGGATGTTGACTATAGTACAGTATTAATAAACTTTTGTCATAAACTGTATTTAATGTAACTGGCAATAAGTCAGCAGAGGAAGGGGTCTATATTTGTAGGCAGCCTGACCTAGAAGGAAGCAAAGCATTCCTAAGCTTAGTCTTGTATGGAAAAGCAAAGGACTATCCATAGGTGCTTTGAAGTGATAAAAAAATACACCAGTGCTGGTTGTGGGCACCTTTCAACGTTCTGAAAAATCACTGATTTCTTTCAATCACTACGGCCTGAGACTGAGCATCCAAACATGGAAGATGATCACCCACAATACCGTAGAAAGAGAGAGAGAGAGAGAGAAGAACCATTGGCTCAGTTGTGATCATGTGACATTCGGTGTCATGTACTACTTGTATTGCAAGACACTGCTCATTTATCAAGTTAAAATTTATTAGAAATGTTGCTCATCTTGCAGAACACTCGCAAAACAAGCTATTCATAATCCAAGGTTTTACTGTATAGAATTGAGATTTGAACTCAATCAGTCTGGCTCTAGAGTTTATGGTGTTAGCCATCATGCCTTACTGCCGCTCAAATGGTGCTAATGGAAGCTTCTCTGGCATTGCTAGGTATACCTGGTTTTGTTGCTGTACACTGAAATGCAGGTTACTCAACCGGGTGTGTCACCATGGACCTTCTCAAAACTGACATTTAATGTCAGTGCAAATTACCCTGTCACACAATGACATTGTGTTTGAGACAGAGATAAAAAATTTATTGTGTGTGGCTTTGTTGAATAGCAGTCATCTTTTATTTATATCAAATTATTGATTTAGAATTATTAAACACATATTCATAAAATATTGGTAAAGTAAATTTACAATAATAAATTACTAGCTGGAGATCAGTTGCATTTCATCAAGTATGGAGGGTAAGGAGTAGTTTAGAGTAAGTCCCTTATGATACATCATTTTGCCATTACTGTGCAATTTCAATGAAACCTGGAATAAATATGACTTCAGTCTAGAACTGAGGCTGTATTAGTGCCCAAGGAGCTTCAAATCTACTGAATAGTTTTATTTCTGAGTACATATGTGTATCTATCAACCACACAGAAATTTAGAAGGCAGTATGGTAGACTCTAAATTAGGTGGACTTTAAAGCCAGACACATATTAGTTCAAATCTTTTTTTTAATGTTTATTTATTTATTTATTTATTTACTTATTTATTTATGTATTTATTGAGAGAGAGAGAGAGAGAGAGAGAATCCCAAGAGGCTCCATGCTGTCAGCACAGCATTTAATAATATTTTCATATAATAAAATAATATGTAATATAATAATAAAATAATATATATTTTAATATAATAACAACATTTTAATAATAATAAAAACTCTCAGGAATTGACAGTTCTGTGATTTCACCTTCATTTCTTAATCTGGAAAATGGGTAATTGTTGTAAAGTTTAAATAAAGAACATAATATTTCCACTAGAGCAGTAACTGTTAGGAGATTATTTAAACTTCCTTGGCTTGCTACACAAAGAAATGTAAAAAGAGTCCATGCTCCTGGATAGGAAGAACAAATATTGTCAAAATGTCAATACTACCCAAAGCAATCTACATATTCAATGCAATCCCTATCAAAGTAACACCAGCATTCTTCACAGAGTTAGAACAAATAATCCTAAAATTTGTATCGAACCAGAAAGGACCCCGAATAGCTAAAGCAATCTTGAAAAAGAAAACCAAAGCAGGAGGCATCACAATCCCGGACTTCAAGCTATACTCCAAAGCTGTAATCATCAAGACACTATGATACTGGCACAAGAACAGACACTCAGATCAACGGAACAGAATAGAGAACCCAGACATGGACCCACAAACATATGACCAGCTAATCTTTGACAAAACAGGAAAGAATATCCAATGGAATAAAGACGGTCTCTTCAGCAAGTGGTGCTGGGAAAACTGGACAGCGACATGCAGAAGAATGAACCTGGACCACTTTCTTACACCATACACAAAAAGAAACTCAAAATGGGTGAAAGACCTCAGTGTAAGACAGGAAGCCATCAAAATCCTCGAGGAGAAAGCAGGCAAAAACCTCTTTGATCTTGCCTGCAGCAACTTCTTACTCAACCCGTCTCTGGAGGCAAGGGAAACAAAAGCAAAAATGAACTACTGGGACCTCATCAAAATAAAAAACTGCTGCACAGTGAAGGAAACAATCAGCAAAACTAAAAGGCAACCGACAGAATGGGAGAAGATATTTGCAAATGACATATCAGATAAAGGGTTAGTATCCAAAATCTACAAAGAACTTCTCAAACTCAACACCCAAAAAACAAAGAATCCAGTGAAGAAATGGGCAAAAGACATGAATAGACACTTCTCCAAAGAAAACATCGAGATGGCCAACCGACACATGAAAACATGCTCAACATCACTCATCATCAGGGAAATACAAATCAAAACCACAATGAGATACCACCTCACACCTGTCAGAATGGCTAAAATTAACAACTCAGGGAACAACAGATGTTGGTGAGAATGTGGAGAAAGAGACAAAACAGATGAACATAAGGGAAGGGAAACAAAAATAATATAAAAACATGGAGGGGGGCAAAACAAAAGAGACTCATAAATACGGAGAACAAACAGAGGGTTACTGGAGGGGGTGTGGGAAGGGTGATGGTCTAAATGGGTAAGGGGCATTAAGGAATCTACTCCTGAAATCATTGCTGCACTATATGCTAAATAATTTGGATGTAAATTTAAAAAAATAATTAAAAAAAAGAAAAAAAATAATAATGAGAAAAGTAAATGAGAGACATACATTTCCCTGTTTAGAAACAAAATCACTAACTTGATAAAGTGATTCTAGAGTTTACCTGGTAGGGTAAATAAGTGAGAATAACCAAAAAAGTTTTTTATATGGATTAGCAATGAAAAATCAATGCATAGATTATTTTTTAAAGAAATAAATCCTAAAAATAACCCATTATATTTACATTACAAAGAAGAGATCATAAATGAATGAAGAAATCAAAGACAATTCAATAAACAGTACTAATAAATAAATAAATGGTACCAAGACAACCAATTTAGAGCCTAATAAAATTAGACCTTTTTCTACTACCATACACAACAGAAATTCTTGATGGATTAAAAAGCCAAATGTAAAATAAGAAATCACTTAAAAATTTAAAATGTATACTTCAAAACGTATTTGCTCGTATGTTGAAAAGAACATTAAAGCGTTAAACAAAAGAAGAATTCACAATATTAACGACAGATAGCCTCAACCACATAAAAATTTTTAGTCTTTTGAACATCACAAGTTGTAATAAACCAAAATAAGAGGAAAACAATACATGCAGAAAAAATATTTCAAATACATACTATAAACAAATTTTCACAATCTTGGTATGTAAAACTTCTTATAAATAGATCTGAAAACACTAAAACTCCCATAGAATTATAAACATAGCACACAGAAAAATATTTCACAAAATATTTTGAAAGGAATAAAAATGATCAATAATCCAATGAGAATACGTTAATATAACTAGTCATTGTGGAAATTTAAGTTAGTATTTTAACTGATTATGCCCAAGATAATGGTGAAGGAAACAATAAAATCTACAACTGCCAGGAGTATCAACAACTGTATGGAAATATTCTACCAGTGCGAAGAATCACAGTAAAGTCTTCTATCCATTTTAACTCAACAATACCCTTTGTAGAACTCTACTCTTAAGGATATTTTAAAGCCAATTTATAAACAATATTCAGCACATTATTTAAAAGAGCAAAAATTCAGAAGCAACTTTAATATCCAGTCACATAAGAATAGCTACATTCATTATGGAAGGTTTAACACATAATTTCTGGATAACCATCATTTCTAACCATTTCCAAATTTTGGCAATTTTTTTTACATTGGAAGCTTTACTTCCTAATGTAGAAGAAAACTAACATCCCTGAACTCTCTGTAACAGGATGCAAGCATGTGATCTCGCAATCATGGAAGACTTGAAGTCGGAAATGCACAATAATACTATATGGGAAAACAATCTCATAGCAAACTCAGTTATGGAGCTACTCAGTTATTTAGTAGCAAATGCAGTGAAGTACACAAGAGGGAGTGAAGCAATTTGAAGTAAACAGAGTAATTCAGTTAGGCTTCTCCAAACATCAGATTTCAGGTAATCTAAGTATAGACCAGTTGGAAAGAGATTCTGACTTGCTTTGAAATACTTAGAATGATGTAGCACTAATTCCAAAATTCACCCATTCACTTCCTTATGAATTTTCTTGAATACTCATAGCAAATTTTCCTTGTTCAAATATATTGCTCCATATATAAGTAACAAGAATATTTCAGAAAACATTTTCATCAGAAGACACTCAGCCAACTGACAAACTTTGACTTAGGTCAGAAATGAGAAAGAAGTAAAGATAATCAGGTATTTGAGTACCTGTTGAGTTGGAATTAATGAGCATTGGGACCATTACCTGTATCTTCTCTTTAAATCATCACAATCACCTACAAAAATGGAGCTAATATTTCCATTTTACAAATAAGGAAGACAAGGAACTTTATTTTTTGGATTATTTAACTTTATTTTTTATTTTTTTTAAATTTACATCCAAATTATTTAGCATATAGTGCAGCAATGATTTCAGGAGTAGATTCCTTAATGCCCCTTACCCATTTAGACCATCACCCTTCCCACACCCCCTCCAGTAACCCTCTGTTTGTTCTCCGTATTTATGAGTCTCTTTTGTTTTGTCCCCCTACATGTTTTTATATTATTTTTGTTTCCCTTCCCTTATGTTCATCTGTTTTGTCTCTTAAAGTCCTCATATGAGTGAAGTCATATGACTTTTGTCTTTCTCTCACTGACTAATTACATTTAGCATAATACCCTCCAGTTCAATCCATGTAGTTTCAAATGGCAAGGCTTCATTCTCTTTGATTGCTGAGTAATAATCTATTGTTTATATATACCACATATTCTTCATCCATTCATGCATCGATGGACATTTGGGCTCTTTCCATACTTTGGCTCTTGTTGATAGTGCTGCTATAAACATGGGGGTGCATGTGTCCCTTCGAAACAGCACACCTGTATCCCTGAGATAAATACCTAGTAGTGCAATTGCTGGGTCATAGGGTAGTTCTATTTTTAGTTTTTTGAGGAACCTCCATACTGTTTTCCAGAGTGGCTGCACCAGCTTGCATTCCCACCAACAATCCAAAAGAGATCCTCTTTCTCCACATCCTCACCAACATCTGTTGTTCCCTGAGTTGTTAATTTTAGCCATTCTGACAGGTGTGAGGTGGTATCTCATTGTGGTTTTGATTTGTATTTCCCTGATGATGAGTGATGTTGAGCATGTTTTCATGTGTCGGTTGGCCATCTCGATGTTTTCTTTGGAGAAGTGTCTATTCATGTCTTTTGCCCATTTCTTCACTGGATTCTTTGTTTTTTGGGTGTTGAGTTTGAGAAGTTCTTTGTAGATTTTGGATACTAACCCTTTATCTGATATGTCATTTGCAAATATCTTCTCCCATTCTGTCGGTTGCCTTTTAGTTTTGCTGATTGTTTCCTTCACTGTGCAGCAGTTTTTTATTTTGATGAGGTCCCAGTAGTTCATTTTTGCTTTTGTTTCCCTTGCCTCCAGAGACGGGTTGAGTAAGAAGTTGCTGCAGGCAAGATCAAAGAGGTTTTTGCCTGCTTTCTCCTCGAGGATTTTGATGGCTTCCTGTCTTACACTGAGGTCTTTCACCCATTTTGAGTTTCTTTTTGTGTATGGTGTAAGAAAGTGGTCCAGGTTCATTCTTCTGCATGTCGCTGTCCAGTTTTCCCAGCACCACTTGCTGAAGAGACCGTCTTTATTCCATTGGATATTCTTTCCTGTTTTGTCAAAGATTAGCTGGTCATATGTTTGTGGGTCCATGTCTGGGTTCTCTATTCTGTTCCGTTGATCTGAGTGTCTGTTCTTGTGCCAGTATCATAGTGTCTTGATGATTACAGCTTTGGAGTATAGCTTGAAGTCCGGGATTGTGATGCCTCCTGCTTTGGTTTTCTTTTTCAAGATTGCTTTAGCTATTCGGGGTCCTTTCTGGTTCGATACAAATTTTAGGATTATTTGTTCTAACTCTGTGAAGAATGCTGGTGTTACTTTGATAGGGATTGCATTGAATATGTAGATTGCTTTGGGTAGTATTGACATTTTGACAATATTTGTTCTTCCTATCCAGGAGCATGGACTCTTTTTCCATTTTTTGTGTCTTCTTCAATTTCTCTCATAAGCTTTCTATAGTTTTCAGTGTATAGATTTTTCACCTCTTTGGTTAGATTTATTCCTGTGTATTTTATGGTTTTTGGTGCAACTGTACATGGGATTGATTCCTTGATTTCTCTTTCTGTCCCTTTATTGTTGGTGTATAGGAATGCAACCGATTTCTGTGTGTCGATTTTATATCCTGCAACTTTGCTGAATTCATGAATCAGTTCTAGCAGTTTTTTGGTGGAATCTTTTGGATTTCCATATAGAGTATCATGTTATCTGCAAAGAGTGAAAGTTTGACCTCATCCTGGCCGATTTGGATGCCTTTTATTTCTTTGTGTTGTCTGATTGCAGAGGCTAAGTCTTCCAATACTATGTTGAATAACCGTGGTGAGAGTGGACATCTGTCTTGTTCCTGACCTTAGGGGGAAAACTCTCAGTTTTTCCCCCTTGAGGATGATATTAGCATTGGGTTGTTCATATACGGCTTTTGTGATCTCGAGGTATGCTCCTTTTATGCCTACTTTTTTGAGGGTTTTTATTAAGAATGGATGTTGTATTTTGTCAAATGTTTTCTCTGCATCTATTGAGAGGATCATATGGTTCTTGTCCTTTCTTTTATTGATGTGATGAATCACATTAATTGTTTTGCGGTTATGGAACCAGCCCTGCATCCCAGGTATAAATCCCACTTGGTGGTGGTGAATTTTTTTTTTTTTAATTCTTTCTCACTGCTAGGCTTTATTGCTCTTTTTTAATGTATTGTTGGATCTGGTTGGTAATATCTTGTTGAGGATTTTTGCATCCATGTTCATCAGGGAAATTGGTCTATAGTTTTCCTTTTTAGTGGGGTCTCTGTCTGGTTTTGGAATCAAGGTCATGCTGGCTTCGTAGAAAGAGTTTGGAAGTTTTCCTTCCATTTCTGTTTTTTGGAATACCTTCAAGAGTATAGGTGTTACTCTTCCTTAAATGTTTGGTAGAATTCCCCTGGAAAGCCATCTGGCCCTGGACTCTTGTTTTTTGGCAAATTTTTGATTACTAATTTGATTTCCTTACTGGTTATGAGTCTGTTCAAATTTTCTATTTCTTCTTGTTTCAGTTTTGGTAGTGTATATGTTTCTAGGAATTTGTCCCTTTCTTCAGATTGCCCATTTTATTGTCATATAATCGCTCATAATATTCTCTTATTGTTTTTATTTCTGCTGTGTTGGTTGTGATCTCTCCTCTTTCATTCTTGATTTTATTTATTTGGGTCCTTTCCTTTTTCTTTTTGATCAAAGCAGCTAGTGGTTTATCAATTTTGTTAATTCTTTCAAAGAACCAGATTCTGGTTTGATTGATCTGTTCTATTGTTTTGTTTTTTTTTGTTTTTTTGTTTGGTTTCGATAGCATTAATTTCTGTTCTAATCTTTATTATTTCCTGTCTTCTTCTGTTTTTGGGTTTTATTTGTTCTTTTTCCAGCTCCTTAAGACATAAGGTTAGGTTGTGTGTCTGAGATCTTTCTTCCTTCTTTACGAAGGCCTGGATTGCTATATACTTTCTTTTTATGACCGCCTTTGCTGTGTCCCAGAGGTTTTGGGTTGTGGTGTTATCATTTTCACTGACTTCCATATACTTTTTAATTTCCTCTTTAACTTCTTGGTTAGCCCATTCATTCTTTGTAGGATGTTCTTCCATCTCCAAGTATTTGTTTCCTTTCCAAATTTTTTCTTGTGGTTGATTTCGAGTTTCATAGCATTGTAGTCTGAAAATATGCATGGTATGACCTCGATCTTTTTGTGCTTACTTAGGGCTGATTTGTGTCCCAGTATATTGTCTATTCTGGAGAACATTCCATGTGCACTGGAGAAGAATGTATATTCTGCTGCTTTAGGGTGAAATTTTCTGAATATATCTGTTAAGTTCATGTGGTCCAGTGTGTCATTCAAAGCCATTGTTTCCTTGTTGATTTTTTGATTAGATGATCTGTTCATTGCTGTGAGTCGGGTGTTGAAGTCTCTATTATTATGGTATTACTATCGATGAGTTTCCTTATGTTTGTGATTAATTGATTTATATATTTGGGTTCTCCCACATTTGGCCCCTAAATGTTTACAATTGTTAGGTCTTCTTGGTGGATAGACCTCTTGATTATGATAGAATGGCCTTCTGCATCTCTTGATACAGTCTTTATTTTAAAGTCTGGATTGTCTGATATAAGTATGGCTACTCCAGCTTTCTTTTGTTGACCATTACCATGATAGATGGTTCTCCATCCCCTTACTTTCAATGAAGGTGAAAGATTACTTTTCAATCTTTAGGTCTAAAATGGGTCTCTTGTAAACAGCATATAGATGGATCTTGTTTTTTTATCCATTCTGTTACCCTATGTCTTTTGATTGGAGCATTGAGTCCATTCACATTTAGAGTGAGTACTGAAAGATATGAATTTATTGCCATTATGATGCTTGTAGAGTTGGAGTTTCTGGTGGTATTTTCTGGTCCTTTCTAATCTTTTGTTGCTTTTGGTATATATATATATATATATATATATATATATATATATATATATTTTTTTTTTTTTTTTTTTTTTTTTTCATCTTTTCTCCCCTCACAGAGTCCCCCTTAAAATTTCTTGCGGGGCTGATTTAGTGGTCACAACTCCTTTAATTTTTGTTTTTCTGGGAAACATTTTATCTCTCCTTCTATTTTGAATGACAGCCTTGCTGAGTAAAGAATTATTGGCTGCATATTTTTCAGTTTAGCACATTGAATATATCCTGCCCCTCCTTTCTGGTCTGCCCAGTTTCTGTGGATAGGTCTGCTGCCCACCTGATCTGTCTTCCCTTGTAGGTTAGGGACTTTTTTTTCCTTGCTGCTTTCATGATTCTCTCCTTGCCTGAGTATTTTGTGAATTTGACTATGATATGCCTTGTTGATGGTCGGTTTTTGTTGAATCTAATGGGAGTCCTCTGTGCTTCCTGGATTTTGATGTCTGTGTCTTTCCCCAGGTTAGGAAAGTTTTCTGCTATGATTTGCTCACATTACCCTTCTACCACTATTTCTTTCTGTTCCTCTTCTGGGACCCCTATGATTCTGATGTTGTTCCTTTTTAATGAGTCACTGATTTCTCTAATTCTTAAATCGTGCTCTTTTGATTTAATCTCCCTCTTTTTTTCTGCTTTATTATTCTCTATAAGTTCGTCCTCTACATCACTGATTCTCTGTTCTGCCTCATCCATCCTTGCCGCCACTGCATCCATCCGTGATTGCAGCTCAGTTATAGCATTTTTTATTTCATCCTGACTCTTTTTTACTTCTTTCATCTCTGCAGAAAGGGATTCTAATCTATTTTTTGACTTCAGCTAGTATTCTTATATTTGTGATTCTAAATTCTGGTTCAGACATCTTGCTTGTCTCTGCGTTGGTTAAGTCTCTGGCTGTCATTTCTTCGTGCTCTTTCTTTTGGGGTGAATTCCTTCGTTTCATCATTTTGAAGGGAGAAAAGGAATTAATGAGGTAGAAAAAATTAAAATTAAAAAAAATTAAAAAATATTAAAATTAAAAAATTAAAAACACACACACCAAAATTGAATAAAGGATGCTAGATCCTAGGTGTGTTTTGGTCTGGGTGTTGAAAGTGGCTTGATAGATTAGAGAAAAAAGGGGAAAGAAGAAAAAAAAGGAAATCATTTGAAAATTTGAATAAATGAATACACTGTAGTAGACTAAAATGAAATGATGGAAGTAAACTAGAATTTGAAAAAATTTACACAAAAGTAAAAAACATAGTTGAAAAAATTAAAGAAAAAGTATTTTTAATAAAAATGAAAAATAAAGATGAATTTTTTTTCTCTTCCTGTATTCAGGGAAGAAGAAAAAAATGAAAAAAAGAAATGAAAAAGAGAAAAAAGATAAAAAAGGAAATCGTTTGAAAATTTGAGAAAATGAATACACTGAAGTAGACTAAAATAAAATGATGGAAGTAAAATAGAATTTGAAAAAATTGACACAAAATTAAAAAATGTAAAAAAATTAAGAAAAAATATTTTTAATAAAAATCAAAAATAAAAATGAATTTTTTTCTTTCTGTATTCAAGAAAAAGAAGAGAAATAAAAAAGAGAAAAAAAAGAAAAGTGAATAAATGGATCTGCTAACAGACTGAAATATGACTGAAATTACTTCATTTTCCTCTAGAAGTCAGACTATGAAGCGCTTTATAATCCATAAACTAAGCAGGCGGTGAGACTCTTGGTCTTGAAGACCAAGGTTGGCCCAGTTGGGGGGGCTTAGTGTAATGGCTCCCTTTTCCACTACATAGCACTGCTTTGCTACTGGTGTGGATTGTTGTGGCGCTTGTTGGTGTGTATGCACATGTGCAGCAGTGGTGAAAATGGCGTCATCCAGCTACCCTGTCTTCAGTATCGGAACTCTGTTCTCCCTGATCAGCATTCATGCACCTGTCCTCTGTCTTCAACTTTCATCCACTCCCAGCTTTTTCACTGTCTGTGACTAAGCCCCAGGTAGTACATCTCTCCTGAGTTTTGTCTCAGATGGGGCTATTTTCCCCTGCCCCTTACTTCTGAGGGACTGCGGCTTTGACCTGTTCTGCCCCTCTGCAGGGGGTCTAACCGAGCAATGGCTGAATCCCGGCCACACCCAGGAAAGTTCGTATTACTGTGCTGCTGCCAAAGCCCAGAGTGCCAGCCCACCCCGGCAAAAGTTCACAAGATAGTGTAGCAACAGTGTTTCAGGGATTATAGAAAATACAACATACATCTGGCACCAGGCTTCACCCTTAATCACTTGTTCCAGCACCAGTGAATGTGGCTGTTCTCTGGGGTCTGCTGGGCCCAGTTTGCCTCCCAGCCTCTCCCAAATGTCCTTCCAGCAGTGGAACCACTTCTACCCGTGTGGCTCAAGAACCTCCCGGACCCCACTCTGCTCATGGGGATTCACCCTTCCCACCAGAGCACCACCAGGTATCGAGTTGAGGAGTTGCAGACTCTCTGCGCTCCCCTGTTTACAGTCTTAATGGAATTTAAACCCTCTCCTTTCTCCTTTCTCCCTTTTTAGTTTAGTCCCTGCAGCTGTTTCCAATTTTCCACTTTCTCTCCAGCTGCTTTTCGGGAGGTACTTTTCCTGTATTCTTCCCACCATCTCAATCCTCTCTCCACAGGCAAAAGCACCTCCCTGCCCTCCGAGGCTTCTCTTTCCCCAAGTTCACCTCTCTGTGCTGCATACTTGCTGACTTCTGTGGTTCAGGTTGTGCAGATTGTTGTGTTAATACTCAGATCAGTTTTCTAGGTGTGCAGGATGGTTAAGTGTTCATCTGGCTGTATTTCATGGTCACGAGACACACAAAAAACTTCCATGCTGTTCCGCCATCCTGGCTCCCTCCCTTTTTTTATTATAATAACCAGATAACTGCTTTGAGCATCAAGGTTAAATATAGACCTTCTTTTTCTACCGTCTACTTTGATCCACATGTGTACACGTATCTATCATTTTGAATTGATTGCATATGAGATGAGTCTAAGCCCAGCTGAGTCTGTATTTTTTTTTTAACGTTTTTATTTTTATTTTTGAGACAGAGAGAGACACAGCATGAACGGGGAGGGGCAGAGAGAGAGAGGAACACAGAATCAGAAGCAGACTCCAGGCTCTGAGCCATCAGCCCAGATCCCGACGTGGGGCTCAAACTCGTGGACTGCGAGATCGTGACCTGAGCTGAAGTCGGACACTTAACCGACTGAGCCACCCAGGCGCCCCTGAGTCTGTATTTTATAAGAGCAGGAAAGTGGAAGACCCATCTAACATTGGGCATATACCAGTCTTCTTGAGGTAAAAATCTTGTAAATGGCCTGGTATTTACAGGCCTGGTGTCTGTACCATATGTATTTTGCTTTCCTTTATTTAATATATGAAGAAGTCATTTTACATCTAGGGCAACAAATCCTAAACTTGTTCACTAGACTCCATTCTCTTTTGCCTGTTGAAGTATAGAAAGCTCAAAATAAAAATACCCGTTACAATGCATACAAATGGAGTTTTACTGACTCACTGCATTGACAGAGAACACAAAACATACAATTCTTAAATGGCATCTAGTTAGGGGAAATCAAGGTATTAGAAGTGGGGTAAGTCAGATTTGTTAAATATTAAGGTAGGGTCAATCTAAGTGACATGAGGTTCTTAATATAGTTGAATATGATAAAGATAGTTCTTTTTGTTCTCTGTATTGCATGACTGATTGGGTGTGTTGTATAGGTTCTCAGACCTCTATCTTTTGGTTATCCTCTAGTGAGGCCAGAGGGTCAGTCATAAAATCAGTGTCATGCCAGATTTACACCACTGTCCTGATCTCTAGGTGACATCTTTATTTCAATCACAATGGTGCAGAGTCAAACTACAGCCTAGCCTCTTGCTGCTTTTGTCAGATGATGAGTGGTTGAATCATCTGACATGATGGTGGCTGTGCAGCAGCATTTAAGACATGAGAAGCCACAGTTGACAACAGCAATACACACAAAGATTAAGAGCCTGAATTCTTTGAAATCATGATCCCCAAATACCAAAATCTATGAAGAAAACATATCCCAGACTCCTTTTTGATTATTTTGGAGAGTCAGGTGGTCAACACCTTCAGTTTAGATGAATTGTTCTACCTGACCAATTATATTTATCCAAATTCAACATGAAGTATTGGAAATAACAGACACCATCGTGGATAACTAATAGAATGTGAAAGCTTTTTAATTCTCTATTTCTACTTGGGCTAAAGAGTTTTAGATGTGCCTTCTAAGGCTTGAACCGTAGATACTGGGAGAGTATCATTTATAATTTCGGCTAAGTTTAGTGATAAATTTCTGGCTACTTTTTCTAATTCTATAACCTTTATTATATAAATTATTGCTCAGATGGTGCACACAAAAAGTGGATCAGTAATTATTCTGAGTAATCCTTCACAGTAGCTTATCTCCTAGTAGCTTTGTTTTAAAATTCCTGGCAATGCGCTTAAATGAGACATGAAGCACAGAGGTGTAGTGATCATGAAAAGTAAGGATGTCTCAAAGTTAGTGTAATACCTTGCAGAGCTCTTTAATGACTGTCCCGGTATAATGAGTATGGTTACTACTAGAAAATGGTTCAAATTTGCCAAGTCAAAAACAAAATCTGTCTCTGATGCTGTCAAGACCTGCTCTTTGATAAAGAAAAGCTTTCATGACCCTGAAAACAAGCATGAGACAAGTAGAATAAAAAGTAAAATTCCATCTTGAGAGTCAAATAGACCTCAAAATTTGTGCCATTCATATCCCCTATCTTTAGAGTTTTGCTAGGATCACATTTTAGCAGGTAAGATGAACAGTAGAGACATTCTCGGTGATTTTTCCAAAATTCCCCCACTGTGTTGGTGTGCAGTGGTAGCCAGGTTGTCCTTGCTGTGGTGTGGATTTCATAAAGGATTTTAGCAAGGTTCCACTTTAGGTCACCTGTGCTACCAGTCAGCTATCCTGGGAATGCCAAAGTTTATCTCCATGTAACTTATATTCATATAGTTTACAGTATTTGTTCTTTGCTGTTGGGGCTGAAATTTAGCATTCTGTGATGGTTTATTTGAACGCTTCCAAAATCTAGGTGTTTGCGGCATCATAGATGCAAATACTCTTTATAGGAAATTTCTGCCTGACAATGATGAGCTAGTCTGTGGTTTCTAGATCATCCATTTTTAAAGGTAATTTTTGCCTTTAGAGTAGCTACTTCCTTTGCCAGCATTGGAACATCAACAAGTTCCTTCACTACTTAATCATTGTTGATAGGAATCCATCTTGTGTTCAGAAAAAATTACTCTTTTCAAAGCATCCCAAATCATGGATAATTCCACAGATCTATCATGGGCAGTTTTGTTTGGGAGAACCCAAGATGACAAGGGACCATTCAGTAGTTTTATTTTGCAAAGTCATTAACTTGTTTTTGGGTGTTATTCTGCTTTTGTTCTAAGACTCAATATGTTTGGGCAAATGCTAAAGGTCTGTTAGGAGAACTATTTCCTATTTGGGTATTTGTTTACATACCAATTCCTGCATTTTATAGCATAAGGCCATTCGTAAAAAGTGAGAATAGTGCAGCAGAAGCATCTATCTGTGGATCCACTCCTGAATGTTGACCCAAGTTATTGAAAAGGTGATTTCTAAAACCTCTAATGGATTTGCCCTTTCTTTCCTTGCAAGACTGGATTAATATCTAGTCATTCTTTACTGGAAATATAACAAATATAATTCTCAGGATTGCTCCACATTTTGTACTTTTTAGAATTCTTATTCTGTTTGGTGGACCTTGGGAATAATTTCACTTTTTTTGAATATTTACAATAATATTTTTTGTTGTCATTTTTGCCAGGCTTCAGCATCAAATATCAAATGGACCTATGAAAACAAGTGTTAGTTACTATTAGTTATTATAGATCCAGGAGATCAGGATATTGAGTTCCCAATACTATCGAAAGTCTACAGTACATTTTTACTTTTCCTTTCAGAGTTTGGGGAAATATGTGATAATTGTCTCTAACTCAGACCGAGGCTAGATCTTAAAATCTACCTGCCAAATATGTATTCCTGCTTCAGCGATCTTATTTTTAAAGGAAATTGTGCACTTTAGGATAAAATCAAGGAGGCGGGGGAGATGGTTTAAGACAAGGAGAATTTGGGGAAAAGGGAAGAAGATCTAGGTGAAAAAGATAAAAAAGAAAAATTAGGAGAGTATCAGAGAGAAGAAAAGCTGTTGTAGGAAATAGGCAATGAATAGTGGAACAAGATTTTGATGGATTCAAAAGTGAAATGCTTCTAAATTCACATAGTTCATTAACTTTGGGCAAAGAAGCATTTAATGAATATATATATTTGTTTAATATCACATACATACAAATATATTTTGGATAATGTATTTTGCATAATAATGAAGCTTTAATGAAGAGTTTTAAAGAACTTTTTACTCCATCAAAGAAGAATAACATTGATTATTAGAAATTTTGCTTCCCTTTTGCTTTAAGATGCTTCCACAATAGGGAATTTTGGTTATATCCAAAGTTCTCCAAGGTGGTACTGTAATTCCAAATTAGTTCTGGTGAAGCTGTAACATTTTGTAAGATAGGTACAAGCAGGTATTCAGATTGGCAGAAGCACAAACTCAGAGATAATGAACTCGATATGCTCTAGACATACCAGCATTTTTACTGTTTCTTGAATATCCACGTTAATTTTTTTTCCTCAAGCCCATTGTATTTGCCATTTCCTCTGCTGCAATTGCTCCTTTATTTCATTCAGTTTTCTGTTCACAGGATACCTCCAAAGAGCTGTCTTCCCTGATCACTGTATTTAAAATAGTTTGATCTGTTTCTCTATTTTAAAATAACACTCATCATATCTGATATTTATTAATATGCTTATGTTTTTAGCTTACTGTTAACTCCATTAGGGTAGGGCTTTGTTTGGCTTGTGTGCTGCTATATCTCTGCCATCTAGAATCACTCCTGGAACGTGCCAGTTGCTTAATATATATTTATCAAATGAGTTAAAATCAGCCTTTCACAGGCCAGAATCTGACTAGGGTAATATTGCTGCCTAATAACTTATTTTTTCTCTCTCTTTTTTTTTTTTTTAATTTTTTTAACGTTTATTTATTTTTGAGACAGAGAGAGACAGAGCATGAACGGGGGAGGGGCAGAGAGAGGGAGATACAGAATCTGAAACAGGCTCCAGGCTCTGAGCGGCCAGCACAGAGCCCGATGCGGGGCTCGAACTCACAGACTGTGAGATCATGACCTGAGCCGAAGCCGGCCGCTCAACCGACTGAGCCACCCAGGCGCCCCTTTCTCTCTTTTTTAACAGCTTTATTGAGATATAATCTGAATATCATACAATTCACCCATTTAAAGTGTACAATTCATTGGTTTTTAAGGGGTTCACAGATCAGTGTAACCATCATTATAGTCAATTTTAGATCACTTTTATCATCTCAAGAATACATTGTATATCTTTTGCTATCATCCCCTTCTCCCATTTCTTCCACATTTTTTTCTTTATTGATAAATGATTTGAAAACCGAGTCACCATGGTTAGACATTACATGCAGCGTAAGATGGGCCTTACAAGTACCTGATGCACAGTTGGTGGGCAGCGTGTGTATACAATTCCTCGTTTAACTTTGAGTGTTCTTGACAGCCACAAAGCCAGATATACTATTCCTAACTTTTTGGATACAGAAATTGGAACCTAAGGAATTAAGAAACATGTTTATGGTCACATAACTTGTCTCCAAAGCTCTTCTCCTTTGACAGCGGTGACAGGAGTGTGTGTGAAATTCACATCCAGCAGTGCCTGTTGGTGGTTATGTGGCACTCAGTGTTTTGATGCCAGGCGGTGATGATCAAGGAGGAGGGTCTCATATTATGCTGATGAAGGGATGAGGTTCTACACAAAATTATAAATAGAAGTGTATTTGGTGAAGGTGCTAACTGCTTTTTATTTCACTGTCATTAGTGACAGTTTGGACTTGAGTTATAGCAACTGTTTAGAAACCCATTCTTACCTCTTACAACAACCATACATCTATTTCAAGCTGAAATAGCGATAATTTTTTGTTTTTCCATTCACGTCTGTATTTATTTATTCAGCAAGTATATTTTTGAGATCCTATAATAATCTAGGTCTCTGTAGTCTTCTAATTTGGGGATTCTTTTTCCTGAGGAAATTATCTTTAGATAATTAGACTTACAGAAAAAGCTTTATGCACAAGGACGTTAACTATATTATTGTTTATAACAAAGAAAAATAGGAAACTACTAAAATACTCAACAATAGAGAATGGCTAATTGATGCATTCCTAAATGAAAATATTATGTAAGTAGCTAAAACAAATCATACTTAATTATTTGGGAAATGCTTATAATGTAGTGTTAAATGAGCAAAGTAACATTGAAAACTCAGAAATAGTAAATCAACTTTACATAGAAAATGTATAGAGAGATGACTTGGGGAAGCATTGTGTGGTCCACCTGGCTAAATTTGGTTCCTCTTATTATAAGCTCTCAAATCACTTTTCCTTTATTATATGCGACACATTTGTAATTACTTGTGCAATGTCCACCACTTCCAGTGGAATAAAGATAGGTCATAGCCAGAGACTGCCCTTACTTCTGTACCTCCAGCACGTAAAATATAGTGCCTGGTACAAACATGTAATGAAATATTATTTAAGTGAATTAAGGAAAAAGGGGAAAACTGCAACTAGATGAAGTGGTGGCAACCTTGTAGAAGATGAGTAGATGTGAGGGTTCTGGAGTCAGATATTTTAAGTTTGTCATCTGATGCTGTCCCGTGCTGGTATCTCTAGGTCTCTTTAAGCCTCTTTTCATTTATTGTAAAATGATAATGATTATAATATTTACCTCATGGGGTTGTGGTGAACATGATATGAGGTAATGTATGTGAAACACAATGCACAGAGAAAGTGTTCAGTGACAGCAATTGGGATCATTATTATTATTTTTCTGTATTTTCTCAGTTTTCCACAGTGTGAATCTATTCCTTTATGATTAGGAAAATCAAATTTAAGAAGAAAAAATAAACAAAATTCATATATTGCATGAGTCTTCCTTCTTATCTGTCCCAGAGAGGAATTTAAAATATGTTGATTGACTATTGACTGAAATGTCTTCTACTTTTTGAAAGTATTGTGAGACTTTCTTTTCCGTGAATCCCTACATTTTACTGTTTGGAAGGCACCAAAAAATCCATGTTAGCAAAATCTAGAGTCAATAAATTTATCCTAAAGTTAAAGTTTTTATGGCATATAAAAATAGTTTGTTTAGTTCTCCCCACACATACACAAAGGATTGTTGGAAATCCTTTAGACAATATATATAAAATACAGAAGATGAATAACGTGATATTAGCACTCCTGTGAAATCTATATTGGGAGAACTTTTCTTTAAATTCAAGTGCCTGGGAAAATAATCCAAGAGATTCTAGTCAGAAAAATGCCACAACACCCATCTCTAGGACAGTTGTCACCTTTACGGGTTGTTAATGTTGTTGCACAGCTAGAGGCTCATACTGGTTAGCATGCGCCATAAAGACAAATTACATATTCATCTCTATCATCACCTCTGATAATAATAAAACTTTTGGCAGACTCTAACTCCTTTTTCAAGACCGAAGTTAAATGTTATCTTCACTGAGAAGCTTTTCATGATCCCCATGCAGAGTTAAATTTACTTTGTTTTTAGGTTTACTGTGTTTCTTGTATTTATCTGTTTTCATTAAAAATGCCTCTGAGGAAAAGTATTTATCTTATTGTATTCTTGTACCATCTGTGCTTGGCAAAGTGCCTGATGTGGGACATGGTCAGGAGATATTTATTAAATGAATGAATTGATGAGTCAATGAAAGAATCTTGTAGAGATTTTTAATCAAGCAGAATTCACAGTCATAAAAAAAATGGAGAAAATATAAATTTGTTTAAATTTCTAGGGCTCAGTGCGAACATTGTTTCTGATCACATGCCAGAAGAATATTGATCAACACTGATGATTTTGTTGTTGTCTTTTAATTATAAATGCAGCTTGCCAAGTCCTTAATTATAGGAGTCATGTCTTGGTCATCTTTGGGTTTTTTATGTTTGACACTGTGCTTAGATTATGAAAGGCTTCATTTCTGTAGGTACATTCTTCAAAAGTCCCCTTATAAGATATGATGTTCCTGATAAAATGGCTCTTGATTTTTTGAAACCATTTAATGACTGCTTTAATATTTCACTTTAAGCATATGATACAAAGTACTCAACAAAACTTTTATTCTTATAAACATGGGTGGTTTCCTATTTTAGGCTATCGTAAGCAATCTTGCAATGAAAATACTTTCTTAAAAGACATTTGTGTGTGTAGTTGTCTAATGGTTTCCCTGGGTTAAATTATTAAAAATGAAATTGCTAAACCAAAAGGCACAGAGTCCACCACCATCCGTTTTAGGTCTTTTTATTCATATTGCCAACTTATCCTCCAAAAGGTTACTCCACTTTACTCTCCTTTTTATTTATGCATCATTCAAAAAATATTTATTTTGTGCCTACTTTGTGTTAGGCACTATTGACACAATTTTAATTAACATTATAGACACAGTCCCTTCCCTCGTGGAGCTTACAATCTAAAGGAAGAGGTGGATAACCACACCCACACTATCACAAATTCTTCATTATAAGCTGAGGTAAGCTAAGAAGGAAAAAGCATAGGGCTTTTCAAAGATCACAGAAATTTTAGAAGAACTTGATATAGCCTAAAGGGCCTGGAAGAGTTTCCACAGGAAGAATGGTTCTGAGCGGGGGCTAAGGTTTTCTGTTGTGAATGAGGTGAAACCAGATTGTGGAGAATTTTGATTTAAATATTCTAGGCAGAGGGAGCAGCATGGACAAGTCCCCTGAAAAGGGAAGGAACATAACCCGTTTTAAAAAATGTAATTAAACTCCTCACTGTGGCTGAGGCACAGAGGTGGTGGAAGGAGTAAGGCAGAGGCTGGACCACACAAACCCTACAGCAACAGCAGCAGCTGTCTCCTTCCACTCTCACCAACTGGTAAAGCCAACATTCAATAATCCGGCTAGAACAGTCACAGGGCAATCAAAACCTAAAGAACTCACAAATGAATAATGACACAATAAACTGTAAATGAGAAAAATGGATGTAAATCAAACCTAACTGGAATCAGGAATGCATTTTCAATGTGTTCCAGAACTTTCAAGCATACAATGTCATGTATTTTAAATAATATAATTAGCTAAATATGACAGTTTAATAGTTGTCTAAAATATCTGCATGCTCCTGAAAAGCAAATCACATGAAAAAATTTCTTGACTTTAACATATAATATGCTAAGACTAAGTCAATTAAAAAGTTTTTAAGTTTGTCAAAGAAATTTTATAACCATATTTTATTTAATCTGAAACACATAAATGTTACTTAAGGTCCTACTCTGGAGAAAAAAGGTGCTCCACTGACTTAAAAAGACTTTAATTAAGCAAATTTTCTTTATTCCAACTTAGATCTTTTTTTTTTTTTTTTTGGTTTGTTTGTTCGTTTGTTTGTTCACACCATTAGCACAGAGCCTGATGTGGGGCTCAAACTCACAAACTGTGAGTACGTGACCTGAGCCAAGATCAAAGGTCAGATGCTTAATGGACTGAGCCACCCCAGTGCCCCTCTAACTTAGACTTTCTCATAGAGATCATCTTCCAAATATTAAATCAGTATTTTAATATTTTTTTAAATCAAGTTTTAAAAGACATCAAGTATTTTTTTTTGCAGTGTTTTAATCCATGTAGATATGCAACTATCATAATTTAAAGGATAGTGCTTAGTAATTAATTAGACTGTAAGAAAAAACTTGACCACAAAATTATATCTGTAAGTGATCAGGGTCCTAATGGCTCTTGGTTTTTAATTCTCAAACATCATATCTCATTACAGTGTTTTCCATGTGATATATTTAAAATTTTTTAAAATGTTTTATTTATTTTTGAGAGAGAGTGAGGGAGAGACAGAGGGGCAGAGAGAGGGGGAGACACAGATTCCAAAGCAGGCTCTAAGCCTCTCTAGGCTCTGAGCTGTCAGCACAGACCCCTGTACGAGGCTTGAACTCACAAACCCTGAGATAATGACCTGAGCCGAGGTTGGATGCTTAACCAACTGAGCCACCCAGGTGCCCCTCCATGTGATATTAATTTAAGAAAAACTATATTTACATCCTTCAAATTAAATACATTTAAAACAAATTTATGTGAGATAAGTCTTGAGTTACATTCTACATACAGCTGGTAGTTTGTCAGAATCCCATGAAATAGGTTTGTAGTATGTGCCAGAGTCTCTGCCTTGGAAGATTTATCAGTTTACTGGTAAAGACAGACAGATAAGTCAGTGGTTGCAATGACCTGAGCCTAGAAGGATGCACTGGGAGTTAAGGGAAGTAGGAAGAGGACTGTGTCTTTAGCCCAATGTAGGAGGGTAAGGATTAGCTGAGCCTTTCCAGGGATGGTGAATAGTTGAGCTGAAATTTTTTTTTTTTTTTATGGTGGTACTTTTCAAATCTGGGCAGAGAAGAAGGAAGAGTTTCTAAGAAGGGAGGAAATATATGCAAAAACACAGAAGTAAGATGGAAATTAATGGTCTACTTTGGAGGCCTGAGTAGGGCCACGTGAGTGGACTATAGGCTGTGTTTGTGGGAATGGTAGAAATCAAGGCTTACAGTCAGGTAGACACAGAGCAGGCAAGGCTTTGTATGGCATGATAAGGCATTAAGACTTCTTGCTGAAGATCGTGGGTGTCATAGGAGGGCATTAAGGTGGCACTAGCCTGTGGAAGAAAATTTATGTAGTTGCAGTGGAGGAGGAGAGAAACAAATCTAGATCATTAGATCATTAGAACAAATATAACAGTGGGATCTGTTACTACAGCAACTGAATAGCAGAAAAGAGTCTAGCTTCGAAGGGTTTAGCCTGAAAGATGGGATGAGTGGTGATGCCATTCCTTCCTTCCTTCATTTCTTTAAAAAAATTCAGCAAATACTGCTTTAGTGACCTGACTTTGGCAGAGCATGGTTTTTATTTTTTTTAAGTTTTCATTTTAATTCCAGTTATTAACCTACAGTGTTATGTTAGTTTCAGTTCTACAATATAGTCATTCAACACTTCCATACATCACCCAATGCTCATCACAACAAGTGCACTCCTTAAGCCCCATAACCTATTTAATCCATCCCCACACCCGTCTCCCCTCTGGTAACCATCAGTTTGTTTTCTATAGTTAAGAGTTTCTTTCTTGGTTTGTGTCTCTCTCTCTCTCTGGCAGAGCACAGTTTTAAGTGCCATGGATAAAATGATGAACGTGTTATGGGCTTTCTAGGAGCTCATAGCCTAGCAGGGAAGACAGAGATCTAGACAAATAGTGACAATACAGTGTGTTAATTGCAATATATGTATTTTTAAATTATAAGGTAGCCTGAGGAATTAGAACAGGATGTTTTCTTGGGAATCACTAGGAAAAAATGTGAGGTGATGATTTTTGTATTGGGTCTTGAAATAGGAGTAGACTGCTCCAAGGGGGAAACTTTATTCCAGGAAGGGGACATCATGAACAAATACATGATGATTCCAAAAAACCACAAGTAGCACAGTATTACTTAGGCATAAGTACTGAAATGGAGATGGGGCTGTTATGTGGTGAGAAGCAAAAGTTAGCTGTCATGACTCTAGTGACTGTGCTAAGGACTTTGGACTATACCAGGCAAATCAGTGTTCTTCACTGGGTGCACACATCAGACTCACTGGAGACTTCAAATACATTTGTGATATCTGCACTCACCCTAGGTTTCCTGAATTAGAAAGTCCAAAAGCAAGCCTTTAATGTATGTTATTTTCATAGCTGTCTGGACCAAGATGATGTAGTGCCACATCAGAGAATGGTAGAATCATTGGAGATGTTTCTTTTTTTATTGTCACACGAAGTACTCTTGCTTTTGTGTCACTGTGGTATGACCTACACCTGTCTTAAAAAATACAAACTGAGTCATAAGGCTTACTGTCCAACCTTATAATAATCAATTGTCATTTTCCAATCAAATTCACCGTATGAATGGAATCTGATGAGTGTGGAATCCGCCTCCCTTGTGAATGTATGCTTGCTGGAAGTCACATAATGTGAAAATTACCATGAATAATTTTCAAAACCGCCTTAGTTATAAAACTCTTCCCAGAGTATATAATTGAATAATTCAACAGATTTTTATGAAAGAATCGCATACTGAAGGTTGGTACTTGTCCTTTTTATAAAAGACATGGAAGTCAATATTTACCTAGAATGAGAAAAAGATTAACAACAAACTATAGTTTTGACAAACCTGATAGAAACTTCATCACAAAACTCAGAAATAGATAAAGTTTTTCTAATCACATGATGTATATAAAAAGGAAAGAAATATTTTCATATGCAACAACATGGAGGAACCTGCAGGATGTTATACTAAGTGAAATAAGCCAGTCACAGAAGGACAAATGCTGCATAATCCCACCTATGTGAGATTTCTATACTCAAACTCATGGAAGCAGAAAGTAGAATGATGATTGTCAGGGTCTGGACGAAGGAGGAAGTCGGGAGTTGCTGTGTAAAAAGCAGAAACTTTTAGTTATGCAAGATGAATAAGTTCTAGAGATCTGCTGTACAGCATTGTACCTATAGTTAACAATACTGTATTGTGCACTTCAAAGTTAGTGAGCAAGTCGATCTCATGTTAAGTGTTCTTACTACAATAAAGATAAATAAATAAATAAAAAGAGAATCCCAATATTTTGAGTGGCACTTGTCTTACTCCTTTCAATTTGCTCAATAATTAGAGAAATGTCTCATAATGTTTGATAGGTAGGGCAAACAAGAGCGATATCTATATCTTTTGTTATCAGAATAGATAAGCTACCCAGCCTGAAGACAGGAATTGAAATGATGATTTCAAGCAGAAAAAATAGATAATCTCCCTTCCCTGATGAAATGACAGCAGAGCATGTGAAACACGTGGGAGGTTGGCAATTCATGCCATATCACAGCTTGAGATTTCAGCAATCAGTTGTAAAGAGCTCTGTAGGAATGCCTGGATTTCACTCCTCAATTCTGAGTTTCATCTAAGCTTAATTCAAATCAGCATATTGAATATGGGATGGAGTATAGGTATTGGGGAAGAGAAAATTAAGGCAGATGAAGTAACATGTTCCTTCTGTTTTAATTGCCTTAGGAACCGCAGGCATTATTTGGAATAGGGGAAATAAAGAGTTACAGAATTATATGACTAGAGAAGCTAAAAACAATCATTCAGTTAGTTTTCTGTCGTATTTAAATCTGCTTTCTTGATGGGGTGCACGGGTGGTTCATTTGGTTAAGTGTCTGACTTTGGCTCAGGTCATGATCTCATGGTTTATGGATTCGATACCTGCATCATGCCCCGCATTAAGCCCTGCATCAAGGTGCACGTCGGGCTCTGTGCTGATAGCTCAGAGCCTGGAGCCTGCTTCAGATGGTCTCCGTCTCTCTCTGCTCCTTTCCTGCTCATGCTTTGTCTCTCTCTCTCTCTCTCAAAAATAAATAAACATTAAAAAAATCTGCTTTTTTGAAACAATCCTGCTTTCCATATAATCCTTAAATTGTAAAATAATATGACTTCTACATAGTAGGTATTTAGCGAGTATGAATGAATGAACAAATACATGAATCTTTTCAGTAAAATACTAGTCCAGTGGTTTCCCAGCCCTATCTTTTATACCTCTAGTGATATGGATCCTACTGTATTTGGGAAGTTATGTTTCAAAGTTTTTCTTTCTATAAGGCACATACCATTATGGTAGAGAATATGCATTTTGGACTCCAGCAATTCTAGGCTAGTATCCACTGAGCATCAGTCATAAATCACTTCACCAATTATTTACTTCTCTAAGCCTGTATTTACTCACCTGTACAATGAAACCTACCACTTGCTTTATTGGAATTTAATGCGATGTAAAGTATGTAGACAGTGCTTGCTAGATAATAAATGCTTAATAAATGTTAGCTTATTATTATTGTTAATATTATACAGTCTGCCACTAATCTTAGATCTGTTCTGTGGTGCCATATAGAATAGATCTAATTCATCCTTCATCACAAATCCTTTCAATATTGGAAGATTATTATTATGTCATTTAAGCAGGTGGAAGAGGAAAAAGTATAACTTTTTACATTGAAGTATATTGACATACAATGTTATATTTGTTTCAGGTGTACAACATACTGATTCGACAATTCTATGTATTAGTGCTCACCACAATAAATGTAGTTACCACCTGTCACTATACCACATTATTACAATATTAAAAGTAGGTCATTTTTTAAAAATGAATTTTATGCCATGGGATTTCATATTCAAATACCATCTTTCACACTCTTGATATTTATCACAGTCACTGTGGTATGTATATCTTTATTTAAGTGCCCTGAATATATGTTAATTTCTTTCTTTTTGCATCATGAAACACTGATCTGATTCTGAATAAAAGTAAAAATTCATAGCAAAATGTTCTAAGTAGATCAATTTGCCTGAAATTTGAATTAATCTTTCTTCATTACTGTTAGGCCATTACTTGATAATACCAGTTGTAGGTATTCATGTTTCTCCATTTATGCTAGGTAATCCTTGCTCTTTGGGCCAGAGAAATTCAGCTTTTTGTTAAAATAGCAAAATACAGCATTTTTCAGACATATGCAGGCTTTCTAATCAGACAAACTTATGGTTCTATAACTACTTTGTAACATACAACCTTGGGCAAATTACTTACTCTTTTAAAGCTTTAATTTTCTTATTGTAAAATGGGGAGAAGATCTGTCACACTGGGTTTGTGAGATATTATGAGATAATAATGATCATAACTAGAATTTATTAACCAACTATTATGTGCTAGTTGTGCTATGTACATTATATTGATCATCCTACATTTTAGTGACTATTTTGCAAGGTAGAAATATATTTTCCAAATATGTAATGAGCATAGTCATCAAAGTGTTATTTTCTATTATCTTTTCTTGCAGCAAAATTTCACAAGAACTTTTCAATATCATGACATAAAAAGAGGTAGCATGGTAGAGTGATTAAGAACAGACAGAAGCTCTGTTTCAGTTTGGGTATACAGTCTAGCCCTACCACATTCTAGCTGTATGATCTTGGTCAAATTATTTAACCTTTCTAAGCCTCAACTAGCTAATTTGTAAATTGTGGATGATGACATTGATTTCTGATAGGCTACTATTTATCAATCATTCTACATGTATTAATAACATATTCCCCCCCCCCCCCAAATCCCTTACTAGGTAGTGTGTTAGAGTTCCCCCAGAGAAACAGAGAGGTGGAAAGAAATTTATTGTACGTGACTGGCTTACATGAACCCTGAGATCATGACCTGAGCCAAAGTCAGTCGCTTAACTGACTGAGCCACTCAAGCGCCCTGGAACCCTCTTACTTAGGATTTACGTTAATGATTCCATGAGATGAGACATTTTCCTTAGGGATTAAGTCATTTTGACTTGGACTTTCTACTGCTTTCAACCCAAAGAACCTTAACTGAAAAATAATTTGGGATCAGGAGAATGATACCATAAGGAACAGACTCAAAAATTTTGGAATTGTTGGAGATAGTTACACAATCATGATATTCCCAATGTCTGTAAATATCCCTTTAAAGGGATTATGTAAATTCTTCCAGAATAATGATATAAACTCCAGGTATAATAGGATATGGTGTAGCATACAATTAAGCTTATTAGATGCAGAAATATTTGCATGAATAATGTAACTGGCAACTGTAGTCCCTATTAGAAAAACTGGTCACACAGCTTTAACTGCCCCTACTCTGTGTGGCCTCCCTTTAGCATTATTTGCTAAATAAAGAAGTGCGTGTGTGTGTGTGTGTGTGTGTGTGTGTGTGTGTGTGTGTTTCATATGTTCATTTTCTAATAATCACTAGCTCATCTTATTTTTTGGTGCCATGAAAATACAAAAATGAAGAAAGACACAGGGAACATAACAAAGATCTACAAGTAACCACTACGAAGCTATAATAGGCTGAGTGTCCCATAACTGGTGTTCTCGTAATACATTGATTCTGAAGTATGAGAAATCTCATCTGGCTTGCAGGAAGGAAAAGGCTTAAGATTCCATAGCATTTTCTTTCAGTTAAACCTCTTGAACATGCTTTCCATACCTATACAGGTCTTTCCTCACAAAGCAATTGCCGGGAATGAAAATATCGTGGGTTTATAAATCAAGATAGCTCAAATTCTGATTCTAAGAAGTTTTGCTTAAAATTCACAACAGTGGTTGAATGACCTTGGAAAATTCACTTTGCCTCTCTAGGATTCAATGTTCTCATGTAAAATGGGAATATTAAATACATCTCAAAGGGTGGATATAAACATAAAATGCTTGGTACATAGTAGGTTAGGCAACCCTCTCCCACCGTTACAACTTATTTTTCCTCCTTCCTTTGGCTATAGTTAGTCCCCTATACCTCTCTCTCTCTCTCTCTCTCTCTCTCTCTCTCTCTCTCTCACTCTTTCTCTCTTTTTGCCTCTGAGGCATCCAAAGCTATACTTTTCATATTGTTACTGATTTTGCAATCAATGTGTCCTAACCTCCAGTGTTTTCCACTTGGCTTTTTGTTATCTGATTGTAAGCACTTCTGATACCTCCATTCACATTCAGCTTTTCCCTCTGGTCTTGACATTTCCCTATTGATTGAGAACAACTTTGAGGACATTCTAACTCTACCAGTCATCCCCTCAGGTTTAATATATAAAGTGGGTCATCACCTCATTCACTGAATACTTTCTACTTCTCACTCATTGTTCCATTTGTGTTGAGCTGGATTTAATTCAGAGTTTTGTTTCCTTTTTGCTCCCCCCCTCTTTTTTTTGCATGTTAAGCAAAAATTCTATTTGTGGGAAATAGATACTAGATTATTTGCTATTGTTACATGTAGTTATACACAAACTTCTTGTTTCTAATTCAGTATTGTATGCATTAGACAAATGGATTGATACCTATATTAATCATTATGGGATGGTGGTTAAGGGCATGAGTTCAATTCTGCCTCTAAGATCTACTTACCATGTGAGTGTCTGCAACTACTTTGTTTCTCTGTAAAATCAGAATATAATAATATCTTCTTTAAGGGGTTATTGAAATGATTAAATGAGTTAATATAATTCACGTATGGAACCTGGTAGAGTGAGTGCTTAAAAGTATATTATTACTGTTTAAAAAATTTTATGTTTTATAGAGTGAGCATGCAAGTGGGGGAGAGGGGCGGAGGGAGGGAGAGGGAGAGGGAGAGAGAGAGAGAGAGAGAGGGAGAGAGAGAGAGGGAGGGAGGGAGGGAGAGGGAGAGAGAGAGAGAGAGAGAGAGAGAGAGAGAGAGAATCCTAAGCTGGTTCCATGCTCAGTGTGGAGCCCCATGCAGGGCTTGATCTCACGAATGTGGGATCATGACCTGAGCTGAAATCAAGAGTCAGAAGCTCAACTGACTGAGCCAACCAGGCACCCCTGTTATTACTCATTTTTGATGCATGGGGAATTCTAACATGAACTTTAAACATTCTGTAAGAAGAAGGGTTACCATTTATTCAATGACCATTATGTGAAGATCCTGAATAACAATAGCAATAGCCACCATTGCTGCTCTCCTGTAATGTACCAGGGATTGTGCTAGGTGCTTTACTTAAATGAACTCATGTGAGTTGTTTAAAACCTGAACAAAGGTCACAATTAGCTAGGTACAAATAGTTCAATGTCTAAAGTCCTTTTAGAAATTTGGGGTCCCATTATAGCTAACACTTTATCCCTACCCAAAAGGTTCATTATATTTAGTATGTATTTGATGCATCTACCAAAAGGTTACTATTGGTCTGTTCCTACACTGTTTTTCTCCAACCCAGACTCACAGAGCTGGCCTGCCTCCCAAACTTTATGTACCCTCCGTTAGAACTTCTTCTGCCATCTTTAACTATGCACAGCATGTTTCCTCCATTGTATCTTGTGAGTTAGACCTGGTGTTTCCCCATAAAAACACTGTAGGGGAGGAAAACTGTTCCCTTCTTCCTTTCTAGGTTCTTTGGTTGACCTAATAATTATATTGACATGAAACAGATTCACAGGAGCAAAACAAGTTTAATTTCAGACATACAGAGCTCCACAAAGGCATGAGGCTCCCAGATAGTCAGGCATTGGAGGTTTATATGCCATCCCGAGCTAAGGAGAAAGGGGCAAATGTCTGGGACTTCAAATAGGAAGTAAAACAGTTCACAGGAAGATGGGGAGAACAAATGTTTGGTAAACAAATGTTTGCCATGCCTTGGAGAGAATTCTGTCTGAAGTAAAAAAAAGTTATCTTTGATAACAGCTCTCTTTTTGGTATAGGCCTCCTATCTAAATTCTTTTAGGCAGCTAAGGGGAAGGTAAAAAGCTCTTCTTGGTCTGTTGAGCCTTGATTGTATTCAGCTCAAAATAATCCACATGCCACACGGCACATGCTGAGGTGGCCTGCCCTGAACACCATCAACACTTTCCTTTGAATGTTCCTAGTGAATATACTCATGGACTGAGACGCCAAGGGATCTGGAGGTGATGCAAGCATTATCCAGCTTTACTGAGGTTCTTCCTGATTTTTATTCCTCTGCTTTTGGGACAATTGTATCTGTTCTTATGAGGTAGAGGTTCATAGAGAGTGTTAGAGGAATAGAAACTAGGGATGAAAACAGTGTGGAGGTTCCTCAAAAAATTAAAAATAGATCTACCCTATGACCCAGCAATAGCACTGCTAGGAATTTATCCAAGGGATACAGGAGTGCTGATGCATAGGGGCACTTGTACCCCAATGTTTATAGCAGCACTTTCAACAATAGCCAAATCATGGAAAGAGCCTAAATGTCCATCAACTGATGAATGGATACAGAAATTGTGGTTTATATACACAATGGAATACTACTTGGTAGAGAAAGAATGAAATATGGCCTTTTGTTTTTAAAAAAAAATTTTTTTTAACGTTTATTTATTTTTGAGACAGAGAGAGAGCATGAACGGGGGAGGGTCAGAGAGAGGGAGACACAGAATCTGAAACAGGCTCCAGGCTCTGAGCTGTCAGCACAGAGCCCGATGTGGGGCTTGCACTCACAGACTGCGAGATCATGACCTGAGCCCAAGTCGGCCGCTTAACCGACTGAGCCACCCAGGCGCCCTGAAATATGGCCTTTTGTAGCAACGTGGATGGAACTGGAGAGTGTTATGCTAAGTGAAGTTAAGTCATACAGAGAAAGACAGATACCATATGTTTTCACTCTTGTGTGGATCCTGAGAAACTTAACAGAAGACCACAGGGGAGGGGAAGGGAAAAAACAAAAGTTAGAGAGGGGGGGAACCAAACCATAAGAGACTCTTAAAAACTGAGAATAAACTGAGGGTTGATGGGGTGTGGGAGGGAGGGGAGGGTGGGTGATGGGCATTAAGGAGGACACCTGTTGGGATGAACACTGGGTGTTGTATGGAAAGCAATTTGACAATAAATTTCATATTAAAAAATAAAAATTATTATTAAAGTAAAAAAAAAAAGAAACTAGGGATGATTTAGAGAGCAATGCCCTTTGGCTATGGTGTCAGACAGAAATGGAAGGAACTCTTAGTCATATTTTCTATGAGCTGTATGACCCTGAGCAATTTAACCTTTCTAAGCTTCAGATACATAATCTATAAAATTAAGATAAAATTAATACCTATTTCATAAGGTTGTTGTAGGAGCAAATTCAGATAATCTACTTGCAGTGCAAAGGTCTGTGCTGGCATTTAAGAAAATTTCTATGTCAGTTACACTTATTATTTTTATTACTGTTTTTACTACCAATACTATCATTTATTGAGCATATTACATAGATAAGACCTGGTTAAAAAGTGCTACATATGTATGTTAATTCATGTTTCCTTATTTAACTGTAGCAAATATGAGAAGTTTTGCTATGCAGAAAAGTGGGACAGTGGTTAACGAGGGATTTGGAAGCTAAGGAAGATTTTTTTTTAACCATGGGAAGTATGATTTAATGATATAAAAACATCCATTAGAAAAGGAGAAACACAAGATAAAAGAGAAAGAAGGATAGCTGAGAACGTCAGAGAGAATAAAATCCAAAGCATATACTAAGGGCAGAGGAAGTAACCATTGCTAGAAGAAGGAATGTATCACAGTTATTACAGGAGGGAAGGAGAGATGGCTACAGATTAGGCATCTTGTTTTGTAGATTTAAAAGAATTGAGCTATTGTCAGATGGTTGCTTTTTTTTCTTAATGTAATGCAAGGTAAGACCAACTACTATAGATATGGGTGAAGTATGGATCTTTGAGGAAACTGGAGAATTTTTTGTAGAGTAGGAGACCAAAGTTATCAGAAGAATGCAGTAAGTAAGCACCAGGCAGTGCTGAGTTTGGGGTTGATGATCATGAATACATGGTGAAAGCAATTTTTCTAGTTATGTGATATTCTTCAACAAATTCAGCTGCATGAGTGAAGCAGAGTTAGGTTCATTCAGGGCTGGGATGAACACAACTGAGGGTCACAAAGACAAGAGAGTTAAAAATATTGAGATGAGGTTGATAGTAACCATTGGTCATTTATCAAGGCTGAGGTTTACTTGATAGAATACTGGTAATTAGAAAGTGTAAGGTCAGTGGATTGGTGATCTCAATGAGGTTAAGCGATTATCGATACGGGGTTACTAGAGCAAATAAGCTGTAAGACTGGTAGGAGTTTGGGGTTTGTAGGTAGGAGCTTGAATTTAAAATTTTAGAGGTGATACAGTTTTTGGCAATGCCCTGGTCCAGACCATATGCAAGGTGAGTGAGATATAAACCTTTGTTGTTGGGAAGCCCTGATAATTAGTTGTTCACCACCACAACAAAAGCTGATTATGCAAAAAACTTGGACTTTTCCACTGGAGAAGCCCGTTGGGCTTTAAGAACACTGTTTAACACGACTACTGATCCAGGAAAAACTCCTCACTGTTTAATGAAGTCTCAATTACAGATATTTCTCAATTCTATTGGATATTGGAATTAAAATACAAATGATATCATCCAGGGAAGTCAGGCTGACCGCTTTGTTAACCATTATTCCTTCTGTGCAAACCCCTAGCATTTACAAAGATAGACGCTGTGGCATAAGTTTGAAGTCAGACTTGAAATCATCTTCTGCCACACTATGCAGTGCTGGACCTTCTCCAAGCCTCAGCTTTTAATTCATAAAATAGGCTGTTATGAAGATTAAATTACAGAAATTATGCAAAGTATTGGGTTCACAGTACCACACAGCTATTGCATCTAGTGTGTCACAAGGCAGTGTATCATAGTTCTTATGAGCGAAGTCTGCTGAGTCTCCTGCCTGAGTTCAAATGTCAGTTTTTCACCACTTTTCATCAAGTAGATGAGAAACAAGATTTCTGAGCCTCAGTTTCTTCATCTTTAAAGTAAGACAGTAGTAGGGTTTGCCTAATTGTTCTGTAGTGGGGATTTAATGAATTAGTGTTTGTCAAACAGTTACGGTCATAACCAGAACGTAGTAAGTGCTGTGTAAGCAGTGGATCTCATTGTTAATTCCTTTCTCTGCTTCTTACTTGGAATCTCCAGTTTGAGGGTACAGAAACTTATCCAAAGTATTAATAAAAAGTTTAACAACCTATTGGTAAGTGGTTGTTCCCTGCAGTTTGTTGAGAGGCAATTTAAGGAATATGTTAAGCCAACTGCTTAGTGTCTATCTGTTACTAGAATTAGAATTAAATATGGATCAGATTGCTTTTCAGTGAAGAGTGCCTCTGAGCCACTGAGGCCTCGGAGGAGGAGGGTCTTATTTGCTGGACTGAACAGCTCCCCATAAGAAAGGAAGCTGTAGTATGAATACAGTGCATTAGTAGTAGGAAGTGTCTTGTTCACTTCTTTAATGGGAAAACCCAGACTAAGTGAGCAGTGTAGATGGGGGACTGGCTGGTGCTTGTGTTAGGAGATTACTGACCTTTAGGAGGCTAGGGAAAAGCCTCAGTGAACTGCAGAGTATTTTTCCTTTCCTTTCCCCTCCTTAACTCCTGCAGTTTCTGGACCCAGAAGAGATAACTGAGTGTTTAGATCATTCCCTTTTCCACTCTGAGGTCTTTCAATATTTAGTGCCTTTATCTATGCTGTTCACCTTGCCTGGAACGCCCTGCCCTATCTGAAAATCTCTTGTTTAGCCTTCTGAATTCATCTCACATATCACCTCCTCTGTGAAGCCTTTCTGACCTTTCCAGGGAAACTGTCTTGTGCATTGACAGTATCTCTTCTTGTGCTCCCACTGCTCTTTGTAAATTGTCTTTGACACCACTTAGTGTCTTTAATTAATTAAAAGTCCATTTCTTCCAACAGACCCTGGTATCCATTGGAGGCAGGGTCATGTTTATTGACACCAGTATTGTCAGCCCCTACTTCACTGCCTGCAATACTTACTACTGCATGAATAAATGAAAGGAAGAATGAAAGTCAGAGAAATAGCAGCGTTAGTCTTCAAGCATTTTAGGGTCCCTAGAGTCATGAAAGAACTTCTATACCAGGTGATTGATGGCTGTACAAGGCTTATGGTTGTGCTTTGTTTAGCATCTTGTGTTTTAATGGGCAATGCATCTAGGTAGAAATCATGATTGATTATGATAATCATACATGCAACCAAGCTTATTTTTGTCTAAAACCCAGCAGAGTTTACTCATTTAGGTTAACAACAGGTATTTGAGTTTGTGATTTAGGATCTAATCCAATTTTCTATTTTACACTTAACAAATTTAAGGCTCAGTGGTTAAGTTCTCATGATTTAAATTTCAATTAAAGAACAGTTCTTTGAAGTTAGAATTTGACTGCTCCAGCAAAGCTCTATGAGCTAGTGCTTAACTTACCTTGACTCCAAAGACAGTTTTCCCAGGGAAGCCAGAGGTTAGCTTCATGAGGGCTGACTTGCACCAACCACATATAAATCAGAATGCCCACTTATTAATTTAAAGGAAATATAACTGCCACATGGTGAAGAACTGTTAGCTGGTCAGTACATTTTTCCATACAGAAATGATTTAAATGGGAAATGAAAATAATATTGAGAAAACTGATTTTTAACACAAAAAAATTACTGAGAGAACTGAGCATAGATTTCAGTTAACCTGATTCCATCGCTTGATATATTAATTATCAAACTATTTATTCAACCTGTTTGTTCCTCAAATATTTGTTGAATGCCCAGTATGTTCAAACCAGGATTTAAAGATAAATAAGACATAGTTTCTTTTTCCTTAAGGAGCACACAGTAAAGAGAGTTCTGAAATGACAGATTGATATGATATATGTTTCATAATTTAAGAATGTACAAAGAATGGTGGGTGCCCAAAGATGAGTGATAAACTTCTGCAATGACCATGAGATGTTTCAGGAAAGAAGTACATCCATAGGTTTTGATGGATGACTAGGAGTTCACTAATTGGAGGTGTGTATGTACGTATGTACGTGTGTGTGTGTGTGTGTGTGTGTGTGTGTGTGTGTGTGTAAAGCTCACAGGCGTGCACAGAATGGGAAGTGGCAATGTTTAGATAGGTTTGGAGCATAACATTTAAGAATGAGGGTAGGGAGAGTAGCAAGGGATAAGGAAGGAGTCAGAGCCCAGAATATGGAGGGTCTTGTATATCCTGCTTACAATTTGGATGTGGTTAGGTAGATGAGGGGTTTTAAGCAAGTGAGTGACATATTCATAGTTATATTTTGGAGCCACATCTTTGAAATCCATGTGAAATATGGACTGGAAGAGGGAGAGACAGGAGACAAGAAAGACAAATGAGGAATAAGGAAGCTGTCAAACAAGAGAGATGATGAAACCCTTAGTTAAGACAGTGTCAAGAGCCTGGAAATGAGGCCATAGGTGAAAGTGGGTGGAATAGAAGTGAACAGAGCTGCCTTTCTGGCCACTGGCAGAGTGTTGGTGAGTCTGAGAAATTGTCATGAGACACAGATGGGCAGAGAATGAGAAATCCCATCTGCTTACCAGTCAAGAAATAATACACGGGCTGCGAGCCTGAGAAATATCACAATAGGCTGTGAAATGGAAGACTCCTTGCTCCTTCCGAAAGTTCACCCCAACCTACTTAATTCCTTCTCAACAGAGTAGAAAGAACAAGAAATTTGGAGTCAGATGAGGATGAAAATTGTAGTACCGCCACTGGTTTTCTGTGTGACCTTTGGGTTTACTGTTTAATTCTGTTTAACCTCTTTTTTTCTCAGATACAAAATAGGTAAAAACAATTCTTTCTGGCATTATGCTAAGTAAAATGATTTATATATATAGAGAGAGGAATGCTGTATGATCTCAATTATATGTGGAATCTTAAAAAAAAACAATAAAAAACAAGTTCATAGTCACAGTGAACCAATTGCTGGCTTCCTGAGGCAGAGGATGTGGGTGGGCGAAATGGGTGAAGGGGGCTAAGATCTACAAACTTCCAGTTATAAGATAAGATAAATAAGTCTTGAGGATGTGACATAAAACATGATGATTGTAGTTAACAATACAGTACTGTATATTTGAAGTTGCTAAGAAATTAGATCTTTAAAGTTTTCATCACAAGGAACAAAGTTTTGCAACTATGTGTGTTATGGATTTTATTGTGATCATTTTACAATATATACAAATATTGAATCATTATATTGCACACCTGAAATGAATACAATGTTATATGTCAATTATATGTCAAAAAATTCTTCCTCATAGACTTATTGAAAGGATTAAATAATATTATAGTGGAAGCATTGCCTATCAGAGTGGTGGGCCTATAGTGAGAGCTCTCGAAAACATTCATTTAGTTTCTTTATTCTGAGATTCCCAGCAATCAGGAAGGGAAAGAGTGGAGAAGGAAGCCAGGTGAGCATCTGAGAGACTTTCTAATTCTATCAGGCCATGGTGTGTGGTGGTAAAAACCCTGAACCAGGAAGGAGAAAGCTTGGCTATCAGTCTCACCCAACTGTTAACTTGCTCTCTTCACTTTCAAATTACGCATGGTAGACACACTGATCTTGAATGTCTGAATGACAAGAAAGTCAGAATCTGGTCATTTTTGAGGCAAATTTAGGTAGCAGTGGCGTATTTAATTTTGTTCCTGGGATCACTGGGCATCCCAAGGACACCTAAATTACTAGTCATAGAGAACAAAGGTGGTATAGAAGAAAGGGAAAAACTTAAAGGACATCCCCTGTTTGAAAGACTTTTTCACATGAAATTCAACTCAGTTGAGTGAAGCTTAATTGAGCAGCTGTGTATTTGGTGCTGAGGCCTAGACAAAGTCCAGCAACACATAGTCCTTATAGCGAGAAGTTTACAGTTCAGATGAATATTCTTAGGCCTCAATACCTTAGGCCATTGACTCTACTTTCCTCTTGCTTTTGTGTAGAAATAGGCTGCAGCATTAAAGGAGCTAGCTGAAGGTACTGGGGATTCAGGCTGCTGGCCACAGGTCATTATGACAAAAGCAGAGGGAAAAGGAATTTCCCACTACTGAATTTCTTAGCTTGGCACTGGATTTTCAAGATCCATACCCTCTGAGGAAAGATGATGTAACTCTTGTTCATTCCAGAGGGCCTTTCCTGGACATGAGACAGTCTTAGTTTACGGCATCCTGGTTCTTTTTTCCTATTTCCACTATGAGTTTTACTTACTCTTCTGATGATAAAAATGCCAGGACAGATACATTTCAAGGAAATGAACAGTTTAAAATGTTGCCTGTTTAAAAATTAAAATTAATTTTCCTTGTGAGTCGTGAGTCTCATTTTAATGGTGCCCTGAATAATTCAGGAGCCGCAGTGTGTTTGGAGCTGGTGCTGCAGCTCTCAGCTGTCTTGCGTGGGAAGCAGCCCATGCAGAAATGCTTAGCTTGTACAGAATGAATTATCCTGGGGTCTGCATAGCATGGCATCTGAGGGTTGTACTTATGGAGGGTGCAGCCGAGAAGATCTTCAAGAACAGACTGGAAAGTATATGCAGTCCGATCCAAAACTGTAAGTTTATGTAAGAGAGATGAGCTGGTCCAAGGTGTGGTTGAGGGAGATGTTACTCATGGATCACCCATTCCTGCTTAAATCTTTTAATTGTCCTTTTGAGATTCACAGAAACATGTCTAAAGTTCTCAGCATGGAACACAAGGCCCTCAATCTTTTGGCTCCTTGCCACTCTTTCATCTTCAATTTATGTCTTGCTTCTTTGCAATGTGGACCTTGGGCTCTAGCGGCAACTTTCAGTTTCGTGAGGCATCCTGCTAATTTGAACCGCTAAGCCTTTCACCCACTGCTTCTTCTGTCTGGTAGACATTTCCACTCACCCTGTTTCTTCTAAGACCCTTTTTTCTTGTCTTCTTTGCTTCAGCTTAATTGTCATGGCCTTTGGGAATCCTTTCCTGAAATTCTAGATTGCTTTAGGTATTCTCTGCATTTATTCAATGCCTTGTGCTTTCTTTTAGTACTTACATTTCTATATAACCATCATCTACTTATAAATCTTTCTGCTCCTGAAACAAAAGCTCCTTGAACTCTGATGCTCCTTCTTCATCTGGCTCATAATGGACCCTCTTGAAATACCTATTAAATTGATTGGAATCAGACAGACCTACTGCCCTCAGACTCAAATCTCTCTGTTTCCCCAAGGAGCAGCCCAGTATCTGAAATTCCACTATTACAGATGTTCTGCTTTTGGTCAAGCATTGCTATTTCACTTCAAATGCCCCTAGCAGGTGCAGAGCACACTACGGAATCTCAGACTTGGAAGGGCTTCAGAAGACTCTTCAGATCCTCTCTCTATTTTAGAAGTGAGGAGATTGAGTTCGAGACAGAAGAAATAACTCACTCAGAATCACACAGCTTATTAGTGATAAACCCATGATTAGAGTCTGGGAATTGTGTCTGAAAATTTAAGATCTGTTCTTCATTTGGAGATCAAATTCTCCCATGCCAGCAATGAAGAACTTTGGGAGTCTGTAGTAAGGTGATGGTTGAGAAGAGGAAAATATTACAGAAAAGAAAAAACAGAGAAATCTGAAGCCTAACTACACAGGTTTTTCAATGAAAAGAGCATTGGGGCCAGATACACTTACTGGCAAATTTACTGTGTTATTATTTGTTGATTTATATCACTCTCACATTAAGACTACAAGAGGTCAGGAAACTTGTCTTATTTTTCTTTGTAGTCCTAATACTTAGCTATTTCCTGGCCATGAGTAGGTACTCAATAAATATTTAATTCATGAAATTAGGGTCTGAGAAAAAATTAACACATGCTTGGTCTAGTTAAAGAATATTTTTAATATTTATTTTAATCCTGAGTACAAAGGGAAAAGATGCTCTTTTTGTTCTAAGTATTTTTCCTTAATTTAATAACCTTATTCTTCCCTATTTATTCATACCCCTACTTTTAAGGATTTGAAATTGATTCTTTTACACAATCATTTAGATATTTCTTTTGTCTTTGTACAGATCATGAGGCTAATGACGTATGCAATACTAATTCATAGTAGTAGTGATTCAGAGCATTACTAGTACATACTAATTCTAGTAGCCAGCTGGGGACAAATAGCACCCTTTTCCCTGTTATTAACACAGTATCCTAAGAAGGAGCCACAGTCCATGAGGGTTAGCTCTTTCTCATATATCAAAGCCTTTTAATGATCCTTGACAAAATCTTCTCAGAAAACCTCAATTCAGAAATATGAAAGTAACAATGGAGATCCTTGGAATGAATTGTTCATTTATTTTTCTTTAAAAAATTGTGATCCCAATGCAAACATTTTTTTCTTGAAAAACCTTTCCATTTTAATCAGAGAACTTGCCCCTAAATGTTGTATGCAATTTGTGATGTAGATAGAATGAAAACAAATGGGGAAGAAATGCCACATTGAGGATGGATTTGTTTTCAGACAGTTGCTCAGTTCCTCTTGAATCACTGAAGGGAAAAACATTTAGTTGTCATCTCGATTTAGGAAACCATGCTGTGATTCTGAAACCTCTTTACCTCTAGTCACAGTCTGAAATAGAAAGTCTCCTTTTCAGGATCCCTTAATGACTTTGGAAAATACAGAATTTTTTTCTTTCTTTCTTTCTTTCTTTCTTTCTTTCTTTCTTTCTTTCTTTCTTTCTTTCTTTCTTTCTTTCTTTCTTTCTTTCTTTCTTTCTCCTAATTAAAAACATGTGTTTCTTAAATAAAACTTGCTCAGACTGTAAGAGTCAGTAAATTGTGCAAGTGGCTAAAAGCAAAGAAAGGAAACAAACTACCTTTATTGTCTTAGGCCACATTAATTTTGATAATGTTCAAAGTAGAGGTGGTTATGATGCATTTCAGTTCATTTTAAACTGACCAATATTTGGATCATTGCATTCATCTGGGCTATGAGTCTAAGAAAGATATATCATATTCTTGAGAGGGAGCATGTTCAGATGTAGATCAGGGAGGGCCCACATTTGGCCATCTGGAAACATATGAAGAAACTAGACTTGTACAGTAGTCCCCTCTTGTCTGCAGCTTCACTTTCAGTGGTTTCAGTTACCTGTGGTCAACCCTGGTGTGGAGGCAGATGATCCTCCTTCTAGTGTATCGTCAGAAGGTAAATAGTAGCTTAATGTTACATCACAATGCCTATGTCATTCATTTTGCTTCATATCATCATGTAGGCTTTTATCATCTCACCTCACCATAAGAAGGGTGAGTACCATACAACAAGATATCTTGGGGCAGACCATATGCACATAACATATCATTATAATTGTTCTATTTTATTGCTATTGTTTATCTCTTACTGTGCCTAATTTATAAATTAAACTGTATCATAGGTATGTATGTGTAGGAAAAAATATAGCATATATAAGGTTTGGTACTGTCTGCTGTTTCAGCATCTCTTGAGGGTCTGGAAATGTATCTCCTGTGAATAAGGGAGAACTACTTTATTTTTATTTTTTTATTTTTTTTCCAATATATGGAATTTATTGTCAAATTGGTTTCCATACAACACCCAGTGCTCATCCCAAAAAGGGAGAACTACTTTATACTAAAAAACAATCTTCTGTACCTTTGAAAGAGGCTTTCTGGAAGCATCAATTTACCAATGTTCCAAAAGGAACTCGGAGATAAGTGGGTTTCATTCATATCCATCCAGTCCTTTGTGACTCCATCCTTTCCTTATCCCAAAGATCTCCAAATCCTGCTGAAATCATCAACTTCTCTAGCAAGACAGCTTCATTGTATTCATTTTGCTTCCAGCTTGCTCCTTCAACTCCACTGAGATCAGCAAATGTTCATCCAACACTTCTACAAGATCCTTTGTGTAGGCATCTCCAGACAGGCTGGGAGGTGGTGTAAGGTATACAAGGCACAAACATAGAGGTTTGGATTCTAGTTCTGCTACATGTTTGCTGTGCAGTCTTGGTGATAATTTAATCTCTCTGAGTCTGTTTCCTTATGGGGTTGTGGTTAGGATAAATACAACATATAGGAATGTGGTTCCTTTAATAAATGTCCACTTTCCTTTTTTAGTTGGACTATCTGCTTTCTAACAATATTTATTGGACCAGTGAAGAAAACTTTTTAGTTTCTACCTATTCTCTTAAAAATGCCTCCTTTAAAAAAAACCTCTTAGAGAATAAAAGTATCATGATTCTGCTTCTCTATAACTTTTCTATTAGGGGGTCATTTGTCATAATTGTTTGTAAACTAGTCTTACCTATTAGGGCTAATACTATGGCTAATAGCTGACATTTATTGGGATTTGCCCACTTGTTACTAATTCTCATAGCAACTGTAAGAGTTAGGTATAGTGTATTACTTTGACTGTTTTAAAGGGAAAGAAGGGTGGGCTTGGAGAATTTGAATGATTTGCCCCATGACATGAACCACTGCAAAGCAGAGCCAGGATTCAAAGCCAGGTCAGTGTGGCTGTAAAAACCATGTTCTTTCTGCAGTAAGACAGATTTCTAAGTCACAGGGGACTGAAACTTTACCTCAAGCCTTCTTATAATCCTATTACTTAGTAAAGTACCCTGTATGAAGTAGGTGTTCAATAACAGTTTATTTAGTTAGATTGAATTGAACCAACTGATTAATTTATCACTATCCTTTGCTTTGCTTTGTTTATGCTTCTAGTTGTGTATGTCTTGACTTCATTAATAACTACAAAGGCTCATTTCCTAGGACTTACCTGAAATCAGGTCATCTATCTATTTAAGATATTTTCTACCTTTCTAAAGTGATTATAATAATTTTATAAAAACTTTCAATTAAATTCATGAGCTGTGTTAAATAGGACTTTCACATTTTAAAGTTTAAAAGTAATTGAGAGAGGCAAGATGGCGGCGTAGGAGCACGCTGGGCTCACCGTGTGTCCTGCTGATCACTTAGATTCCACCTACACCTGCCTAAATAACCCAGAAAACCGCCAGAGGATTAGCAGAACAGAGTCTCCGGAGCCAAGCACAGACGAGAGGCCCACGGAAGAGGGTAGGAAGGGCGGCGAAGCGGTGTGCGCTCCACGGACTGGCGGGAGGGAGCCGGGGTGGAGGGGCGGCTCGCCGGCCAAGCAGAGCCCCGAATCTGGCTGGCAAAAGCCGAGGGGCCGGACGGACTGTGTTCCGACAGCAAGCGCGACTTAGTGTCTGGGAGGTCATAAGTTAACAGCTCTGCTCAGAAAGCGGGAAGGCTGGAGGACAAAGGGAGGGAGAGTTGCTGAGCCCCCGGACAACAGAGCTCAGTTTGGTGGGGAACAAAGGCGCTCGCCATCGCCATCTCCCCCGCCCATCCCCCAGCCAAAATTCCAAATGGAACCAGTTCCTGCCAGGGAACGTGCTCACTCTGCGCAAACACCCAACTCTGTGCTTCTGCGGAGCCAAACCTCCGGCAGCAGATCTGACTCTCTCCCGCTGCCACAGGGCCCCTCCTGAAGTGGATCACCTAAGGGGAAGCAAGCTAAGCCTGCCCTTCCTGCCCCCGTGCACCTTGCCTACCCACCCCAGCTAACACGCCAGATCCCCGGCACCATAGCCTGGCAGTGTGCAAGTAGCCCAGACAGGCCACGCCACCCCACAGTGAATCCCGCCCCTAGGAGAGGGGAAGAGAAGGCACACACCAGTCTGACTGTGGCCCCAGCGGTGGGCTGGGGGCAGACATCAGGTCGACTGCGGCCCTGCCCACCAACTCCAATTACACACCACAGCACAGGGGAAGTGCCCTGCAGGTCCTCACCACTCCAGGGACTATCCAAAATGACCAAATGGAAGAATTCCCCTCCGAAGAATCTCCAGGAAATAACAACCACTAATGAACTGATCAAAAAGGATTTAAATAATATAACAGATAGTGAATTTAGAATAATAGTCATAAAATTAATCGCTGGGCTTGAAAACAGTATAGAGGACAGCAGAGAATCTCTTGCTACAGAGATCAAGGGACTAAGGAAGAGTCATGAGGAGCTGAAAAGCGCTTTAAACGAAATGCAAAACAAAACGGAAACCACGACGGCTCGGATTGAAGAGGCAGAGGAGAGAATAGGTGAACTAGAAGATAAAGTTATGGAAAAAGAGGAAGCTGAGAGAAAGAGAGATAAAAAAATCCAGGAGTATGAGGGGAAAATTAGAGAACTAAGTGATACGCTAAAAAGAAATAATATATGCATAATTGGTATCCCAGAGGAGGAAGAGAGAGGGAAAGGTGCTGAAGGGGTACTTGAAGAAATTATAGCTGAGAACTTCCCTGAACTGGGGAAGGAAAAACGCATTGAAATCCAAGAGGCACAGAGAACTCCCTTCAGACGTAACTTGAATCGATCTTCTGCACGACATATCATAGTGGAACTGGCAAAATACAAGGATAAAGAGAAAATTCTGAAAGCAGCAAGGGATAAACGTGCCCTCACATATAAAGGGAAACCTATAAGACTCATGACTGATCTCTCTTTTGAAACTTGGCAGGCCAGAAAGGATTGGCACGATATCTTCAGTGTGCTAAACAGAAAAAATATGCAGCCGAGAATCCTTTATCCAGCAAGTCTGTCATTTAGAATAGAAGGAGAGATAAAGGTCTTCCCAAACAAACAAAAACTGAAGGAATTTGTCACCACTAAACCAGCCCTACAAGAGATCCTAAGGGGGATCCTGTGAGACAAAGTACCAGAGACATCACTACAAGCATAAAACATACAGACATCACAATGACTCTAAACCCGTATCTTTCTATAATAACACTGAATGTAAATGGACTAAAGGCGCCAACCAAAAGACATAGGCTATCAGAATGGATACAAAAACAAGACCCATCTATTTGCTGTCTACAAGAGACTCATTTTAGATCTGAGGACACCTTTAGATTGAGAGTGAGGGGATGGAGAACTATTTATCATGCTACTGGAAGCCAAAAGAAAGCTGGAGTAGCCATACTTATATCAGACAAACTAGACTTTAAATTAAAGGCTGTAACAAGAGATGAAGAAGGGCATTATATAATAATTACAGGGTCTATCCATCAGGAAGAGCTAACAATTATAAATGTCTATGCGCCGAATACCGGAGCCCCCAAATATATAAAACAATTACTCACAAACATAAGCAACCTTATTGATAAGAATGTGGTCATTGCAGGGGACTTTAACACCCCACTTACAGAAATGGATAGATCATCTAGACACATGGTCAATAAAGAAACGAGGGCCCTGAATGATACATTGGATCAGATGGACTTGACAGATATATTTAGAACTCTGCATCCCAAAGCAACAGAATATACTTTCTTCTCGAGTGCACATGGAACATTCTCCAAGATAGATCATATACTGGGTCACAAAACAGCCCTTCATAAGTTTACAAGAATTGAAATGATACCATGCATACTTTCAGACCACAATGCGATGAAGCTTGAAATCAACCACAGGAAAAAGTCTGGAAAACCCCCAAAAGCATGGAGGTTAAAGAACACCCTACTAACGAATGAGTGGGTCAACCAGGCAATTAGAGAAGAAATTAAAAAATATATGGAAACAAACGAAAATGAAAATACAACAATCCAAACGCTTTGGGACGCAGCGAAGGCAGTCCTGAGAGGAAAATACATTGCAATCCAGGCCTATCTCAAGAAACAAGAAAAATCCCAAATACAAAATCTAACAGCACACCTAAAGGAAATAGAAGCAGAACAGCAAAGGCAGCCTAAACCCAGCAGAAGAAGAGAAATAATAAAGATCAGAGCAGAAATAAACAATATAGAATCTAAAAAAACTGTAGAGCAGATCAACGAAACCAAGAGTTGGTTTTTTGAAAAAATAAACAAAATTGACAAACCTCTAGCCAGGCTTCTCAAAAAGAAAAGGGAGATGACCCAAATAGATAAAATCATGAATGAAAATGGAATTATTACAACCAATCCCTCAGAGATACAAACAATTATCAGGGAATACTATGAAAAATTATATGCCAACAAATTGGACAACTGGAAGAAATGGACAAATTCCTAAACACCCACACTCTTCCAAAACTCAATTAGGAGGAAATAGAAAGCTTTAACAGACCCATACCCAGCGAAGAAATTGAATCAGTTATCAAAAGTCTCCCAACAAATAAGAGTCCAGGACCAGATGGCTTCCCAGGGGAGTTCTACCAGACGTTTAAAGCAGAGATAATACCTATCCTTCTCAAGCTATTCCAAGAAATAGAAAGAGAAGGAAAACTTCCAGACTCATTCTATGAAGCCAGTATTACTTTGATTCCTAAACCAGACAGAGACCCAGTAAAAAAAGAGAACTACAGGCCAATATCCCTGATGAATATGGATGCAAAAATTCTCAATAAGATACTAGCAAATCGAATTCAACGGCATATAAAAAGAATTATTCACCATGATCAAGTGGGATTCATTCCTGGGCTGCAGGGCTGGTTCAACATTCGCAAATCAATCAACGTGATACATCACATTAACAAAAAAAAAGAGAAGAACCATATGATCCTGTCAATCGATGCAGAAAAGGCCTTTGACAAAATCCAGCACCCTTTCTTAATAAAAACACTTGAGAAACTCGGGATAGAAGGAACATACTTAAAGATCATAAAAGCCATTTATGAAAAGCCCACAGCTAACATCATCCTCAACGGGGAAAAACTGAGAGTTTTTTCCCTGAGATCAGGAACACGACAGGGATGCCCACTCTCACCGCTGTTGTTTAACATAGTGCTGGAAGTTCTAGCGTCAGCAATCAGACAACAAAAGGAAATCAAAGGCATCCAAATTGGCAAAGATGAAGTCAAGCTTTCACTTTTTGCAGATGACATGATATTATACATGGAAAATCCGATAGACTCCACCAAAAGTCTGCTAGAACTGATACATGAATTCAGCAAAGTTGCAGGATACAAAATCAATGTAGAGAAATCAGTTGCATTCCTATACACTAACAATGAAGCAACAGAAAGACAAATAAAGAAACTGATCCCATTCACAATTGCACCAAGAAGCATAAAATACCTAGGGATAAATCTAACCAAAGATGTAAAAGATCTGTATGCTGAAAACTATAGAAAGCTTATGAAGGTAATTGAAGAAGATTTAAAGAAATGGAAAGACATTCCCTGCTCATGGATTGGAAGAATAAATATTGTCAAAATGTCAATACTACCCAAAGCTATCTACACATTCAATGCAATCCCAAGCAAAATTGCACCAGCATTCTTCTTGAAACTAGAACAAGCAATCCTAAAATTCATATGGAACCACAAAAGGCCCCAAATAGCCAAAGTAATTTTGAAGAAGAAGACCAAAGCAGGAGGCATCACAATCCCAGACTTTAGCCTCTACTACAAAGCTGTCATCATCAAGACAGCATGGTATTGGCACAAAAACAGACACATAGACTAATGGAATAGAATAGAAACCCCAGAACTAGACCCACAAACGTATGGCCAACTCATCTTTGACAAAGCAGGAAAGAACATCCAATGGAAAAAAGACAGTCTCTTTAACAAATGGTGCTGGGAGAACTGGACAGCAACATGCAGAAGGTTGAAACTAGACCACTTTCTCACACCATTCACAAAAATAAACTCAAAATGGATAAAGGAGCTTCATGTGAGACAGGAAACCATCAAAACCTTAGAGGAGAAAGCAGGAAAAGACCTCTCTGACCTCAGCCGTAGCAATCTCTTACTCAACACATCCCCAAAGGCAAGGGAATTAAAAGCAAAAGTGAATTACTGGGACCTTATGAAGATAAAAAGCTTCTGCACAGCAAAGGAAACAACCAACAAAACTAAAAGGCAACCAACGGAATGGCAAATGATATTTACAAATGACATATCGGACAAAGGGTTAGTATCCAAAATCTACAAAGAGCTCACCAAACTCCACACCCGAAAAACAAATAACCCAGTGAAGAAATGGGCAGAAAACATGAATAGACACTTCTCTAAAGAAGACATCCGGATGGCCAACAGGCACATGAAAAGATGTTCAACGTCGCTCCTTATCAGGGAAATACAAATCAAAACCACACTCAGATATCACCTCACGCCAGTCAGAGTGGCCAAAATGAACAAATCAGGAGACTGTAGATGCTGGCGAGGATGTGGAGAAACGGGAACCCTCTTGCACTGTTGGTGGGAATGCAAATTGGTGCAGCCGCTCTGGAAAGCAGTGTGGAGGTTCCTCAGAAAATTAAAAACAGACCTACCCTATGACCCAGCAATAGCACTGCTAGGAATTTATCCAAGGGATACAGGAGTACTGATGCATAGGAGCACTTGTACCCCAATGTTTATAGCAGCACTCTCAACAATAGCCCAATTATGGAAAGAGCCTAAATGTCCATCAACTGATGAATGGATAAAGAAATTGTGGTTTATATACACAATGGAATACTACATGGCAATGAGAAAGAATGAATTATGGCCTTTTGTAGCAACGTGGATGGAACTGGAGAATGTGATGCTAAGTGAAATAAGCCATACAGAGAAAGACAGATACCGTATGGTTTCACTCTTATGTGGATCCTGAGAAACTTAACAGAAACCCATAGGGGAGGGGAAGGAAAAAAAAAAAGAGGTTAGAGTGGGAGAAAGCCAAAGCATAAGAGACTCTTAAAAAGTGAGAACAAACTGAGGGTTGATGGGGGGTGGGATGGAGGGGAGGGTGGGTGATGGGTATTGAGGAGCGCACCTTTTGGGATGAGCACTGGGTGTTGTATGGAAACCAATTTGACAGTAAATTTCATATATTAAAAAATAAAAAATAAATAAATTTAAAAAAAAAAAAAAGAAATTGTGGTTTATATACACAATGGAATACTACATGGCAATGAGAAAGAATGAATTATGGCCTTTTGTAGCAACGTGGATGGAACTGGAGAATGTGATGCTAAGTGAAATAAGCCATACAGAGAAAGACAGATACCGTATGGTTTCACTCTTATGTGGATCCTGAGAAACTTAACAGAAACCCATGGGGGAGGGGAAGGAAAAAAAAAAAGAGGTTAGAGTGGGAGAAAGCCAAAGCATAAGAGACTCTTAAAAAGTGAGAACAAACTGAGGGTTGATGGGGGGTGGGATGGAGGGGAGGGTGGGTGATGGGTATTGAGGAGGGCACCTTTTGGGATGAGCACTGGGTGTTGTATGGAAACCAATTTGACAATAAATTTCATATATTAAAAAAAATAAAGTTTAAAAGTAATTGAGGAGGGGTGACTGGGTGGCTGGGTTGAGCATCTGACTTTGCCTCAGGTCATGATCTTGCGGTTCTTGAGTTTGAGCCCACGTCGGGCTCTGGGCTGACAGCTCAGAGTCTGGAGCCTGCTTCAGATTCTGTGTCTCCCTCTCTCTCTTCCCCTCCCCCAATCATTCTCTTTCTCTCAGAAATAAATAAACATTAAAAAAAAAACCCACTCAGAACAATGGAACAGAATAGAAGACCCATAAATGGGTCCACAACTATATGGTCAACTCATCTTTGACAAAGTAGGAAAGAATATCCAATGGAAAAAAGACAGTCTCTTCAACAAATGGTGTTGGGAAAACTGGACAGCAACATGCAGAAGAATGAAACTGGACCACTTTCTTACACCATACACAAAAATAAATTCAAAATGGATGAAAGACCTAAATGTGAGACAGCAAACCATCAGAATCCTAGGGGAGAATATAGGGCAGCCACCTTTTTGACTTCGGCCATAGCAGCTTCTTACTGGACACATTGCCAAAGGCAAGTGAAGCTAAATTAAAAATGAATTGGGACTTCAACAAGATAAAAAGTTTCCAGGGGCACCTGGGCGGCTCAGTTGGTTGAACGTCCAACTTCGACTCAGTTCATGGTCTTGTGATTTGTGGGTTCAAGCCCCGCGTTGGGCTCTGTGCTGACAGCTCGAAGCCTGGAGCCTGCTTCAGATTCTCTCTCTCTCTCTCTCTCTCTCTCTCTCTCTCTCTCTTTCTCTCTCTGGCTTTCCCTTTTTGCACTCTGTCTGTGTCTCTCTCAAAAATAAACAATTAAAAAAAAAACTTAAAAAAAAGTTTCTGCACAGTTAAGGAAACAATCAACAAAACTAAAAGGCAACCTACAGAATGGGAGAAGATATTTGCAAATGACAAATAAAGGGCTAGTATCCAAAATCTATAAAGAACTTCTTGAACTCAACACCCCCAAAACAAATAATCCAGTTAAGAGATGGGCAGATTACATGAACAGACACTTCTCTAAAGAAGACATGACTCATCATCAGGGAAATACAAATCAAAACCACAGTGAGATACCACCTCACGCCTGTCATAATGGCTAAAATTAACTCCAGAAACAACAGATGTTGGTGAAGATGCAGAGAAAGGGGAACACTCTTACACTGTTGGTGGGGATGAAAACTGGTACAGCCACTTTGGAAAACAGTGTGGAGGTTCCTCAAAAAGTTAAAGATAGAACTACCCTGTGACTCAGCAATTGCACTATTAGGTATTTACCCAAAGGATACAAAAATACTGATTAGAAGGGGCACATGCATCCTAATGTTTATAGCTGCACTATCAACAATAGCCAAATTATGGAAAGATCCCAAATGTCCATTGACTGATGAATGGATAAAGAAGATGTGGTGTGTGTGTGTGTGTGTGTGTGTGTGTGTGTGTGTGTGTGTGTTTGTGTATTCCATTATATGTATATTATATGTAATATAACAGAATACTACTCAGCCATCAAAAAGAATAAAATCTTACCACTAGCAATGACATGGATGGAGCTAGATTGTATTATGCAAAGTAAAATAAGTCAGTCAGAGATAGACAAATACCATATGTTTTCACTCATGTATGGAATTTAAGAAACAAAACAGATGAACATAGGGGAAGAGAAGGAAAAATAAAATAAGATAAAAATAGAAAGGAAGGCAAACCATAAGAGATTCTTAACTATAAAGAGCAAACTGAGAGTTGCTGTAGGGGAGGTGGGTGGGAGGATGGGCTAAATGGGTGATGGGTATTAAGGAGGGCATTTGCTGTGATGAGCACTGGGTGTTATATGTAAATGATGAATTACTAAATTCTACACCTGAAAGCAATACTATACTATATGTTACTTAAATTAAATTTAAACAAAATCTTGGAAAGAGAAAACAAACAAACAAAGATAATGTGAATTACATTAAAGCCCTGGGCAAAAAGAGATAGTAAGCCCTGATGACTGTAGGCACATCTGGTCAAAACAATAAATTGCTCAGGTCACTGTGAGAATGGAATCAGTTGAAAAAAATAGCAATATGGCAAAAAGTCTCTGCCACTTGAAGGCTGTCAGGAGCTAGTAGATGAAGATATTAACTTATGATATTCTTATTGTATGCCAGCTATAGTTCTAGATGCTGAGCATAGAGTAATGAAGCAACAACCAAGGTCCTTGTTCTCATTGGGCTTACATCTCCTAGGGAGAAATAGACTATAAACAAGAATAATATTTGATAGTAACAAGTACTGTTCATAGAGATGGGGAAGACTGGGGGAGAACAGATTTTAGGGATGAGATAGAATCAGAATTTCTATTTTAATCATGTTAAATTTAGGGTGCTTAGTAGATACCTGGTTGAAGGTGTATGGGAGGAAACGAGGAGGTATCAAGTTGTCAGCTGAATGTCCAAATCTGGAGCCTAGGGATAAGTCAGAGGAAGAGACATGAATTTTGAGTCATCTGCATACAATTTACTTTGAAGCCATGGGCCTGAAGAGAGTATGGGTAGAGATGAGTGAAGAATAGGGAGTTCATGACCGAGTATGACATCCATGACAGAACATGGGCTCTTGAGATAGATGTCCATGTTCCACTGTGTAAATACCCATTTTTCTTTTATTGTTGTGCATTTTTAGTTAAATGCTGCTGAAATATCCCACCAGTCCCAGTTAGGCTGGAGCATTAAATGGGAAATGATAACTTGTGAGCCCAACAGTGTTGGCAGTTGCCATTAGGGAGGAATTGAGAAGGTGAGAGTGATTTGGCAGATTAAGATAGAAGAGACAGAAAGACAAATACCATATGATTTCACTCATATGTGGAATCTAAAAAAAAACCCAATAACAAAACAACCCAAATGAATAAACAAACCGCAGAATCAGACATGTAAATACAGAGAATAAATAGATGGTTATCAGAGGGGAGAGGGGTAGGAGGATGGGCAACATAGGTGAAAGGGAGTGGAAGATACAGGCTTCCAGTTATAGAATGAATAAATCACAGGAATAAAGGGCACAGCATAGGGAAGCTAGCCAGTGGTACTGTAATAGTGTCAAATGGTGACAGATGGTAGCTACTTTTGTGGTGATGTATAGACTTGTTGAATCACTATGTTGTGCACCTGAAACTAATATAACATTGTGTTACGTTACATTTGCATTTGTAAATGTTACATTTGGGGTCAACTACACTCAAATAAGAGAATGAAGATAGAGAAGCATTTCACAACTTGACTTATACTTCTGGAAATCCTGTCTTTGAGATCAAACTCACAGGACCTGGATATTATTCTATTAAAGAAGACATAACATTTCTTTTTAGCTACACTCAACATGCATTATGTCTCTTTCCTAATTAATATCTATCAATGGTTTCCCATTGCCCTATGTTAAAGCCCAAATTCCTCAACTGAATTTACAAGCCTTCTAAATCTTATTCCTATCACCTCTTTCAGTCTCCTGTAAGCTATTCTGTCATTCTGTCTCTCTCTGTCTCTCTTTCTCCTCAATCTCTCTCTCTCTCTCTCTCTCTTTCTCACACACACACACACACACACACACACACACACACACACACACACCCCACATTGGGATGGGTCTGTGTCTGTCTCTGATTTGTAACCAGGGACTGACTGAGCACATCTCCTGAAAATAGGAAGTACTCAATGAATATTTTTAACAGACAAACAAATGAATTAATAAACTTCTTAAACTAGCTCTGTCAGGCACTCTTTTGTGTATTGGATCAGACTTCCTTCCTGGCTTAGGTTCAAATGTTAGTTCCAAATACAGGACATGCAGTACTATCCCAGTTAGATGTGGAGACAGACTCAGGGAAGCTAAGTGATGTCTGTAAGGTTATGTGGCTGGTAAAGACACATTGGGAGGCACAGTCTGGGTTGGAGACTAGCTCTGAGAGCAAACTGCCTTCCACACTTGTGCATTCCATATGGTGTTCTCCTCTTCCACCTGAGGGTGTGATTCCTATTACCCAGATTCTGAGACTGCTCTTTCTACTCCCAGGAGCTGCTTTAGAGGCATTGAGGGTAGGAATAAAGCTGCAGGAGAGTCACAAACAAAACTGAAGGGCAAATTCAGGAAAGGACTTCTGAAATTTTCTGTAATTTCTTAGACCCCCTGCCTTGGCTCATGCTGTTCCTTCTCTCTGAAATGTCTCTTCTCTCTTCTCAGACCCTGCTTTTTTATATCCTTATAGCATCCTGTCCTTGCTCTCAAATCACACCATCCTTACCATAGGATATTGTATTTGTCACTTTCAGGTTTTTCCTTCACCAGTTGGCTAAATGAAGACACATCTTAACCTTAAGGATTCAGCTAGTTCAAGACTCTTTCAAAGTACAACAGAATCCTAATTAATTAATTAAATGCTATGGGATAAATGCCTAAATAGAAATGTACCAAGAGTGTAGTATAGTATATTGGGTTCTGGAATCTGCCTGGATTCCAATTTTATTTTTACCACTAATTGTCTGTATGATTTCAGGAAGTTAAATAGTCTTCCCAAGTTTTATTTTCCCTATCTACAGAATGGGAATAAAAATAATATATACTTCACAGTGTTACTGAGAAGATTGAATGAGATTAGCTTACAAGGCGTTTGGCACTCTGGCTGGAGCAGGTATTCTGTATATGTTAGCTATGGTGATTATAAGTAGAGAGTTGAGCTCCAAAAGGCAGGAGTGGAGAAATGACGTGTTCAGGAAAGCTTCACAAGGAAGTTGATGCCTTGATTCATTCTCTTTGAATATCCTGAAATTTTTCTGGATAAAGGTGGCATTGTTGAGAAGAGTGTAAGGAGTTCCAGGCACAAGAAACATCAAGTGCAAGGGCATAGAGATATGAGAGAGCAAAGTTTGGGAAGTTTGAAGTAATATTTTGATATGGCTAGAACATAAGGTATGTATGGGGGAGAAGAAAGAGTAAAGCCTAGAGAGGTAAAGGTGAGTGCAAACTCATGAAAAATCTTATTAATATATAAAAGATTAATCCTTGATTTGTATGTATGTATTTATTTTTATGAAATTTATTGTCAAATTGGTTTCCATACAACACTCAGTGCTCATCCCAACAGGTGCCCTCCTCAATGCCCATCACCCACTTTCCCCTCCCTACCCCCCATCAACCCTCAGTTTGATCTCAGTATTTAAGAGTCTCTTGTGGTTTGCCTCCTTCCCTCTCTGTAACTTTCCCCCCCCCCCCCCCCTTCCCCTGTTGATTTGGTAAGTAGTAGGGAGTTATTCATGAGTTGTTTAGCTGGGGAATATCATGCTCAGATACTTGTTTTTGAAACGAATCATTCTTGTATTGGTGCCATGAAGACTGAATTCAGGAATTATCAGTGCTGATGGGATAGGAGGGGTGAGGTGGGATTGGCAAGGCTGACAGTTTGACGAGATAAAGGGTCAAGGGAGAGAGGATGATGCCCAGGTTACTGACTTCAGTAACTTGGGATTTCAAAGAAACAGAATCTAACAGACCTCATGCATTTTGCAGGACCTTAAAAAGGCACTAGACATGCTGTCAGGAGCATTTGCATTTGAGGATGAAATAGTATATATAGAACTGAGTTTTGTATTGAATAGTCCAGACAGCTTTAACTCTGAGTCTGTCATAGTCCATTATTGGTTTTCCGCTATGATGCTTGGTGGGGAAATCACCCAGGAATCATCCCTGCAAACCAAAGAACTTACTCCATCTAGGCTAGAGTGACAATAGGGAACAATCATTGAAATGCTATTTCATTCTGTATTTACACCCGCACAACTCTCATCTGCGTATACACATACTCACACTTTAGCAAAAGGTTAAGTACTCCAGGAGGGTCTGTAGCTGCAGTAATGAATCCCCTGTATCTATACAGTGTTTGTTTGTTTGTTTGTTTATGAAAGAGATATAGAGAAAGAGGGAGAGCTTGCGAGCAGGGGAGGGAGAGAGAAAGAGAGAATCCCAAGCAGGTTCCACACTGTCAGCATAGGGCCCAACTCAGGGCTTGATCCCAGGAATCATGAGATCATGACCTGAGCTGAAACCAAGCGTTGGATGCTTAACCGACTGAACCACCCAGGTGCCCCTATACAGTATTTTTTAGTTCATGTAGCACCTTCACATTGTTTCCCTAATAATTCTCACAACTAGTGTGTGAGAGAGGCAAGAAAATGTTCTATATTACAGATGAGATGGACCCTCAGAGATGCTAAAAGATTTGTTCAGTGTGGTTGAGCTGCTAAGTGATCGAGCTGGTTCTTGCACCAAGTTCTGTTCTATGGAGCCCAAGTTGGAATCCTATCTTTGGAGGCCATTTAGTATTGCATTGTGTCAGTATAATTTCTCAGTCTGTTATTCACCATGTAGCTCAAAGAAATGGTTCTTCTAAAACGTTTCTTTATATTGACTGGAATCTATTGCTATATTTATATTATATCCATAGACAGATATGTAGACACATCTATATATGTCTGAAAGTTATGTGGTATGGTATTTGTAAAAAGTCTTCTGGTTGGAAGTGACAGGAAGAGAATGAAATGTTTCACATAACCGGGCAGTCTAAGGTGGTCAGTGCTCCCTTCAGCAGTGGGTCGATCCAGGGCATTGCATCAATTCTCCCTCTCCTGCCCACTCCCTCTTTTCCCCTGTCCTGCCATCCTTTCATCCCTTTCTCCTTCCATCTCTCACCCCTGTGCTGGCTTCATTTCCAGGCAAAGTCTCTCTCTTTCTCTCTGGTTGTAAAGGTCATTTTGGAAGTAGAAGTTTAGATAGCTCTTAGTGTTTACAATCTCAGCAATAAAGAAACCCTCTCATTTAGCGTCTGTATCAATATTCTCCAAAAACATTGATTGATCCTTCTTGGGTCATGTGCCCTTCTGTGGGAAAGTCTAGTTTGGATAGGGTACCCCAATTTGGCAACTGGGATCAGAAGTCCAATGTTGTGGTGGTGGAAGTCCCTACCCCACTAACTTCCACTCTCACCAAGACCGTGTGGGATGAGAGAGTGTTGTTCCTCAAAGAGAAACTAGGTGCTGCTGCCAAGAGATAGGACATGAAGAAAAACAGGAAAAACACAGAGAGATCAACCAGACTGTTAGGAATTTCATGGATAAGACAGTCTTCGAGAAAGGTAAGGCAATACAGGGCTTCCCTTCCCAGCTTTTCTGGTCTATACTGTGTAACTTTGAGAAGTCACTGTTTTCAGACTTGGTATCCTTAACTGTAAAGTGAGGGGAGAGCTCCTCGCCCATCTACTACTATGGCTTCTGTACAGATCTCAGGGAACCCCCATGTGCTCTGCACACATACAGTGTCCCCTGAGGGGCTTGAGTTCCTCCAGCACCCATCTCATTTCTGCTGCAGTCTTCCTGAGCACAACGCGTGTATGCGGGAAATGTCTGTGGTACAGCTGTGGCATTTCAACAGAGGCCCTGCAGGTTACCCAGAGGAACCTATTCCTAACTGTGGATTTATAAACACTTCAGGGAGAAATATTGGGAGGCAAGGATGCATTTAAGTACCCTTCATGTGATGCCACCCAGTCATTCCTCTGTTTTGCTCCAGAAAACAGCCCAGTGTGGAGGAAAGAGAAGGAGATGTGGAGTCAGAGAATCAGGGTATGTGTCCTATTTAGCCACATATCAGCTATAGGACCTTGGATTGATTGTTAATCTGAGAGTCATTTTTCCTGTCTGGTAAATAATGCCAGTAATACATGCTGTCCTTTCCCCAAAAGTGGCTATCAGGAGCAAATGAAGGCAGAGCCGGTTTGAACTCTCCATCATCTATGTATGGTATGTCCTGTCAGAGCCCTGTCCAGGCCCTCTGTGGGTGGATCCTTTCTATCATATCCGTGCTTCTCTGCTGGTTTTGGTTTGCTTCTGCTGCTAATGGCCTGCACCTACAACTTTTCTCTCCGTGGATTGCCACTTTGCTGAGTGCTGGCAGTGTCCTTAACCAACCTTTGGAGGCCCTTTACCAATGACTGGTATGTCAGCCCAGCTCCCTTGCTCTGCTTGGTGTGACCCTGAGACCAAATCAACCCTGTAGTGCTCCCTTCTTGGATCAGGACTTTGTCTCAAAATCCCCCTTCCCCCTTGCTTGTTTCCTTTCTCTTCCCTCTCCTATTTCTCTCACACAACTACTGGCTTCTCTTGGGAGTTCCTCCTTCACAGATTACTTGCACATAATGCTCATCTCAAGATGAAGGAAATTCATCTAGGACAACTTAGTAATGTCTAACCTTAGGGAAAGTGACTGATTAAAGGAACTTTACTTTCTTCATCTGGGAAAGGAAAATGGTAACATCTACCAGACATATGTTATTGAAACACAGTAGGTATTCAGTAAATGGTAACAGTTATTTTTAAGCACCTTGTGAGACCTTCTGCAAGTAATAAATGCTAGGTAACTTTTTATTTTATGATATATGAGGGTGGTCCAGACTGATCAGTTCAAACTGGCCTTGGAGTCCAGCTTTCTATGCAGCTGAATATTTCTTTACTATAAAATTCCAGGATCCATCCCTTGTCCATTATATGGTTCCACTGCCCGCTCTTGCCCTGCCTCCAGGGTTGTGCTTCTGGTCTCTCTCTGGTAGGTCCCTTGAGGAAGGGCCTCTTTGAGCCATTTGTGGAAATAGCATTTGCTTCAGTGAGCAGGGATCTCCCTTCCCTCATTCCCAGATTAAATGCCTGCTGCAGTTTTGCAAGTGAGCATTGACCAGGCACATTTATTGCTGTAGATGAACTGTGGCAGGCCAGCTGGGGATTGCCAGGCGGCGAAGGCTCCCACGTGCACAAAGCACTCAGACCCTTTGGCTCCAATTTGCTTCTGGCTCGTGGGGAAATTGTAACGAGAATGTGAGTGACTGGTTGAACACAGAGGGAGTTCCAGGCGGAAGGACTGGAGAAAGCTTTGTCTGATCAAACAGTGTGTGTTGCCACCCTGTTCAAGGCAGGAAGGTTAGACAATTTGCCCTGTTCACTCAGCTCTGCACCTTGGCTGCCAAACACCCATGCTTGCTCGGGGCTATGACGAGCCCTTTCTGTAGCTCTGTGTAGGAAGTGACAGCTGCCTGAAAAACATCAGGGAAAAGAGCGGAGGATTTCTCTCAAGGAAGTGAGCAGAGTTTGAAAGCTGTGCGCTTGCTATGATTAAAAAAGAAAGAAAACAAGAATAGAGCACATTAAGGCAGAAAGGAGTCTAAGATCATGCAATCTGATTACACACGTTACAGACAAAGAAACTGGTGCCCACAGAGGAAAAGGTTTTGCCCCAAAGTCACCTAGCTAGTTAGTGTCAGAGAAAAGTTTAGAACCCAAATCTAGACAAATGGGCAAGTAATTTTTCCATCACACCCTTCTACTTGTTACTTCTTTCATTTTAGTTCTCTTTCTGCTGTCCAGTTAAGTAATATTTTACTATTCAGAATATATAATTTAAGTTGCCACTATGTCCTGGCAGCACGGAGACAATCTTCTATAATTTTTACAATGATCTTATGAGTAGACGTTGTTACCCTTGGTGATATTGTGAGAGAAGACACAACTTGTCCAGGGTCACACAACTAGTAAGTAGATAACTGCTTTCTCTCTGATTAGAGAATCACACACACTTTCCAAGATATGGTACTCCCTCTTATGATTGCTTTCTGAGGTCTATCAGAATTATGGATAAATATTTGGGAGACAGGAGAGGAAATAGATGGAGCTAGATAGGACAAGGCTGGCATGATGCAGTTGAGAAAGTGGTGGCTTCAGGGACTTTGGGTTCCCTCCTGGCCAGAACAAATATGTCAGTGGGATGCTTTAGAATGATGGCATGAATGTATGATCCTTTGTTTCAGGCTTAAAGTAGATTTATAAAACTTAAAAAAAATCTTATCTATAGTTTCTGCATAAGAAAAGACAGGCTGAGTGGTACAGGGGAAAACATTTAATACATTGGCTTCTATTCTTACAGATCATGAGGTCATGGTAGTTTTGAACTTTGGAATAAGAGAAGAAAATCAATTTAATCTCTTCTAACAAAAAAGCTTGTTGTCCCATTCAAAAGAAAGTTGGCAAATCTTACATTCAGAATGTGATTTTATTTCCAGAATGTATTTGAAAAAAATTTTTTTAAACGTTTATTTATTTTTGAGACAGAGAGCATTAATGGGGGAGGGTGAGAGAGAGAGGGAGACACAGAATCTGAAGCAGGCTCCAGGCTCTGAGCTGTCAGCACAGAGCCCGATGCAGGGCTTGAACTCACAGACCGTGACATCATGACCTGAGCTGAAGTTGGATGCTTAACCGACTGAGCCACCCAGGCACCCCTATTTCCAGAATGTATTAAGTATGACAGCAGACAGAATGCTTTTCTCTAATGATCACTGTTATAAGCCAGTATGCATAAACAGTACCTGTACCTCATGCAGTCCTTTGATGATGTATAAAATAGGCATTGTACAGAATGAAATAGTTGCCATTCTTGGAAAACATGGATCCTTGATATACCAAATTGCCCTGTGGATGAGGGAGAAAATCAATAGTCAGAATAAAGATGAAAGTGGCTTCAACACATTTTTAATAGTTGTGACAAAAAGCCTTTTATTTACATTAGTTCATATTTTTCATTTTGTTTTTTAAAATTTATTTATTTTGAGAGAGAGTGAGAGAGCATGGGTGCACGAGTGGGGGAGGGGCAGAGGAAGAGAGAGAGAGAGAGAGAGAGAGAGAGAGAGGGAAAGAAAGAGAACCCCAAGCAGGCTCCATGTTTAGCATGTACCCCGACTCTGGACTCGATCTCATGGTCATGAGATCATAACCTGAGCAAACCTGGGTGACTGAGCCACCCAGGTGCCCCTATATTTTTCATTTAAAATGTTAGAACCAAAATCTTAAAAAGAAGAAAAAACACTCATAATACTTGCACAATGTATCACTTTTAGAATTTTGGTTTGTGTGGTTCCAATCTTTTCCTGTCTGCTTGTTTTCTTATATAATTGTAATCTTATATACAGTTTCATTCACTGTTTTTTTCCAATGAAAATATCTGAAGCATTTCCTAGGTTATTATATAGTTTCCAAAATGGTGACATTAATGGGTGCTATATTTATTGGGTGGATAGAGTGTAATTTATAACCTCTTTGCTACTGTAGAAGATTTAGGTTGTTGCTGTGAATGGTATTAATCTTGCATTGGCTTATCCCTTTTAACCAGATAGTATAATTAATTACACTAATAAATGTCTTGATTTTAAACCATCCTTGTATTCCTGATATAGTTTATACTCTGTTGTAATGTATTCTGAATTCCATTTGCCACAGTTTTATTTAGAATTTTTATATCCATATTTATAAATATGATTTGTTTAAGCAGACATATCACCAGGGTATCCTGTTTCTGAAAGCTCATGTTTCCCTTCTCAGGCAGATCTGGTTTTGGATCACCAACTTCAAAACTTTATAAACTTTAACAAATTATGTAGCCTTTTAAAAATCTGTTATTGTATTTGTATTTGGTTGTGTATTTTGAAAGTAGCACTCAAGAGATATGATACTTACCAGTGATTAAGTACTCAATTCTGAAAGGTAATTTTAATGTTATAGCACTGGATAGGTTAAGGTTATCGTAAATTCAGATAGATCAGATATCAGATATTTAAGATTGTGACATTTTCTCTATTTCCCTATGTTTTAAATAACCAACCTTTCAAAGTTGGCAGAATGAGTCATGTGGATTATTGCAAATGTGTGAGAAGGGGTAGGCAAACTATTACCGGTAAGTACAAGTTGGTGGATCCTAAAGCCTGATCTGCTGTTTGCTGGCTGATAGGAAGGATTACCAGGCCTGCCCACCTGGACAAAACCCGCTTGCACAGGTGATTCTCATGTGCATTTCAGGCAAACACAGTTGTAGTGGAAAGAGAATCATAGACATTTTTGGTCACATTGGGCTTCCTGTTATTTGTTGATCTCAGGAAAATTCCTTAACCTTTCTGGACCTCAATTTTGTCATCTTTAGTAAAGGTTAAATACTTCTACTACAGGGTTACAAGTTCTTTCATATAGTAAGTGCTCAATAAATGACAGCCATTATTATTATTATTATATTATTCTTTTGATAGTGAGACACTTCCCCTTATATGTGAATGTTTCTGTGGTTGAGCTGCATCTCAAAATTATGATAAAAAATGGTCAGTTGCTAGGTAGAAGAGTTTGTTACTGGATGGTTACATTGCCTTAGATGTATGAACTTTTCCATAGGTGGAGGTTATTTGATCACATGATTGTTAACTCAGTTGAATTATTTGCATCAATGTCACAACTTGGGGTGTTGCATTTTAGCTTAAATTTGGATCTCTTAAAAATATTGCATTGTAATGCAGCATTTAGATGAAAAAATTTTATTATGTTTCTACAAGAATGACTGACACATGCCAGGCAATGGAATGAAAAGAAATAGAAATTGCCAAATTTCTCAGAAAAGACCACAAAAATGTTACGGTGGGAAGTTGGGGTGATCAATTTATGTGTCTGAACTACTGTCATTTAGTGCTAAACAGCTTTCTTTCTCAAAAGCAGTTGGCTGACTTTCAAAAGAGACTGGCTAACTTTCAGGACATTCCTTCAGTTAAGAAAAAGGATAAAGCTCCAAGGGCATGCTAACGAAACGCCAATATTCTTCTGTATGCCTGAAAATAGCACTGTTAATCCTAAAGGTATGAAAAGGCCACTATCATGAGCATAGTTTATGCAAATCCCAAACTTATGCTCCAAACTTGATTAGGACACTGAAGAAAAAAGTATGGATAAATATAGATTATTGTTAAATATATAAATGTGAATATTTATATGGTTCTTTCCACCTATTCCAAAGCTGTAATAAATTGGTGTGGCTTACAGCAGATAGCATATTAGAACTTAGTATGGTGTGACAGTATGTAATATTGTGATTTATAAGAAATATATATTTGATCTTACTCTCCTTTCAGGCACAGGTCTCCAAAAACCCCTGAAATTTCTTGAGTGATGAGAATGATAAAAGTGTCGTTTGTTATGTTGATGAGATGACTTTTGGAAAGCCCCTTGATCACGTAAGGATGGGGGCTGGTCACCAGAGGAACAAATCTTGTGATTAAAGGTTTGGAACCTTTAGTCCTATCCCCCTCACCTCAGGAGAGCGGAGAGTGGCTGGTGGTTGAATCAGTCACCACTGGCCAATACTTTAATCAGTCATACCTATGTAGTGATGCCTCCATAAAAAACCCATAAAACAGTGTTTGGAGAGCTTCTGGGTTGGTGAACACATGGATTTAGGGGGAGTAGTCCACATGAAAGCTCCGTACCCTTTTCCCATAACTTGCCCTGTTCCTGAGTTACATCCTTTTATAACAAACAGGTGATCTAATATACAAACAGGTTTTCTGAGTTCTGTGAGCTGCTCTAGCAAGTTAATTGGACCCAAGGAGGGTATTGTGGGAACCACATAGGCTTGTAATTGGCATCCTGAGTTGTTGGAACCTCCCATCTATAGCTGGTTGGTCAGAAGTACAGTTAACAGCCTGGGTTTGGGACTGGCATTTAATGTGGGGAGAGGGCAGTTCTTGTGGGACTAAGCTCTCAACCTTTAGACTCTAATGCTTTCTCAAGGTAGACAGTGTAAGAATTGAGCTGAATTATAGGACACCCAGCTGGTATCCTGACAATTGCTTGTTGGTTTGGGGACCTTCTCTCTCCACCCGCCACACTGGAATTGGTGATCAGAACACCCATTTACAGGGTAAGTAGCTGATTACTTTAGCATTTGTACCTGGACCTCTGTAGCAGGCTAGACTAATTTTGCTGCACAACAATTTGCTATTTTTTACTTTCTTGTAAACCTGGGTTTTGTCCACATAGGAAGTCTTGGTGTTTTTTGTTTTGTTTTATTTTGTTTGTTTGCTTTTGCTGCTTTAAAGAGGTAACAGAAGTGGAGAGTTATTCATGCTAGCTAGCACTACAAATTCAAGTGAGCTTCTTGATCTTCTTGAATTTTTGTAGAGTTGTAGACATGTACGATGTTAACATAAAACATAAATAGTAATAAATGTTCACATTGTTTGATGGCTTCCCTCTCCTGAAATGCTAGTCATGCATACAGTCCCTGGGGTAATCCTATTCAGAAACCACAGGCTCTTTAAGGAGCTCTGGCTGTCAGTTCTAGCTTTGCAATCCCTGAGGAGGGTTTTCTGCCTAAACTTTAAGAAGAGCCCGAGGAATATGGCATAAACAGCCACTCCGTATTGTATTCTATAACACTTATGGTCATAGAAACATTAGACATTAAGAGTAAGAGTGGTTTTGTTTGCTTGCCTGTTTTACTTTTCTGACCTGATCAATGCTCCAACCAGAGAGGGGCTGGATAAAGATGTTGGGGTTACTCCATTAGACGATGTTTTCTTAATGACCTCTGTTGGAATCCTTTATGTTGGGGCCCTAAACAAAGAATTTATCTTCTAAGAGTTTAACATACACTGAAATGAATTATACTCAATGTGTTTGTTGCTAAATAAATGTGATTGTGTGTTCATAGTTCTCTAAAACTAGAAAATGTAAATATAAAGGAGTACCTACAATGGTCTTCCTCACTATTGATTATAGTATTAGGAGGGTCCTTAGCACTGAGTTGTTTGTTTGTTTGTTTGTTTGTTTGTTTTATCCCCTGATATGCCACTTCTACCTTCGTTATATTGATTCTACACTTCTGTACTGGTGAGGCACTTGCCCATACCAGGCAACTGTGGTCTGCTCACATCTTATGCGGCGATACCAATGGTAGAGGATGTTTTGTCTCATTGACAATCATGGAGGTACAGGACAAAGAGTACAAAGAGTATCAGAGGTATAGTCAGACCTATATTTTAATCTCCCCTTCTGTCATGTATTGCATGTGGGATACTGGAAAAATACCTAAACTTCGAGAGCCTTAGTTTCCTTACCTGTGAAATGGCGTTAATGCCATCTACTTTATGAATTTGCTGTGACTGTTAAAGTAATTTACTTAAAAGCACTTTGCCTGGCACGTGGTGCATGGCACAAATAAATACTAACTTTCCTTCCATTGTATCATTCCTTTCTTCTCAGTCAATACTAAATAAAATTCATTCTCCAGAGCGAGAGTTCAGAAAGTGTGGTCCCCAGAGCAGCAGCAGCAGCAGCAGCAGCATTAGCTCAAGGCTGTTAGAAATGCAAATTCATGGGCCCCATCACAGACTCCTGAATCAGAAATTTTGCAAGTGGAGCGAAGAAATCTGTGAACTCCTCCAGGTGATTCTGGTACATGGTAAAGTCTGAGAACTACTGCCCTGAAGTATAGGTTTCCTGTGTAAACTAGAGTCCAGCAATTTTGTTTCCATAGTTCTCGTTACACCTGAACAAATCTGAACATTGCACAAGTTATGAGAGTCCAGTTCACTAGTCTTATGCCCAATAATGTCCTTTGTTTTTCCTCTTGTCCTGGAGAGAGATAGGATTGAGAGGGCAAGGAGCAATAATGGTGGCTTATTCCAAGATGGAAAATCAGCACTGAGTGAAAATTCTTTTTGTACTACTTCTTCAGCAGTGCCTGGACCACAATTGGCTTTCTAGGCATTGTCAGTCTTTAATTTCTGCCAATATAATACGGATGAGATTGCATATATTTCTGGGCTTATGTTTTCCTTATTCAGTTGTAGATTGGCCAGTTGTTTGCACTTTTATGAAATGCTGGTTATGTCTGTTAGTCATTTTTTTTCTATAAGAGGGCTTAGTTTTTTCTTTTTTCCACCTTTATTGGGATATAGTTGACATATAACCGTGTGTAAATTTAAGGTGTACAGTATGTTGATTTGATGTTTTTATATATTGCAAAATGATTACCATCATAGTGTTAGCTAACATCTTTGTCATACCATATTGTTGCCATTTCCTCTTTGTGGGGAGAACATTTAAGATCTCTATGAGAAACTTTGAAGTATATAATACAGTATTATTGAGTATAGCCACCATGCTTGCATTAGAATCCCAGAACTTTTTCATTTTATAACCAAGAGTTTGTAACTTTTCACCAATATCTCTCCATTTCTCTCACTCACCCACCTCCTGATAACCACTACAGTAGTCTCAGTTTCTTGGAGTTTGGCTTTTTTAGATTCCACATATAAGTCAAAACATATACTATTTGTCTTTGACTTATCTCACTTAGCATAATACCCTCAGGATCTATCCATCTTGTCACAAATTGGAGGACTTCCTTCCTTCTCTAGTGGTTGAATAATATTACATTGCATATGTATATATCACATATATAATACCTGGTTTCATTGAAATGTCTTTCTGTGTATTCTTACAGAACATTGAGTTTTCTTACAACAGCTATTTTGAATTCTTTTTTTAAAAGTTTATTTATTTTGAAAGAGAAAATCCATGAGTGGGGGAGAGAGAGGCAGAGAGAGGAGAGGGAGAGAATCTCAAGCAAGCTCAGCACTGCCAGTACAGAGCCTGAAGCGGGGCTCGAACTCATCAACCATGAGATCATGACCTGAGCCAATGTTGGTCACTTAACTGACTGAGCTAACCAGGCACCCCAGAATTCTTTATCAGGTAAATTGTAGATTTCCTTGTCTTTGGGTTCAGTTACCAGAAGATTATGTGATCCTTTGGTGGTGTTACATTTTCTTGATTTTTCATGTTCCTTTGAGTTTCATGTTGCTGCCTTCATATTTGAAGCGGCAGTCACCTAGTCTAGTTTTTACTGACTTCTGGGAAGAAATAGACTCCATCTGCCCTGCTAGAGATTTTGAGGTTTTCTCAGACTTCCTGTGGATACACCTGCTTTAGGTTTCTTCCTCCCTCTTGTGGCAGAATTTTTAAAGCTTTATTTATGCCTTCTCTGGATCTTGAAAGGCGCCAAGCCCAGCAGTGACAGCCTCTCTTTTTTTTCTGCCATAGATAGCGCTACAGCTCCATTGTGTGGTCTCTCCCTGGACCACAGGTTAGGGCTTGCTTTCCCAGGACTCACTTGCCATCTTCCAAAGCTTGCCCTCACTCCCACCTACAGGAAGATGCCCTGGTAAACAGCCACACAGTGGGTGTGTGTGGTTGAGGCATTGGAGGGGCTGGAAGCATCTTTGGGTTAGTTGGAGGATCCATAGGTGGGGCTCTACCAGCAGATCATGGGAGGGCTTCTTGATGGAGCCCTTTTAGTCCCTTTCATGCTCTCTGAGAGTTCTGTGTACTTTTCCAGATTTGTCCAGCCTTCCAGTCATGGAGCCCTTGATTTAGTTCTCCATGGAGCTAGAGAAAAATGAGCCTCTTTGGTGACACCTGCACAGTGGGGGAAGCCAGGCACACTCACTCACCATTTCTCCCTTTCTCTTAGGGGACCTCATGAGGGAAATCTCTCTGAGCCCTAAACTGTGCTGCCTAGGGGGAGGGGTGACACAGGTAAAGTGTAATGGTTTTCTTACTCCAGTGCATCCAAACTTGTATTTTTTACTCCCTGCAAGTGTTGAATCTTCTCCAGAAACCTGGACTTCCATAAAGGCTGTCTTGTGTGTTGGCGATTGTCTCAGTTAGTGTTCCTTAGGGATTCCAGGACCAGGATGGAGAGGGGCTAGAGGTCGTTCACAGGTCACTTCATGGTCAATAGCCCAACTGAGGTCTGTTTTCCTATGACCTGTGGCACAGGCAGGTGGGCACAGGTGGGTGGGACTGCTCCCAGATCCTGTAGCCTTTGGTGCTAAATCCCACACCTCCTACAGAGGTACTTTTGTTTGTTGATGGATGGGAAATATTTAGGGAGGCAAAAATGAGGGAGACCCTATACTGCCATGATGCCTATGTCATTCTCTGCTTAGTATTTTCTTAATGATTCATAGGAACTCTATATTAAGTTCAACCAAATGAGTTGTCAATGTTTGACCATTTTTTCACCACTAACATAATAATGGTTTTATATGGTTCAACTTAATATATTCTGGAAAAAGAATTCTGTTTTGTTAAAAAAATTTTTTTCAAATGTTTATTTATATTTGAGAGAGAGAGAGAGAGAGACAGACAGACAGACAGTGTGTGAGTACAGGAAGGGCACAGAGACAGAGACAGAATCTGAAGCAGGCTCTAGGCTCTAAGCTGTCAGCACAGAGCCCAACGTGGGGCTGGGCTCAAACTCACAAGCCCATCGGTGAGATAATGACCTGAGCCAAAGTTGGGTGCTTAATGACTGAGCCACGCAGGCACCGCATGAATTCTGTTTTGTTTTATATATTTTCTTCCAGTTTATGGTTTATCTTTTCATTTTCTTCATGTCTTCTTTTGATAGAAAGGTGTTTTAAATTATAATATAATCAAATTTATTAATACTATTCTATAAGATTTTGTAGTTTCTGTGGCTCAAGGAATTCTTTACTATACTTTTCCCACTGATTTGTAATGTCAACTTTATTATATATGTTTCCACATAGTGTACTTGGATAATTATTCTTACTTTTTGTTCTTCCACATATATTTTAGAATTAGCTTGTCAAATTAGATGAAAAGCTTGTTGAGATTCGATTAGAATTTGGCATTTTAATTTTGGAGAAAATTGACTTTACAGTACTGAATCTAATTAAAAGTTTAGCTAAATTCCGTTTCTCTAGAATTAGTAGATCTTTATTCTGCAAATTGGTCTGAAGATTCTTTTGGGTTTTCTAAGTAGATATTCATATCAACTACAAAGTATGATAGTTTCATTTCTTTCATTTGTTTTAAAATTTTTTTTTAACGTTTATTTATTTTTGAGACAGAGACAGAGCATGAACGGGGGAGGGTCAGAGAGAGAGGGAGACACAGAATCGGAAGCAGGCTCCAGGCTCTGGGCCATCATCAGCCCAGAGCCTGACGTGGGGCTTGAACTCATGGACCGTGAGATCGTGACCTGAGCTGAAGTCGGATGCTTAACCAACTGAGCCACCCAGGCGCCCCTCATTTCTTTCATTTTAATGCAAGGCTTACATATATTCTTTCCCCCTCCTTATATCACTATTCTGGATATTAGCTCAAGTGCAATATTAGAGAGAAACTGCAATAATGGGCATCCTTATGTCCTTGATTTTAAAGGAGGGCTCATTTATTTATTTTTAAATTTTGTTTTTAACATTTATTTATTTTTGAGACAGAGAGAGAGCATGAACAGGGGAGGGTCAGAGAAAGAGGGAGAAACAGAATCTGAAACAGGCTCCAGGCTCTGAGCTGTCAGCACAGAGCCCGACGCGGGGCTCGGACCCACAGACCGCGAGATCATGACCTGAGCTGAAGTCGGGCGCTTAACCGACTGAGCCACCCAGGCGCCCCAAGGAGGGCTCATTTAAAATTTTACCTTTGAGTATGTCTGCTGCATGGTTGTTTATCAATTTAAGGAAATTTTCTTTAATTCTTAATTTGCTGAGAGTTTTAGTCAAAAAGGAATATTGAATTTAGTTAAAATTTTGTTCTGTATATATTTAGATTGATGAAGTTTACCTGGTGAGGTTCCAGAGCCAAAGGCCAAAAAAGAATTCTTGAGATCTCCTTGGTGCAAAAAAGTGGTTTTATTAAAGTGTTGGGACAGGACCCGTGGGCAGAAAGAGCTGTACTGAGGTTGTGATGAGTGACTGGTTATATACTTGGCAGCTGGGAGAGGGTAAGGAAAAAGGGAGGTTTCCAAAAAGACTTTCATCTGCTAAAGAGCCGTCAAAAGATACTGGAGGCCTTCCTATTGTTGAACTAAAGTTATTTTTCCCTTTAGAAGGGCATTAACATTAAGACGCTAGGGAGTTTGCAATATTATACTGTATTTGCCTCAAGTATTTGTCAATGGGATGCAGGTTAAAAGGAAACTTAATTTTATCTACCATTTCCTTCTGCCTTTGTTCCCCAAATCACTTTGGGGGTAGGGTGATGTTAGGGCTCCAGGAAACTGAGTTTATGGGTTTCTGGAGGTTAGGCTATTGATAAGATTGCCTTTTTTCCCCTGTAATTTCCTAAAACATGGTAAACTGATGGAGACTCATGTCCTGCATGACTGTGATCTCTATCACTTAACCATTTGTTTTTCCCCTTTCCTTTGTTCTTGGGCAGCCAGGAGTGCCCAAGGAATGTCACAGATATCCTACTTGGGGAGGGGGATTGTTAGCTTGTGCTTTGCTCTCAGCTTGCCTTTTGCTCCCTCATCAAAATGATCATACTTTTTTTTTTTGTTTGTTTTGTTTTTCCTTTCTGGAATATTGTATTTGGTGAATTACATTAAGAGATTTTTTCATTCCTAGAACAAATGAAACTTAGGCATGCTGTTATTTTTAGACCACTTTGTAAATTGATGCATTAGGTCTGCTAATTTTCTCTAATTCTTTTTTTGTTTGTTTCCTATTCCATTCTAATGTTCTCTTTTTTAAAAATTGAGGTATAATTGACATATAATGTTATATTTGTTTCAGGTGTACAACACAATGATTCAATATTTATATATATTACAAAATATTCACCATAGTAAGTGTAGTTAACATCTGTCACCAAATACAGTTACAGATTTTTTTCCTTTGATGAGAACTTTTAAGATTCACTCTTTCAGTAACTTTTAAATATGCAATATTGTATTATTAACTGCAGTCACAAGGCTGTACATTATATCCCTAGGACTCATTTATTTTATAACTGTAAGCTTGTATCTTTTGGGTCCCTTCACCCATTTTGCCCACCCCTAATTCTCTCCCTCTGGCAACTACCAATCTGTTCTCTGTATCTATGGGCTTTTTTTTTTTTTTTTAAGATTCTACACATAAGTGAGATCTTTGTATTTCTCTGTCTCACTTATTTCACTTCGCATAATACCCTCAAGATCCATCCATTCATGTTGTCACAAATAGCAAGATTTCATTCTTTTCAATGGCTGAATAATATTCTATTGTATGGATATGTATATATATGCACATAGACATATACATGTCACATTTTCTTTATTGATGGACACAGGTTATTTCTGTGTTTTGACTACTGTAAATAATGCTGCAATTAACATCAAATTAGTGTTTTTATTTCCTTTGTATAAATATGCAGAAGTAGGATTGCTATATCATCTGGAAGTTCTATTTTTAATTTTTGGGGGAACTCCCATACTGCTTTCCATAGTGGCTGTACCAATTTACATTCCCATCAACAGTGCACAAGGGTTCCCTTTTCTCTACATCTTTGCCAACACTTATTATCTCTTGTCTTTTTGGTAATACTCATTCTAACTGGAATGAGGTGACATCTCATTTGGTTTGACTTGCAACTGTTTTCTTTCTCTTAGTTTTACTTTTAGTATATTGCCATATATTTTAAATATAATAGATATGTTTCTTTAGATGTTTATCTGATGACTCCAATAGCTAGAATTGATTTTGAGATTTCTGTTGGATTCGGGTGTGTCTGACAACCTAGTCCCAGCTCCTAATTCCGGTGGTGGTTGTCACTTAGTGGTCTTCTCTAGTCCATTATCAATCAGAATCTTGTTCAATCATGAAAATTCATGTCAAAATTTTCTCCTTTGTAAGGCCTTACGGATTCTTGTGACTAGAAGTAATTAGTTTTTTTTTTTTTTTAATGCTTCTACTGCATCTTATTGGTATTTCAATTTGGCCCTTAATTATTTCTTCTTTGTTTATATGTCATTTTCCACATAGTTTGTGAGGCCCTTGAGAGCAGAGATGACACTTCCTCAGTTTTGTACTTGCAGTACCAATCTGGTTCCTTTCCTAGAGGGACAGAACTGGATAATTGGAGAAGAAAAAAAAAAAAAAAAACTATATCCAGCCAATGTTTGACACTAGCCTTTACTGACTGTGTGACCTTGGCCTAATTACTTAATGTCCTTAAACTTGGGCTTCATCATTTCTAAATTAGGCATTATAATGGACTGTTTTCTCATGAACTCTAAGGCTGGATTAAATGAAGTAGTGTGTATAAAATGACTGGCACATAGCAGACATTCACTACATATTTGAATACATATGAATTGACCTAGTAGAGGAATCTATTTTTAATGATAATTCTGGTAGATCATTTGGAAATCATGCTAAAAGTTAAAATTTTTCTTCAGAGTCACAAGTAAAGGAAGCTGATCCCAGCGTATACTGTGAAAGAAATATCAGCTTCAGGCTATTTGGAAAGGATTCTTTGCAAAGTAGTGTCTCAGGTGCTGCTGGAGTTAATAATTATACTGCTTCTCTCTGGATGATAATCCTTTTATCATGGTAGTTTTTATGCAGGAGACACAAGAAGCCTGGTTGGTGATTCTGTACAGAGTTCCATTCCATTGGGACATCAAGAACTTGTCATAAAGTGTCAGTTATCTCCTGGCACATCCTTAGGTTCTCAGAGAAGGTTAAGGAGTTAGCGCTTGTTCTGCTGATTTTGGAACATTATTTTGACCAGGAATCCTAACATCATTGACTATTAGATATAGAAAAGGCATGTTCATACATTTACATAAGGCATGGTTTATTTGATTGACACTTATGTCAAGAAGAAATGATTTAAAATTTGGAAGTGTAGCTTAGGGAAAATATGATACCAACACTCCCTTTCTTAAAATTTTTCGATATCTCCCAATGGCTAGCAAATATAGTCAAAATTTAAATTATAACATGACTCATCATACCCTACCTCACCAAACTCTTCTCTCACTGTTTCTTCTCACATGATCTATGTTCCTACATTTCCACATAGTGTGCTGACCCCTAGAAATGGCCATCACTTTGCTGTCTGAGTCTTTACTCAAACAGAATTCTCACTTTGAATGTTCCAGTTCAACCCATTATTCTATACTCAGCTCAAATGTAACCTTTTCCAGGTAGTCTTCCTTGACCAACAACTAACAGTTAATGCTTCATTTAATTATTGAATTAAAAAAAAATATTTGTAGTGCTACTATATACCAGCCATTGAGCTGGGATCCAAATCTGATTACTTTCAGTAATCTAATCCTGTTTAGAGATCAGAAAGACAGTAATATTACTCCGGAAGCTGTTATAATAGTTAAAGTTAAAATAATTCATGCAGGTGCATTATTCCTATTATGATAGGAAAAGAGGATGAAATAGGCAGAGAGGGAAAGGATAGAACCTGAGGTCCCTGGAGGGGAAAAAACATATCTTGGATCAATGCTGGGAATGTCTGACCATAGCAAACCCCCTCAAGCGTAAGGTTCCTCTTAAGAATGTAACAGATCCCACCTATTCTCCCTCAGGTTTCCCCTCAGAGATTTTAGAAAAGACCTAAATGGCCACAGACCACCCCTCATATAATGGAAGCGACCCAATCAGGAATGGAGAACCCAGCACCTAGCACCATCAGGCCAATAAGGGGGGAACCTGAGAAGGAACAAGGAGGAAGGGATGGGGAGGGAGGCCTGACCAGAACCTTATAAAACAAGGACCCTTGCCTATAGTCTTGGGTCATTCACTTTCAAATGTCCCCTCTCTGTAAAGAAAGCTTTCCTACTATTCTTCCTTTCTAATCTTATATTCTAATAAACTTTTGCCTGCTGCTCATTTTGTGTCCCCCTCTTCATTCTTCAAATTGGCAAGACAACAAATCCCAGGTATTGTGGTAAAAAAATCCTGCAATACTTCGAGAGTATGAAGCTGTTCTCTTGAGCAGAACATTGACCTATGACTTCATCAATCTGGTCTTTCTCCAAGGAGGTAGTTTAGATTTATTCACAGCATGGTGTCTGAGTTCTAAAAGGGTTGTCCTAAGAAAGCAAAGAGAAAGGTTCTGACATTTCTTGTAAGGGGAAGTCACATGGCATCATTTCCATTGTTCTCTATTGTCAGGTAGTTACAAAGATCTATCCATGTTCCAAGAAGTGAATGTGGACCTTGCTACTTAATGAAAAGAGTGCCAGAGTCACATTTTAACAAGTGCATGTGGGCTGGGAGATACTGTGGTGGCTATTTTGGAAAGCAAAAACTGCCTTATTACCCTATGTTATCTTCTGTTTACTTACCCATTGTACTCAATAGGGAAATCCTTATAACACAAAGGGTTTATGAATTTGTCTCAAATCTATAAGTACTGGGGTTGTTAAGTGGGTTGTATCCTATTTTGGAGGTGGGCTTGGGGGAGAAGACTCTTGAGGGATGAGATGGGTGGTAGCAGCCTAGAGAGAAGGAAGAAACTGGAGTAGTTGGCGCATGGGACAGAGAGAAGGAAGAATTGGAGCCAGCCCAGACCTGACTGGGGTTTTCTATTGAGGGCTGACATACTAAGCCTTGTTTATCTTAATTTAGTTGTGAATAATTAATTGCATGGTAAAGAAATAATGAATTTTTGCTTAAGCTTTATTTGTTAAGCTTAAATAATCAATTTGAATAAATAAATAATTAAAGCTTAAGCCTTATTGATTAAGTTTTATTTATGCTTGAGTGTGAGTGGGCTTAAGTCAGATTGCTTGTGACAGTAATGTAATAGTTTCTAATGAGAGCATAGTAGCACAAAAGGGTGAAGGAAGCATTTACGCCAGGGAATTTGGGGGGGAGTCGTGACCTAGAAGCAGAGGATAATATTTTGAACCTTTGAGCCCATTATTCAATCTTTTAGCATTTTTGTTGCTAAAGATGCAGTAATACCACTTATGAGTCCAAAATTTGTTCATGAAAACCTGAGTTTTTAATTCGCTTGTCAATACTTGATCGCTGAGTGAGTTCAGAAAAATTATTGGCTTTGAGAAGCCTCAGTTACCTTTTCAACAAAATGGGAATAATAATAGTATCTCTCTCTAGGGGTTGTTATTGAGGATTAAATAAGACTGTGTCATAAAGGTCATATTGAGCATTTGTTTTGCATTCAGCATTATATAGTTTTTCTCCTTTATAATTTTATAGCAGGTGGTCCAGGGGTTCTTTGTCATCCTCCAGGTGGAACTCTTACTCTGGGAGATAGTTTTCATGCAGATTAAAAAAAAGAGAGATGTGTGAGCAGAAGCCTTTGTGAGAGGAATTGCTTTGGTCAATGAGTGGTTAGAAGGATTCCAGTCCTAATTACCCAAATGTGTACAAGGACCCTCCAGTGTACTCAAGTGCTTCTTGGCGCGTCACATAATTTGGAGTGCCAGACGGTTATGCTGCTTGCATTGTGATGAGAATGGAGACAGTGGGTATACCTAATAGTCTTTAGATTTCTGCTCTCAGTTAGTTGAAACTTTAAACCTCTGGACTTTCTTGTGGGCTCAGCACAAACCAATTTCAACTGGCACAGGTATCCCAAAAGTAAGACTGGAGAGAAAGGTGGGGTCAGAGAAGGTGCAGGGACTTTCTTCTCTTCACTAGCTGTGTGATTCTCAGCAAATAGCTGTACTTTTGTGAGTCTGTTTGCTGCTCTGTAAAATGAGGATATCAATGCCTTCCTCATAGGATTGCTGTGGGATTAAATAAATAATGGACCAGCACAGGGCTTGGGGCATGGGGCATGGGGCATGGGGCATGGTAAGGCTCAATCAATGTCATTTTCCCTTAGTTTCCCATTCTCTTGTAGGACAGTCATCACAACAATTTATGCATGAAGTAGAAACTTCCTACCCTTAGACACATCTGCAGCTGGAAATTGTCAAGTCAGAATCACTGCCTCCTGCTACTTTTAGACTACCGTCTCATCCTCTGCTAGCTGTGGAACCTGTGTAAAATTCAACTCCTCTTGCATGCTCAATGGACAGGAGGAAGAGCATACATATTAAATGCAGGAGAAGTAGTAGTCTGGGAGAATCTTCTCAAATTTCTTGGGAGTTTGGTTTAGTTAGTGAATGTGTGGTTGGTAGGAAAGTTTTTACTTGAAATCATTTTTTGGCAGGGGGTCAGGGGCAGATGAGGCAAGCTAACTTCTTAACTTGTGATGTACTTTTAAGGTGGTACATCTTCCTGATGGACCACCTTTCAGCTTAAGAACCAAAATTTTACTTAAATCCTCAAAGCCATTCATGCAATCCATTCTTTTTCTTTTCTTCCCCCCCCCCCCCCCCCCAGCTTTCCTTCCTGCTTTCCAGCTTTTACTAATGGCTTGCTATGTTTCAACTGCGATGATGGACTTGGGGTATATTGTATACCAAGACATTATGAGGCCATGTGATTTATATTAGTTACTTTTTGGTTAATTGAAAAAAATTGCTTAAATTACCATTAAAATGATGTATGCGTATTTTAAACATTTTATTTTAACTTATAACAGTCAAAGGCACATTTAATCATGAGTCTTTTAATGTAGGGTCATGTCTTCTCTTTGATTGAGTTTGCTGATAGGAGGACCATTTTACTTGCATAAACCTTGCCCACATTGCAAGGTTTACAATTTCCAGATTCCATTTCTTTAAAGCGGATCTAAACTGTGGTTATTTGCCAAGTAAACAAAATGCAAAATCTTTTAAAATTTTTATAGTTTTTCCTCCCAGTTTTTTGAAACCTTTTCTCTCATGGCTCATTTAATAGCATTTAAAAATGACTCACCTTCATTGAATCTTTTCAAAACATTCTATTAAATTTTATTGGCATAACAGCTCTCTTTTTGCACCCATATTTAATGGGTTTATATCATAGTTAATTATATGACATGATCACAGTATCACCTACAATAAGCAGAAAATTTGAGAATAAAACACCACTGGCACTTGTGAAACTCACAACCTAGCTGTTGGGTGCAGAAAATGTGTGAACACATTCCAAGTGGTCCATCAGTCCTAAGCAGGTAGCTTCGGTGGTCCTCAGTCATCAGGCTACAGAGGTGAATACTTAATCTAGAGAGTTGATTGAGTAGAGATTGGTCAAAAGAACATATCTAGCATAGCATTTTACACTGAATGGACATTCCTTTAATATCTGCCAAATGAAATATTTGAGGATAACAGTCCTTGGAATTAGGAGTTTAGGTTGGAGCAAAGAGAGAATCTGACTCACTGTCCCTAAGATTCACTTAGAATTCAAGACTTTTTCTTTTCATCTGTAAATTAAGTGATTATATGACAGTTAATAATCCCATCTGCTGAGGCTGCCAAAGTGTAGCCCATGTTGAGTTTAAAGTACTTCTGTGGTTGGGAATGGGGGCTATATTTAATAATATTAGAGTAGAAATATCAGATGTTCTCTGCCTGCGGGTGACTCTGTTTTTGGTTCATATGTGAATGAAAAAGTGGCTTTGCTGCTTACTTCATCCTATTAGAACAAAGAGCAGAAAGAAATTCAGTACAATGGTCTATAACTCAAAATGTTGAGATTAGAAAATAATGTGAAAAAATGGTGTGAAATAAAAATATGTACCACTTTTAAAGAGTTTATTATGTGCCAAACACTGTATTAAGTACCTTACATACATTATCTAATTTCATTTGTATAGTATACCTACTGGATAGCTACTATTATTATGCCTATTTTAGAGAAGAAGTATTGAGTTTTAGAGAAGTTAAGTAACTGGGGACACGTGAGACATAAGTCCTTGACTATATGTTTTCCAAGGCCTGTGCTTTCCAACCCCATTACACAGCCTCCCAAACGAGAGAAACCAGCAGACACAACCCAGGGCAGTTCTTCTTGAGGTAACAAGTTAGGTTGAAAAGTATCATTTTGCAGAGAGAACTGGGGTGAGGGTGGGGTAATCCTTGCAGTGCTGAGGATGGAAATTTTAAGCAAATTTGGAGCAGTTCTGGTGTACAACAGTCTTTAATAAGGGGAAGATTTGTAGTAAATGAGCAGAGACAGTTTTGCTGACCTTAAAATAGACCCTTAATCATTCTGGTGATACCAGAACCCACTGTAAAGTTCTTTCTCATATACATGCATGTATATGATATATACATGATATATGAGATATATATATATATATGTATATATATATGTATATATATATATATATATATATATATATATATATATATACATATCTATGAATAAGAAACTATACACTGTCATCCCAGTAAGTCATCTTTAGCTAATTCTCCTCTTTTGTTTCTAAATGTCATCAGCAACCCCACATAAGAGATGTCTGAGCTGGGTGAACCCCACCCTATTTAATTCAACAAGTTTTCATTGGTTATCTGTTCTATGCTAGATACTGAGGCAATAGAGATGAAGGGACCTCTCCTTCTAACTGGAGAGAGTCCCTTAAATAGATCATTTCAATTTATTCTTCTAAGCAAAAGGATTTTGTTGCCTGGGGGATCATGAAGGTACCTACTAAGCCTCTTCATGACTTTCATTCAGTGATTCTACATTACAAAAGCACCACACTGGGGCTGCTCAGATGTGGTCTGTCCAGCCGGTGTGAGACATGAAATTGTTGGACTGATGCTTTTGCAGGAATGACATCTGGGTAACTGCCCTCTGCAGCATTTCACAGGCGAGATTGTTCCTGCTGCTGTATATCACCCTTGAGTCCTCTGACCTCATGATCATTCATAAAACGTTACTTTACTTTTCATCATTTAATAAGTCATGCAAATTGCCTTAAATTACCACAAATTACAGTATGATGCTCCCAAACATTAAAAAAAGAAGCTTCTGGTTGGCCAAGGACTTCCCTGACCCCCAACTCTTTCTTGACAGAATAAAACAGAAGCTCATCCAGATTAAAAGCAAAGAGAGTTGGCTTTGTTGAATTGTTAGTCTTTAATGCTGCAAGGGAATGAGTTAAGGATGTGTTGCCAAGAAATAAAACAGCGGAACATCACGATTAGAGGTGTGAATTTCAGGCATGAAATGTAATTGTTTTACCAATTTTCACAGGGCTCACCACCTGGCATTCACCAAAGCTATTTGAAACTGTCCCTCATCACCCATAGGTATTAAAACATCAACAGGCAGTTGCTTTTTGTTAGTATATGGTCCATAAATACTTATTGAATGGAGGAGCTACCAAATACAGGATCAAGAATCGAAGTTAGATATCACACCTGCTTCTGTGACACAGCTCTTATTTTAGGGGGCAGCTTGAAAATTTTCCAGTTATACTGGAAATAGATTTTGTATTAACTTGGTTGCATTTGTGCATAAATACAAAGTCTTCCATGTTTCAAAAGCTCCCTCTTCCAAAGGACATGCTTTAGGTTGTTCTGATTACTCTGAAATATGTGAATTGAGCAATCCTGTATAATAAGCACTGTTTCTGGTGCAGTAATCAATTCTCTGTTTAATGTAACCTTTCTGGAATGAAAATGCCCAACGAAAGAGATGTTTTGGAGAGGAATCTGTTGTGCTAACTGCCTGCCAAGCCCCACAGTCTGCTATTGAAGGCAGCAGCTCTTGGGGGTCCTGTGTCTAGGCAGAATTTTGATTCTGAGGTCCTGGCCATAACTCACTGGACGAGGATTAGGATTAGATGTCTGAGTTGTGGTAGCCTGGTGTAAGAGCTATTCCCCACTCAGGTGTTGGTGATTATTTTTGACAGTGATAAACTGAACTGTGAAGTTCTTTTCCACTGGGGAGTTTGAATATGAGATGTAGAATTAGCGATTGTCCATGGAGGCAGAGAACACAAAAAGGACATTATGAGGCATGTTGACAGGCTTCAAGAAACAGTAGAAGTCATGAGAATTAGGACCCATGAATAAGTAGAAGTTATATGTAAGCAAAAACCTTGAAAAAGCTAGAAAAGAGGACATAGTGTCACTTAGAACAGCAAGAGGAGAAGTGGATCAGGAGAGTGTTGGGTCACTTAATGGCAGAGCACTGGAGACAATGGAAGTGGTTGCTGAGGGAATGACAGGAAAACTTGGTTGCTAGGGCTCTGTTGAATCTTAAATGATCTTTCAGGCTTTTAGAAATGTTCTTATCTATGTGAGGTTCTACTGTTGAAATTCCTATTTTCCTTATTTCTATTTGGAGATAAGGTAATTGGAATGAACTAAAGGGACCTGGCCAACATAGGAGAAAGGGTGCTTGAGTAATAGTTGAGTGATGATTCTTAGTTTTATTTTATTCCACCAAGAGGATATTACCCTTCTAATCCTGTTTATCTCATTCTGGGAAAATCTTCTATACTCTCAATCTACTAAAAATGATTAAAAATAACAGCAACAACAACAATAACACAGGTATAGTTTTTAGTGGAGGATGACACAAATGACTACTTATGTCTGGCTACTGACTACTTGCTGTTTATGGATAACCAACAGGCAAGCCGGGTGTTTTACATACCTTATTTCTAATGCCACAAGAACCTTCAAAGGCATGTATTGCCATATTACATATTGGGGAAGCTGAGGCTTGGAGAAGATTAATGAGTTATCTAAGTGCACCCTACTATTAAGAATCGAGGGGATCCTTACCCAAGTATGCCTGGCCCAAAGTAGGTGCTCTTCTCATTGCACTTCACTGCCTGGCTGAGAACAGTCTCTCTATAAGATCTGGCAGCCCCAGAACATTCATACTCCGAAGAAAATGGATGGGTAGGACAGAGAGAAAAATAGACACTCCATGGGCCACTGAGATCAGCTTCAAGTTGGGAGCAGGCAGGCAGCAGGGCCTGCCATTCCTGATGGATTACTGCCACTCCATCTTGTGCAGACGTAGTTATCCTGAACAGGCTGCATTTATTAAGTCACACAACTCAGTCAGGTGTTTTATTACAGGTATCAATTTAATTTATATGTAAAAACACAATCAGTTTCCTTTGCCTTGTGAGAAATCTGACAGAAAAAAAGTGACATATGGCGGGTAGAATGTTCCCCAATTGTGGTGTGGATCATGGAAAATTGGACAGTTGGTCTATATTGGCATTTCCGGCAGAAATCATGGGGAAGAGGGAGCTACACACTGAAGGCTCATTCGTCCTGTTCTTCAAATAGTCTGTCTCAGGTGGAGTGAGGCTGGTGGAGACTGATGGATGATGAAATATGCCAGCTTGTTAGTCAAGGTTTGACGAGGCTCCATGTGACAGAGGATGCACTTAGGTGGCTCTATTGAATTGGTTGAAACTTCTAAGTTCTATTTAGAGGTAATTAGCCTTTCTCTTTCCTGGTTGGATGGTGCTGGAATTTGGTAATTTGGGGCTAGTCATAACGACAATACAGTATTGAGTAGGGAGAGTAGTCTCATGACCAGGCTGAACAAATCGTTGCTGTCCTTAGGACTGGCAGTTGGGTAACTGTATGAAAGCGAGAGAATGCTATGATTCTGATCGTGATTCTCCAGGAAGAACTGGCCTTAAGAAAATGCAGTGGCCCAGATTTCAATTAAAGATGTGTATTCTCAAGCCATTTGCACCCCCACCAACAGTTGGGGGTAGAGACTTTTTGCTTATCATGGGCATTGAGGCAGAAAGAAGTAAACAGAGTCTTTGCCCTGGAGGAATTCACAGTCTGGTAGGGGTGATAGACAATTAAGCGTGTGAGTATAATCGAGTATGATGAGCATTATAATAGAACTACTGAAGAGATTTCCCTTGAGTTGCCCCTCCCAGGCTGGAGTTGCTGCTGATTCCTTTGCTGTCCTGTCACCATTGTATCCTGTCTTTGTGCTCCTTCAGGCTGGCTGGCTAGCTTGCCAGACCTCTGCACAGAAGCTTCTCTGCCGGCAACCTGTCCCAGTTAACTGCTTTCATGAGCTTGTGTTATTTCTAGTGTTCCTACCAAGGGACTAGGTTCCCCTGATGTAGACCTTTAAGTTTATTTCCTCTTTCAGAAATAAAGCCAAGGTGTTAAATATCTCTGATGTTGAAAGGATAGGGTTGAAAATCTCTATTCTTGACCCCTTTTTTCCATGGATTTGGGAGGAGTTCAAAATTGGCAGATTGTTTATGATGTTGTTATGCCCAGAATTCGTGATCCCCAAAGACCACCAGGGAGCCGAGTCCGATGCAAAAGCAAAGAGTCTTTATTCGAGCTAGCTCGAGCTCAATCCCCTACCTGCACCGACGCAGCGGTGAGATACCAGGGAAAGAGAGCGAGTTTCAAAAGGACAAAGGTTTTATAGGGGTCTAGGGGCAGTTGGTGAGGTAATGGCTGTGGCCTCAGCCGATTGGCTGGGGAAGGGTCGTGGCCTTGGCCAATTGGCTGGGGAAGGGTCAGAGTCCTGTTACACAGGCCGGTTGTGGTTTTTTTTTTTTTTTTTTTCAATATATGAAATTTATTGTCAAATTGGTTTCCATACAACACCCAGTGCTCATCCCAAAAGGTGCCCTCCTCAACACCCACCCCCCACCCTCCCCTCCCTCCCACCCCCCATCAACCCTCAGTTTGTTCTCAGTTTTTAACAGTCTCTTATGCTTTGGCTCCCTCCCACTCTAACCTCTTTTTTTTTTTTTTTTTGTCTTCTTCCTTCCCCTCCCCCATGGGTTTCTGTTAAGTTTCTCAGGATCCACATAAGAGTGAAACCATATGGTATCTGTCTTTCTCTGTATGGCTTATTTCACTTAGCATCACACTCTCCAGTTCCATCCATGTTGCTACAAAGGGCCATATTTCGTTCTTTCTCATTGTCGCTGGGCTTGTTTTGATCGGGAAGTTTGAACGGTGAGTGGGAGGTTACTCAAGGGGAGGAGGCGTGGTCAAGGTGGAGGACACAGGACAAGATGGAGTTGGCCGGGGTAGGTCCGCCCTTTCAATGTTATTTTGGGAAAGACTTTCTCTTTAAGTTAGGTTTGGAGTGTGAGCTTGCTTAGCTCCTATGTTGTGTGTGTGTGTGTGTGTGTGTGTGTGTGATAATGCAATTAATTAAATCTCCTCTATTCTGCTTGCTTTACAGTAAGTTGTTTCAGGACCCCTGCATGCAGGGGCAGAATAGATTCTTTTAGTGGTAACAGGGTCTTTAAACATTGGAGACTCCCAGGAGTGAGATGATTATATTGTCTTTAAAGTGGTGATAATGTGGGTGAAGATCTGAGGTGGAAAATGTTGATTTGGAAAGGGATTTGGGGCCATCAGAATAACTTCTACTTCTAATTTTGCCTGAAAAAGCCACTCAGATGGGCACTGGGAAAAAGGAAGAAAGATGAGAGAAAGTGGGTGATTCTTTCCTCTGAAATATGAATGGATGCGTGTTATTTCTTAAACACCATGGATTGAGCATTCTAGTTGGGACCAGATTATAGAGCTTGCAGCCTATTTCCTCAAGAAAAAAATAGAGAAAGAAAGAAGGAAAGCTTTTTAGCTGTTTAGTATGTAAAATGAACTAATCCCCACTAGGCCTTCCTGTCAGTGCTAACTCCCAGAACAGAGCTGTAGCATGGAAGAGTCAGTAAGGACAAGGAAAAATATTAGAATTATCCCAACTGGCACATTTTTTTCTCTCAGTTTTTAAAATAGAAATACCATATGGTTCTATATGATAGGACATCTTTAGTGCTATATATAGTCTTTTTTTGGATACAATTTGTTTGCAGTCTCATCCCCAAATAATTGATGATGTATAAATATGAGGCCACAGTGCTAATGCCAGCAGACAGAGGATTTAACAGGAAAAAGTTTAAAGCATGAGTTTAAGTAATAGCAGCTTATTAGCACTTATTCCTCAATATTAATATATATATATATATATATATATATATATATATATATATATAATTTTTTTTTTTTCTTTAAGGGAAAGGCCAGCTATCTAATTTGTGGGGCTCAATGCAAAATAAAAATGTGAGGCCCTGGCAGGGCAGCATGGTCAATCTCCTTTTGCCATGGGTTCCCTGCCCTAATGCTCTGAGGCAAAGAGCAACCCCCAGGGGTTTGCATCTTCTGTGTAGGGATGTGACTTGTTCTGGGATTGGAGGTGGATGAGAGGCCCCCTTTGAATTGCCCACTGTTCTGTGGCAGGGATGGGCCCTGCCTTGTCCTACTCTCATATCATCCCCTACTAGTACACTCCCCTTCTCTGCGTCCAGGCCCTTTGAGGGAACTGGGGGGAGGGGATAGAAAAACAGGGCCTTGAGACCTGATGGTTTTTGCCCTGAGTAGTGGTCTGCTGGCAGACAGTTGGGGAGGGGGTGGGGGGAGGAGGGCTAAGGTGCTGGGTTGGGAATGGGGGTACTTCGCAGAGGAGGCTGAGAGTCCAGTGGGGGGATGAGGAAGTGGCAGGAGGTAAGACCCATTTATGGGGCACCTGGGTGGCTCTGTTGGCTAAGCATCCAACTCTTGACTTTGGTTCAGGTCATGATTTCACAGTTTGTGAGTTCAAGCCTTGCATGGGGCTCTTTGCTGACAGCGCAGAGCCTGCTTGGGATTCTCTGTCTCCCCATCTCTTTCTGCCTCTCCACCACTTGTGCTCTCTCTCTCTCTCTCCTAAAATAAATAAATAAATATTAAAAAAAGAGGTAAGATTATCTGTGAGCTAAAGCTCTGAGCCCCTCCTCTCCTTCATGCTAATTTGTCCCACCAGACCTCACTTAAAAAGCACAAATTCAAAGACAAAATTATTAAGAATATCAAGATGATAACTCCAGAGCATTAAACCTCAAGTGCAAGGACCTTTCTGAACATGGATCCCTGCATAGCTGCACAAATTGCAAGTTCATGAAACTGGCTATCCTTCAGTGTTGATGTTTGATTAGGCAGGATAGAGTTTTCAAGGAAGAAAAGGGAAACAGTTTCTGGGCTTGGGAAGGCACAAGTGGTTAGAGTTCTGGCTCCAGTATCCCCTGGTATCTGACCTCTGGCAAGTTATTTCCTTCCTCCCAGGTGCAGTTAATCTGCATCTCTAAAATGGTGAAACTGAGGCAGAGAATTTAAGTGCATCTGTGTGTGCATATTCAAGGTCATGCAGCTACACAGTGGCAGAAGAGATTCACACTTACAATGTATAACTGCAAAATACATGATTTTGTCCTTTGAGATAACTGTGCAGTGGTTTGCAACCCTTTAATGTGTGGGAACTTGAACACTATAAATCTGCCACTGAGAAAAAAATCACATGAAAGCCATTTTGCATAAAATTTCAGGGGGTATGTGGGGCCCTTGAAGCCCATTTAGGAACCAGGTTGAGAGTCCTGAAGATGTGAAAACTCACATATTTATTGTCTGATGGATAACAGGCTTTCCATCGGGATTTACTTAGTTTGTACTGGCTGCATTGCAGAACATTTAATTCTTGTTCCTCTCTTACTAATTTCAGGGGCCGTCTCAGCTAAAGTGTTCCTTTCTGGCTCCTATTTTTATCATTTCTCCACTGTACTTTTCCTCAATGGGAGAAATCTCCCTACTTTATGGCTACTCTGTTAGGAACAAGCCATCCTTTTTGAACAAAAACAAGAGCAGTCTTTTGAAATGAATCCTTTTAAAGGACATCTGGTGTGATGTTAAGCTTCATTCTCTTCTGGTGCAGATTGCCACAGACACACCAGTCTAGGCATGTGCTGGGACCCTCAAGGACTCAAGGCACATTGTTCCAATTGCAGACATTGCTGCAGGCAGCACAGGGCCCGATAGATGGCGTCAGTAGCCCAAAGATGAAGTCCTGAGGCAAAAGCTGTGTGTTTTTGGCTTGGTCATGTATTATTTATGAGGAGAAATTAACTCTGAAATCTTCTCTCTTTGCCCCCAGCAATATACACAGTAAACATGATTTTCCCAGCACAAGGTAACAAATAGTCTTTCTAACAAATTAGATGAATTCTGATGTCTGTTTTCTGGTTCTTTGGAGTTATGTGTATTTTGATTTTTTTATTATTAATATTCAAAATGCCTCTGCTTCACAGACAAGAATGTCCAAGTGGTCCTATGAGGTCTTGGGGGGAAAATGCAAATACTTATGAAATGCAAAAGGCTTAGTCTGGAAATTTTGTATTGTTGCTTAAAAGGTAATTCTCTACTCTCTCCACAGTATATTGTTGTATTAGCTTGGATGTGTGTAGTGGGAAAAGTATTCTGCTTAGGAGTTAGGCAGATCTGAATATTAATTCTTTGCTACTTGGAAATTGTGTGATTCCGAGTGAGTTATATTTTTTGAATCTATTTCTTCATCTGTAAAATGGGTTTATGATACCTATTTTATAGAAGTTTTCATACTACATGAGCCACATAATTTAGGTGATACAAGGTGAACAATCAATAAATACTAGTTCAGTTCCTCTTTTTCACATGTAGCTGGACTGAAGATATGGAAGATGACCTATGTTTATGGTGTCTGTAAAAGAATTTTCAAGTAAGAAATAAATGTTTCAATATTACTTGAGAAAACACTGATGAATAGAGAAGTAACTGTGGTTTTATAAAGCAATTAAAGTTTTATAAAATGGCAGGTGAGAATAGGAGACAAGTACCACATGAGTGATGATGGGCCTGGACAGTGCATCCTGTGGACATAATATTACAAATAAAACCAATGACTGGGAATGACTTCTGTTAGGATAACAGCTGAATTTTACACGATGGCAGAGGAATCACTTAGGATTGGGTCAGATCTCATCTCCAACATTTCCTGTGTGATAAGACTGCATATTGCGTATAACCTCTCTGAACCTTAGTTTCCTCAGATAAAATGTGGATGAAATCATTTATGTATTCCATGAAAACAGGATTGTCTTGAGGACTAAGTGAGCTAGCGTATGGTAACAGCTTAGGTCAGTGTTTAGAACACAGTAAGCAGTTTTTATGGCTGTTGATGGTGTTGCTATTATATGTCGAGATGGTGCAGTGGTTGGGCCAAAAAATCTGGAGCTAGAAAATCTAGGATCAGGTCCTTGTGCCATCACTTAAGGAAAATGTGAATCAGTAACTTAGTTTTCTCTTTGATCACATGCTGATCAACATGGTAATAATCCCTGCACCAGCCACTTTGGAGGATTTTACTGAGCATTGGATGTAATCTAACATGGCTGTAGCTCAGAATTGTGGATGGAAAGGCTGAAAACCTTATTAGGAAACAGCCTACCAAAGAAAGCCTGAGGTGACTGTCTAGAAAAGAGGAACAGCTGTGGAAGAAGAAGATGGTAATGAGTAAAGAACAACAGGAAGGCACCAGAAGGAAAAAGGACTACAACTGCTTCCTGTTTCTTTTACAAGGAGGATGTTAAGGGAGAGCAGCAGATTCCAAAATGACCCAGGGAGCCGTATGTACAGCTGAGGCCATGTCACAGACAGTAAGCAAGCAGATATGTGTCGGGGGGGGAATCTACATGATGCTTAAAACTGAGGATCTGGGAGAATGCGTCAAGAGGTTCCTGTCTCCTCAGCCCTCAGAGTGATGTGATGGGCAGCTATGGATGGAGGTTCAGGCAGCATGGGGAATTTGGGGCTCTCTGAGATACTACCAACTTGATTATTATTGTTAATGATTTCTGAACTTAGTTATATTTGTCTTGAAGTAAATTTGTGGTTAGAAGAGATTTCTGACAGGTCAGCTATTTCCAGGAGAGGTAGACGTAGCTACACTGCCAACAAAGGTCATATGCTAGGTAATTAATGTTACTAAGCATTGACATAGCTTAGTGAGATATCAGTGCTTTATAAACTGTAAAGTGGCATGCAAATGCTGGTTATGAGCATAGGTGTAATTGATATATTTTGAATGGCAACCTGGGTAAGTGATGTTATTTTGAAATCACATGTTTTGGGGTCTGAACTTTGCCTCAGCCATGCACTGGAGGTGGGTTTAAGTTTAGGAGGAAATCAACTCTGGGTGACGAAGTGGAGTACAAGCAACAAGGAAAAGAAGGTAATTGGAGAGAAGGGTACCAACTTCAGCTTGAGGCACGTGTCAGTAGTGGGGAGATAAAACAGGAAGCAATGAAGATTCCACAAGCAAGGGGAGGTCACAAGCAGTGGGAATCCAGGAACAGGCAGTGTTCAGAGACCTGTACAGAGAGGTAGGCAGTCAGATTCCAGGAGGTCTGTTAGGTAGTAGCTCTTGGCTGCCTCTGAGTTTTGGCGGCAGGGGTCCAGCCTTTGGTATAACTGGAAAGTGGAAGGGAGGGTCTCAATTCTATTTGTTTACTCAGGAAATGTTCACTGAGCACAACTATATGCCAAGTACTGTTTTAGGTGTTGGAGATACAGATACAGGAGTATAATGATAGCAAGAGCCTTGTTTTGTACCGGAGGGGTGAAACCAAAACCAAACCCAAAACCACCCTCAACCTCCCCCCCCCCCCCCCGCCAAATGAAAAAAGAAAAAAAAGGAACAAGAAATGCACAACTAAGGTCAGATTCTTGAGAAAGACTCTGTGGTGGAGATTTGCCTGTATCACCACCTACAGGGAAGGGAGTGAGAAAGCAGGATTGAGTCACTTTGCAGCTTTTCTGCCCGGCATTAGTCAGTCATTGATGTGGGCACATTGATTGTGTATAACCAGCTCATTTAGTGGAGGGACTCATCAGTGAGATGTCAGTAGCCAACACACCCAGCAACTGGGAAGATGAGTGCCTTAGACTTGAAAGGGTATCTGGGTGGCCCACCAGGGGATCCAATGCAGGTTACTGCTGCAGTGACCTGAGTTCCCCTCAGAGTCCCCTTACTTTGCATAATACGTTAACTGGTATTAGAACAGCTGGTACTCTTTTTCCTGCAGATGCTTGTCTGAGATGCTGGTAGTGTCTTTCCTGCATGAAATATATACTATACTTAGCAATGAGCTCTCCTTACTGTCCTCTGCTTTCAGTCACTGGCTTGCTTGTGTATTTCTCTTTTCAGGTTCTGAACAATTCAAAGGGCTGCTTTTTGTTGTTGTTATTTGTTTCTGATTCTTTTGTGTGTAGCAGAGAATAGCACGTGTCCAATGTGTGCAGCACACACTTGGCACTCATCAAAGCATTTTCAGTGATTGAAAGAAATGACAATAGGAAATGAATGAGTCATTTTTGTGGCTATCTTGGTTATACCCCTAAACATTCAACTAGAATTCTTTATAGCAGTAAGACAGGAGATATACACAACAAATGTACAACAGTCTATTGCATTTCGACTTACATTCTATTAAATATAGAGCTCAGAAATATTTTATTATTTTAAAGATGTTAATATCCCCTGGTTCATTTATTTATTTAACTTTTAAAAAATGTTTTATTTATTTTTGAGAGAGAGAGAGAGAGACAGAGCACAAGCACAAGCAGGGGAGGGCCAGAGAGAGAGGGAGACACAGAATCTGAAGCAGGCTCCAGGCTCTGTGCTGTTAGCTTTTGGATGTGTTGGCTGTTGACATGGGGCTTGAACTCACGAATTGCGAGATCATGACCTGAGCTGAAGTCGGATGCTTAATCACCTGAGCCACCCAGGCTCTCCTATTTTTTATTTTTTAAATTTAAATAAAATAAATAAAAATTTATTTTTTATTTTCTAATTTAAGTAAAATAAAAAATTATTTTTTAAATTAAAGTATAATTAACATAATGTTATATGAGTATCAGGCCTACAGTATGGTGATTCAACAATTCTGTACATTACTCAACACTCATCAAGATAAGTGTATTCTTTCTAAAATTTTTTTTAAGTTTATTTATTTAGTTTGAGAGAGTCAGAGATGTGGTGAATGGGGGAGGGGCAGAGAGTGGGAAGAGAATCCCAAGCAGGCTCCAAGCTGCCAGTACAGAGCCCGATGTGGGGCTCAAACCCATGAAACCATAAGATCATGATCTGAGCTGAAACCAATAGTCAGACACTCAACCAACTGAGCCACCCAGGTGCCCCAAGTGTATTATTAATCCTCTTCACCTGTTGCCTTCACCTATCCCACCACCCACCTCCCTTGTGGCAACCATCAGTATGTTCTCCATAGTTAAGAGTCTCTTTTTTTGTGTGTCTCTTTTTTCTTTGTTTGCTTTGCTTCTTAAATTCTACATATGAGTGAAATCATGTAGTATTTGTCTTTCTCTGACTGAGTTATTTCACTTTGGAGTATACCATACTCTCCAGATTCATCCATGTTGTTGCAAATGGCAAGATTTCATTCTTTTTTATGGCTAAGTAATATTCTAGTGTGTGTGTGTATCACTTCTTTATCCATTCTTCTATCCATGGACACTTGGGTTGTTTCTATAACTTTGCTATTATAAATAATGCTGCAATAAACATGGGGGTGGATATATCTTTTCAGCTTCATGGTTTTGTTTTCTTTGGGTAAGTACCTAGAGGTGGAATTACTGGATCATATGGTAATTATATTATTAATTTTTGAAGAACCTGCATGTTCTTTTCCACAGTGGCTGCCCCATTTTGAATTCTCACCAGCAATGCACGAGGGTTCCTTCTTCACATCCTTGCCAACACTTGTTTCTTGTGTTTTTGATTTTAGCCATTCCAGCAGGTGTAAGATGATATCTCATTGTAGTTTGATTTGCATTACCCTGATGGTGAGTGATGTTGAGCATCTTTTCATGTGTCTATTGCTCATCTGTATGTCTTCTTTGGAGAAATATCTGTTTATGTGTTGTGCCCATTTTTCAAAAAAATTTTTAAACTTAAATTTTTTTTTAATGTTTATTTATTTTTGAGAGAGACAAAGACAGAGCATGAGTGGGGAGGGGCAGAGAGAGAGGGAGACACAAAATCTGAAACAGACTCCAGGCTCTGAGCTGTCAGTACACAGCCTGATGCAGGGCTTGAACTCATGAACTGTGAGGTCATGACCTGAGCTGAAGTTGGACACTTAACTGACTGAACCACCCAGGCACCCCTCTTCTGCCCATTTTTAATTGGATTATTTGGGATTTTGGTGTTGAATTGTGTAAGTTCATTCATAAGTTCAAGGTTATATATCTTGGCTATTAACCCCTCATTGGACGTGTCATTTGCAAATATCTGCTCCTATTTGGTGATTTGCCTTTTTGTTTTGTTTATGGTTTCCTTTTGCTGTACAGAAGCTTTTTATTTTGGTGTAGTCCTAATAGTTTAATCTTGCTTTATTTCCCTTGCCTCAGAAGACATACCTAGAAAAAAAATGTTTCTATGGTCAACATCAAAGAGATTACTGTCAATATTTTCTTCTAAGAATTTTACAGTTTCAGGTCTCACATTTAGGCCTTTGATACATTTTGAGCTTAATTTTGTGTAAGAAAGTATAAGAAGTGGTCCAGTTTCATTCTTTTGCATGTTAGCTATCCAGTTATCTCAACACCATTTGTTGAAATAGTTTTTCCCATTGTATATTTTTGACTCCTTTGTCATAGCTTAATTGACCATATGGTTGTTGGTTTATTTCTGTGTTTTCTATTCTGTGCTATTGATCTATATGCCTATTTCTGTGCCAGTACCATACTGTTTTGATTACTTACTATAGTTCTGTAGTATATCTTAAAATCTGGAAGTGATACTTTCAGTTTCTTCTTTCTCAAGAGTGCTTTGGCTATTCAACATCTTTTTGGGTCCATACACATTTTAGGATTATTTGTTCTAGTTCTTGGAAAAATATTGTTTGTATTTTGATAGGGATTGCATTAAATCTGTAGATGGATATGGATCATATGGACATTTTAACAATATTTTTTTCCCAATCCAAGTGCATGGAATATTTTTTTGTTTGTATTATCTTCATTTTTTCTCATCACTTTTTTATAATTCTCAGGGTACAGATTATTCACCTCCTTGGTTAAGTTTATTCCTGGACATTTTATTATTTTTGGTGCAATTGTAAATGGGATTGTTTTCTCAATCCCTCTTTCTGCTCCTTCCTTTAGTTCATTTTATGCGTGGTGTAACTTAGACGTTTGCAGAATATTCCATAGACCTTAAAAAATTTTTATTATAATTCATTATGTGAGACTGGGTAAGAGTACCAAAACCTTTTTTTAAAAAGGCAATAACAATGCCATTGCTATGTAAGATTTTAAAGCATTTTAGAAAATGACAGAACTATATGATACAGAGTTGAAAATTTGATAAATTCAGACAGACATTTAAATTACTTTAGTAGATGTTTAAGAATATTTTTAAAGAAAGACTAAATATATTTCAGCCTGAAGATTTAACCAAAGTATTATAATAATGAAAAAATAAATGATAATTGAAGGTACTGGTGGGTAATTGAATGCCAGTTACAAAATACGTTAACCTGAATTCATTCCTTATCCTGTACACTAAGCTAATTTTCAGAGGGATAAAAGAGTTAAATATTTTTTTCAGAGCTTGCAAAAATCTAGAAGGTAGTGGAATAGTATATTTATGCTAGCTTTGGATGGAAGATGTATTTTTGTAAGTCAAAACATAATAGAAGAAATAGTGAAAAGAAACAAAAAGAAAACTAGATAAATAAAAACTTAGAAACTGAATATATAGTAGCAACTAACTTTTACATATTGCTTAACAGAAAAAACTGTTTGTGTATTACTTCTGCAGATCTTCTGGGAACAGTAAACAGATGTAGTCACCATTTTGGGGGGGAAAGCAGAAAATACAGAAGTAAATAAATAAACCACATAATTTTAGAAACTGTTGACTGCTGTGAAGACAATGACAAATCTCCAGAGAGTGACAATGTATGAGGAGGGGCTATTTTAAAAAAAAAAAACTTTAATGTTTATTTATTTTTGAGAGACAGAGAGAGACAGAACATGAGTAGGGAGGAATAGAGAGAGAGGGAGACACAGAATCTGAAGCAGGCTCCAGGCTCTGAGCTGTCCGCACAGAACCTGATGCAGGGCTTGAACTCAAGAGCTGTGAGATCATGATCTGAGCTGAAGTTAGATGCTTAACTGACTGAGCCACCCAGGCGCGAGGAGGGGCTATTTTAGACAAAGAGGGGTCAGTGAGGAGGTGACATTTGAACTGAGACACGAATTACAAAACGTATTAAGACTTGAACTGTGCTGTGGATATTCTGGACATGAGCTACAACAGTCCCTTCCCAGTTTCTAACATTTTTTTTGTTTGTTTTATTAAAAAACTTTTTTTAAAGTTTATTCATTTTTGAGAGAAAGAGACAGAGTGTGAGTGAGGGAGGGGCAGAGAGAAAGGGAGAGACACAGAATCAGAAGCATTCTCCAGGCTCTGAGCTGTCAGTACAGAGCCAGATGCAGGCCTCAAACTCATGAACCGTAAGATCATGGCCTGAGCTGAAATTGGACGCTTAACCAACTGAGCCACCCAGAAGCCCCCTTTTTTTGTTTATTTTATATGCAACTCCAAGGTGGATAATAGTGCCCTCTTAGGGGTCATGGGTTTGGAAAGGTTGGCTGAGACACTTTGGAAGGTAGGCTCTTGAGGGAGGAAGACTTATTTGTTGCTTTGATCCTTGGTTCCTTCCTCTATTTTCCATCCTCATATGTTGCTTCTCTCTCTGACTGCCAGGGTCTCAGTACTCTCGCCCTCCTTTGTATTGAATTTCCAGGATCTGACTTCAAACCTACTTTTTGCCTCAAAGGCTGGGCTGTCCTCTGAGCTGCATGAAGTGAACTGCCTGATCAATGACTTCCTTATCAGTCTTCCCCCATTGCCCTTTTGGAAATGGCTCTCTTTTCTGTGGAAGATCTGATGCCCATGTCACAATACATACATGTATTCTAATTCACTGGTGATTGGTAAACACTGTTTAACCCTTTCTGTGGCTCTTTTTTGTGTCCTAACTTATGGATGGTATACAAGCCCTCTCACGATTTCCTCCCTGCTTATTTCTCTTTAGTCTACCTTCTTGCCCTTCCCCTCATGCTAAAGTCATGCTAAAGTATAGTATCCTGTCTATGTAAAGTGCCACTCTTTCTTTGCATTTGGAGTACCCTGTGCCTGGATAATAGTGCCCTCTTTCCTTGTTTGCCTTAAAAACAGTACTCATTCTTTTGGGCAGGTTTTACTTCCTCTGTGAAGGCTCTTTTGACCTCCCAGGGAGTGTGAAATACTTCTTTTTTTTTTTTTTTGCAATTCTATGGCATCTTACAAATCATTCTGTATAGCATTTATGACATAGACATGTTTCTTCTTCACCATTCCTGCCCCTACCTGTTACCATCCGTAAACTGTGAACACCAAATTTAGGAACTGTGCTCCTTTATTTCTTCATTTTGTAATCTTGAGCCTTGCCACAGAGCCTGCATACTTAATATATGTTTGCTTAAAGTAGTATATGAACAAAATGTACAAAAATTTAGAAAGTTCTGAGACCTCAGTGAGTACAGAGTTAGAACTTGAACCCCAGGTATCCAGTCTTGGCATTTTAGCAAATTTGGTAGATACACACAAATCTGATATTCCCTCCATTGTGTTTGTTCTTGTATATATATTTTCAATATATATTTATTGGGCATTTACTATGGTCAGGTAACTTACAAGAAGTCTGGCCCCAGATAAGACAAGGAAGCAGGAAGACTCTACCAGAAGGAAGGTGGTCCCTTTGAGCAGGTGGTCAGCAGGATCTTTACAAAGCAAATGTCAGGGATCTGGGTCTTGAAAGAGAGGGGCTTAGGACAGGACTGAAAATGAAAATAATACTGCTTTTTAAAGCCATTAAGATTGTACCTAAGGACACTCCCAGAATTATGTATCTATTAGCCTGATAAATCACATCCACTTTTGAGCAAACATCACATTCCCTTGACCATATTTCTATAGGGCTACAGATTCCAATGGTGCATAATCTATAAAAGTGGCAGGAAATGCCTAGAGAAGCAGCAGAAATGTGAAAGAGTTTGTTGAAATGCTCATCATTCACTTCTTCTCCTGGGAGGAGGAGAAATGGACTCTGGCTGGATGATCGGGAAGTGGAAACCCATAAAAAGGGAACAGGAGGCCAATTATGCTGCTTCTGTCACTGAGCCCTGCTGCTCTGATTTGGCTCATAAATAGGCTTACTGGAACTAGTATAGATGTAAATATTTGAGTGAAATTCTGTTTTTTATGTTTTAGTTCAAGGGTGTTAAAAACCTGTTTTATTTAAACTTAAAAGATAATCTAAGCTTTTTGTTTGTTTATGATCATTAAAAACGGACATGCTGAATTAGAGTGGCTTTGTCAGGGATCAATGGAATTGCTTTTATTGAAAATAAACTTTTTGCCTTGGTCAGCACATCAACCTCACTGATGTGTCTTGTGCAAATGAGTGGCCAGGGAACAACTTGGGTCTGTAGACAGAAGACTATGAAGGTATGAAGAAGACAGAAGGTATGTAACAACTTCTCTGAGTCTTAGATTCCTCATCCCTATGAAAGGAGGGTCATTATGTTTAACTCTCTTCTTGTAAGAAAGTTTAAATGAAAGGGTTATGTTGATAGATGGTAATTCAGGATGTCAATTGCCTGAGATCCCAGATCCCCTGTTCAGGGCTATCAGGTGCCACACAGAGGACAAAATCAAATGAATGATTGATGGTGGGGATGCTTACAATCATGGGCTGAAATTTGGTCCCTAGTCCCAATACATACATTTCTCCTGGTGAACTGAGCTGAACTGTATAGAACCATGAGGTATCCTTCCATCAGCTGAGGCAGATCAAATGTCTTTTCCAGGAACAGGTGAAGAGGGCTTCTAGCTTGACCTTTTTGGCTATTGAGATTTTGTATAAATTAAAAAAAATTACTCCAAGGAAAGGAGGGGAGAATGAGGTCTCCCCTAAGATCTGGAGCAAAGCCATTATAGTAAAAAACTAATATTTGTGAGCACCCACTCTGTGTCAGGCTTTGTGTGAAATGTAATCTCATTTAATCTTCACAGAGATCCTGTAAGGTAGTTGTTATCATGTCCACTTTATAACTAAGGAATAAGACTTGGAGAAGGAGGATGGCAAGCCTAGTAGTTAGTTGTCTGTCCAAAGTCTTACAGGTAACGGGTGACAGGGCCCAGATTTGAAGTCAGTCACTGAAGTCTAGAACTCAACTATGTAACCAGTCTATCTACTACTTCAGACTGTACAGAAAGGGTCCCATTGTGCCATCACTTTTGTGTTTCCATATGTTTGCTCTGGGAAAAACACCTCCAACCTTGTTAAAATCAAAGGATGAATAAAAGCATCCAGCATCGTCCTTAAGACCTCCTAAAGCCAATAAAGCTATGTTATTAAAGTGACAGGGAACCTTTTTATCCAGTAGAGGAAAATATCACCATGTGAGCATTGGAGCAGAGGGAAGCCTAATCCCTCTTGTTGCCTCTGTGATGACAGGCATTATATTCCAGGTGCACGAGAGATAACACGGTTGCCTCACCATGTAATTATCATTGTTTCTGTTGGTTTTATCATAAGCAGTAATTATCACTAAGTAACATATGGCATTTGGTAGTAACTTGGAAAACAGCCTGTCACTTTGGCTTTATAATTTGGGGTGGATGTTGATAGTATTATGTCATGAATCCTGCCCTGCCAGTTGTTCCTTCTCCTCTGAGGCTCCCAAGGGGGCTATATACACAGGGGACAATAGCAGACTGAGAAGCAAAGTACCACTTTGTCATTAGCTGTGTAAGTACCTGCTTCCCTAATATAAACCTCTTCTAAAGGTTAGGTAAGGAGGCTTGGTTCAGGCAGGAGACCTGAGCAAGGCTCTTATCACCCCTCTGGCTTAGCTGCATTGCCTGTGAGCAATGCAATTAGCAAACTTAGCTAATGTACTGAATATGTGGAGGCAATGAGAGAGAAAACCAGAACCCCCTGAGAGGGCAGACCTTGCCTATGCTTTTTCTCACATAGATGTAGAAAACAGCCCAGTGCCGGGTTGCTACTTTATTAACATACGGTGGCCCTTGATGGTTTCTGGGACTTTGAACAATTATATTAGCTATTCTACCCATGGAGAGGAAGGTACAGTAATATGGCTGGGGAGGGGAAGAAGCCTCTACAGTCTGTGGAAGGAAGGCTGCCTGCATACCAACTTGCAACTCCCTTCATCATTTCTTTTCAGAAAATGTAGTGGAGTGTACATAGCTCTGTTTTTCACAACTCCTTAGCCTTGAATGAATTACTTTATGTCTGTAAATTTCAGAGGGCTAGGTACAATTGCTTTCTGCCCTAGATGTGAACACTACTAGCTGAGATGTTGTACATAGTTTAAATTACATAAAATCTCTATTTTCTAATAAAGTATTACTTATTTTCAACTCTTTTTTTTTTATTTATTTTTTTTTATTTTTTTTTAATTTTTTTTTATTTTTTTTATTTTTTTTTATTTTTGGGACAGAGAGAGACAGAGCATGAACGGGGGAGGGGTAGAGAGAGAGGGAGACACAGAATCGGAAACAGGCTCCAGGCTCCGAGCCATCAGCCCAGAGCCTGACACGGGGCTCGAACTCACGGACCGCGAGATCGTGACCTGGCTGAAGTCGGACGCTTAACCGACTGCGCCACCCAGGCGCCCCTCAACTCTTTTTAATGTCAACAGCGTAAAACAGTTGTCTTCTTTGAGAGTCCATTTTTTTTTCTACACAAAGGACAAAAAGCTGGTGTCCCTTCATACAATTTACTCATTTACCATGATGAGCGAGGATGACCATCCTCTCCTTGACATGGGGACAGTGGATGAGACCAGGCTCACTCACAGGCAGAGCAATAGCTCACCTGCAGGACCCCTCAGCACATGTGATTAAATTCATGCCTCAGCAACATGAAACATAACCATATCATTGGACTTGCTTGTGGAATGTTAAAACTGAATTTTAAATCTATGAATGTAAAAAATTTGCCATATTATTCTAAATTTAAAAAAATAATGAAGAATTAAGATCTTGTATTTTGGAGTTAGTCAGACATGGGTTTGAATCCCTGACTGTGCCATTTAGCGTTTGTGTGAACTTGGTCAATTTTCTTAAATTCTAACCGTGGATTTCTAATTTGTGAAATGAGAATAGTAACAGGATCTACTATTTAATGTATTATTATTATGATGTTATTAGTTAATGTATTAGATGTTGTTTATAAAAATGTAAAATACCTAGAGCTTTTAGCATCTAGTTATCATTTAATAATGATTAGCTAGTATTATCATCTTAATTATACTCATTTAATTTTCTGGGTGCTGGCAGTGGCTACCAAGAATTGATATGAGTGATTAACCCCTGGTGCAAGCAATAAAAGCATGCATTGTAAGAAAATGCAAACAATAATAAAACTGACTAAAGTTGTCTGCTTTTTATTATTGTTAAGGGCCAGCAATTCTAATCAATGTCAGTGACCTATTTATTTCCTGCAGGGCAGATCACTTCTGTCCCTATTTCTTCCTTGGTACCTACTGGGAATAGATGCCTTCATAGTCTGGGTAATCTTCAGGTTCTTGTGCTTTAGCCATACATAATGCAATATATATCTTTTACATTATTCTGGAGAGGTGGCCACCTCACTGTGATAAGAATCTGCCATTTTGTATTCACCCCCTTTTTAAAATCAGTCTTGATATAGGCAGTTATAGAGTTTCCATAAGAAATGGGAGCTATTGCTTGAGTTTCTCAGCGACCAAAACAATTCTTTTGGCTTTTAGTTCCATGATTATTTTTTAATCCTGAAACTCTGACTCTTCTCTCATTAGAAAGATCTGTTGGCTCTACTATATGAAGTATATCCCAAATATGTTCCCCTCTCACCATTTCCACTGATACTAAAAACTCCTCCTTCTGAAATATTGTGTTAACCTTTTAGTCTCCCTCTGTACACTCTTACTTCCCCCTGTAGTCTAATTTCCAATTAGAAGCCAGAATTTAAATTTAAGCTGTAAGTTAATTTACATCACTTTTTTGCTTGACACCCCTCCAGGGGATTTTTGTCTCATCTAGATTAAAATGCAAACTCCACCATGTCTTACAAGGCTCTGTATGACTGGCTCTTGGCAGATCATCTTTGACCTCTACCTGTTAGCACTCTTTTCTTACTCATTTTACTCCAACCACCCATGCTTTCTTGAACATGTCAAAGTTGCTTCTGCCTTAGGGTCTTTTAATTTATTTTCTCTTTGCTTGCAATACTCTATACCTAGATCTTTGTATGGCTTACCTCCTTTATTTGTGTATGATCAGATTTCTGCTTCTCAGAAAGGACCCTGTATACCACTCTATCTTCAAGGCAACTCATTTATAGAAAATGCTATTGGACCCCACCCACATCTTCTCAGCCTACCTGAGAAATCTGCGTCTTTGGGGGCATCTGGGTTGCTCAGTTAGTTAAGCGTCCGACTTGGGCTCAGGTCATGATCATGTGGTTCATGAGTTCGAGCCCCGTGTCCTGCTCTGTGCTGACAGCTCGGAACCTGGAGCCTGCTTCAAAATCTGTGACTCCCTCTCTCTCTGCCCGTCCCCCACTCATGCTCTGTCTCTGTCTCTCAAAAAATAAATGTTAAAAAATTTAAAAAAATATTGCATTAAGTTATTTATAAACTTTATTTCCTTTAGTAATTGCAGCTTCACTGTAAGGTAGGTTTTATTATCTATAGTATAAAAATGTGGAAATTAAAGCTGCTGGTCACAAAGTTTATATGTAAAGGAATTGAGGCTTAAATCCCCCTGTGTCTGACTTGAAATCAAGTACTTTTCTTTGCGTACCCTGCCTGGTAGGTAATTATTACACTTATCAGTTGTAACTTTTAGTTTTGTGTTAAAGCCAGTCCTAAAGTTTAAATTTTACAAAAGGAAGAGAGATGGTGTATGTCCAAGTGCAAGGAAATAACTGTTATGAGCAAGGACAATTCTATGAAATAGTATTACAAACATGTATGTAAAACAGATGAATTTTTGTCTGGGTTATGTTCTGTTGCTCTGATAGGAAAGTGAAAAGGAAGGAAAATGACTGTTGGGAATGTTGCAACAGATTCTGATACATTAATAATTCTAATTATAATCATATATCATGACAGTGTCAAATGTGTCTAATTACTACATGTGTGATGGCAGGATAATTGGGAAAATTTTACATTACTTGTGAAATCAAGACAGAGTGCTCCAGAATTCACTTCTAAAGTGAAATTTGCTTCAAGCAAATAATTTTAAATCCCAGGAATGACACAGGGTATTGTTCTCATTTTTCTCTTTGTAATTAAAATAGGGTATTTACTTAAATCTGGACTTATGGATGAAAAGTGATATTTTAAATGAATAATATTTCTTTTTTACATATTGAACAATGCTTAAAGAGAATGCTAAACAAATTTAAATAAAAGTTTCTGGTTTCCTGACTATTTCGTTGTAAGTTACCAGAAGACAAAATTACCTCAGAGATTCAGAACAAATAAGTATTGCAATAAGGAAACAAAAGAAATTCAATGCTATTCTTGTCCTTGTCTGGGAAATCAGTATAGAATGGTTGAAAGGGACATTGGACCAGAAATCAGAGACCCATGGTTGGCTCTGATTTGACATTAATAAATATAATCTTGGATGTGTTTCCTAACATTTCTTGGTTTGATTTCTTGCCTTAAGATTGAACTAGATGCTTTTTATGGGCTCTTCCGTTTTTGACATTCTGTGACTTTATGACTATGTTAAAGAAATGCATTAAATTGACTGTTGATTTTAGTGGTGTCATATAGGGAAAGTTGGCACTCTGAAAATAGTATTAAGTAATGTGAGAGGCAGCCATGATCTGGAATAATTCATGAAATTAAAATTTTGAGTTATAATTTTAGTTTGAACTGTGTCACTCTAACTGCCTGCATGAAAAGAATATGGGCCTTGGAGTTGGAAAGACCAGTTTCAAATCCCAGCTCTGACACTTAAAAGCTGTTTGACCTTGATGATTTATTTCTTCCCCACAATCCCTCATTTCTAGAGTGGAGATGGTAATGTATGTGTTCATCAAACTGAGGGAGTATTATGTGAATATTGTAAGATGAATTTTTGAAAGCATTTTGTAGAAGTGAAAATTACCATACTGATGTAAGGTATCAGTATTGATTAAAAGGAGGAAAGCAGGAGAAATAATAAAGCAGGATGCTTTTGAGAGATGGTTTAAGTCCCCAAACCTTGACAAGGTTGTCTTTTCTCTCATACTGGGGAAAGGACTATTCAGAAATGTAAGTTTCTCCTAATCATAAGACCTTGACTTGCTGTTGTATGGGGTTCAAGTGGAAAATAAAAATCTTTAAAACATTTGAAAAAATATGCAGTTAGGAAACTGTGTAGTCATAAAAAAAACTTTTTTGAGCAACTGTAATATGTTATGCACTGTTCCAGACTCTTTCCTGATATTGTCTCATTTTATTTCCCCAGTGACTCTGTAAAGCCAGAATTATCCCTTTGTTATGGATAGAGGAATAAGGCTTAGATACCTGGAGTGACTTTACCAGGGTCATATGACTGGTAAAGGGCAGAACCATGGTTTTAACTCATGTTTTTTAGAGATAAAACTCATACTCTACCTTCTGCCTTATGTTGCCTCCATGTCAAGAGAAAAAAATTATTTGTATAATATATTGAGCTCCAAACCTGTGATCAGCATTGAATTAGGCAGATACATGATTCCTTTGAATCTCTACAAAACCTCTTTTGATGCAAGTTTTATTTTAATTTTAGAAAACGTTTGCTTTTTAAGTGTTTACTTTGTAGAATGATGGTGACACATCAGTAAGTTGGTTTAAAAATCCAATGAACAAAACAAATTGAAAATAAGCAACAAAATGAGTTTAGGGTAATAGAGGGAAAATTAATTTCCTACCATAATGCATATGCATATTTTAATATATACATATGGGATGTGTTTATATATGCTAGCATTTATATGCTAATTTTTGGAAAGAATGATGCAGTTGTTAGCTAGAGAGAACTGAAGATTTAGAATTGATATATAGAGAGACAAGGATTAATTGGGAATTGTTAAAAAGACAACTAAATGATTTGTGGAATATTTGACTCCACAAAAGTTACTTCAAGTATTGGTCATCTGTAGGATTGAAATGAAGTATATAGAGAACAGCTATATATAAAAATACATGTTATAACTATCAAATTCAAGAATCTGCAATGTGTTCAGCATCATGCTAAGAATATTATCTCATCTAATCCTCAAAACAGCTTTGCAATGTACATTTTATAATTTTATTTTACCAGTAAGGAAAGTGAGCCTCTAAATCAGTCCAAGCTGCTGCCATTCTCCCTCTCCACTACCATGAAAGTAACTCTCAAAAATGCCATTTCTCTTTTCCAAGGAAGGGAGATAAACTGCAGTCTCTTGAACTTCATGTTCTTGAGGACTTTTGCACCTGGTCATAATTTTCATTTCTGTCCCAGTTCCTGCTGTCATTCTGATAACTTCACACCCAAGATGGTGGGTGTCTGTCAGTGTGTTAGCAATTGTGTTTTATGACCAGTCACTTCCTACTCTTTCCTCCCTGCTTCCTACCTCATTGTTCAAACAAGTTAGCATGCATATGAACAACTCTCTTTAAGAAAAGAGAAAGCTATAAAAGATGCAATAGAGAACACTTCCAATTGGTGAGGAAGGATAGTAGAAACCAGGTGAGGGCAGGATTCCTGAAATCCATCAGAGCAATTACATCATTCTACCATGTAAGCAAGTATTTGCTTCTCAGACTGTCTTTTTTCCTCCTTCTCTGTGGGCTCCTCAGAGACAGGGATCAGAGAGTGTGTACTCTTTGTTACCATAGACTCCTTTTAAGAGTACTTAAATGGAGCCTCAACAACTAATTTGTGTAAGATGAAGACAACCACCTCATAAGTTGTCTGACATCCCATTCTGAAGCTTGATGCTGTAATTTCTCAGGTGAACTTCATCCTAGAATTGTAGACATATGAGTATCTTTAGCTTACTTTAAAAAATATTACCATCCTCATTGTGCACAGTGCTTACTGTCTTCTGGTTCTATCCCTCCATTCTTTACATGGGATATTTACTCTTAAACTCTTAGCATAACTCTGGTCCTTCTACCTGGATACCATTTTCTTCTCTAATCTTCTTAGGCAGAGGCTGGCTGTTCTCTTCTATCATGTGCCTGAAAGGTCCTGGAGGTTCTGTCAACATTATTTTCTTTTCCCATTGTCACATACAAACCATTGCTCTATCCTTCCACCTTTTATAAAGCAGCTCTACCTAGGAGGCTCATGGTATTTGGTTACGTCCTATATATAGCTCTGGATGGCTCCCTTTTCCTAAACTCTTGGTTACTTCCTCTTATTCATCAAAGACTTTTGTTCCTGGCCATTATTTTCATTTTTCGTTCAACTCTTGTTGTTCTGTAAAATTTCAGCACCCAAGTGGATGATCCGTATTAGCCTCACATCTTCCTGATCTCATGGGCTCCAGTAATTTTCTCCTTTATTCCAGCAATTTCACTACCAAATTCATATAGTAGTTACTGCAATTACCACTTTAACTCCTGAAATGTTAAACTGCAATAATATTCTCTGATCCCGACAGCTCTTCAAACCTTCTTTGATGTAGCAGTTTCTTTCCTTTGCCTTTTCTTTCACTATTCTCCCTTTCATGACTTCACTTCTTTCTTTATTCAACTCAGACCACTAGTGCATCTCTCCAGCCACTGACTCTCTTTGCAACATGATTTATGCTTTTTCCTTTTTTATTTCTATGGAATGTACCCTGGATATACCATAGGCACTTAAAACAGAAACCTCTGAAACATAACTCGTTTTTTGTCATCAAACTCCTTCCTTCTGTGTTCCTTCCTTTTGGTGAGCTGCATCACATAAGCTAGAAACTTTGGTGAGGTGATCTCTTTATTTTCATAGCTTTCCTATCCAATAAGTATGAAGACAATGCCTCTTACATTCCTTGGATTTTCATCATTCCCTCATTATTTTTAACATTTATTTATTTTTGAGAGACAGAGAGAGATAGACTATGAATGGGGGAGGGACGGAGACAGAGTGAGACACAGAATCTGAAGCAGACTCCAGGCTCTAAGCTGTCAGCCTGGAGCCTGATGTGGGACTCAAATTCATGAACAGTGAGATCATGACCTGAGTCAAAGTTGGATGCTTAACTGACTGAGCCACCCAGGTGCCACCCCCCTTATTCTTATTTTAATGTTGATTGTCATCACCTTTTGTCTGTCTATTAAATGGTATTGTTTTTTAAGTAATCTCCATGTCCAGTGTAGAGCCCAACATAGGGCTTGACTTCTGAGGTCAAGACCTGAACTCAGTTCAAGAATTGGATACTCAACTGACTGAGACATCCAGGCACCCCTGTTAAATGCTATTTTAAATGCTTTTTTGTAGAAACCTAGCTTTATTTCTTGGCTCTTTTCTTCCTTGAGATTGCTGTGGCATTTGGAGCCTCTGTACCCCTCCTTATTCTTTAAACTCTTTTGCTTCTTTTTTTAAATTTTTAAAATGTTTATTATTTATTTTTGAGAGAGGAAGAGACAGAGTGCAAGCTGGCGAGGAGCAGAGAGAGAGGGAGACACAGAATCCAAAGTAGGCTCCAGGCTGTCAGTACAGAGCCCAACGCGAGGCTCGAACTCATGAACCATGAGATCATGACCTGAGCCAAAGCCAGGCGCTCAACTGACTGAGCCACCCAGGTGCCCCTCTTTTCTCTTGATTCTTAAGAAATCACTTTATCTTGGTTTCCTTTTACCTATATCACCTTTGACTTTTATCTTCTGGGGTCTTTTCTTTTTTCTGACCATTCTGGTGTATCTTATTATTTCTTAGTACTCTGTCCTTAGCTCTTTTTCTCTTATCACTATATCTACCCTCTTTGAACAAAGCTATTCATTAATATCATTCCATCAACCATCCAAATATGATTGATCCTTATTCTCTATCTCTCAGTTGGCCACTTCTTCTGAGATACTGTCTTATTTATCTGGCTGCCTACTTCCCTTCTACATATGGATGTTACATCAACTCTCAAGCCCATCATCAAAGACAGAATTTGATGTCCTTTCCCATAATATGCTCCTCATTTATTCTCTATCTCAGTGATATCCAAGCCATCAAAGCAGAAAACTTTCTCTTTTTTTACCCTTCCCATATAGACAAGCTTAAACCCCTGTATTCTTGACATCTATGAGATATCATCTATCCATCTTCACTGCTACTATCATAGTTCAGGCTCTTAATATGAATTCATATCTAGTTTTATCATGTCTGCTTCTCTTGTCCCCTAAACTTTAGTTCCATAGTACTATTTGAGATTCCCAGGACAAAAGAGCCCCTAATGCCTTTTGATCCACATACAGCCACCTGTAGTCCCTTGTCCCCCTGGTAATACCTATCCCTTTCCAGGATTTAGTGTGTCACTAATTTTCTGAAGTCTTTTTGTATCTTTGCGTAAAACTGACTATTTCTTGCACTGTGTACCTCTCTCTAGCATGACAATGAAAGCAAAAGAAACATAATTTATTATCCTCATTTGTTCATAGGTCAGTTTCTTTTACTGGACCAGAAATTCCTGAGGGTGTAGCCATGCCTTATTCATCTCTGTATCTCATTGCCTAGGATAATAGGCAGTTCAATAAATGCATGATAAACTTTTAAAACTAATGGAATAGATGCTGTTTTTGAATATTAGATTTTTCAATTCATCTAATACAACATAGATCACTAAAATTGCATTTAACACATGTTTACATTTTCATCCAAATCTCTGTAGTTTTTAATAAAGTCTCATCTTCTGGATAAATAAAATCCCATTTAAAATTATTATAGCTTCATGATCTATGAGCAGATTCCTTCAATCCCAGGTGTGCTCCTTGGCAAATGCATGGTTTTGCATGTATTATCTAATTTCTTCTAATACGAAGAGAAAGTTGGGAATAAATTTATATGTAATGCGTTATAATCTTTTTCTCATGTAAGTATAGCTTGTATAACTACCAGGAGAAAGTTTTATGTAATTTATAACACAAAGTTTAAAAAGAAGCAGTCTCTCTTTATTATTTCCATACTAGTTAGTCTGGCCATATGGCAGTTACTCCACTGTATGCAAGTAGAGTGGATGAGTCTGAAGAAACGAGTGTGAGTTCTTCAGCTGCTGTTTACAGGTTTTGTGATCTTGCAAAAGCAACTTAAACGTCCTGAGTCCTAGTTTCTGTGTTTTGTTGTTCCATAGGGAATTGGGCCACATCCGAGGACATCATGTATATGAAGTCCCACAAACTGCAAGGCAAAATTCAGTGAAAAAATGGCATGAATGGAAAGCTCATGGGTTTAGAGCCAACAGGACAGTTTCACATTTTGAATTTTGCCATTTTATGTGATCTTGGGCACATTAGTTAACATCTTAGACCATTACTTTCCTCATCTGTAACATGGGGATAGTAACACCTACCTCTAATTGTGGGGAAGATTAAAGGCAGTAATGCATTTATGGAATCTTGCATAGTCATTGCCTCTGTAAGTGGTAGCTAGTAGGAGTGAGAGCATCCAGTTTTTGCACTCCATCCTGTCTACATGTGTCATATCTTGTAGACTGATCACCAACCAATCAGGATGAGTCTCTAATATGGGTTAAGCCTGAGTAACTTCTGCAGAATTAGGTTTGTTAGAATTTAATGCTCCTGAAGCTGCCCACATTGCTTAAAAACAAACACATGCAAAATATTTACTGTGCCTGAAATTCTCACATGATAGTAATAATTATTATAATTTCTATTTATTACTCAGAGCTAGCTATTATAATAGGTGCTTTGTTTACCTTATTTTCTTTAAAATTCATGTCAGTTCTGTAAGGTGGGGATAATTATCCTCTCCATTCAAAGATGATGAAACTTAGTTACAGAAATGACAAGCTTCATTTACAGACTAGGAAGAAGCAAGATCAGGAATGAACTGAGGGTTTCTGATAATAAGCCCAGTGATTTTTCGGCTATACAAGAGTGACAGGTGGGTCAAGCTCACTCCAGCACTTTGGCTGTTTTTTCAAAATCAACAGCACTGCTGAGTTAATAAATTTAGCTTGACAAATGCCAGTTATAATGTGTTTCCAAGTCACTGATCCTAGCAGGTCTCTTTATCTTTGATTAAGGCCTAGCCCCAACACAGGCATGAACCTGGACCTAGGTCAGGATATGAACATCTGGGGTTGTTTTGTTTGTTTGGCTTGTTTTCTGTCTTTCCATTTTGAGAGTGCCATCTCACACAATCACTGATTTGTTGGTTTGTTCAACATTTATGTCATGCCATCTATGTCCCTTGAAGTTGTGATAGGTGCTAAGGATAATAGGATAAAAATCCAGGTTGTCCTTAAGAAACTGAGTCAAATAGAATAAAATAAAGATAATTATAATTTATTGTGTTTTGTGAAGTCAGCAGCATTATAATGGTCCTCTGTGAGCACAGGGAAGGGCCATGGAAAGTTTCTAATGAAAGATGAGCATTTCCCTGAATATTTGAAGAGTAAAGTAATTTGGGGATGGAAAAAAGGGAAGTGGGGAAAAGAATGCATGTGAAAAGGCATAGAGAGATTTAACATTAGCTTCTATTCACAATAGTGAAAAATGTGGGGGCAAGGCTAAAACATAGGTGAGGGAGGGGTCTGGGGGGACTGGCAAAGGGCCAGCTCACAGTGGATGGATATTATCAGTCATAGTAAGTTAACTAGAATTAATGTTGGGGGCAAGAAGGCATCATTGACACATTTTAAACATAAAATGAAAGAATGAGAGTAGCAATTCAGATGGATCCATGTGACAGAGAGTTGGTGGATAGATTGGAGGGACAGATCTGGAGGAGGGATACTAGGTAGGAGTAACCTAAGTTGGAAATACGGAAGACCTGGTTTCAGGTGGTGGCAAGTGGTTGGAGAGAAATGGAGGATACAATCATTCTAGGAGGTTGAATTAGAATAACTTGGTGATGTGGTGGGACGTGGAGTGGGAGACAAGGAGATATCCAAGAGGCTTCCTAGATTTTTGTCCTCTGTGATAGAGAGGATGATGGTCTCAGTTCCTGAGATAGAGAATACTCAGTAGGGGCAGATTTCAGGGAAGATGAGGACCACACTGGACATTATCACAAGCCCCATGTCTGGCCTTTTTACCATTAGACTATCCCTACTTCCACTGCCAGGGTTCTAGTTATTGTCCTCATCACTTCTTGCCTAGGTTACTGCAGCAGCCTCTGTGCTGGTTTCTAAACTCTGATGTCCCTGAATACAACCCTGATGGGCTACTTTTATAAGCTTTTGGTATCTCCAAGGTGTTTACAGAAACCTGGAATTCAGGACTTTCTCTAATCTTATCAAAGGTGACCTCTCTGGGCTTATTCTCCACCCCTTACTCTAAGCAGCAGACTAATCTGTTATACTTGGAGGACCAGACACAAACTGAGGCAACTTGAGAAAATGTGTTTGTGTGTGTGTGTATGCACACTATTGTTTGTCAGAAAATTAGAAAAGAACAGTGCTTATTTGAGAAGCTAAAAAGGTATTGTGGATAAGGCAGTGTCCATTTTATACTTAGAGGTATAAATGGGGGGAAAGGTAGGTGACAAGGAGGAGGGAAGGCATAGCTGGCTGGAAGGACAGAGCAAGCACAGGTAAGAAGACTGGAGGTGTGGAAGTAGGGAGCCCCAAGGGACTTGCAGGCAACAAACTGGCCTGATGGGAGTAAAGGATGATCAGGGTAACGTTTTAGGGTCACAAAGGGGCCAGTCTTTGCTTTGTGATCCAGTAGCATAGTTGTAAAATGTGAATAATTACAGAGAGTTCTATGTATATGATATTGTGTCTGAAAAATCAGTGGAAAATATTGAAAAAATATAATGACAAAATAGTAAAATATTTTCAGGATAAAGCCTTAGATTTTCACAGTGGTTTAGAAATTACTATACCATTTCACTGAGGTTCAGAAAGAGAGAGCAGTATTTTACCAAGGTTGGGCTCAACCATGGGTCTTTTGACCCCAATTCCAGGTGTTTTTATGCTATAATATAGTTGCCTCTTGCAACATGTTTTAATGTCTAAACAATCATATACTCTTGTTGGGTAAACCAGACTACATGTGTAGTTTTGATGGATTGTGATTAATTTCTTGAGGATTTTGTTAAGCATCTCTTTATTGATTTCCTTCAGCTGAGAAGAAGCCAATAAAGAGGAAATAAAAAATATTGCCCCAAACTGCAGCTATAAAGGCTCACAAATACGGGCAGATAGCTTAACACAACTAGAGAGGCAACACGAGACTTCATTATGGTTTTCCTCACAAATTGGAGTGGAATGAAATGTCTTAGGGGCACCTTGATGCCAGTGTTTGAAAACTGCTTTAAGTCTCATAAGTGTAGCATTTGTTTTGGAATACTCTTTTTTTCTGAATCCTCTGGTCTCTCAATCCTCTTTGAAGTGAAATATTCTGTTTCATGATGATTGTGTTGAGAACATATATTTTCAGCACTTAAACAAGAAGTCAATGCTATGTTTGGAACAGAGTGCCAGGAGAAAATAGCTCATGCCAAACCATTGGGATTTTATTGTACAATAATATGGGATATATGAAACTTGATTTTTTGGGTAATTTTAAAAAGGAATTATCTCAAATAATGGTGATTTGCATGGAAAAACCTAAGAGTTTGTAGAATGCCAGGAGTTACATATCAGCCGTAGAAAATACTATGCCTGAGGGTCCTTTCTGGACACACAGAGCCACATCAGATCATTGGCATTGGCAAAGATGTCCAGGTGTCTGTATGGAGGTTGCCAAGACCAGAGAGGATAAAGAAAAAACAGAGGCAGAATTTTGGATATGAGTGACAACATTTTCAGCATTTAATAACTATTATGGTAACTACCTTGGTAACTACTACAGTGACTATTAGGTTAAGCATAACACCGTATATACTACCTCTCAGAACAACTATTTTATTATCTTAATTATCATGTGTTCAATCTATTTTTTATGAGATTGTGAGCTGTAAAAGTGGGGGCCATGGTTTCCTTGTTCTTTTTTTACTTTAGAGAGAGAGAGAGCATGCAAGAGAGCAGGGGAGAAAGGCAGAGGGAGAGAGAGAGAATCTCAAGCAGGTTCCATGCTCAGTGCTGAGCCCGATGTGGGGCTTAATTTCACGATCATGGGATCAGGATCCAGGCTGAAATCAAGAGTCAGACACTCCACTGACTGAACCATCCAGGTGCCTCTTAAGATAGTGCATCTTAAGTGATCTCTACACCCAACATGGAGCTTAAACCCACAACCCTGAGTTCAAGACTCGCATGTTCCACCAACTTGAGAGAACCAGGTGCCCCCTCCTTGTTATTTTATATCCCTAGTACCTAGCATTGTATTTGACAAGTAGCTAGCATTCAGTAAATATTTACTGGATGAACGAAAGATCTTGGCATCTAAAGATCAGAACAACAGTAGATCAATACTCAAGGAGGAAAAAATACAGTGCACACAAATGAGTTAAAAAATATCTTTATAGTTGACATACATAAAAGTCATCCATTTAAAGTATATAATTCAATGATTTTGGGTATATTCAGAGTCATGCAGCCATTACTACAACCTAAGGTTAGAATCACTCCCTCATAAAACTCCATCATTATTAGCAGTCACTCCTTATGCCCCATCCCCCCAGTACACAAAAACTCCTGCCCTAGGAAACCACTAACATAATTCAGTTTTGGCTATCTGTATATCGCTCTATCTATCCATCTGCAAATGAAGAGTTGTATCTTTCTGGAGCAGTGAATTGTCTTGAAGGAATTCCTTAATATCTTAATGAGGGATAATAAGGGCTTGAAGCAGGTATTTTATCTAGAGCAGTCTGTTGAGATGCTGCTCCTATTGGTCAGATGGTAAAGGAGAAGCACCCCAGAAGGATTACAAAGGTTCAGAAGGGAGGTATTTTGTGGGCTGAGGGAAGTTGGTTGCTGCTGAGAAGAATGTAAACCCACTTTAGGCTTATTCAAAGGCTCAGTACCACTGAGTCTGAGAGCTCAGGCAGAATTAATAAGAACTAAAGCTGAGAATAGGAGACAATCAAAATGTGTTTTGATTTTAGGATTAAGACCTTTTTTTCTGCTCTCTGAAGATCTACTCAGGGTGGCTTGTGACCCTTAATTGTTCCAAGGAAGGCAGTCAGAGGATTTGTAGGAAGAATCTTGACACTTTAATAGAGTTGATAGTGCATCTTGAATGTTTTAGGAACATTTGAATTGATGGAAAATCCAAGAGAAAAAAATAAAGAGGAATGTTAACTTCATTTGTTTAGCAAATATTTATTTGTCACCTACCTTGAGCCAGATATTAGTCCAGGCACTGGGGACACAGCCCTGAATAAAACAGAAAAAATAAAATAAAACAAACCTATTCTCAAAAATCTACATTCTAGAGGGAAATAGAGATAAAAAACAAGATAAATAATAAAAATATACATAGTATGTTAATGACAAGGTTATTAAAATATAAAAAGGGAAAAATTGTTTTAGGGAATGGGACAGGGAGAAGACAATTTTATATAGTGACCAGGGGAGGCCTTACTGAGCTGGTGGCAATTAAGTAAAGGTCTGAGTAGGTGAGAAAATGAGTTCTCTGTATGGTGTAGGAAGAAAATACCAGGCTGAAGTGAAAAAATCCTGGGTAGGAAGGTATCTCATGTGTTCAAGAACTAGCACAAAAGCTGGCATGATAGGAATGGACTGGGGGGAGAGCTGAAGGAGACAGTATCAGGGTGGTAAAACGCAAGGGCTGGCATGGAATCTTCTAGAACCTTGTAGACAATTTAAGATTTTTTGGATTTTGCTCTGGATAAAATGGAAACCCATTTAAGTTGCAAAAGAATTAAAAAAAGTTTTTAAAGTTTTTATTTGTTTGTTTATTTATTTAGAGGGAGAGAGAAAGAATGCACAGGAGGGTCAGAGAGAGAATCCCAAGCAGGCTCTGCATTGTCAGTGCAGAGCTGAATGTGGGGCTTAAATTCATGAATGGTGAGATTATCTCCTGAGCAGAAATCAAGAGTCTGATGCCCACCTGACTGATCTACCCAAGCACCCCAATTTTTTTTAAAAATAAAAAAACCCAGCTTTATTGAGAAATACTTTACATGTAACACAAATCATTTTAAATACACATTTTGATGAGTATAATGCCTCTCTTACCTAAGTTTCTTGACCTCTAATTCCCTTTGAATAGGAAGATAGAAACTCCCCATCCTGTTGTCTTCCAGGCAATGTCTCCATCTTCTTACTCTATTTCTGGGTATTTAAGCCTATTGTGACTGGAAGGTGAAAAAGAGGGCTGATCTTCCTAATCTTTAAAATGGCACTGAGATTAGATCTACTCCTCATAGACCCATTTTCTTTCTCCATTTTTGGATGACTTGGTAGCACCTCTGCACTTGTTCCATCACTTTTTTGTTTTGAGGGATATAGCTCCCTTAGTGATGGATGATCTCCCCTCCCCCAACCCACACACTTTTATTCACCATCAGATTAGGCAATCTGCTATTTGATTTATCTTATTAAATTTCTGTTTTTCTGGTTAAGATCCATTCACTTCTTAGACTTCATTTCCATTATCACTTTTGCCAGTGGGCTCTCTTTTAAAGGCCAATTTATGTGAAAAAGCAGTTTTTATTACTTCAAAGAAGTTACTGTATATGTGAGGATGTGTGAAAGCACTAAGACTCCTACTAAAAGGAGGTGGGTAAGGGGGAAGTAATTCAGTGAATGAAAGAAGATGTTGAAATAGCCACTGTATATGCTGTTAGTGGGGAGAAAATTTGGAGCAACTTTCCTGAAAGGCAATTAGTTTATATATCTCTATTTATATCATCTATCACTATCTCTAGCTATATTTATAGATTCATTATGTGATCTTTGGCAAGTCAGTTAACCTCTCTGAGCCTCCATATTTCATCTGTAGAATAAGATTATTTTGAGATAATAAAACAGCAGATATAAATCATTTAGCATAATGCATGGCTCCTTTAAATCACTAACATATTTGTCATTATTATTGTTCTTATTAATGTTACTATGATTTTGGAGGATTTATAATAATAAAAGTTCATCAGCCCAAATGTGCAACCAAGGGGTATTATTTAAATAAAGTGTGTGTTACTGTTATAAGAATATTTTTGAGAGAAAATGTTGGGTGACAAAAAGTAGTTTATGACTCCAGTTCCCAGTAGTGGTAGAATGCATAATTTAGACTAGCACTTCTGTTGAGGACACACAGAAGATCTAGATAAACCATAAAAATAAATCTGTTTAAAGTATAGCTAAAGGGCAGTGGAAAATTAACAGCCAGAAACTGCAAAGAAGTGAAGCCCAGAAAGTTGAGCCTATGATCTGGGACCACTTTCCTTAAGGGAATTTACTTTTTCCAGGAAGCTGTTAAGACCTAAAACAAACAGCCACTTTTTTTTTTTAAACAATGGCTTTATTTTTTTTAAACAAGTTTTAGGTTAACAACAAAACTGAGAGACTTTCCATATATCCCCTGTCCCCCAACACATGCATAGTCTCTCCCATTAAGAATATCACTCACTAGGGGCGCCTGGGTGGCGCAGTCAGTTAAGCGTCCGACTTCAGCCAGGTCACGATCTCGCGGTCCGTGAGTTCGAGCCCCGCGTCAGGCTCTGGGCTGATGGCTCGGAGCCTGGAGCCTGTTTCCGATTCTGTATCTCCCTCTCTCTCTGCCCCTCCCCCGTTCATGCTCTGTCTCTCTCTGTCCCAAAAATAAAAAAATAAAAAAAAAATATCACTCACTAGATGATACTTTTTTTTTTTATTATGAAGGATGAACCTACATTGGCACATCATAATCCCTCAAAGTCCATATATTACCTTAGGTTTCACTCTTGGTGTTATATATTCTGTAGGTTTGGAAAAATGTATAATGACATATACCCATTATTATAATACATAAACATTTTTTACTATCCTAAAAGTCCTCTGTGCTTTTTGTATGTATATCTTCCCTCATCCATACTCTGCCCAGTGACAACAATTGATCTTTTTATTGTCTCTCTAGTTTTACCTTTTCTAGAGTGCCATGTGGTGGGAATCATACAGTATGTAACCTTTTCAGACTGGCTTCTTTCATTAGTAATATGTATCTAAGAATTTTCCATGTCTTTCATGGCTTGATGGCTCGTTTCTTCTTAGCACTGGATAATATTTCATTGGAGGTACCACAGTTTGTTTATCCATTCACCTAATGAAGGACACCTTTATTGTTGCATGGTTGCCTCCTAGTTTTGGCAATTGTGAATATAGTTTCTATAAACATTCATGTGCAGGTTTTTGTGTGGACATAGTTTTTGACTACTTTAGGTAAACATCCAGGAGTGCTATAGCTGTATCATATGTAATAGTATACTTAGCTTTATAAGAAACCACCAAACTGTCTTAAAAAAGAAGCTGTACCATTTTTCATTCCTCCCAGCAATGAATGAGAGTTACTATTGTTTTGCTCCTTGGTAGTATTTAAGGTCGTCAGTGTTCTGGATTACAGGCATTCTAATGTTTGTGCCCTGGTATCTCATTGTTTCAATTTGCCTTTCCCTGATGACGCATACTGTTGAGTGTTTGCTTATTTGCCCTCGGTACATCTTATTTGATGAGGTATCTGTTACAGTCTTTGGCCATCTTTAAGTTGAGTCACTCATTTTCTTATGCTGAATTTTAAGAGCTCTTTGTATATTTTGGATAATAGTCTTTTACCAGCTGTGTCTTTTGGAAATATTTTCTTCTAGTCTGTGGCTTATCTTCTGATTCTCCTTCTATTATCTTTTATAGAGCAGAATTTTTAAATTATAATGAAGTCCAGCCTATCAATTTTTTCTTTCATGGATTGTGTTTTTGATGTTGTATCTAAATGGCATCACCATATCCAAGGTCATCCAGGTTTCCTCCTTTGTTATCTCTTAGATGTTTTTTATAGCTTTGCCTTTTGCATTTAGGTATCTGATTCATCTTGACATAATTTTTGTGAAGATCTGTAAGATTTGTGTCTAGATTTTTTTTTTTTTTTGCACGTGGCTGTCTAGTTGTTCCAATACCATTTGTTGAAGAGACCATCTTTGCTCCACTGCATTGCCTTTGCTCCTTCATTAAAGGTCAGTTGACTATGTTTATGGGGGTCTATTTCTGGGCTCTCTTTTATGTTCCACTGATGTATTTGTCTATTAATTTTCCCAACAGCAAACTATCTTGATTAGTGTAGCTTTATGGTAAGTTTTGAAGTCGAGTAGCATCAGTCCTCCAGCTTTATTGTTGTTCTTCACCAAGCACTTTTTAGGGTCCTATAGGTTCCATACTCTTATTTTTGGGCAATAACAGTAGAGCAATGGAAGGAAAACAATATTACCCTTGAAAAATCGAGACTAAAGTCCAAACTCTCTTATACACAATTACTTTCTTTTGTTTTAGTTTCTTCATCTTTAAATCAGAATAACAGGATATACAGCACAGATGATTGGGACCTTTTAAATGATTCAATATTTGTGAAAATTTTTGGTCTGGTACCTAATATATTAAATTCATTTTTCTCCTTTTCAATTAAATTATACAAAGAAACATAGGAAAAATGCAAGTTAACCAATTCTAACTATAACTGAATATAGAGTAAGGGTCATCAGAATGACTTACCCACATTGACTTTTCCTTTTAAAGATAGTACATTAACTCATATCACAAATTATATATGCTTTGTTTTATATAGCCACTAAAATAATTCAAAATTGCAAACCTCTGAGGTGAAATTAAATAATGAGATAACAGATACAACAGAAAAAAGAAAAAGAGATAAGTGGAAACATGGAATCAGAAGAACAAATATAAATTACTCAGCAATCAGGCCCACATATATCAGTAATTATTTTCAATATAAATGGTCTGTGTATTTCAATGAAAAGATTTTTAGGCTGAATTTAAAAAAACAGATTTAACATATTCAATTTTAGCAGTCTTTAAAAGAAACATAAGGAAAAAAAATTTGGAAATAAAATTATGGAAAAGTGTGTAATTTGCAAATACTAAGTGAAAGTGTTTTTTTGTAGCCATATTAATATTCAAGAAGACCTTAAACAAATATTATAAGAGATAAGTAGGGATGTTCTATAATGAGAATTTATCATAATGAACTGATGATATAGCAATTCTAAACTTGCATGCATCCAATGAAATAACTTCAGATTATTTAAAGTAAAATGTAACAAAACTAAATGAAAAGTCTATACTCATATGGGGATATTCCCAAATTCTTCTTCTGTAACTGATAGAGCAGACAGATTAAAATGATTAATCAGATAGGAAAGATTTTTTTTTTTAATTTTTTTTTTCAACATTTTTTATTTATTTTGGGACAGAGAGAGACAGAGCATGAACGGGGGAGGGGCAGAGAGAGAGGGAGACACAGAATCGGAAACAGGCTCCAGGCTCCGAGCCATCAGCCCAGAGCCTGACGTGGGGCTCGAACTCACGGACCACGAGATCGGGACCTGGCTGAAGTCGGACGCTTAACCGACTGCGCCACCCAGGCGCCCGGGGAAAGATTTTTTTTTATATGTTTATTTATTTGTGAGAGTGAGAGAGAGCATGAGCGGGGAAGGTGCAGAGAGACAGGGGGACAGAGGATCTGAGGCAGGCTCTGTGCTGACAGCAGAGTCCAATGCAGGGCTCAAACTCACGAACTGTGAGGTCATGACCCGAGCCGAAGTCAGATGTTCATTCGACTGACCCACCCAGGTGCCCCCTGATAGGAAAGATTTTAACCACAATTGAATAAATATGACTTAGTTGACATATATAGCACACTGAAGAATATGTATATATTTGAAGTACCCATAGAACTTTACCAGTATGGACCTTTTACTGGATTGTAAAACCACTTAAAAAATATTTTTGTAGATTTAAATTACACAGAACATGGTTTTTCTCCACAGTAGAGAAAGCTAGAAATCAGTAATAAAAGGATATCTAGAAAATAATATGTTGTGGAAATCAAGGAATATTTTTCAGAATAAACTGCAATCAAAGATGAATGGAAAGGAAAAAATGTGAATTGAACAATGATAAAAACATGAGATAGCAAAACTTGTAGACTACAACTAAAGCATGACTTTGAGAGATATTAATGGCTTTAAATACACATAATAGAAAAGAAAGTTGAAAATTATCTTAGTATTCATTTCCAGAAGATAGAAAAGGAAATCTTATTCTTGTATGTATGTTCAACAAAAACTTGTACACACAGTCATCAAAAGACCTGACTCAGGAATGTTTATAACAGTTTTTGTGATAATAAAAAACTAGAGGGGTGCCTGGGTGGCTCAGTCAGTTGAGTGTCCGTCTTTGGCTCAGGTCATGATCTCATGGTTCGTGAGTTCAAGCCCACATAGAGTTCACTGCTGTCAGCACAGAGCCTGCTTTGGATCTTCTGTCCCCCTCTCCCTGCCCTCCTCCACTTTCACTCTCTCAAAAATAAATAAACATTAAAAAAAAAGCCTGGAAATAACTCATGTCCATCAATAGTAGAATGACTAAATAAATTGTAGTAGATTTTCCCAGTGATATACTATACAACAATGAGAATAAACAAACTGTTGTTACACACAACATGCATGAATTTCATATACTTAATGTGGAGTAAAAGAAGTTGGACACAGAAGAGTTCATACTATATGATTCCATTTATAGAAATATTAAATACACACAAAATTCATCTATGACTTTAGAAGTTCCTGGGAGGAGTGCCTATGTAACTGTCTGTAACCTGGTAAATGCATAGAACTTAGTATGTATGTTTGTGCATGTCTTTATATGTATGCATAATTTAATGCAAGTCTTACTAAAAATAACTATGGGATGCAAATAGTGCTATGATTCGAGGGAAATTTATAGCTTTATATAAGACAGGGCAAAGATTTAAAAAATCAATGAAATAGGTAATCATTTCAAATACTAGAGAAATGATAACAAGTTACACCCCAAAGGTAGAGTGTGATAAATTATAAAAATATGAGCAAGAATTAAAGAAAAAGAAAGAAAACAAATGTGCACTAGAGAGGACTAATAAAACTAAAATCAGTCTTTCAAATTGATCTATAAAATTGATAAAATATTGGTGATATTGATAATAATGAAAGAAGACACATCAATAATATCAGGGATGAAAGGAGTATCATGACCATTCCTATAGACTACCAAGAAATTTGGAATTTTTATGCCAGTAAATTTATATAAAGTGGAGAATATCCTAGGAAAATATAATCTACCAAAACTGACAAAAGAATAGAAAATCTGACAGAGTTCTAGAATTAGTGAAGACATTGATTATATTATTAAACCTTCCCAGAAAAGATACTATACCCGGGTGACTTTACCCATGAAGAAAATAAAATATTTAAGGACTAAGTAATAACAATATTTGAACATATTTTCCAAGATAGAAAAAGAGAGAAGACTTTTTTTTAAGAAAAAGAGAGAAGACTTTCCAGCCCACTGCGTAAAGCCAATATAACTTTGACATGAAAGCCTCCTGTAGGAGAATTGTGAGAAAGAAAACACAGGTTCCTAAACCTAAATAGATAATAAACTAAATCTGGTGGTATAGAAAAAGGTAATACATCAGAATAAAGTTCACCTTATTTTAGAAATAGAATCTTGTTTTAGCATTCAAAAATCTATGTACTCAGAATGTCACCAAGGTGGTGGAAAAGGAGACTTCAGCCTCTGTCCTCCCACAAAGATCAACATTAGCTATCCATGAATAAAAATAGTTCTGGGAGAGATAAGTAGTCCACTAAACAAAGTTCAGCAACACAGTGGAATAAAAACTTGAGAATAACTACACAAAAAGGGCAAGAAAAAGAGCTTTATTTTGCCTGCATCATCTCATTTCCTGGAACTAGCACTACTCATCAACAAGAGAAAGTCCTCTAGCCCAAAAGAGTTCTCCCCCACTCCTGAGAGAGAAGGAGCAAGGTTGGCAGCCAGTTCTCCAGCCTTTTAGGGTATTGCACAAAGGACTGTCTTCAGTTTTATCCAACCCAGAGACTGGCAAAACAGATTGTCTAGAAATGTCTAGGAATAAGCAAGAAGGGCAGGAGCTACTGATAGCAGCCATACAGCCAGAATGGCTGGGGTTTCCAATGGCTGCTCTGCAGAGGACCTTAGTAGTCTTTTCCACAGAGGATCTCAACAACCTTTGAAGAAGTTTCAGAATGCACCACCCCTATCCACTCAGCTTTCATCACTGAGTACCTCCTCATGGACCCCAGCTGACTGCTCTGAAGTGGATCCCAGCAGCTTTCACCACTGATGAAGCCAAAATCCAACACAACCACTACAGATCCCCAACAGATTTAGCTGCTCATTTTTCTCTTCATAGGTTGTCATGTTTGCACATTCCAGCTGCCTGAGTCCCTCTCTGCTCCTTACTCCCTCCTTAGAGCCTGAGATCTGCGCTGGCAGGTCAACCATGGCCTCTGTGGCTACTCTTGTGCAAGACGTTAACCTATACTGCCACGGGAGACCTCCACTGCTGTGCTCTATGAGAACGGGGTAATTTTGTTCATTGATATGCCCCACATGTCCAGAACAATGTCTGGCATGAAGTAGGAATTCAGCAAATATTTACTGAATGAATTGAATGTATAAATGGGTATCATGCAAGGTCTTAACATCTTCTTGAAGAGGGATAGGAACTGGATTCTGCAGGCAGTGGTTAGCTTAGAAGGTTTTCTTGGATAACCTGAGTAGTGATTTAGGAGGAGTCATTCTGCAGTGGCTGTAGAGAGACACAGATGAGGAAGAGGACAAGGGTTCTTCTGCTTCCTGAGGGCAGAAGCAGTAGAGAATGGAGGGGAGGAAATGTCAGAGAGAGGCAGGTGAAAAACAGGCATGGAGACATTAAATTGTAGCTAATATGCATAATGAATTGGAAAAGATTACCTAAAATTCAAATATTTCTTTTAACATTTGACATTCACAAGTCATTTTCTTATAGTCTGCTTCTTCCATGAATACCTTCTACAGCTGATTAAATACAGGACAGAAAACAGAATACATCAGCTTGACATTTTTCTGAATCGAGGCTCTTGTCATAGGACGAATGTTGCTATTTGTTATTAAAACACTCCTGCCTACACCTCCTATCGGTGAAATAACTTTTTTTTCCCCTCTGGCCCATTGGGGTTTATTTGTCCTTCATAACACAATCTGCAAATTAGCAGTGATCCCATAATTTATCTCTGTGCTGCTCTGCTCGTTTTATTTATAATCCAGAGGCAATTAAAATCGCTTTTATACAACATTGTCCTGATGACAGATGTGTGGCTGCCACTCCAACACATGATGGCTGACATAAATCATTTGACGATCAAAGTGTCTGTTGACTTGCTAGTCTCTAGTTACAGCAGATGCCACCCCAGACAGAATGACAGGGACATTCTTCATGGGAGCCTCATTTTAGCTAACTACTTTACTCCACTCCAGCTCTGGAATCTTGACAGCTTGGCTAGTTTGTGACAGCTTGGAAATTTTTCATGTGGCTTTCATAAGGGTCAATCTATCCCTTATTCCCACTTCTGTAGGTTTCTAGTGGCTTCGTAGTAGGACACACAAGGGGCTTCACAGTCTGGATCCATTCTATCACTGTGGCCTTGACACCGGGCATGTATCTCCTATCCTTCCATTTATTTTCCCCAATTCATTGAATCTTATAATCTATACCCACCAGTCTACTTGCTATTCTTTGAACATGATGATCTCTTTTTTGCCTGTGTCCTTGAGTATGAGGTTTCATAACCTTGGGACAATTTCCTTCCTGCTTTCTCTGCCTAGTATAATCCTAATTCTCCTTGAAGACTCATTTTAGTTGTTCTTGCCTCTGTGAAGTATTTACCATTGATTCTCATAGTTTCTCCTTAATCTGTCCTTAAACCATGTAATTTATTTCTTATCAGACTCAAAGGATTGATTGAGTTATATTCATTCATTCATGGAGTTAAAATCATCCTTGGTCTATGCAAGAACTCTCTCCTTTTATTTAACTTTACTATTTTACTCTCCATCCCAGCTCTTTATTTCTAATCCTTACCCAACATGGATGGTTACTGTAGTGAATTTATGTCATTAGCTGTGCACAAATTCATGAAGGTTATATAGTGTTTTACATACAATAGTTTATAATATTTTATATATAATAAGTATATGTAACGTGTATTTAGATTTCCATGTTGTAACATACTAAGATTCATTTTCCTACATTTTTAGTGTACAATTAGGTTTTAATATCTATCTGTATTTTATGTACACTTAATTCATTCCTTTAGAAAGAAATATGGAGATAGATAAAATGTTAGCATTTCCTTATTATTAGTGTGTTTTGGCATCTCTTCACATACTTAAAGCCATTTAGGTTTTCTCTTCTGTGAATATTAACTATTTAGTCCTTTGTCATTTCCCATTGAGTTTTCTGCCTTATTCTCACTATGCCATAATTCCTTCTATATTCAAGACACTAATCTGTGGTTACTTTTAGATTCTCAAAATACCTTTTTGGCCTAACTCTTCTATCATATTCTTAGTGGATGTGTGGTTAAAATCTGCAACTGCAATTTTATTTTATCTTTTCTCTACCTATTTCTGCCAGTTGTTTCTTTATGTAGATTGAAACAGTAATATTAAATTTATATAAAAATATGATTGCTAACAATTTATTGCTCATTTTACCAGTATGTGACTTCTCTTTATTATATTTTCTATCTTAAATTATATTTTGACAGATATGAAATTGCTACTGTGACTTTTTGTTTGGATTATATTTTGTTTCTTTTTCTTAGCAGTTTTTCATATTATTTTGTTTTAAAATTATCTTATATGGTTAATATATATCTGGATCTTAGCCAATTTGAGAGTCTCTACCTCTTGATGTAAGTTTAACTCATTTATATTATTGTAGTTAATATAAAATCTTTACGTTTTTTGTCATTCTGTGAAATTGTCATTTTTTATTACTTTATCCCTTTATTCCTTTTGGGACTAATTAAAAAAAGAGATTTGTTTCTGTTATTCCTGATGCCCTTTGGGAGAGTTCTTGATTCTACTGTTCAAGCTCACTAATTAATTCTTTGTGTATATCCATTCTGCCATTTAACCAAACTATTGAACTCTTCAACTACTACATTTTTGCTAATGCCCATTTTTCTTAGTCCTTCTCATTTTCCCTAATATCTTTGGGGGAAATCTTCCTTTATATTTGAGCATATTTATTATACTTATTTTGAATTATTTTGATTAGTTCATTAGTACTATGTAAATAATGTAGGTTGTTAAGTTTGTTGTTTTTCTTTTTATAGTGTTTGTATTTCGTTAATGTTTCATGATCTCTTTTTGTGAGTGACTATTTCACTGAAGATATAAGCTTCTTTGGTAGGCAATGTGTATCTGCAAAGAGGAATGAAATTATTGTACATAACCTGCATGTGTTTTAAACTGTCATTTCTCTCTTTCTTTCCTCCCCCAAACACACACACACACACACACACACACACACACACGCACGCACGCACCATAACAACCCAGACACTCTGTCTACCCAGGAATTTTTTTTAGAACTTAGGTTAGTATCTTGGACACACCAACTTCCCTATTATTTTTATGGTAACTCTGTTTGAGGATTCAGGAGAGCGAGTCAGTGGCCCATGCTTCTAGAAGTAGAATGCCTCCAAATACATAGCTGTCTTTTTCATTATGTATCCTGAGGTCCAGAGACCATATCTTCTTCCTATTGAGCACCCATGTATGAACATACTGTAATCATTCAATATAGATTGTCCATTGAATGAGTGAAAATAACACCTTCAAAAAAAGTCCAGTCCTCAGGGAATACAAAAACTAAGTTGACATTTGTTACAGGTCACCACAATCTTGATTAATTGTAGTATGTCATAAAGGAGGATTTGATGAATGTCTGTTATCTTTTCAGAACTGCTCAAAATCCTTCTAAGATAAATAAATCATTTTTATTTGTTTGATTTGGTGAAATAGACATGACTGACTCTTAGGTAATAAAGATTTTTAAGGGTTCAGGAAAAGAGTTATGAAGACATTCCTGGTTATTTGTAGCTATGTCATAAATGAAATCTCAAAAATTTGTTTTAGACTGCACAGGCCTATTTGCTTTAGTTGTCTGTGGTTGTCTTTCTGGTTACCATTGCCTCTCTCTACACTGTGTTCCCTTTGTCTATTGGAATATTTCTTAACTTGGGGAAACTTTGCCCTGTCCCCCCAGGGGATACTTGGCAATGTTGGAAGACTGGGTGAGGCCAGAGATGCCACTAAATATCTCACAATGCACAGGACATCCCCCCAACAAAAAAGAATTATTGGTCAAAAATATCAATAGTGCCACTATTAAGCAAGCCTTGACTACAGGGATTCTGATCCTGTAGCTTATTCCTAGCCCTGAGCTCTCCATGTGGAGTTGACTGTGGCACTGGACACAGGAAAATAAAATTCAAGTGTCCATTGTTATACAGATCTATTTGAATTTTGAGTTTGAGTCCTAGAAGTTCAGAATTCTAGGAGTATCTGCAATTTACCCCAACACGAAAACACAAGAGCTGACAGTGTTGCTAGGATACTAACTTGAGTTTCTTGGCCACTTGAGTCAAGTATGTTTATACTATACTAATTCCCAAGCTTTCACCTTCAACCCTTCCTAGGATTTATTCAGCCCTTCCTGGCTTATTTTCTCCATCCAGCTTTTCTACCTTCTGAATACTGGATAACTCTCCAAAGATACTCTCCTGTTTTGGCACCATCTAGATGTTGGCATGCTCTTGCTTACTTTCTCAGTGTCTCTGCTGAAATATCTCTGCAAAAATACCAAATATCACCTTTTCAGAAGATCTTTCCTTTTACCCAAGGGATACAGGAGTACTGATGCATAGGGGCACTTGTACCCCAATGTTTATAGCAGCACTCTCAACAATAGCCAAATTATGGAAAAAGCCTAAATGTCTATCAACTGATGAATGGATAAAGAAATTGTGGTTTATATACACAATGGAGTACTACGTGCCAATGAGAAAGAATGAAATATGGCCCTTTGTAGCAGCATGGATGGAACCAGAGAGTGTTATGCTAAGTGAAATAAGCCATACAGAGAAAGACAGATACCGTATGTTTTCACTCCTGTGTGGATCCTGAGAAACTTAACAGAAACCCATGGGGGAGGGGAAGGAAAAAAAAAAGAGGTTAGAGTGGGAGAGAGCCAAAGCATAAGAGACTCTTAAAAACTGAGAACAAACTGAGGATTGATGGGGAGTGGGAGGGAGGGGAGGGTGGGTGATGGGTATTGAGGAGGGCACCTTTTGGGATGAGCACTGGGTGTTGTATGGAAACCAATTTGACAATAAATTTCATATGTTGAAAAAAAAAAGATCTTTCCTGACTATGTAAGTTAAAGTAATACTACTTCTCACTTTTACCCTCTTATTCTTTTTTAGTTTTCTTCATAGCAGTTGTCATTATCTGGCATGTGTTTGCTTATTTTGTACTTTTCTTTCTTATTCACCTCCATGAAATTAAGCAAAGACATGTTTTACTTAGTATTGTGTTTCAGAGCCTAGAGAACGTAATGGTATTCACCATATCAGATAGCATTCTCTGGAGTATATGCAAAAGTTAATAGGTCATGATCTCTGATCACCATTTGGAGGGATGGATAATTATAAAGTGACAGAATGAATGTTTAGATGGCATCACTGTTCTACCTAGGAGAATTGAAGAGGAATTCTGAGAGGTTGCAACACCTGAGCTAGATCTTGAGGGATACACACGATTGACTAAAAAAGCAGGAAAAGGAAAGAGCATCTCAGGTACAGGAATAGCATGCAAAGGTGATATATTTTTGAAAGAGTATAGAATGTTTTAGGAATGAGTGAACTAGCACTGCTAATTTCAGTCTGGTCCATATTGTGAAGGATAATACAGGACAGACAAGGAAGGTTGGGCTTTATCCTGTGGGAAACTGAGAGATCTAAAATATTTTTAGCAGCTCTGTATTTGAAAATGACCGTGATGGTGGCAATGTGGAGGTTGGGTTGGATGATCAGTATGTGGTGATGATGGGCCTTCATGGAGGGATTTAAAAATGAATGCAGAGACTAATCTATTACTTCCTGCTGAAGCCATCTATTGTCTGTGACCTTCCTTTTCCTCCCTAGATGATATAGTTTAGAGCCCAATTTCTTGTAAAAACTGTTTTTCAATTTCTAAAAATTATAGTCAGCAACCCTGTGGTCAAGCATCTGATCAATCATTTGACACATTTCCTATCCATCTCATGCACTGTCATTGGAATAGATCTAGCTTTGACTCACTTCAGGGAAATTCTTTGAGTTTGTACCAGAAAGCTATAATTCACAGTCAATGTCATTTAGGGCTCAGTCTTAACCATCTATCAAGGGCTTCTCAATTAATTTTGCTGAGGCTAAAAGTCATTTATAATTACAGTCCTGTTATATGGATATGTCTTCCTTATCTTTTACTACCTCATGCTTCATTCCTGGCTCGATTACCATGGATACCATTATTTTATTGGCAAGACTGGGTCCTGTAGCTTCTAGCTCAAATTGATTAACTACTGCTCTTCTCCCATAGATAAAGAACATGACTAGCTTTTAGATTTTTCAGATACAGCTTATATACTTACATTTTTTCCCTCTAATGTCTCAGCAACAGCTCCTCTAGTGCAGTTTGGAATGATCAGACTTTCAGTGTCACAAAATCTGATAAATGATAGTTCTCTTTTCTGACTAATCAACAGGTCTAGGCACGCTCACAGAATTGAGAACGGTCTTTATCAATCTCAGTGGTTATTTGCAGGTCATAGTGATAAGAAGGAGAAATGTATAGCTATTATATTTCTGTAACTTATATTCTTATTAGTGAATATGTTTTTAAATTTGGCTCATCTACAGGATGAGAGTCATTATGAGTCATTATGGAATGACCTTGGGTAGCTTTTTTTTTTCAACATCATTTTTTTAAATGTTTATTTGTTTATTTTGAGAGACAGCAAGCAAAGGAGTGGCAGAGAGAGAGGGAGAGAGACAATCTCAAGCAGGCTCTGCACCACCAGGATAGATCCCAATGCCGGACTCGATTCCATGCACTGTGAGATAATGACCTGAGCCAAAATAACGAGTCAGACCCTTAACTAACTGAGCCACCCAGGCACCCCAAACTTGGGGTAGTTTTGAGCCCCAGTTTTTTCAATTTTAAAATGATAAACATAATGCCTATTAAATTGTGTTGTTTTGAGGATTAAATGAGACAACATATTTAAAGCACCTAGTTTATTTTCTGATCTATAATACATGATTAATAAATGCTCACTTCCATTCAATTCAATAAACATATATCCTAGACTATTTTTTGTCTGTGTCAATGTCTATGCTGATAGTTGGTGATATAAAGGTAAGTAGTATGTAGGCCCCTATTTCAAGCAGATCATAGCTTAGTGGGGGAGACAAGCATATAAGTAGATATATGCCATTCTCTGTGAGAAGTACAAAAAAAGGGATGGAGTACAACATACAGTGGGGACTTAGTAGAATTGAAGGCTTGTTCTATCCGGGAATGAGGGTTTCTCTAGTGGATGATAGGGGATCTTAGTCTTAACTGTAGGAAATCATCAGATGGGCCTAGGGAGTTGGATGGGGTTGGTGGGTTCGAGAGAAGGAAAATCTAGGCTAACGGAATGGTATTGTAAAATTCATTCCTCTTTTTCTTTCCATTTCTCCTCCTTCATAATAAAACATTCTTATTAATAGTAATATCTAAAGGTCATCCATTCTCTTTGTCAATTTTTGAAAAGAAATTAGAAATTTGATCAGTTGTATCCAAAGTAGAAAGAAGAGGAGGATGAGTCATTTCCTCATTAATTCAAAGCATCAATCATAATTACTAACAAAATGTTAAGAGTTTTTAAAGTACTCCTTCACTTGTATTATTTCATTTAATCATCCCAAAATTATTATGGGGCAGGGATTATTAATCTTGTTTTGCTACAAATGAAGAAAATGAAGTTACCCAAAGTCTCCGTGGAGGTAAACTATAGGATTAGGCTTTTTAAAGTCTTTTAGAGTCTAAATTCTGTGCTCTGTCCTCTATCACCAAGTCTTCCTCTGTCAATAAATAATTAAAGCTAGCTTGTATTTGACAAAAACATTTGTGGGTTAATCCTAATTAAGTTTTCTTTATATCCTTTGAACGCTAAGTAAGAGCAAGTCTACTTAGATTATAGTCAGAGATATTGCCTCAGAAACAAAGAATATTATAAAAAGATTTAACAGGGGTGCCTGGGTGGCTCAGCTGGTTGCCTGTCAGACTCTTGATTTCAGCTGAAGTCATGATCCCAGGGTCGTGGGATTGAGCCCAGTATTGGGCTCCATGCTGAGCATGGAGCCTGCTTGGGATTTTCTTTATCTCTGTTTCTCCTCCTGCCCTCTTCCCCACTCATGTTCTCTCTCTCAAAATAGATAGATGATAGATAGATAGATAGATAGATAGATAGATAGACAGACAGACAGACAGACAGACGGACAGAGTTAACATGTAATTTACCACCGAAACAGGGACACTTGAAAGTAAAAGAACTTAAACTACAAGAGTAAATAGAGACTGATTGGGGCCCATTTGGACAATATTGTCACCATCAGTATAGACTATTCACTAACTTATTCATTCATTCAACAATTACTGACTACCTACTCAGTGCAAAGCTAAGATAACTTTAAGTAGCTTCATGAACAACAGTGAGGAGAAATACAAACCAGGTAAGAATAATAGCTATCAGTTATTGAATATGTATATATTCTGGGTACTATATTAGAAGTTGAACATACACTATCCAACTTTATGTTCTAAATAATTATGCTTTTAATATGCCTTATGCTTTTAAAGATTTCCATTAAATACTATTATTATTCTCCTTTTGCAGATAGGAACTGCGGTTGAATTACCTATTCAATTATATTATACAGGAACTGGCTTTCAAAATCACATCAGACATCTGCTTAAAGGTTGAGAATAGTTTGCTACTTGAAGCCCAGTTCTAGAATACTGTAGCCTCAGGAATCACACTCTTGGGTCTCCCTCTTCTAGTATGAGTCTCCAGAATTCTGATGCTTAGTTAGGCAGTAGATGCTGAGTCACTGTGTCAGGTAGGATTCATTGGATGTGACAGAAAAATCTTAATTGGCATATGCAATAAATATATTTATTGGCTTGCGTAATATAAAATTCCAGAAGAAGTGTTTGGGTATGTCTGTGTTCAGTACACAAAAGTTGCTACCATGACTCGTTTTATTTTCTTCCTCTTTGTTTCTCTTTTCATACTTTGACTTCTATTATGTTGACTGTATTTTCAGTCTCCCAGTATGTTTTTTTTAAGTTTCTATTTCATGTAAGTATGTATGTATGTATTTATATTTATTGTCAAGTAGGTTAGCATAAAGTATTGACTTTAGGAGTAGATTCTCGTGATTGGGAGAATCTCTTACATATGACACCCAGCACTCATCCCAACAAGTGCCTTCTTCAATGTTCAATAATCCATTTTCCCCACCCCACAACTCCCCACTCCCATCAACCCTTAGTTTGTTCTCTGTATTTAAGAGTCTTTTATTTATTTATTTTTTAAATGTATGTTTGTTTGTTTATTTATTTTAATGAAATGTATTGTCAAATTGGTTTCCATACAACAGCCAGTGCTCATCCCAACAGGTGCCCTCCTCAATGCCCATCACCCACTTTCCCCTCCCTCCCACCCCCCATCAACCCTCAGTTTATTCTCAGTTTTTAAGAGTCTTTTATGATTTGGCTCCCTCTCTCTCTAACTTTTTTTTTTCCTTCCCCTCCCCACTGGTCTTCTGTTAAGTTTCTCAGGATCCACATAAGAGTGAAAACAAACATATGGTATCTGTCTTTCTCTGTATGGCTTATTTCACTTAGCATAACACTCTCCGGTTCCATCCATGTTGCTACAAAAGGCCATATTTCATTCTTTCTCATTGCTAAGTAGTATTCCATTGTGTATATAAACCACAATTTCTTTATCCATTCATCAGTTGATGGACATTTAGGCTCTTTCCATAATTTGGCTATTGTTGAGAGTGCTGCTATAAACACTGGGGTACAAGTGCCCCTATGCATCAGCGCTCCTGTATCCCTTGGGTAAATTCCTAGCAGTGCTATTGCTGGGTCATAGGGTAGATCTATTTTTAGTTTTTGAGGAACCTCCACACTGTTTTCCAGAGCGGCTGCACCAATTTGCATTCCCACCAACAGTGCAAGAGGGTTCCCGTTTCTCCACATTCTCGCCAGCATCTGTAGTCTCCTGATTCGTTCACTTTAGCCACTCTGACTGGCATGAGGTGGTATCTCAGTGTGGTTTTGATTTGTATTTCCCTGATGAGTAGTGACGCTGAGAATCTTTTAAAGTCTTTTAAAAGTCTGCCTCCCTCTCTGTTTGTACCTTATTTTTCTTCCCTTCCCTTATGATCTTCTGTTAAGTTTCTCAAATTCCACATATGAGTGAAATCACATGATACTTGTCTTTCTTTGACGGACTTATTTCACTTAGCACAATATCCTCTAGTTCCATACATGTTGCTGTAAAAGGCAAGATTTCATTCTTTTTCATCTCCAAGTAGTATTCCATTGTATGTATATACCACATCTTTTTTTCCAATATATGAAATTTATTGTCAATTGGTTTCCATACAACACCCAGTGCTCATCCCAAAAAGTGCCCTCCTCAATACCCATCACCCACCCCCCCCTCCCTCCCACCACATCTTCTTTATCCATTCATCAGTTGATGGACATTTGGGCTCTTTCCATACTTTGACTGTTTGTAGCAGTGCTATAAACATTGGGGTGCATGTGCTTTTTTGAATTAGCACTCTTGTACCCTTTGGATGAATTCCTAGTAGTGCTATTGCTGGGTCATAGGGTAATTCTATTTTTAATTTTTTGAGGAACCTCCGTACTGTTTTCCAGAGTGGCTGCACCAGTTTGCATTCCCATCAATAGTGTAAGAGGGTTCTCCCTTCTCCACATCCTTGCCAACATCTGTTGTTTCCTGAGTTGTTAATTTAGACACACTGACTGGTATGAGGTGGTATTTAAGTGTGGTTTTGATTTGTATTTTTCTGATGATGAATGATGGTGAGCATCTTTTCATGTGTCTGTTTGCCATCTGGATGTTTTCTTGGGAAAAGTGACTATTCATATTTTTTGCCCATTTCTTCACTAGATTATTTGTTTTTTGGATGTTGAGTTTGGTAAGTTCTTGATAGTTTTTGATTCTAACCTTTATTTGATATGTTATTTGCAAATAACTTCTCCCATTCCATTGGTTGCCTTATAGTTTTACTGATTGTTTCCTTCACTGTGCAGAAGCTTTTTATCTTGATGAGGTCCCAAAAGTTCATTTTTGCTTTCATTTCCCTTACCTTTGGAGACATGTGGAGTAAGAAGTTGCTGCACCTGAGGTCAAAGAGGTTGTTGCTTGTTTTCTCATGTAGAATTTTGCTGGTTTCCTATCTCACATTTAGTTCTTTCTTCCATTTTGAATTTTTTTTTGTGCATGGTGTAAGAAAGTGGTCCAGTTTCACTCTTGGGCATGTTGTTGTCCACTTCTCCCAGCATCATTTGCTAAAGAGACTGTCTTTTTTTTACATTGGATACTCTTTCCTGCTTTGTCAAAGATGAGTTGGTCATATAATTGTGGGTCCATTTCTGTGTTCTCTGTTCTATTCCTTTAGTCTATGTGTCTGTTTTTGTGCCAATACCATACTTTCTTGATGATTACAGCTTTGTACCAAAGGCTAAAGTCTGGGATTGTGATGACTCCAGCTTTGTTTTTCTTTTTTCAACATTACTTTGGCTATTTGGGGTCTTTTGTGGTTCCATACACATTTTAGGATTGTTTGTCCTAGCTCTGAACAATGTTGGTGCTAGTTTGATTGGGATTGCATTGAATGTGTAGACTGCTTTGGATAGTATTGACATTTTAACAATATTTGTTCTTCCAATCCATGAACATGGAATGTGATTCCATTTCTTTGTGTCTTCTTCAATTTCTTTAATAAGTTTTCTATTGTTTTCAGCATGCAGATCTTTTAATTCTTTGGTGCAGTCGTAAATGAGATTGAGTCTTTGATATCTCTTTCTGTTGCTTCATTATTGGTGTGTAGAAATGCAACCAATTTCTGTACATTGATTTTATATCCTGCAACTTTGCTGAATTCATGTATCAGTTCTCGCAGCTTTTTGGTGGAGTCTTTCAGGTTTTCCATGTAGAGTATCCTGTCATCTGTGAAAAGTGAAAGTTTGACTTCTTCTTTGCCAATTTGGTTGCCTTTTATTTCATTTTGTTGTCTGATTGCTGAGGCTAAAAGTTCAAACACTATGTTAAACAACAGTGGCAAGAATGTACATCCCTGTCATGTTCCTGATCTCAGGGGAAAGCTCTCGCTTTTTCCCCATTGAGGATGATATCAGCTGTGGGCCTTTCAAATACAGCTTTTATGATGTTAATGTATGTTTCTTCTATCCCAATTTTATTGAGGGTTTTTACTGAGAGAGGATGCTGTACTTTGTCAAATGCTTTTTCTGCATCTATTGACAGGATCATATGGTTCTTATCCTTTCTTCTGTTAATGTGATGTATCACATTGATTGATTTCCTGTAGCCCAGGAATGAATCCCATTGATCATGGTGAATAATTCTTTTAACATACTGTTGAATTTGATTTGCTAGTATCTTGTTGAGAATTTTTGCATCCATGTTCATCAAGGGTATTGACCTGTAATTCCCCTTTTAGTGGGGTCTTGGTCTGGTTTGAGAATCAAGGTAATGCTGGTTTCATAGAATGAGTCTGGAAGCTTTCCTTCCATTTCTATTTTTTGGAATATCTTGAGAGGATAGGTATTAATTTTGCTTTAATGTCTGGTAGAATTCCCCTGGGAAGCCATCTGGCCCAGGACTCTTTTTTGTTTGGAGATATTTGATAACTGATTCAATTTCCTCACTAGCTATCTAGCCTGTTCAAATTTTCTGTTTCTTCCCATTTGAGTTTTGATAGTGTGTGGGTGCCTAGGAATTTGTCCATTTCTTCCAGATTGTTCAGTGTGTTGGCATATAATTTTCCATAGTATTCTCTAATGATTGTGTGTATTTCTGTAGTGTTGGTTGTGATATCTCCTCTTTCATTCATGATTTTATCTTTTGGGTCCTCTCTCTTTTATTTTTGAGAAGTCTGGCTAGGAGGTTGACAATGTGGTTTATTCTTTAAAAAAAACAGCCCTTAGATTCATTGATCTGTTCTACTGTTTTTTGTTTTTTTTTTGATTCCATATTGTTTATTACTGCTCTAATCTTCATTATTTCTCTTCTTCTGCTGGCTTTGGGCTTTCTTTGCTGCTGCCTTTCTAGTTTCTTTACGTGTGAGGTTAGGTTGTATATTTGGGACCTTTCTTGCTTCTTCAGATAGGCCTGAATTGCAATTTACTTCCCTCTTAGGACTGTCTTTGCTGCATCCCAAAGGGTTTGGACTGTCATGTTTTCATTTTCACTTGCTTCCATATATTTTTTAATTTCTTCTTTAATTTTCTGGTTGACCCATTCATCTTTAGTAGGATATTCTTTAACCTCCGTGTATTTGGGGGCTTTGCAAATGTTTCTTGTGATTTCAAGCATTGTGATCTGAAAATATGCATGGTATGATCTCAATCCTTTTATATTTTTTGAGGGCTATTTTGTGAGCCAGTGTGAGATCTGTTTTGGAGAATGTTCCATGTGAGTAGGGAAGAATGTGTATTCTGCTGCATTTGGATGAAAAGTTCTGAATATATCTGTTAAGTTCATCTGGTCCAATGTGTAATTCAGAGCCATTGTGTCTTCATTGATTTTCTGCTTAGGTGATCCTTCCATTGCATAAGTGGAGTATTTAAGTCCCCTACAATCATGGTATTATTATCTATACATTTATTTCTGTTTGGTATTGATTGATTTATATATTTTGGTGCTTAAACGTTTACAATTGTTAGCTCTTCTTGATGGATAGATCCCTTAATTATGATATAATGCCCTTTTCATCTCTTCTTACAGTCTTTGTTTTAAAACCTAGTTTGTCTAAGTATGGCTATTCCAGCTTTCTTTGATGTCCAGTAGAATGATAGATGGTCCTCCATCCCCTTACTTCATACTTTATTTTAATTTAATTTGATTTAATTTTTATTTTATTTTATTTTATTCTTTTAAATTTACATCCAAGTTAGTTAGCATATAGTGCAACAATGATTTCAAAGGTAGATTCCTTAATGCCCCTTACCCATTTAGCCCATCCCCCCTCCCACAACCCATCCAGTAACCTTCTGTTTGTTCTCCATACTTAAGAGTCTCTTATATTTTGTCCACTCCCTGTTTTTATATTATTTTTGCTTCCCTTCCCTTGTGTTCATCTGTTCTGTGTCTTAAAGTCCTCATATGAGTGAAGTCATAGGATATTTGTCTTTCTCTGATCGACTAATTTTGCTTAGCATAATACTCTCTAGTTCCATCCATGTAGTTGCAAATGGCAAGATGTCATTCTTTTTGATTGCCATGTAATACTCCAGTGTATGTATATACCACATCTTCTTTATCCATTCATCCATCGAGGGACATTTGGGCTCTTTCCATACTTTGGCTATTGTTGATAGTGCTGCTATAAACATTTCCATCTTCTTACTTTCAATCTGCAGGTGTCCACACATCTAAAATAAGTCTCTCTTATAGGCAGGATATACATGGATCTTGTTTTTTTTTTTATCCTTTCTTATACCCTATGTCTTTTGATTGGGGCATTTGGTCCATTTACATTCAGACTGATTATTGAAAGATAGGGATTTAGTGTCATTGTGTTACTCTAGGTTTCATGCTTATAGTGATGTTTCTCGTCCTTTGCAGTCTTTGTAGCATTCCACTCAGAGTCCCCATTAGGATCTCTTGCAGGGCTGGTTTAGTGGTCATGAACTCCTTCAGTTTTTGTTTGTCTGGGAAAGCCTTTATCTCTCCTTTTATTCTGAATGACAGCCTTGCTGGATAAAGGGTTCTTGGCTGCATATTTTTCTACTCAGTGCGTTGAAAAATTCCTTCTACTCCTTTCTGGCCTGCCAAGTTTCAGTGGACAGATCTACTAGTACCCTTATGTGTTTACGCTTGCAGGTTAAAGCCCATTTATCCCTAGCTGCTTGCAGAATTCTCTATCTTTGTATTTTGCCAGTTTTGCTATGATATGTCATGGTGTTGACATACTCTTTTTGTTGATTTTGAAAGGAGTTCTCTGTGCCTCTTGGACTTGGATGCCTGTTTCCTTCCCCAGAATAGGAAAGTTCTCAGCTATAATTTTTTCAAATAAACTTTCTGCCCCTTTCTTTCTTTTTTCCTCTTCTGGAACTCCTATGATATGGATATTAGTTAATTTTTTAATCACTTAGGTCTCTAATTCTCCCCTAGTGGTCTAGTAGTTTCCTTTCCCTCTTTTTTTCAGATTTATCATTTTCCATACTTTTATCTTCTATTTCACCTATTCTCTCCTCTGCTTCCTCCTTCTTTGCTGTCACCTTATATACTTTATTTTGCATCTCATTTTTAGCATTTCTTAATTCATCATGACTATTTCTTAGGACTTTGATCTCTGTAAGAGTAGATTCACTGTTGTCTTGTATGCTTTTTTCAAGCCCAGTTATTAGTCCTATGACTGTTATTCTAAATTCTTGTTCAGATATATTATTTATATCTGTTTTGAGCAATTCTCTGGCTGTCATTTTTTCCTGGAATTTCTTTTGAGGGGAATTCTTCTGTTTCATCATTTTGACTAGGTTTCTGTCTTTTGTATGTTTTTAATAGCTTGTTATATGTCCTGCACCTACAACTACTACCATATTCAAAAGGGGTCATACACAGTCAAGGGTCTGGCACTTCAGGAAGTGTTTTTGGAGTGTATTATGTGTACTGTGTTGCTGCGTATTTGGCTGCTTTATCCCATTGGTCAATCCTCTACAAAGCTCCTCCTTGCTGTTAGTGGTGGATTGTTTGGGCCTTCTAACAGGTGTGCTTTGATTTGTTTGTTGAAGTAACCCTTGAAAAAAAGGAAAGAGCAGGGGACCTGATCCCATACAAAGAGAAAAATGAAAGAGTCAGAAAAAAAAAGACCAAGCAGAGAATCAAAGAAACTATAAGGCTTAATCCAGAAAGAGAAGAAAATAAATAAGAAGATACAGAAAAGGTATAAAAAGAATAGAATTAAAATGCCTGATTAAACAAATAAACAAAACAGAGAAATAAAGGGAAAAAAGAGTGTGTATATATATATGTATATATATCCAATTCCAAAGGGGGGGAAAGAAAAAACAGAGGGTACAAAGGAAAAGAAGGGAAAAGAGAAGGAAAGAAAAGAAAAGAAAAGAGAAAAAAAAAGTAGCAGACTAACATACAAAACTGTAGGACACTTGTCTTTTGGTATCTGGGACCAGTGGCTATACTGGTCTGGAGGAGAGGCCATCTGGTTCATTCAGTCAGTCCCGCTTTAGTAGATAAGCGGTTGCCAGGCACAGAGGGGCGGGGGTTTGGTGTAAGCAGGTTCTGCCTCCCATGAGGGCTGCTGAGCTGTTCCTGAAGCCCCATCCTGTTAGTAATGTGGAGGAAAGACACCCCAGTCTCTTCTCCCTGGACCAGGTCTCCCAAACCATGCTCTTCAGGCAGCCTTTACAAGAGCAGCATGGGTGGTTAGCTTGTCCTGCTCCACAGTCTCCATGCCTCTTAGGCGTTTGTCTGGGATTCAAAGCCCAGTGTTTTAAAGGATCCCACACTGCCTAGATCCAGTTCTGGGGTAGCATCACTCTTCTCAGCCCAGAAAGGGTTTCTGACTGGCGCCCATAGGGTATTTTTTTCTTGGAGACACAATATACCCTCTTCCCACAGTACTCAAGGTAAGGGACTGTTTTCTTTAAGAGTACCTCCAGATGGCTACTGTGCCTGGAGCTGACTCCCCTCCCCCCGAAGTGTGTGAATACAGTGGCGGCTCCAGTCTGAAGAAAGTCACTTGCCCCTGAAATCGCTGATCTTTAGCTCTTAATGCTGTTGCCAAAGTAGAAACCTGTACTCTCTGTATTTCTTGTTCCCCAGTTCATGGTTTCTCTTGTCCTAACATAATACTGCCCTTCCACAAGCCTCTTTTTCTCTCATTTTTATCTCTCCACAGAAGGAATTCCCTTCCCTCCAGGCTATGCAACCATTTCATCTCTCTTAATTCGCATGCATGAACCTCTGTCCCTCCAAGCTATCTCTATCCACCTGTGGAGATTTTTCTGCCACTCTGCAGACTGATTTCCTGGGTATTCCAAGTGTTCTGACCTAAATACAGCTGTGTTTGAGGGACAAGGTAAATCCCACTTCTCCACCATCTTAACTCCTCCCCCTCCATTATGTTTTTAAGATAGCTCCAACCTACATAGTTTGAAATTCAAAAGGAAAGTACGAATGCCTTTTCTCTGTCACTCAAGTAGAATACCCAGGATCAGCTCTATTTATCCTGATTCATTTGGCTCAAGTCACATGTTTATCCCTCAGGTAATGACTGGGTACAGGATAGCAGACTAGGCCTCATCATCTGATCCTGGATCCTGGAGACTCTTTCTGAAGCATGTGGTCTAATAATGGAAAATGGAATCCCCAACTATGAATCAGTTTGAATGGATTCTTGGTCACCAAGAAACAACAAATATCTACAATATTTTCTCACTATAAAGAGCTTGATTGAAAATGAACCACACGATAACTTTCAAACCTCTAGAATCTCAAGATTGATGGAAAAGACCAAAAATTCTTTTTGTCTATGAGAGCATGACCCAGAAAAGTATGGGGCAAGTGACAATTTGCTGTGACTTTCCACTCACTTTTTTTTTTATCCATTTTCTCTTACGCTTCTCTGAGGTACAAAACATCTTTTATGGCTTGAAGACAACTTCCCATTTGTTGAAAGATTGATCTTTTCAGTTTTCAGTCCTGGTGAGGGTATATCAAGCTTTAAAACAGGACTGAAGCTACTCATTTCTTTTTATGGATAATTAACTCCTACAAAATAGGATTTATGCAAAGTAGGGAATCTAATTCTGGGTATAGAATCATTTTCTTCAATGGACCAAGATCAAATTTCTTCTCTTTCAACTTACGGTTTTGAAAATAGTCCAATGAAGACTTAAACTCTGCAGTCTATAATGACAAATAATAATCAGAAAATTAAGTGGCATACAAACTTCTATGACATTTACTCCGTTTCTGAGAATGTTTCATTGAGGCATTATCAATTGTATTTTTGAGGACCTTGGGAAATTTCTGTGCCTAGATTTTTCTAGGACCATGGGGATTGGTCAAGCTTATTATACTTATTCATCTCAAAAGACATGTCATTCAAATGATGGAGCATCAAATTTAGAAGGGACTTGATATTCCTGCTCTGTATGCTTTTTGTAAGCATCATACAAAATGTGGGGGCCATATTCATCAATTGTTCAGAGTAAGTCTAATGTTGAACTAAAGGAGCTATACATGTACCATTGTTTCTAGAGGCCATCTAGTTTACAGTCAGATTTGTACATGACTATAAGTTCTGCCATTTAGAATATTTGTCCTTTGGGCAAGTTACCCAACCTCCAGTTTTCTCTTCTTTAAAACAGATTAATAATGATTTTAAAAAATATATTTTTGTCATAGGGTATATGTACATGTAATGTTAGAAATTTCAAAATTATATTCTCACCTTTTTTCAGTGTTAAAACCATTATTTGGGTCATATTTCAAATGTAGTAAAATTCAGTAGAAGCAAAACTGTTCCTCTCATAGATATAAACCAGAGTATAGTCACTTCCTCATTTTCACATCTTTGGCACAAGGCCAACACCATTGTTAGTGACTTAATATGTACAGGTGACCTGTCTTCACCTTCTCATCTTCAGTGACCTGTTAGTTTACTCTGCTTTAGACATTCACTCCCATGGTGGTAAGGTGATAATTTGGTCTTTGCTATTGCCTGTAATTGCTTAACAACAACTCTCACTAATTCAAAATTCCCACTTTTTCACCACAAGCTTATCTTTTCTAGTCTCACCTCCTCCCCTTGTATCCATTTTCAACTACAGAAAGACCTTGATTCCACTGACTGTTCTGCCTTCACTCAACCATAAAACCTTTCCTTTATGAATTTTTCTTCTCATTCAGCCCATGATGTCATTATTGAAATAACACTTTTGGTAATGACCTACATTTCCTCTCTGTGCTGTATTTTATCACTGTTCTCTGGTGGAATACCATCCCTGAGTGAACTCAATAAACCCAATCATTTGTTTTCTCTATGCCTACTTCTGAGCAGTTAATGCTCCTAGAGAGAGTCCCACTAGATACAGATTTATTCCTTGATAAATTTAAGTTCACCAATCTCACCAAATGGCCCTTGGTATTCCATGGCAACTGTATTTTTTTTTTTTCTTTTGTCAACTGGCTCTTCTACTCCCCATAATAAATATTTTAAACACTTCTCTGCCCACACTCAGCAGATGATTTTAGCTCCCATTTGTAATAGAAAAGTATTTAGGTTATCAGAGTGGAGCTGTCTTATTTTTCAATACAAGGTTCAGACCTTCATATATCTGCATGTATCCCATCATTCTTCATTTCTTTTGTAATAGGGAGACTAATAGTATTCCTAGTTTAGGCTAATCCCCCTACTTATGCTTTGCATTCCACTCCCTCTACTTCTCAAAATCTTGTTACTGTTTTTCTTTTATTTGTATTCAACCTCGTCTATGAACTAGCTTCTTCTCATTAGCAATAACAATGACCAACATGGTTCTTACTGTGTGAAAGGCACTGTCTTAAATAATTTATGTAATTAACTCACTACATCCTTATAACATCCTCTAGAATAAATATTATTATTATTTCCATTTTATAGATAAAGAAACTGAGTTATAGAGAGATTAATGGTTTTTCCTGACATCACATAGGTGGTGAACGGTAGAACTTGGATTTGATACCTGACATTCCAGCTTCTGAGTCTTTAATTAGCATGTTATGTTGCATTTTAGATATTCTAAAAAATCCCAGTGCACCATCTCCAGTCCTCATCTTAATTAAAGTCTCAGCAGTCTCAACACTGTTGTCTAAATCTTCCTTCCTGAAATGTCCTCTCTTGCCCTTTTATTTTAACATGGAAGTCTCTTTCTTTTCTCCCTACCTCCTTGACTTTTCACTCTCTCTCTTTCTCTCTGTATTCTAATCCTTTCTGTCCAGCGTGCTAGAGTCCCTCAAGTTTCAGCCCTAGGCTTATTACTCTCATCATTCTATACTTTTTCTACAGGCTGTTTCATTCACAGTCACACTTTTAATCGCTGTTTTCAGATGATAGGTAAATTTATATTTATAGCTGAGATTATCCATTTGAATTCTAGATCCTTATGATACATTGTCCATTTGCTTTCAAGTCTTCTATATCCCCAAAGTATCTCAAAGTCAACACGTCCAAAAGCAAACTCATGATTCTCCTTCAAACTTAGTCCTTTTCTGTTATTCTCTATGACAGATAATGGCAGTGCTAACCTCAGTTGCAGAAAAAAAAAACCCCAAAACAGGATCATCCTTGACGACTCCATATGCATCAACCTCCACCTCCAGTCTATTATACAGTCTTACTGGATTTTTCTTCTAAGACTCTTTGAATTGTATACAAATTTCTCTTATCCCTACCACCAATGACCCATTGTAATTCCAAATTAACATTCACCTGGACTGCTCTAAGAATTTTATTACTGGTCTAATGCATATACTTCACCTTCATCCTTTTTGTTCTCTGTACCCACAAAGATGTGTGAAAGCACAGATCTAATCACTTTATCCTCTCACTTCCAACTTCATTGGCTTCACAAATTTCTTTGAATAATGACAAAAATCCTTCCATATTTACAAGTTCTTGCAAAATCTGATCCTTATGTACATCTCCAGGCTCAGTTTGTACTGCCTTCATCCTCACACTCAACATGCCAGCCATCTTGGCCTTCTTTCAGTCTCTCATATTCACTGTTTTCTCTCTTGCTACGTATTCTTTGCTCATTGTGCCCTTTCCACTTGGAATGCTCATTTCTCATCTGTGTGCCTGATTAATTCATCTTTCTGAGTTCTGTACACATGTCTCTTCCTCAGAGAGGTCACCCTGCTGAAGCCTGATTTTTCAATTATAGGTGCATAGGAACTATAGAAGTATAGAAGGCTATGGTTACAAATTTATAATCAATTTTTGAGATTATGAATAATTTCTCTCTCCTAAGAGACTATAAACTTCATGAAGGTAGAGAATCATGCCTATTTTTGCTATTTTATTTCTAGTATCTGGCTTAATATGTGAACATATGCAAAGCACTCAGTAAATCTCAATGAAGTTGTGTATAAAGCTTTGAAGATATAAAATGAACAAGATATGGTTTTTAGACTCAAGGAGATCCTAGAGTATGGAGACTGCCACATAAACAAAATGAGACAATTACTAGGATATCCACAAAATTCTTTGTGAATATTAAGGTTGTGCTTGTGTCTGGGAAGGTGTGTATACCTGAGACATGACTAGTTATTTAAAAAAGTTCAAAGAGGATGTAATATTTGAGTTATCTTGAAGGAAGAATGGGATTCAAAAGTGAGCATTCATACTAGGACCAGCTGTGTTATGTGAAGTGTTAGGTAGAGAGGTAAAATTATCAACCAGAGTTAGAAATCAGAGCCAAACTAAGGAAGGAGGGGGGTATTGTTGAAACTTTGTGCCAATGGACATGAGAAGAATCAAGATGTCAGCAAATGAATAATGCTAGAAACAAATGTGGTCAGAAATGGGGTGGAAAAAATACTGAATTCCTCAATAATAACTTTTTGCCATAAGAGCTCTTTAAATAATATACCATTTTCCACATGATCATTTTTTTCAGTGTAACAACTTTTTCATTCTCCAACCCACTCCAACCATAAGCACAGCATCGTATATTAATGTGAGCTATCACTAATAATATAAAATTCTGTTGAAAAAGAAATATTATGAGAAATATAATTTATACTCCAGTTCTACCATAGGACTGTATTCAATTTGATTAATCTATCATTACTGATTTAATTGGTAGTCTCCACAAATAACATAAGTAATACTGGGTGTGGTTGAACAGATAGAAGAGGTTTGCTGAGTTCTCCAGGTAGACAGTAATGTTGGAAGAAGCACTAGTGAGGAAATAAGTTGACAAACATAATTCTGAAAAGAACATAAAAAAATTATATTAGACTCAAAGGGATGACCATAGTCTCTTGGTCAACTAATTATATTCTTAGTTGCTTGCAAAATGATTAAAATAGGATTTTTTTCCATTGTGATGGAAAATGACTTTAATTTTTAAATATCAATATCCTTTAATCACAGTAGTTTTAGACTTTAATTGGCAGGCCTTACTTTGCACTGACAATCCTAAAACAGTGGCCTTGTAAGAATTTTTGCTGCCACATTAGGCCACCATGTCAGACATGACTGGTCATATATACCTGGAGAGACCATTGATTCTTTGAAATGTTGGAGAAGGAAACTTTATTATTAGAGCATGGTCAGTGTTGTCTTCGGTTGACACTTTTTTGGTCAATTGCCATTGTTTTTGTCATTAGAATTTTTACTTTGTTTTTCTTATATTTTTTTCTGTAGTGCTAAATTATTTTTCAATTGAAAATTGAGGAAAAGTAGGTTAAAAATTTTAAGTATTTAAAAGTTTTTAAATATTTTGAGAGCTTTTAGTTTAAGCTCGTACATAATTCATGCATACTTTACCTTTGTCGCTAAGGCAAAGACAATGATAGTTTTTTTCACTGTTTACACATCTGTCTACATAATTTTTGGGTGGACTTTTTTACTCAGGTTTCTCTTATATTATTTAGGATGTAGAATGAAATAGGAAAGAAAAGTATATGTGATAAAAATGAAAAGACTTGAGACTTTTTTACAAAATTTTGCCATTATATTCTTGTTAGGTCTTCAAATACTTGACAACTTGACAACTAAAATTCAGAATTTTATTCTGAATGCTGTTTCCTTTTAAATTTATCAAGATAGAAAGAAGAAACCAATTAGCTTGGTTATTTATTTTTATTTCTCTTTTCATAGAACTCATTTATCCCAAATAATCTCTTAAAAGCTTTTTCCATATTCTAAAAAAGAAAGTTGTTATTGAAAAGCTTAATTCGTATTATTACAGCTGGCATAATTTTATTAGATAATTGTCATTTGTGGTATAATAACATAGTATGCCTGCTTTCTCAAATAAGGGATTGATATCGATGAGAGGGTCTTAAGCTTTTTCACTAGAGTTCCCTCAATGGCAGACCATAGTGAGGCTCTTCCCTATTTCCTGCCTCCAAGGCTCAGATTTCATCCTATGAATACATGAAATTTATTTTGAAGTTTCCAGTTTATCTTCAAAATGTAGGCAAACTTTGAATTCTACTTGAATAATATGCCAATTTTGAAATTAATATGAATTTCTAGGTACAGGAAGAATCACCCCATTTATGTTGCAGGCCTTTTTATTCCTTGTGCATTATCATATCGGTTTTTGTAGGCAGCCATATTCCAGTTTAGAAGCTGGTGTGAGAGAGAGAGCCTAAAGAGAATCGACCAGAGAACTTTCATCTCTACTCATCTCTGATAATTTAGGTCAAAATTTGTCAAATTTTTTTGGTGTTGTATGCTTCCTTCACAGTCTATTGAGGGTGCATTTTTAATCAAATATGAATTTCTAGGTACAGGAAGAATCACCCCATTTATGTTGCAGGCCTTTTTATTCCTTGTGCATTATCATATCGGTTTTTGTAGGCAGCCATATTCCAGTTTAGAAGCTGGTGTGAGAGAGAGAGCCCAAAGAGAATCGACCAGAGAACTTTCATCTCTACTCATCTCTGATAATTTAGGTCAAAATTTGCCAAATTTTTTTGGTGTTGTATGCTTCCTTCACAGTCTATTGAGGGTGCATTTTTAATCAATATGTGTAAAGGTTTATGGACATTTTGTAGAGCCTGAAACATGATTTTACTATCGTAAATGATTTTGATGGTTTATAGTCATTTGTATTTGCTTTTATGGCACATTGCTAGATGATTAAATCTATGTTAAACTCTTAAAAAGTGATATGAAATATGACTTCTGTTCTTGAGAAACTCACATTGTTTAGAGAGATAGAAATATAAATAGATAATTTCTAAGTGATAAGAATTGTGTTCACAGGGAGAAATGCAAAGGTGGCCTTGCGGGCCTAGGGGAGTAGGGTTCAGCCAACTCTGGTATTATCAAAATGGCATCTATGAATTAAACCCTAAACAGTTTCTCCAGAATACATGGAGTATTCATTTTTCATACCAAAGGCAGTTCTTTATGCAGTAGTTTATCACTTTATCTGGAAGTACTTGCTCTGTATCCTAACCTAGAACACAAGCTTGATGAAGTATAATGCCTGGCATGTAGTAAGAATTCAATAAAATTTGTTGAATATATCTTGAAGATATTTTTCCACAAATTATATTTATTGAGTAATAACTATAGTTTTCCATTTTTTTTTTTTATTGAGGACCTATATAACAGGGCATGAATTAAAATCAGTCTTAATTACTCACTAGTCAGACAAAGCTTCTGGTCAGTATGATAATGTTAACATGACTATACACATGTGATATTCTTAATCTAAAGTTCCCAGTGCCTCTGTTCTTTTCGGGAGTCTAGATATCTAAGGGATCCTTGAGGCCAGACCAAAGGATGAGTGTATCTTACTCATATTTGAAAGCGAGGAAGACAAGAGATGAACAACACAGTGTATTTAGGAAGGATCATTGAGGGGCAGAGCTGCAGGACTAACATGGCCAACAGGCTTAAAAGACAAGGAGGGCCTGGACTGAAGAGGCCTCACACCTAGAAAAGCTCTTTCTTAAGAACCTTTGATTCTCTTTTTGGAGAAAAAAAACCTGACATATAAATCTCATTCTTAGTTTTCATTTTATATGGGGAGGCATTACGGAAGAAATTGCGGAAGGTAAGTCTTGAATCATGTGTAGAAGTCTGGCAAACAGTCAAAGAAGGGCAAGTGTATGAGCCCAATCAGCATGCTCTACTCACAGATGGCAAGTGGTATAATGTGCCTGGGCTGTGGAAGATGCAGAAGTGATGTGGGGGCAGGAGTGACTTAGATTTTAAAGTCTAAGCATGAAGTCTGTCTGTTGTTCAAGTAGTGTTGCTGTCTGGGTTTCTTCAGTGTTCCTGGATGGCGTTCTACATAGTAAATGTTGACTATATTATTTCCTTACTGGGAAACTAAAGATTAATTTTTTATCTTTTTGTCACCAGATTACTGTCACTTTTGATAAGTTAGTGAAAAGTTAGCTCTAGCTTTAGTTATAAAACTTAAGGACCTTAACCATAAACAGCACATAGTTCATTTTGCAATATTAATATTGCATCACTTTCTGATTAGAGTTATGAAACACAATTTGGACACAATCCAAAAAAATAAAAGGCCAGAGAGAAAAATAATTACCTAAAGTCTAATCACCTTGATATAATTACTCTTTATCACTTTTTTTCTGATTATGAGCATGATATATATTTGTTGAAAAAATTGTCTTCCTTTCTTTAAAACTCCTTGAATGTATTTCTCCTGTGAAACCTTTGATTACCCAAGGGGTCATTAATCTGTCTTTCTATTATGGTACACTTATATCATGTATTCACATTGATTATGAATTTATTATTCAGTACTCTAGCATTTTTTTTTCTCTGTCTTTCCCACTAAATTGTGCTTTTCCAAGGCAAAGGCCTTGACATATTTGTGTTCCCTGAATGAAGACACTGTGCTTGGTACATGTTAGTCTCCAGTAATTGCTCCCAAATGAATGAATGGTCGTCAGTTTACAAATAACAGTATGTTATATCATGAAAGTCAAGGAAATAGGCTTGCATATTTTTCATATTCATTCATTTAATATTTTGTATATTTATTGAAAAAGTTACTGTGATTATTAGATAACATTGGAATCAAATTGCATTAATTTTTATTGCCTGGCACAGACTTTAAAAGCTTGAAATTAAGATAAATTTACACTTGTAGTAATAAGGAAAATTTATATAGAAGTTATTTTTTTTTTTTTTTTTAAATTTTTTTTTTCAACATTTTTTATTTATTTTGGGACAGAGAGAGACAGAGCATGAACGGGGGAGGGGCAGAGAGAGAGGGAGACACAGAATTGGAAACAGGCTCCAGGCTCCGAGCCATCAGCCCAGAGCCCGACGCGGGGCTCGAACTCACGGACCGCGAGATCGTGACCTGGCTGAAGTCGGACGCTTAACCGACTGCGCCACCCAGGCGCCCCTAGAAGTTATTTTTAAATGCTGAACTTGATAAGTTCAAGAGGTCAAGATTACTATACATTTTAAATAATGTCTTTCAGGTCTTGGGCCATACATTTCTGTTTTTAAAAATTTTAATTTCTGTTTTCACTGTCGTATGTTTCTTTGTTGTGACTCTTCCTATTCCTTATGAGGAAGTTGTGTATATAGTTGTTGCTCAATAAATGTTAAAGAGCTCACAGTTTTTATTCTAATTGAAGTTTTGTTTATTTATTTATATTTTTAATTTTTTAGAGAGAGAGAGTGGGGGAGAGAGGCAGAAGGAGAGAGAGAATATTTTTTTAAATTTTTCAAAATTTTAAATTTACATCCAAGTTAGTTGGCATATAATGCAGTAACGATTTCAGGAGTAGATTCCAGTGATTCGTCTCCTATGTATAACACCAGTGCTCATCCCAACAAGTGTCTTCCTTAATGCCCTTCACACATTTAGCCCACCCCTTCCCCCTACACAACCCTCCAGCAACCTTGTTTGTTCTCTACATTATAGAGTCTCTTATGTTTTGTCCCCCTCCCTGTTTTTATATTATTTTTGCTTCCCCTCTCTTATGTTTATCTGTTTTGTATATTAAATTCCACATATGAGTGAAGTCATATGATATTTGTGTTTCACTGACTGACTGATTTCATTTAACATAATACCATCTAGTTCCATCCATTTGTTGCAAATGGCAAAATTTCATTCTTTTTTTTTAAGTGACAAATTTTTATTTAGATGTCAGTCATAACATTGCCAATTAAAGGTGTCTAAAAAATGCAAGAATTTATATTTTCTGATGCTGGTTGTGTGTGTGTGTGTGTGTGTGTGTGTGTGCGTGCACGTGTGCACATGTGCATGCACCCTTACTTACAGTAAGTTCTCTATAATTGGAACTATTGCACAGATACAATTTTGCATTCTTGCTTTTGACATAAAATTAAGAGTCTCCATTACAGTATATTGTTTCCATACTTGCTCTTTTTAAAGTCTGAATCTTAATCCCCCCAATTTACAACAAATAAACACACAGGTTAACAATTTAAATAATGTTTGTCTTCAGCTCATTAGTTTTGTTCTTTTTTTTTTTTTTTTGTAGCCAACCATTGTATTTTATTGGGATAAAACACATGGAATGCGTACTATATTCAGCTTTCTACTACTTTATAAAGCACAGCTCTCTGGTTCCAGAAGTATTATTTACACTTGGTGGTTTTTGTTTTTTGTTTGTTTTTTTGATTTAGCTTTATTTTTTATTTTTTAAAATTTACATCCAAATTAGTTAGTATATAGTGAAGCAATGATTTCAGTATATTCCTTAATGCCCCTTACCCATTTAGCCCATCCCCCCTCCCACAACCCCTCCAGCAACCCTCAGTTTGTTCTCCATATTTATGAGTCTCTTTTATTTTGTCACCCTCCCTGTTTTTATATTATTTTTGTTTCCCTTCCTTTATGTTTGTTCTCCATATTTATGAGTCTCTTTTATTTTGTCACCCTCCCTGTTTTTATATTATTTTTGTTTCCCTTCCTTTATGTTCATCTGTTTTGTCTCTCAAAGTCCTCATATGAGTGAAGTCATATGATTTTTGTCTTTCTCTGACTGACTAATTTCACTTAGCATAATACCCTCCAGTTCCATCCACTTGGTTGCAAATGGCAAGATTTCATTCTTTTTGATTGCTGAGTAATACCCATTGTGTGTATATACCACTTATTCTTTATCCATTCATCTGTTAATGGACATTTGGGCTCTTTCCATACTTTGGCTATTGTTGATAGTGCTTCTATAAACATTGGGGTGCACATGCCCCTTCGAAACATGTGCATGTGCCACTGTATTACTTGGATGAATACCTAGCAGCGCAATTGCTGGATCATAGGGTAGTTCTATTTGTAATTTTTTGAGGAACCTCCATACTGTTTTCCGGAGTGGCTGCACCAGTATGCATTCCCACCAGCAGTGAAAAAGAGATCCTCTCTGCATCCTCGCCAACATCTTTTGTTGCCTGAGTTGTTCATTTTAGCCATTCTGACTGGTGTGAGATGGTATCTCATTGTGGTTTTGATTTATATTTTCCTGATGATGAGTGATGTTGAGCATTTTTTTCATGTGTCTGTTAGCCATCTAGATCCCTTCTTTGGAAAAGTGTCTATTCATGAAGAGAGAGAGAGAATCTTAAGCAGGCTACACGCTCAGCACAGAGCCTGATGCAGGGCTTGATCCCATGACCCTGGGATCATGACCTGAGCTTAAGAGCCAGACCTTCAACTGACTGAGATGCCCAGGAGCCCCTAATTGAAGTATAATTTATATATAATAGTATATTAGTTTCAGCTGTACCACATAATGATTCAACAATTCTATGCATTACTCACTGCTGAACAAGATCAGTGTGCTCCTAATCCCCTTGATTTCACCCATTCCCATACCCATCTAGCTTCTGGCAGCCACCAGCTTGTTTTCTGCATTTAAGAGTCCATTTCTTCACCTATTTTTTCTTTGTTTGTCTTCTGCCCACTTTTAAATTGGATTATTTGTTTTTTGTGTGTGTTGAATTGTATAAGTTCTTTATATATTTTGGATATTAACCCCTTATCAGATATCTCATTTGCAAATGTCTCCTCCCATTGAGGGGGTTACCTTTTTGTTTTGTTGCTGATTTCCTTCACTGTGCAAAAGTGTTTTATTTTGGTGTAGTCCCAATGGTTTAATTTTGCTTTTGTTTCCCTTGCCTTAGGAGGCATATCCACAAATACAGTACTAGGGCTGGTGTGCAACAGATTATTGCCTATATTTTCTTTTAGGAATTTTATGGCTTCAGGTCTCACATTTAGGTCTTTAGTCCCTTTTGAATTTATTTTTGTGTAAGGTGTAAGAAGGTGGTCCAGTTTCATTCTTTTGCATATTGTTGTCTAGTTTTGTATCCTGCATTTAACTGAATTCATATGTCAGTTCTAATAGTTTTTTGATGGAGTCTTTAGGGTTTTCCAAATATAGTGTCATGTCATCTGCAAATAGTGGAAATTTTAATTTTCCTTACCAATTTGTATGCTTTTATTTCCTTTTATTTTTCTGATTGCTTTGGCTAGGATTTCCAGTAACATGTTGAATAAAAATGGTGAGAGTGGACATCCTTGTCTTATTGCTGATCTTAGAGGAAAAGCTCTCAGTTTTTCCCCATTGAGGATGATGATAGCTGTAGATTTTCATACATGGCCTTTAATAGGTTGAGATATGTTTTCTCCAAACCTACTTTGTTGAGAGCTTTTATTATGAATGCATGTTGTATTTGTCAAATTCTTTTTCTGTATCTATTGAGATGATCCCAACTGTGAGATCATGTCTTGAGCCAAAATCAAGAGTTGGACACTTAACCAACTGAGCCACCCTGGGACCTTGGGATGATCTATGATTTTTATCCTTTCTCTTGATGTGATGTATCACATTGAGTGATTTGTAAATATTGATTCACACCTGCATCCCTGGAATAAATCAGACTTAATCTTAGTGAATGGCTTTTTAAAATGTATTTTTGTATTCAGTTTACTAATATTTTGCTGAGAATTTTTGCACCTGTGTTCATCAGAGATACCAGCCTGTTTTTTAGTGTCTTTGGTTTTGATGTCAGGGTAATGTTGGCCTCATAGAATGAATTTGGAAGCTTTCCTTCATCTTCTATCTTTTGGAATAGTTTGAGAAGGATGGGCATTAACTCTTCTTTAAATATTTGGTAGAATTTACCTGTGAAGCCATCTGGTCCTGGATTTTGTTTGTTGGAAGTTGTTTGATTACCAATTCAATCTCATCACTAGTAACTGGTCTGCTCAAATTTTCTGTTTCTTCCTGACTCAGTTTTGGGAGGTTATATGTTTCTAGGAATTTATCCACTTCTTCTACATCGTCCAATTGATGAGCATATAATTTTTCATAGTATGCTCTTATAATCCTTTGTATTTCTGTGGTGTTGGTTTTTATTTCTATTTTTTGTCATTAGCATTTTTATTTAGTATAGTTTATGCTAGAACAGAAATACATAATAATATGCCCTTTCTTATCACAGGGAGTCTTTTATACAACCAAAATCATAGCTAACATTTTATATGACAAAAGAAAATTGAACCAAATCTGTAAATTCTCAGGAAAGCAATAAGGATAGAAGAAAATAATGTATTTTATATAAATTATATAGGACAGTTACAAGGAAAATCCATTACTTTCCTCTCTGACTCAATTTTACAAAATAAAGTCAACATATATTATTCTGTGAATTGGTAAGAGTGCATAAACACTGTGGCCCTTTCAAAAATATAACAAACTGTTATCTTGATGTCATATGTTTTTTTTTTTAATTTTTTTTCAACGTTTTTTATTTATTTTTGGGACAGAGAGAGACAGAGCATGAATGGGGGAGGGGCAGAGAGAGAGGGAGACACAGAATCGGAAACAGGCTCCAGGCTCCAAGTCATCAGCCCAGAGCCTGACGCGGGGCTCGAACTCACGGACCGCGAGATCGTGACCTGGCTGAAGTCAGACGCTTAACCGACTGCGCCACCCAGGCGCCCCTATTGTTCTTAGTTCTTAACTGGAGTTTAGCTTCCTTTCATAGTCTTCTTTAGGTTGTGGTATTTGGGCAGGATTTTCATCAGAAAATCCAGCTGTAGTGTCTGGGGCTGTGGTCGGTTAGTCTGCACCTGACAAAGGCAGTCTGTACCATACATAGATCATTGTATTCTCAGGGATGACCTCAAATGTATTCAGGTTGCAGCAAGCCCCAATGATGCAACTACTTGTCAATATTATGTTTCTGCCCACATATGCTTTTGATTCAATTGCATTGTCTCCCATTTTCATGGTTTGGAAATAACAGCTAACGTCAAACACATTATTGTTGCCATTGATCATAGGTTTCGGCTTTGGATCTTCAAGCATCAAGGGTGATATTATTAGGGTAAGCATTTATGATAAGCACCTGTTCTTCTTTTATTTTTTAGTTTGTTTATTTATTTATTTATTTATTTATTTATTTATAGTTTTATAATACAGTATTGTTCAATTTATTTTTTAAATTTACATCCAAGTTAGTTAGCGTATAGTGCAACAATGATTTCAGGAGTAGATTCCTTAATGTCCCTTACCCATTTAGCCCATCCCTCCTCCCACAACCCCTCCAGTAATCCTCTGTTTGTTCTCCATATTTAAGAGTCTCTTATATTTTTGTCCCCCTCCCTGTTTTTATATTATTTTTGCTTCACTTCCCTTATGTACATGTTTTGTCTCTTAAAGTCCTCATATGCGTGAAGTCATAGATTTGTCTTTCTCTAGTTTTGCTTAGCATAATGCCCTCTAGTTCCATCCATGTAGTTGCACACTTGTTCTTCTTTTAAATTACCTTCACCGATCACTCTTGGCCAAGCTTCTGAAATAATTCATGCTTTAGAGTGAATCACTGTCCTAGGTCCTATAGTAATATCGCCCCAAATTTCACTTTCTATATACACAACTGCTCCAGGAGCAATCTTCACACTCTTTTCAGCCTTCTCTGCCATGCTTTGGCCCTTGTCTTATTTCTCCTCCATTTCTGATTTTATTTATTTGAGTCCTTTCTCTCTCTTTGTTGGGTCTGGCTAAATGGTTATCAATTTTATTTTATTTTTTCCAAGAACCAGCTCCTGGTTTCATTGAACTGTTCTTTTGTTTAATTTAGTCATTTCTGCTCTAATCTTTATTATTTCCTTACTTCTACTGGCTTTGGGATTTGTTTGTTCTTCTTTTTCTAGCTTCTTTAGATATATACAAAGTTTGTTTATTTGAGATTTTATTTTATTTTGTGATGGAGTCCTCTATTGCAATGATCTTCCCTCTTAGAACAAACAGCTTTTGCTGCATCCCAAAGATTTTGGACTATTATGTTTTCATTTTCATTTGTACCCATGTATTTTTTTATTTCCTTTTTGATTTCTTGGTTGACCCTTTCATTTTTTAGTAGTATGTTATTTAGCCACCATGTATTTGTGTTCTGTCCAAATTTTTTCTTGGATTGACTTCTAGTTTCATATCGTTGTGGTTGGAAAAGATGCATAATGTTATTTTAGTCTTTTTTGAATTTATTGAGATTTGTTTTGTGGCCTAACATGATATATTCTGGAGACTGTTTCTTGCTATTTTTAAGAAATGACAAAACCTATATCCCTTTGTGTAAATATCACTCCTTTATTTAACTGTGGTAAAGCCCATAAAAATAAATTTTGGGCGTTATTGAAACATATAGTAACAGACCTGAAGAAGCCATAACAATTATTTAGTGTGCTTTGGTCTCTTTAAATGATGAGGAACATAAAACTCAAAAGTACTGGATGAGTTATCCAAAGTCACACTAATTTTTAGTGTTAGAGCTATGTCTAGGACACAAATCAGGAGACTATGTTATGGATTGTGTAGCTAGGTGCCCCAGTTAAGTGGGGGCTAAGTAGTAAGGTTGGATTCTCTGGGCCTATATGGATATTATCTCTCTAACTACCCATGTGGCCATCTTGAGCTCTCCTGCCCTGTTGCATCTTCTTCTGTCCTATCTAATCCTATTCTACTTTACCATATTCTCTTGTCAATCTGCCCAGCTCTCTGTCTACTTATATATCATTTATCTATTTAAATAACACTGATTGAGCTGCAATGAAGTGACTTGAGTTTTATGTATATTATCTCACTGAAACTAAAAATTCCTTTGAGATTTTTATAGTTGAAAACATTGAGGCTCAGAGAAAATAAGTAATAAGCAATATGTTGATCCTTTCTTAAATAGCAAGAGATAGACCCACTTGACTCTATCATTCATGTTCTCCATGACTGTTACATCTGGCAGGTTACTCTTACCTGAGGCAGCTCAACTAGCAGCCTTCTCCTTCATTTCATTTAGGTCTTTGCTAAAATATCACTTCCAAAGTGAGGCCTTCTTTGATGACCCTGTTTGCATTTGAGTTATCCTTCCCCATCTACTTTCTTGATTTAGTTTTTCTTTTTAGCATCTATCACTTTATATAACTTTCTTTGTTATTCTTTGCACCTAGAATAATGCTGGCACATATAAGTATTCTTTTTGTTAAATGAATTGGATAAGCCAAATTCACACAGTCCTTAGGTGAACCTGAGTTTACACTGGGAGAGATGAGACAGAAACACAAAGTTCATGTTCTGGGAGCCACAAGTAAATCTTGAGGTCTCGTGGTAGCTAAAGGGGAAAAAGATCAGAAAAGAGCAGCCCAGGAATGAATTCATGGAAGGAAAGGGTCTGGGCTCATTGTTACTAGCAAAGTAGATATTTTTGAGTTGCCTTTGTTGTTTCTTAGAAGCATGATGTCTAGCTGGATAAAATTCTGTTAAAGTACTGGGGCAGTATGACAGAACGGCAAAACCTAGTTGCTGGCCAAGGTGTAGGTTTTGGAGCATCTAAGCATTACCCAATGAGGGTCCCAGGAGAGGGTATTAGGATTCCATGGGAATGCACTCTTCTTGGGAGAAGCAATATAAATCTCATTGTTCTGTAGAATATTGTCTGTCCAGGGCCAGAGTACTTTAGGGTTTGTGAAATATTCCTACCCTCTTTATGCTCAGTGGTTATAGAAGCAGAATTGCAGAATGGGACTTGAACAAACTAGAACTAATCTTGTAGATTCTGGTGGCTGGTTTGCATCTTATTGAGGTCAGGGCCTTGGAGTGTTTTTTTTTTTTTTTTTTTTATGTGGAAACCAGTAGACTAGATGATGAGGGCTTGAGCAGTAGGATTGCGTGTTGTGCAGCAGATTACACATTTGATATTCCAGAGACAAGTTCATTGAAAGCGTTATTCCACTTGACAGAACAGCACTTGTGTAGAGCTGCCAGATTTGATGCTATAAAGGAAACATAGCACTCTGGAAATAAATTACACTTTGTATTAACTGAATGATATATTAATCTTTTCCACCATTGAAGCAGGAGGGAGAATGAGCAGTGAATGTTAACACAGCATTATATGGATACCCACTTGCAATTCTTATTTCTTTGATATTCATAGACATGGAATTCAGAAACTTTCTCCAAAGAAAGTTTAACTTGCTGCAGTATTTATGATAGCTTTTCTTTTGTGATCTGTTTAGTTACAAGAACTTGAGAAGCTTTCAAAGTCAAGATTATTCAGATCAGTACCTGTTGCAGCTTTCCAATTTTTAAGTATCTCCAGAAAAAGTTATACTTGGATCTGGCATCCTTCTGGATAATTTGAGAATAATAAAACAGTTAAGGAGCTATCACAGCTCCTGCCAGGGTAAGAAATTTGAACTAACAACCAGATTGCTGGTCACACAGACCTGGAATCTTACCAGCTGTGTGATTCAAGGCAGGTTGTAGAACATCTCTGAGTCTCATGTCTGTCATTTGGAAAATGAGAACACTAGTTTCATTTTGCAGAGATGCTCTGAGGAGAATGGGATATTAGATGTAAAAATATTTAGTACCATGCATATAGTAAGTAGATTTAATTTTTTCCCTCTTTTTTTGGAGAAAAGAGAGGGAAAGTCTCAAGACTAATTGTACTCTGTTTCTGGATCCTCTTCTCAAAAAGGATCTGAAGTGGTGGAATTATTTTTAAAAGGCCAGAGGTGTTGTGAAGAAGAAACAAAGCTAATGGATTCTGTCTTTAGACCCTTTATCCAGCTTATTTTCAGTCTCCCACAATAAAACAATTTATTATTATTATTATTATTATTATTATTATTATTATTATTATTACAACCACTACTAACTTTCCTGCAGATGGGGTTTTAAAACAGTTCTGTAACACAGTGATTGATTGATTGATTTCAAAGACAAAGATACATTGAGAATTTATTTTACATTGTTTTGTACAGCATCTAAAGCAAATGCAAGTGAGGAAAATAAAAATCAAGTTTGCTAAGTTCTTATTACATACCATTACAGTAATAGAGGCTTACATATCATTATCCTCTTTAATTTTATATTATTTAATTTTACATTGCTTATCCCTTGGCATTCTGACCTCCAGAAATAAACAGAAATTTTAGAACAAAAATTTACAACATTCTAGTCACTGACTTTCTCTTGTAGGATATTCTACCTATTATAACTTGTGACTCTAGTAGATTTATGGATAATAACATATTGAAAGAAGCAGAACAAAGCTTCTAAGTATCTTAAAATAAAAGGAAGCTAAGATTTATTGAGTGCCCAGTATATGCCAGCGCTCTCACATGTTGGAACTAGTTATTGCACATATGTAACAAATGTAAAACTTGTGTTTTAATTTGGAACCCTGATGGTAGATGTTTTTGTGCTCCCTTCACTCTCAGCACTTCACCTCACACTTCCAGTTTACTTTTGTGTATTATTTGAGTGCATGTTCACTCTGCTACCAGAGGTGAAACTCGTTTATGATGTAGCACTTGTGTATCACACTCCCAATGCCTAGCCCAGGGCCTGGCACTTGGTAGGAGCTTGATAAATGGTAGTTTAGGAAATAAACAGAAAGGAAGCATCAGATGGAGGGGGCAGGAATCCTCCCCACTTTTCACTCAGAATGATGGAGTAGTGGAAGGAATGGTATCAATGGGCACAGAGCACTATCAGAAGCTACATTTATTAAGCACCATCTTACTGTGTGCCAGGCACTATGCCAGACTTTCATTTATTATCATACTTAATACTCACGATGACCCTATGCAGTAAGCACTCTTATTCTGTCCCCATGTGAAGAAGGAAGTATCAGAGAGGTTTCATACATTTCCCCAAATTTTACAGCTAGTGAATGCCAGAACTTCAAGGGCCTGTAATGTGTCTGTCTTCAAAGCCTATGTTCTTGAGCACTATATTTGTGGACTTGTGACCTGCAGGGTGTACATGGCACACTAAGTCCCCCAGCAATCATGAGGGAAGGCTGCTGATGATACAGAACTGAATTTATAAACTTGTTGAGTATGGGAGAGTCCCATCTCATCTGTCCTAGTAGTAGTTGCAAAGAAGGAGGTCACAGAAAGGAGTTTAGAAGGTTTTGTTTTAAATTTTTAGTTGTGGTAAAGAACACATAACATTAAATTTAGCATTTCAACAATTTTTTTTAAGAAAGAGAGAGCAAGAGAGAGAGAGAGCACACTTGTGTGTGAGAGTGCGGAGGGGCAAAGGGAAAAGGAGAGACAGAATTCTAAGCGGGCTCCATGCCAGTGCATAGTTCAATGTGGGGCTTGATCTCAGGACCCTGAGAACATGATTTGAGCCAAAATCAAGAGTCAGACATTTAACCGCCTGAGCTACCCAGGTTCCCGTCAACAGTTTTAAAAGGTACAGTTCACTACTGTTAAGTATATTCAAACTGATGTGCAACAGATGTCCGTGACTTTTTCATATTGCAAAACTGAAACTCTCTGTTAACTCCCTGCTCCTCCCCTCCCTGAAAGTCATTGGTAACCACCACTCTACTTTCTGCTTCTACGAATTTGACTACTTTAGACACCTCATATAAGTGGAATCATACCATATTTGTCTTTTTGCGTCTATCTTATTTCACCTGGAGTAATGTTCTCAAGATTCATCAGTGTTGTAGCACAAGTCAGAGTTTCCTTCCTTTTTAAGGCTGAATAGTATTCTACCACATATATACACACACGCACACACACACACTACATTTTGTTTATCCATTTGTCTGTAGATAGGCAGTTGGGTTGCTTCTACCTTTTGGCTATTTTGAATAATGCTGCTTTGAAAATGTGTGTACATTTATCTCTTTAAGATCTTCCTCTCAATTTTTTTTTGATGTAGACTTAGTTTTTGACTTGGGGTTTCTGGATCATATTATAATTCTATTTTTTTTTTTTTTTTTTTTTGAGGAGCCATCATACTATTTTCCATAGTGGTTGCACCATTTTACTCTCTCACCAATAGTACACAAGCTTTCCAGTTTGTTCATATGCTCTCCAATACTTGTTATTTTGTTTTGATAGTTTTCCTAATAGATGTGAGGTGATACCTCATAGTAGTTTATATTTGAATTTCTGTAATGATTAGAGGTTATTAGTAACTAGAGTTAGTCATGGAGTGATTTCAGGGTGTAAATTAATAAGTATGTTCTGGGCAGGGATAGGGTTTGTAAAGCAGATGAGTTGTTGGAAGAAGTGGGCTCTTATCTTTGGAATACATGCATGTGTGGATTTACTGTCAAAACAGTTTGTGATCATTTTGGAGAACATTTGGATCTGAGTGATTTGGTGTCAAAATCATGTGAGTGTAGTAGCTTCTGTTACATATCATGGCTTGGTTTTTAAGCCATGTTTGTCTTGAAAATTTTGGTTTCTGTTTGATTCTTCTCTTTGCTAAGGTCACTTTCTCATGCCTCACATGATGCTCTGTACAGTATTTGGCAGCCAGGTGCCCATCTTTCATGGTTACTGTAATAGTTAATTAAGATAACAAACATGGTTTTAGATGTAGCACCTGGTACACAGTAAGTGCTAATTAAATAGTTGCACTTAAGTTATGGTAATAGTAATAGTGTAGTCATAGTGAACATGTAAAGTAGTACTTGTAAAGATAATGATGGCACTACCACTTATTTTTTCTGAATCTCTGTACTTCGAACTGATCCTATTACCACTGCCCTAGTGTAGGAACTCATCACTAAGGATCGTTAGTTCCCTCCTCCTATGCCCTATCTAATCACACCACCACTGACAAAAAATGACCTAACACTCAAGTTTAAAACAGTTACCCTCCTAGTTACAACTTCCCCGTGGCTCTCCCTTGACCTCCAAAGGAATCTAAGCTCCATTACATTCTGCATTTAGCCTTCCTTACTCCTGTCTCTACCCAGCTCTTGAGCCTCATCCCCTACAGTCCCTGACACAGTATTTATTCTTCAGGGTTCTCAAATGCTTTAGTATCTCATAAAACACCTGCTATAATATCTCCCTTAAAATTTTCATTTGTACACACATAAAAATTTATATAAAAAAATAAAAGTTATCCTATCATTCATACTTTCTATTTTTAGTTATTTTTTTTTCTTTTCTTTTGCTCCCTTCTCCCTTTTCCCATCTTACTTGCCCTCCACCCCACTTGCAACTACTGCTGTAATAACATCATATTAGCAACTTTGGAAGTATCCTTTTGAATTTTTTCCATGTTGAGGCAATGTTACATAAACATACGTGTGTGTGTGTGTGTGTGTGTGTGTGTGTGTGTTTGTGTATGTGTGTGTATTTGCATACATTTTCCTGTTTAAACACTTTACTGGATGTATCCAATCTCTAGTGTCAATTTCTGCCAAACTTAAGGCCTCTTTAACACCACTGAGTTTTATTTTAGGGGAGAAATTTGGCTAAAATGTTACTATTTCCCCTAAGTCACCTCCTTTCCCTGACTCAGTTACTGAACTGAAGGGCCCAATATCTGCAAGAGCTTGACATTTTTAATTTGAAAGTCCTATTGTCATTTCTGTCACCTTAGATGGGAGTGTTAAGAAGAGGTCACTGGAAAATTACTGACTCTAGATGAACAATTTGTTCTTAATTAAAAAGCCTGATGAAACTCTCTTTGGGAAATGAACTCATTCAAATGAGAGATAATTTAAGCTCATCCACTCAGGATACTTTTTTCTCTATTTTTCCTTCACCCAGTACATAAAATTTTTATTCAGTCTTGTAATATAAGTTGAATTTGACAAGAGCAATTTTTTTTCATTCAAACCATAAAATTATTATGTTGTATGAGTTAACATCGTGTTTTCCTCTCAGAAAAAATGAGTACCGCATTCCCTAGAGACATTGTCTGGCAGCAATGGAGAATGGAGTAAAACTACTCCCTGCTGGGGTTTCAGAATGGGAAGCAAACACAGTATCATTAAATACACATGGACTCTTAAGTCAGAAGGCCAGAGTTCAAGCCCAGTTCTGTCACTGAAGAGCTGAGTGACCTTGGTGAAATATTTGAAATGGGCTTTCCCCTTGTCTGTAAAAAGAATAATAATCCCTGCTGTATATCATTGGCTATTCTAAGGTTCAAATGAAGTAACTGTTGTGAAAAGATTGAATGACTGCAAAGTGCAATGTAAACATATGGGATTGTCAATATTGATGCCTCCTGCTGCTGATGCACTGTGAGGAATAGTTTCTTACTTAGTTTGCTAGATAGATCCATCAACCAGTGACTGGTCACTAGGCAGAATGCCATCAGAATGGAAAGGTAAGCCCAACCTCTTACTTCTTTATCATCCCCAATATAAAATGAAAAATCTGGGGCGCCTGGGTGGCGCAGTCAGTTAAGCGTCCGACTTCAGCCAGGTCACGATCTCGCGGTCCGTGAGTTCGAGCCCTGTGTCGGGCTCTGGGCTGATGGCTCAGAGCCTGGAGCCTGTTTCCGATTCTGTGTCTCCCTCTCTCTCTGCCCCTCCCCCATTCATGCTCTGTCTCTCTCTGTCCCAAAAATAAATAAAAAACGTTGAAAAAAAAATTAAAAAAATAAATAAATAAATAAAATGAAAAATCTGAGGCCCAAAAGGGGAAGTGCATTGACGAAAGCCACACAACCAGTTAGTGGTATAGCCAGGACTGGATATTCCACTTCCTGCCCACTATTCTTTCCCAAACGCCCTGCTTCTAACTTTTTAAAATAAATAATAGAATTCTAGTTTGACATGACCACTTAGAAATGGAGAAGCATAAAGAGATTGGAGGTTTGTTTAACATGCCTCATTCCCATTTATCCCCTGGAGGTTCATATTTGCATATTGTTTGAGGTAGTGTCAAGGAGAACTTAAACTGAATTGAAATGAGATGCCAGATTCTCAGATACAGAGTCAAACTACCCTCACACCCTGATCTGTGTTGGTGATTAAGTGAACAGTAACAACAGGCCAGTATTACATAGCTTACTGGAACAGCGTTCCCCAAATTGTATTCTAGGGATCACTTGTGCCAGGGTAGCTACTCAAATAAGATAGATAATTGCTGCATTGATATACTTTCTCTTGGAGATTCATGGTGCACATCAGCATCCTAAGCTCCTCAGCAATGTCACAACAAGGAAAATTTGTTTAATTTTGTTTAAAGGTTAAACTGATAAATTTGTGTCAAGAAAATGTTTTTCCCCTTAAACATTTAATATTGTCCCCTGGTTTGTTGTTTCTCTTCTGCCTAAGGAGAAAAAAATAGTAGATGCCAGTGTCTATCTCCAGGAAGAGTCCATGCACACTGCTGTCTCTGCCACCTGTTCCCCGCCTTGTGCAGCCGTGGGTAGGGGAGACATTGGCTGCTAAATTGTGCTGGGCTTTATGAGTTCTCTGTCAGGATGAGGGGAAGAGTTCAATGCCAGGGCAAACTTAATAACCATTAACCAGATGCAAATGCAGACATGTCTGCACATGCCAGAGTGAGAAGATGATAACAGCCAAAACCCAGATTAGATTATCTGCATCTCAGTGCACATCCATGTTAACAGACTATATCCAGGCCCAGATACTATTTGCCCCCAAAGCTTTGATATTTGAAAGTCCCTCACCCATTCTTCCCACAACTTAGACACAACTCAAAGAAAATTGGGTAGAGGAAATCTTGAATTGCCATCTAAATCTTGAATTAATTGGGGGGGCAAAACACAAGAACCAGGCCAAGAGTCATTCTTCACCTTTGTCAAATGGGGGATTGAGGTGGAAATCAAGTTCAGAAATGGAAATGTAAAGTTTAATTTTGTTTTGCATTTCTGAGTTTGTGGACTGGGAAAAGGGTCTACCTCCTATAAATTTCACATTGGGATCTTTTGCTACCTTATACCCACTTCCATGATTCTGGAAAGTTGGTCATTTAATTAGTACATTAAAATGTTTTTGAACATCTATTTTGATCATTATTCTTTTACATAAAAAAGGGGTGCCTAGCTGGCTAAGTCGGTTCAGTATCCAACTCTTGATTTCTGCTCGGGTCATTATCTCACAGTTCATGGGATCCAGCCCTGCACTGGGCTCTGTGCTGATAGCATGGAGCCTACTTGGGATTCTCTCTCTCCCTGTCTCTCAGCTCCTCCCCTCCCCCTCTCTCTCTCAAAATAAATAAATACAACATTAAAAAAGAATAAGGTGTGATTCTTGTTTTCAAGTTGTTGCTAGATGAGTAACACAAAAAACGTAACATATGTTCAAATGGGAATAGAAGTTGACTGTATTGGTCAGTGAGGCAATTCAGGCAGGGAATTATTTCTGTAGTAGGAAAGAAGGACATTGAATTTATTTAGTAGAAATGAAATGAAATACTAAATCTAAAAAAATGAAAAGGTTGACAAGACCCTAATAGCAAGATAGATAAAAACAAAATTAGCAGGATGTCTTTCATTTTTTAAGCTGTATAAAGACAGGGAACAAGATTACGGAATTTCACCAACTGGAGTTAGGAATTACATAATCCCTGAATTGCTGTATACCATTCCTGATTGCCCCTGCCCTGAACCCTCCAAATGATGATGATGATGATGATGATGATGATGATGATGATAAAATTAAACAAATGAAGAGCAAGAGAGTGGGATAATGTATACTCAAGGTACTTCTTTTTTGTGAAAAGTCTCTCAGGCTATATATGTCTGATTTAATACAGATTTCGTTTTGGAAATGCATGTGGCTTTTCATGTCCATAAAGAAACCTGCATGGAGATAATTCAGTGAAGAGATTTGGAATTATTTTTGAGGGAGTGGAAAGATCTCCATTACATGGATGGAGGTAGGGATAGGTGATGGCAGGGTAGTACGATCTGTCTGCAGGGTTTGGATAAGACAAATAATTACAATAAGTCAAAAATTACTGTAAGACAAGAAAGCCAGGGATAATTACAATGCTGTGGCTTCTGTGTAAGATGAAGAGCCACTCAACTAATTTTAAGAGGATCTTGTGCTGCATCGAAGAGAACCCCTAGAAAGGCCAACTGAGAAAGGAACGTCCCCTTTGGGGAAAGTGACTACAGGGTTTTTGGAAGCTCAGATGACCAGTAAGTACATATTCTATTATTATATCTAGACCTTTTCCAAAGGGTTCAGTCATCAACCCGGGATGAAAAATCAACTGGGGCAGCATCCCAGGCAGTGTCCATGAGAGTATGAAAAAAAATTACAAACCATAAAGTTGATACTCTGACAGATTCCTTGAGCTCTGCCTCCCAAACTCAGGATTACTGGTCCTCACGGAGGAGGTCAGAATGGAGGAAGATGTTGGAGGCTCTAGGGAAGACTGCGTCACAGCCCCACTTACTACTAATTCTAAAATGACTCAAAAGAGGGATACCTGACTGGCTTAGTCATAGAGCATGGGACTTGATTTTGGAGTTGTGAGTTTGAGCCCCATTTTGGGCAGAGAGATTGCTTAAAAAACAAAATGACTCAAAGATTATTTTTTCCATTTAAAAACTTAAGTTTTAAGAAAAAAAACTCTGATACTCTGAAAATTATTGTTCTGGGTATATTTGACTTCTTGTCCCCTTCCTGATCTCTATTAGCACTAATTCAGCAAATTTGTCACTCACAATAAAAATATGTGCTTGAAACATAAAATAGTGTGATATCAAATAGAACTTAACATATGATAATATTCTCAGTAAATTGTCCTAAGATCATCTCCAATTCAGTAATGTGGGAGTCTACATAAGCCTTTTTGAAAATATTGAATCTCTTAATTTTTTTTATTAAAAATTTTTTTTATGTTTATTTCTGAGACAGAGAGAGACAGAGCATGAGTGGGGGAGGGACAGAGAGAGAGGGAGACATAGAATCTGAAGCAGGCTCCAGGCTCTGAGCTGTCAGCACAGAGCCCGAGGGAGGGCTTGAACTCAGGAACTGTGAGATCATGACCTGAGCTGAAGTTGGTCGCTCAACTGACTGAGCCACCCAGGCGCCCCTGAATCTCTTAAGTTTTTAATTCTCACATATGCAACCACGTAGCCAAATCATAGTCACTACACATACATTTCATAAACTTCAGTGAGATGATGTTTAACATCTTAGTAAAAATTCTGTCTTCACTTAAGTCAACATTGAAACCAGTAAACAATAATTTTTAATCCAAGTAGTTGCCAGTGTTTGTACAAAATAGAACTGTAAGTCTCCTTGTTGCCTGCAAGAAGAGGTACTTCACACAGACACTTATAAGTTAAAAGTCTTGACTTAAAAGCAGCTTTTAAAAAAAGCATTTTGTGGGAAATAATTATGTCAGAGTCTTTCCTAACTTAGCATCAGCTCTACACTGTTGGAATTTTTCAAATTCTTCTTGTTTTATCGTTTCAACTTTGCTGAAAATTCACACTCCACTAAGGAGATTATTTTGCAACATTGTGGATATAGATATTATGGTTCTCAATGCTTCTAAAATATTGGAAATCAGTATTAAAAATTACTGTACTTGATCTTAGCCAAAAGGCTGAGAAGCGATTAAAAATTACTGTAACAAGGGAGTGGACAATGATGCAATATGTAATGTAATATAACACATAATAAAATATATGAGGCTAATATATTTCATATAAAAAGGAGCTAGAGGAGAAATTTAGATTAAATCTCAAAATGCATTGTTTATTATTATTCTTTACAAGTGCATGGCAACATTATTTGAGGTGCTACATGATCTATGTGTTTAGATCACCTGGTGTTTGTCTGGGGAAGGGTAATATTAGAGTTGGAATTTTCTGTTTTCAGATAGTTGGGTCTGTGCTCAGACAAAGTTGGATCTACCCACTCTGGTGATAGGCCAGAAGCCAAGACGAAAGAAAAAAGAGAAAGGGAAGACTTTTCAACCCCATAATTTTATTTGGGGTCAAATAAATGTGTCATTTAGGACAGTATACACTAATCATAAGTATCTAAGTTGTAATTAAATAAATTACATTAAAAGTCATTTACTCATTTACATTAGCCACATTTCACATGCTCAATAGCCACCTGTGGTTAATGGCTATTGTCTTGTATGAGAGTCTTCTATACTGTAAGATAGACCCTTTCCATCATTACAGAAAGTTTTCTTTTAAAATTTATTTAAAATATATACTTTATTAAGGTATGATTTAACATATACAACTTCATGAGTTTGGGGGTATGTGTACACCCATGAAACCATCAGAATGGCTCTATAGGACTGAACACCTATGTTGGTGGACAAAACTGGAGGCTTGTGAAAGGATAAAATATTTTTACATAGTCTTACTTTGAAAAGAAAAACAATGACACGTTTGAGATAACATGAGCTTATGAGCTCCCTCCCTTTTTAAAGAAGTCTCTCCTCTGTCACTAAGGCTAGAGCACGCTCTCCTCCATTCATCCAGCTGCCTGCTGGGAATGGTAGAATGGGGGAGCAATGTCACGGACCTCTCTGTCCATGAATTTTGGCTAGCAATATTTTTTCTACAAAAAAGAACTGTATCTTATGAATTAATTTCACATCTTGGAGCAGATGTTTTTATTACTTTATTTAAGAGAGAGAGAGAGAGAGAACGAGAGAGAGAGAGAGATCAAGCATGCCTTGGGGGGTGAGAGTAGCAGAGAGAGAGAATCCCAAGCAGTTTCTGCACTGTCAGTGCACAGAGCCTGATGGGGGGCTTGCACCCATGAACCCTGAGTTCATGACCTGAGGTGACATCAAGAGTCGTCCGCTCCACAAGCTGAGCCACCTCAGTGCCTTGGAGCAGAAAATTTTAAGATGAGTCTGAGTCACTTATTTTTGGAAAAACAAACAGCCTGAAGAGTAAGAAACAATGATTATAGGTAAGAGAGTTAAATTGCATCTTTTGAATGATCTATGAAATTATGATAAGACAAATGCAGGAGAGAGAATACAATATGGGCTAAAGAGGAGTTTTCCAGTATTGGGCATAAAAATGCTATATATGGAATAACCTTAATTCTGTGAGCAATACGCTGGAGTTTGGACCAATAACTAGATTACCCATTATAAATGATGGGCAATTGAGAAATGAGAGGAGGCCTGGTCAGAATATATGGATATAGAAATTAATGAGGTAGGATTTTTGTTAAAGGAAGGTGAAATTTTTGAAATACATATATAAAAACTAGAAGATAAGCATATGGTATTGATCAAAGGAAGGGTTCAGTAGGAAAATCTATTTTATAGGAGGAGTGAGCAGCTATCAGTGTTAATTAGAAATAAAATAATTTGTTAGTAAATTTGAGGAATTAAATTTGAGAAGGAATGAATGTAACTTTTAGTAAAACTTTGTAGAGAAAGAGACCAAACAAGGATGCATACTGGTAAGACAGTAGACTATATTCTTGAGGGGATCACAAGCATACTGAGCTGGACCAAATAGCATTATCCTCCATTAAGTGTATTTTTCTATAAAGCCAAAAATATACATGTTTCACTTACCTCCTTGAGTGGAGGAGAGCCAGAAGTCAATAATGTGTGTAGGATACACTGGGGGCACAAAACAGGGAATATTGAACTCCAGTCAGAAAGCCTCATGGAATTGGATGGCATTTCATGTTTGGGCCCTAAAGAATGAGTAGGCATCGTCTATTCTATTACTGGGGGGTTGAGGGAGAGAAGAGAAAGATTTCAAGGAGGAAGAACCATATTTGCAAAGACACGGAAGCAAGAAATGCAGGGTGCTGCTGAAGAACTGCAACTATTGAGAAGCCTAGGGAATAGGATCCCAAGCAGAGTGAGATGATGTATGTTTCAGATCATGGCAGGCTTTGGATGTTGGTGTAAAGCAGCTGGCACTTATAGGACAAACATTCTATTGAGGAAAAGTGAATAGATTCAACTAGCTCTTAATATTTGCACATGCAAACCATATTTTAACCTCAAGCCATAAAATCCCAAATTCATTTTCTGTGCCTTTCATTGCAAACAGATAAAAGAACAATATTCATCTCGAAAAACTTAGAAGGTATACAGACAGTGCATATAAATTTTAAAGGAACCAGTATGAGCTCTTCTTTTTATGTACACAATAAAAATTAAGCTCCAGCAAAAACCAATGAAATTAATTATATATCACAGGCTAATTTTACAGAGCATTGTCCCCTGTCTTTAGGTACTGTAGGACCCATCAGAGTCTGGAACATAGCCCTTGACTGCTGGTTGGGAACATTCCTCCTTCTGTTCTGAGAAATCTGCATGTTCAAGTCAGAGTTCATGATCTCTTAAGGCCTCAAAGGCATATCTCCAGTCACCATTGCTTTGCTTTGCTTGTTGGACTTTGTTTCATTGTGTTAGAATGATGTTCTCCAATGAGAGGTGTATTAGTTTCCTGTTTGCACCGCAACAAATACTTAATGGTAAAAGAACATAAATATATTCTTTTTTATAGTCCTGGAGGTCAGAAATATGAAATCAGTTTCAGAGGACTGGAAATCAAGCTGTAGGCAGGTGGAGGCTCTGCAGAGGAGAATGTGTTTTATTTCATTTTTTTTAGTCTTTAGTCTTTATTCAACTTGTGCTTTCTTTCAGAGCACATCATTCCAATCTCTGCTTCTATCATCATATTACCATCTCCTCTTGTGTAGTCAAATCTTCCCCCTACCTCCCTCTTATAAGGCCCATCTGAACAATCCAGATTAATCTCTATCTCAAGATCCTTCTTTTTTTTTTAATGTTTATTTATTTTTGACAGAGAGAGACAGAGCATGAGCAGGGGAGGGGCAGAGAGAGAGAGGGAGACACAGAATCGAAAGCAGGCTCCAGGCTCTGAGCTGCCAGCACAGAGCCCGATGCGGGGCTCGAACTCACAGACTGCGAGATCATGACCTGAGCCGAAGTCGGACGCTCAACCGACTGAGCCACCCAGGTGCCCCCCAAGATCCTTCTTTTAATCACACATATACATTCCTCTTGCTACCTCAAGCATACCTCTTGCTACATTCTTCTTTCAACCAGAACATTCACAGATTCCGGAGATTAGGACCTGGATATATTTGGGAGTTTTATTTGAATATTATTATAGGAAGGGACTCAAACCATTAAGCTTTTATATTGGAAATTTGCTTAAAATTGCTACCACCATGTTGGAAGACCATACTATAGGCCATTAGCCAGAAGAGCTTTTTTTTTTCTTTCTTTTTTTAGTCTGTATGCTGTTCGTCCAATCTTATGACCTCAGAAACTCAACCTACTTGCCCCCCCCACTTTTTTGAATACTGTCTGCTCTTAACGGTAGTCTGAGGATAATCATTCAGCACCCATTTGTTCATCTGTCTGAAAAAAGGCAAAATATTTGAAGGTCCTTTGATGTTAATTTATACAGGAAAAAATAATATTGAACATAACTACACTATTTCTTCTTTAATTGTCATGGAATCCTAATGGAATAAGTATTATTATCATCAGCTTTCAAACAAAGAAACCAAGGCTCAGAAAAATTACATACCTGAGGTCACATGGTAAGCAACAGGTCTGTCAAACTTGAAAGCACATTGTCTTTTCACTGTACTGTGCTGCTAAACAATACAGGGAAATGGCAGTATAGAATTTTACATTGTAGGGAAAATTATGAGGCTGTAGGATATTGCCAAGCTCTTAGGGTTACCCTGCCTGGCTAATAGTTTTTCAGTGTCTCTTCCAGAGTCCCCATAGGCAGTTAATGTCTTACTGTTATCTTCTTTTAGTTCTGACAGCAATATCGTGACCTCATTTCAAAAAGAAGGAAACAGAGGTACAGAGATGTTCAGTAACTAGCTCAGGGTCATGAAGAGAATAATGGGATATGCATCCAATTGTTTTAGTCAATGACAACTAAGGGTCCAGGATTCAAACAAAAATAACTTTTCTAATTCTCAAGTAGAAGTTGTAGACAAGAGCAGCTTCCACAGTTAGGTGTCAGTGTATGAGCTTTTCTACCATTGTGGTCTGTTAATATAGAGGGACAGAATCAGTATCATGTTTTAATGAGAAAATTTCAACTTGATATCCTTAGCTATGGGGAAATCTGGAGTCTAGAGAAATTTATCTGAAGGGAATTTGACTTTATCTATAAAATATGAATCAAGGAGAAGAGGAAGTTGTAGGAAGGTCTATTTAATACTGAATATCTTTCATAACCATATTTAGTGGGCACTATGATGTACCAGCAAGACTCTGCATGTGATACTTTATATGATTTAGATCTACTTATCACAGCAACCTAAAAAGAACTCTTAGCTTCATTAAAACAACAACAACAACAACAACAACAACAACAACAACAACAACTATATTTTAGAATAGTTTTAGGTTGAGAGCAAATTGAGGGGAAGGTACATAGATTTGCTCTATGCATGCACAACATCCCCCTTCCCCCCTAATCAAAATCCTGCACTACAGAGAAACATTCGTTATAATCAGTGAAGCTGCATTAACATACCATTATCATTCAAAGTCCATACTTTACGTTAGGATTCACTTGGTGTTGTATATTCTATGGGCTTTGTATATTCTTTTGGTATTGTATATTCCATGGGCTCTGGTAAATGCATGATATGTACCCACCATTATAATATTATACAAATTAGTTTTGCTGACCTAAGAATCCTCTGGGCTCTGCCTATTCAACTTTTAACTCTCCCTACCCACTAGACCCTTTCTCCATATTTTTACCTGTTCCAGAATGTCATCTAGTTGGAATTAAACAGTATTTAGCTTTTTCAGGTTGGCTTCTTTCATTTAATAATATGCACTTAAGGTTCCTCCGTGTCTTTTTTATGGCTTGATAGCTCGTCTCTTCTTATTACTGAGTAGTATTCCATTATCTGTATGTACCACAGTTTGTTTTTTTTAAACCTTTTTAACTACTGAAGGATATCTTGGTTGTTTCCCTGTTTTGGTAATTACATATAAAACACTATAACTATCCATGTGTAGGTTTTTGTTTTGACATGAGTTTTCAGTTCATTTGGGTAAATTCCAAGGTATACAATTTCTGTATCATATAGTAAAAGTATGTTTAGCTTTGTAAGAAATGGCCAAATTGTCTTCCACAGTGGCTATACCACTTTACATTCCCACCAGCAATGAATGACAGTTCCTACTGCATCTTTACCAGAATTTGTTATTGTCAGTGTTTTGGATTTTAGTCATCCTAATAGGTATATAGTGATATCTTACTGTTATTTTAATTCACAATTTCCTAATGACATATGCTGTTGAACATCTTTTCGTATAAAAACTTCACATCTATATATCTTTGTGAGGTGTCAGGTCTTTTGTCCATTTAAATCTAGTTATTCTTTTTCTTATTGTTGAATTTGAAAAGTTCTTTGTATATTTTAAGTAATGGATGTGTCTTTTGTAAATAGTTTCTCCTAGTCTGTGGTGTGTCTTTTCATTCTCTTAACATTGTCTTTTTCAAAGCAGAGGTTTTTCATTTTAATGAATTATCAATTCTCTCTTTTATGTATTATGCCTTTGGTGTTGTAGCTAAACCTTTGGTTTTATAGCTTTGATGTTGTAGCTAAAAATTCATTGCTTTATCCAAGGTCATCTAGATTTCCTCTTATGCTATCTCCCAAATATTCTAAAATGTTGCATTTTATATTTATGCCTAGGGTCCATTTTGATTGTGAAAGGTGTATGGCCTGTGTCCAGACCCTTGTTTTTGTTGTTGTTGTTGTTGGTTTTTTTTTGCATGTGAATTTCCAGTTTTTCCAGTACCAATTGTTGAAAAGACTATCTTTGCTCCATTGTATTGACTGCTGCTTTGTTAAAGATCAGTTGACTATATTTATGTGAGTCTGTTTTTGATGGGTTCCCTATCCTGATCTATTTTTGTTTTGTTTTTGTGTGTTTGTTTGTTTACCATTACTGCATTGTCTTGATTACTGTAGTTATCTAGTAAGTTGAGTAGTGTCAATCCTCCAACTTTGTTCTTCTTCTTCAATATTGTGTTAACTATTCTTGGTCTTTTGTTTTTCCATATAAACTTTAGAATAAATTTTTTTATATCCACAAAACCAACTTGCTGAGATTTGATTCGGATTTTATTGACTCTGTAGATCAAGATGGAAAGAACTACATCTTTACAATAGTGAGTATCCCTATCCACGTACATAGAATATCTTTTTTTTTTTTTAATTTTTTTTTCAACGTTTTTAAATTTATTTTTGGGACAGAGAGAGACAGAGCATGAACGGGGGAGGGGCAGAGAGAGAGGGAGACACAGAATTGGAAACAGGATCCAGGCTCCGAGCCATCAGCCCAGAGCCTGACGCGGGGCTCCAACTCACGGACCGCGAGATCGTGACCTGGCTGAAGTCAGAGGCTTAACCGACTGCGCCACCCAGGCGCCCCACGAACATAGAATATCTATCCAAATATTTAGTTCTTTGATTTCTTTCAACAGAGCATTGTAGTTTTTCTCATATAGATTCTGTACCTGTTATTAGATTTATGTCTAGGTATTTTATTTTTGGGGTGGTAATGTAAACAGTATTGTATTTAAATTTCAGTTTACATTTGTTTATTCCTGGCTTTTTGAGAAGTGATTGATTTTCATATATTTACCTTGTATCCTGAAACTGTGTAATAATTGCTTATTAGTTCCAGGAGTTTTTTTTAAAATATAATTTATTGTCAAATTGGCTTACGTACAACACGCAGTGCTCATCTCAACAATTGCTCTCCTCAGTGCCCATCACCCACTTTCCTCTCTCCCCCACCCCCAATCAACCCTCAGTTTGTTCTCTGTGTTTAAGAATCTCTTATGGTTTGCCTCCCTCCCTCTCTGTTTGTAACTATTTTTTCCCCTTCTTTTCCCTCATGGTCTTCTGTTAAGTCTCTCAAGATCCACATATGAGTGAAAACATATGATGTCTGTCTTTCTCTTACTGACTTATTTCACTTAGCATAATGCCCTCCAGTTCCATCCATGTTGTTGCAAATGGCATGATTTTATTCTTTCTCATTGCCAAGTAGTATTCCATCATATGTATAAACTGCATCTTCTTTATCCATTCATCAGTTGATGGATATTTAGGCTCTTCCCATAATTTGGCTATTGTTGAAAATGCTGCTGTAAACACTGGGGTGCATGTGCCCCTGTCCATCAACACTCAGTTGCAGGAGTGGTTTTGTTGATTCTTTCAGGTTTTCTATATAGATGATCACATCATCTGTGAACAAAGATAGTTTATTTCTTCCTTCCCAATATGTATACCTTTTGTTTTCCTTCCATGTCTTATTACATTAACTAGGACTTTCCAGTATGATGTTGAAAAGCTGTGATAAAAGGAGATATCCTCTCTTGTTCTTGATCTTAGTGGGAATGCATCAAGTTTCTTACATTAATTTTGATGTTATGTGTGGTTTTTTTATGGATAATCTTGATCAAGTCAAGGATGTTATCGAGAGTTTTATCATGGATCAGTATTATATTTTGTTAAATTATTTTCTGCATCTATTGATATGATCATTTGATATTTCTGTAACTTGTTGATATGATGAGTTACATTAATTGATTAAAAAAACTTTTTTTAATGTTTATTTATTATTGAGAGACAGAGAGACACAGAGCATGAACAAGGGAGGGGCCGAGAGATGGAGAGACACAGAATCTGAAGCAGGCCCCAGGCTCTGAGCTATCAGCACAGAGCCCGACGTAGGGCTTGAACTCACAAACCACGAGATCATGACCTGAGCTGAAGTCAGATGCTTAACCGACTGAACCACCCAGGCGTCCCTACATTAATTGATTTTTAAATGTTGAGCCAGGCTTGCATGCCTGGGATAAATTCTACTTGGTCATGGTCTATAATTCTTCTTAGACATTGTTGGATTTTATTTGCTAATACTTTGTTGAGAATTTTTTCATCTATTCTCATACAAGATACTGGTCTGTAGCTTTCTTTTCTAATAAGATCTTTGTCTGGGTTTGCTGTTCAGGTAATGCTGGCTTCATAGAATGAATTAGGACATATTACTTCTGCTTTGTAGAGAATTGTAGAGAATTGATATTGTTTCTTTTAAATATTTGGTACAATTCACCAGTGAATCCATCTGGTGCTTTCTGTTTTGGAAGGTTAATTATTGGTATAATTTTTTAAATTGATACAGGTCTATTCAGATTGTCTACTTCTTCTTGCGTGAGTTTGGCAGATTGTATTTTTTAAAGAATTGGCCTTTTTAAATCTAGGTTGTCAAGTTTGTGGAAGATAATTATTTATATTATTCATTGATTATTTTAATGTTAATGGAATCTCTAATGATATCACTAGCATTTCATTTCTAGCATTAGCAATTTGTATTTTCTTTTCCATTTTTTCTTAATTAGCCTGGATAGAAGCTTATCAATTTTACTGATCTTTAAAAAAATCAACTTTTGGAATTGTTGATTTTTTTTTTCTGTTTGACTTACTGTTTTCAAATTCACTGATTTCTGATGTGGTGTATATTATTTCCTTTCTTCTTACTTTGGATTTAATTTTCTCTCCTTTTTCTAGTTTCCTAAGGCAGAAGCTTGAATGGTTAATTTTAGGCATTATTTTCTAATATATGCATTCAATACTATGTGTTCTTCTAAGCACTGCTTTCACTGCATCTCACCAATTTTGATAAGTTGTATTTTCATCTTCATTTAGTTCAAAATATTTTTTCTTGAGATTTCTTGTTTGATTTATGTGTTACTTAGAAATGTGTTATTTAATATCCTAGAATCTGGGGACTTTCCAGTTACTATTCTGTTACTGATTTCTAGATTAGTTGTACTATGGTATAAGAGTATATGCTGTCTGATTTCTATTTTATTTTAAATTTGTTAGATTCCTTTTTACGACTCAGTATATTGTCTCTTGGTGAATGTTCTGTGTATGCTTGAGAAGAATGTGTATTTGCTATTGTTAGCTAGTTTATAGATATCAATTATATGTAGTTGATTAAAGGTATTGTTGAATTCATCTATGTCCCTATTGATTTACTGACTACTGGATCCATTTCTGGTAGAGCATTACATTTACAGCTATAATAGTGGATTCATCCGAATTTCCTTGCAGTTCTATCAGTTTTTACTTCATGTTTTTTTTTTTTTTCAAATTTTTATCTTTTTTTTTTTTTTTAAATTTTTTTTCCCAACGTTTTTTATTTATTTTTGGGACAGAGAGAGACAGAGCATGAACGGGGGAGGGGCAGAGAGAGAGGGAGACACAGAATCGGAAACAGGCTCCAGGCTCCGAGCCATCGGCCCAGAGCCTGATGCGGGGCTCGAACTCACCGGACCGCGAGATCGTGACCTGGCTGAAGTCGGACGCTTAACCGACTGCGCCACCCAGGCGCCCCTCAAATTTTTATCTTTTAAATGTTTATTGAACTTTGAGAGAGAAAGAAAGAGGGAGGAAGGGACAAAGGAAGGGAGAGAGTGAAGGGTGGGGAATGTGAGCAAGGAGAGCAGAGAGAGAGGGAGACAGAGAATCCCAAGAAGGCTTCATGCTGTCAGCACAGAGCCCAATCAATGCAGCACTTGAACTCACTAACCATGAGATCATGACCTGAGCTGAAGTCAAGAGTCAGATGCTTAAATGACAGCCACCCAGGCAGCCAATTTTTTAAAGTTTATTTATTTTGAGGGAGGGGAAATGGCAGAGAGAGAGGGAGAGAGAATCACAAGTACTCTTAATGCTGTGAGCTTGGAGCTTGATGCAGGGCTCTAACCCACTAACTGTGAGATCATGGCCTGAGCTGAAATCAAGAGACATATTTAACTGACTGAGCCACCCAGGCACCCCTGCTTCATGTTTTTTGACAATCTCTTTTTAGGCATGTATACATTAGGAATTGTTATGTCTTCTTGGAGGATTGACTCCCTTTATCATTTCATAATATCCCTCTTTATTCCTGATAGCTTTTTTTTTTATTTTGCTCTGAAGAATGCTCTCAAATGAATATAGTGTTAACATGGTATGTTGTTCTCCATCCTTTTACTTTTAAGTAATATGTGTCTTTATATGTAAAGTGGGTTTCTTATAGATAGCATATAGTTGGCCTTGTTTTTTGATCTACTCAGACAATCTCCTTAGGTGTATTAGGGCCATTGATATTTAGAGTGATTATTAGTATACTTGGGTTAATAGCAACCATATTTGTTAGCTTCTGTATTGTTCTAGTTTCTGATTCCTATTTTGTTCTCACTCTTTTTGTTCCTTTTGTAGTTGTAATTGAGCATTTTTATATAATTTTATTTTTGCCTTTTTAAAACATATTATTTATGCTGTTTTGCCTTTGGGGGTGTAAAATAACTTTATTGAGATATAATTCACATAAAGTTCACCAATTTAAAGTGTATAATTAAATGACTTTATGTGTACCACACATTACTAATCTTTTAAATTGCGGTAAAGTGTATATAACAGAACATTTGCCATTTTGGCTACTAAATGTACAACAATTCAGTGGCATTAATTACATTCACAATTTTGTGTAACCATAACCACTATCTATTTCAAAACCTTTTTAATAGCCCTAGAAAGTATAATTATTAGTAACTCACCATTCTTCACTTCCCCCAACCCCCAGTAAACTCTATCTACTTTCTGCCTCTTAAATTCTAGATAGCTCATATAAGTGTAATCATACAGTATTTGTTCTTTTATGTCTGGCTTAGTGCACTTAGCATAATGTTTTTGAGGTTCATCCATGTTGTAACATGTATCAGAACTTTATTCCTTCTTACAATAGAATGATATTTCATTGTGTATATATACATTCTATTTATACATTCATCTGTTAATGGACAATTGAGTTGTTTCCACATTTTGTGTATTGGGAATAATGTTGCAGTGAACATTGGCATACAAGAACTGTTTGAGTTCTTGTTTCCAATTCCTTTGTTTATATACCTATGAATGAATTTGCTGTGTCATATTGTAATTCTTTGTTTAACTTTTTGAGGAACCACCAAACTGTTTTACATAAGAGCTGCAGCATTTTATATTCCCAACAGCAATGTACAATTCTCCACATTCTCACTAACACTATTTCTTACAATCCATTTCCTTGTTTATAGTCATTCTAGTAGGTGTGAGGAAGTTTTGGTTTGCATTTTCCTAATGCATATTCTTTTTTTTTTAATTGAAGTCTAGCTGATACATAGGAATACTTTAGTTTCAGGTATATGACATAGTGATTAAACAAGTTTATACATCATAGTATGCTCACCACAAGGGTAGCTATCATCTGTCACTGTACAACACTATTATTATACCATTGATTATATCCCCCCATACCTTTTATTATCCCCTTGACTAATTCTATAACTTGAAGCCTGTATCTCTACTCCCCTTTACCTATTTTGCCCATCCCTCACCCTCTATTTTTGGGTCTGTTTCTGCTCATTTGTTTTGTTTTTTAGATTCCACATATAAGTGAAATCATATGGTATTCGTCTTTGTCTGATTTATTTCACTTAGCATGATACCCTGTAGGTGCACCCATGTTTTTGTAGTTGGCAAAATCTCATCTCTTTTCTTTTCAATGGCTGAGTAACATTCCATTGTGTGTGTGTGTGTGTGTGTGTGTGTGTGCGTGTGCGTGTGTGTGTGTGTACATGCATCTTCTTTATCCTTTCATCTATAGATACACACTTGGGTTGTTCCTGTATCTTGGTTGTTGTAAATAATACTATTCAGATCTTGGCTCTAGTTTTGGTCCTTCTTATATATATTATATGGGACAAGGGTACTATGAAATTAAGATATTGTAGGAATTTAATCTGTGCTTCATCACCAGACTTGTTCACATTATTCACTTCTGTCCAGAAGCTTGAAACTATTTAGCTATTGGGGCCAACTGAAATGACTTTTCCAAACCTCATGTTTTACTGCTTTCCTCCTTGATGACCAAGTTCCAACATAATGGTCATCTTCTGTTTTAAGAGTACTGTAAAACAGTTGTAAGTCTCATCTTTCAAGCCATCTCTTTTATCCATTATAGATCTGGTCTTCTGAAAGTTCAGTTGCCAACATTTCCTTCCAATGCTGCAGGATACCAGAGCCACTTCTTACCTTTTTTAATGGCTACCCTAGAGTTTGCAATATACATTTGCAACTAATATAAGTTCACTTTCAAATAAACAACATTATATAATTGACAGGTAGTACAGGTATGTCATAACAAAATACATATTCCTAGTTCTTCCCTCCGATCCCTTATATCATTGGTGTCATTCATTTCAACTTAAACATATTATGTAGTCAAATATATTGTTGTTGTTGTTTTTGTTATCTGTTACATCAATTAAGAGTAAGAAAAAGAAGTTTTTATTTATCTTCACTTCTTCCTTCTTCAGTGATAATCTGTTATATACATCTGAATTTCTGAACTATATCATTTTACTTTACTCTGAAGAACTTCTTTTAACATTTCCTGCAGTGCAGGTCTACTGGTGACAAATTCCTTCAAATTTTGGTTATTTGAGATTTTATTTTTCTTTCACTTTTAAAAGATAATTTCACAGTATATATAATTCTTCATGGTTTTTTTCCTCCTCAAAATTTCAACTATTTTACTCCAGTCTTCATGCTTGCATGGTTTCTGAAGAGAAATCAGATGTAATTGTTATCTTTGCTCTTGTATAGATAAGATTTTTTTCCCTCTCGTTTCTTCCAAGATTTTTTCTTTATCTTTGTTTTCTGTATTTTGAATATGATATGATTAAATGTATTGTTTTGTTTTGCTTTGTTTTCATTTATTCTACTTGGTGTTGTCTAAGCTTTTTGACCTGAGGTTTGTGTCTCACATTAATTTGGGGGAATTTTTCAGTCATTGCTTCAAATATTTTTTCTGTATCTTTCTCTCTTTCCCATTATGCATATGTTATACCTTTTGTATTTGCCCCACAGTTATTGGATACCCTATTCTTTTTTTTTCATTATTTTTTATTTCCTTTTCTGTTTTGGAAGTTTATATTGACATATTCTCAAGGTAGAAATTCTTTCCTCTGCCATGCTTAGTGATTGCACTAATGAGCCTGTCAAAGTCATTTTTCATTTCCATTCCAGTGTTTTTAATATCCGGAATTCCTTTTTGATTCATATTAAAATGTCCATTTCTCTTCTTGCATCTGTTATTTCATGTTGTTTACTTTATCCAGTAGAGCCATTGGTATATTTATCATAGTTGTTTTACATTCCCAGTTGAATAATTCCAACATCTCTGCTCTGTGTATCTGATTCTGATGCTTGCTCTTTTTCTTCAAACTATGTCCTTTTGCCTTTTAGTATACCTTGTAACTTTTTGTTGAAGTCCAAGCATAATGTACTTGGTAGAAGGAACTCTAGTAATTGTCCTTTAGTAATGTGATGGTAAGGTGTGCGGGGAGGGGAAGCAGCCTATAGTTTTAGGATTAAGTCTCAGCCTCTTAATGAGCTTGTGCTCCTGAGCTGTAAACTGCATGAGTGCTTTTCAGTTTGCCCCCTACACCTCGTTGGGTCAGGATAGCCAGGGTTGGCTGGTGTTGTGTATTTCCCTTCCTTCACATGGAAGGCTAGACTGGCTGGAGTTGAGTATTTCTTTCCTCAGTTCAGTTAGACTCTTATAAAAAGCCAATAGTTTAGAATTTAGTAAAACAATTTCTTTTCAGGGCAGGGCTTGTATAGAAGAGCTGAATGGGCTGGCACATTGCAAAATGGTTAAGTCTCTCCTTCCCCCTTCCTGAAGCAGGAGAAGAATTTTCTCTGATTTTTATTGTGAGAACCTGGTAGATTTCCTGGAGGTAAAACTCAGAAAAGTTTGCCCCTCCCCATGAATTACTCCTTCTCTGGTCTGAATGTTTATCCCCCACCCCTCCAAATTCATATGTTGGAATCCCAATGCGCAAAGTGATGATAGTAGGACATGGGGCCTTTGGGAGGTTACATAGATATTGAAGGTGAATCCCTCATGAATGAGATTATTGATCTTCTAATAAATACCCCAGATTGCTTCTTAGCCCTTTCTTCCATGTAAGGATGCAGCAAGAGGTCAGCAGTCTGAAACCCAGAAAGTTCTCACCTGAACGTAATCATGCTGGCACCCTGTTCTTGGATTTCTAGCTTCCAGAACTATGAGAAATAATTTCTTTTTGTTTATAATCTACCCAGTCTATAGTATTGTATTATATAGCAGCTTGGAAAGATGAAGACTGCCCCCCACCCCTGGAGTTTTCATCACTCAGGTTTATCCACACTGAGTTTCCACCAATTCATCCATTACAGTTTAGGTTTTCTTACCTGTTACTGGTTCCAGTGAAAGTTTCTGCTTAAGGCTTTCTACTCCAGTAGGTTGTGATACTCTTTCCACTTTACTGTCTTTACAAGTTTGGGGGCAGTTGTTTGCCCTATAACCTCACTTTTTTCAATGATCTAAGGTGAGTTGATGGTTTTCAGTTTGTTCAGTTTTTTATTTGTTGTTAGGATGGGGTGATGACTTCCAAGTTCCTTATATGCTAGACTAGAAACTAGAAGTCTAAGCTTCATTTTTTACATGAGAAAATTGAGGCTTAGTGAGGCTAATATCACATGGCTAGTTAGGGACAGAGCCAGAATTCAAAAATCTAATATCTCTGCTCCATGTATTAACCATTCTCCCTTTCAATTTGTTTGACAAGTACTGTCATCCTGTAAGAATACCTGAGGAAAATAGAATTGGGGCATGCTGTGAATATCCTGAGTACAGAATCTGCATTTGATTCATCGTTGACCTTTCTAGAACAGAAAAATGCTGGCTGATTAGTGGAAAAATCCTAATCCTTGGAATGAGAGAGATCTGAATTAGAGTCCAAGTACTGCATTTGCTTGCTCTGTGACCTTGACTAAATTGCTTAATAACCTCTGTAAGCTTGCAGATCTCTCATCTGTGAAAGGGGAATAATAAAACTGACTTAACATTGTGTTGTGAGAATTAGGAAAAAATGAACAGAGAGGCAGAAATTCTAAACTAAATAATACTGATATAAGTAATATATAAATAAGATAAAACCTCATGGTTATCTGGAATTTATTTCAGGACTATAAATTTGGCTTAACATCTCAAAAATAATTTCAGGAAATTTAACTTGTTTATGTAAAGCATAAAAGCTTTATGATCACCTCAGTATATGTAGAGGAGAACATTTGATAGAATTCAACCTGTTTCCACAATACAAATACTTATCCAGTATTTCTAGAGAAATATCTACTTTCTACTTTCATATTGTTGTTTAGCCACTCCTTGAATCAATAGCATTCATTGATTTACTGCAAAGATAGAACATAATCAAGAGTGAAGTGAGTCATTGCTTGGACTTGAGTTTTAAAAATTCTTAATGGGGAGATGAACTAAAGAAAAATCAGAAAAGGGTTGAGTTCTTTTCTATCAGGAAAGCCTGGTTCCTGGAAGCATATTCCACTGCTTTAGGATGAAATGTTCTGAATATATCTGTTAAGTCCATCTGGTCCGGTGTGTCATTCAAAACCATTGTTTTCTTGTTAGTTTTTCTGTTTAGATGTTCTGCCCATTGCTATAAGTGGGTGTTGAAGTTCCCTACTATTATGTTATTATCAATGAGTTTCTTCATGTTTGTGATTAACTGATTTATATATTTGGGTGTTTTCATGTTTAGAAGATAATTGTTTACAATTGTTAGTTCTTTTTGGATAGACCCCTTAATTATGATATAATGACCCTCTTCATTTCTTGTTACAGTCTTTATTTTAAAATCTAGATTGTCTGATATAAGTATGACTATTCTGGCTTTCTTCCATCAACCATTAGCATGATAGTTGTTCTCCATCCTCTTACTTTCAATCTGAAGGTATCTTTAGGTCTAAAGTGGGTTTCTTGTAAAAAGCATGTAGGTGGATCTTGTTTTCTTATCCATTTTGTTACCCTATGTATTTTTATTGGAGCATTTAGAGTATTTACATTTAAAGTGAGTACTGAAAGGGGCACCTGGGTGGCTCAGTCGGTTGAGCACTCGACTTCGGCTCAGGTCATGATCTCATGGTTCGTGGGTTCGAGACTACATTGGACTCTGTGCTGACAGCTCAGAGCCTGGAGCCTGCTTCCAATTCTGTGTTTCCCTCTCTCTCTGCCCCTCCCCTGCTCGTGCTCTGTCTCTGTCTCTCTGTCTCTCTCTCTCTCTCTCTCTCTCAAATATAAATAAACATTAAAAAAAATTAAAAAAATAGAGTACTGAAGGATAGGAATTTATTGCCATTATGTAGCCTGTAGAGTTGGAGTTTCTGGTGGTGTTCTCTGGTCCTTTCTAGTCTTTGTTGCTTTTGTTTTTTGTCTATTCTCCCCTCAGAGAATCTCCCTTAAAATTTCATGCAGGGCTAGTTTAGTGGTCACAATCTCCTTTGATTTTTGTTTGTTTAGGAATCTTTTAATCTCTTCTATTTTGAATGACAGCCTTGCTGGATAAAGAAATCTTGGCTGCATATTTTCAGTTCAGCACATTGAATATATCCTGCCACACCTTTCTGTCCTGCCAAGTTTCTGTGGATAGGTCTGCTGCAAACCTGATCTGTCTTCCCTTGTAGGTTAAGGACTTTTTTTCCTTGCTGCTTTCATGATTCTTTTGTTGCCTGAGTATTTTGTGAATTTGACTATGATATGCCTTGTTGATGGTTGGTTTTTTTGTTGAGTCTAATGGGGGTACTCTGTGCTCCTGGATTTTGTTGTCTGTATCTTTCCCCAGGTTAGAAAAGTTTTCTGCTATGATTTTCTCACATAAATTTTCTACCCCAATTTCTCTCTCTTCCTCTTCTAGGACCCCTATGATTCTGATCTTATTCCTTTTTAATGAGTCACTGATTTCTCTAATTTTTATTTTGTGCCCTTTTGCCTTAGTCTCCCTCTTCTTTTTCTGCTTCATTATTCTCCGTAAGTTTGTCTTCTGTATTGCTGATTCAGTTCTCTGCCTCATCCACCCTTCTCGCCGTGGCAGCATTTCAACATTGCAGCTCAGTTATAGCATTTTTAATTTCATCCTGACTGGATTTTACTTCTTTTATCTCCACAGAAATGGATTCCAATCTATTTTCAACCCCAGCTAGTATTCTTATTATCGTATTCTCAATTCTGGCTCAGACATCTTGCTTGTATCTGTGTTAAGTCCCTGGCTGTCATTTCTTTCTCTTCTTTCTTTTGGGGTGAATTCCTTCATTTTGTTATTTTGGAGGAATAAAAGTAATGAATAAAGTAAAAAAAATAAAATAAAAAATGAAAAACAACACAAAGAAATTAAATAAATGATGCTAGATCCTAGGTGTGTTTTGCTCTGGGTGTTGAAAGGGGCTTATAGCTTACAGCAAAAAGGGAAAGATAAGAAAAGAAAAAAAAAAGAAAAAAGGGAAAAAAGGAAAATATTTGAAAATTTGAGCAAATTAGTACAATAAAAAAGAATAAAATGAAATGATGAGTGTAAAGTAGAATTTAAAAATTTATAAAAAGTAAAAAATTTAGTAGAAAAAATAAAGAAAAATCTTTGTAATAAAATGGAAAATAAAAATAGATTTTTTTCTCTTTCTGTATTCAAGAATAAGGAAAGAAAAAAAAATATGAGTAATAGGACCAGTGAACATAATGAAGTATGATTGAAATTACATCTGGTTTCCCATGGAAGTCAAGCTATGAAGCACTGTAGTCTGTAACCTAAGCAGGCAGAGAGACTTGTGTTTGTCAAGAGTGCTGTTGTCTCAGTTGGGTGGCTTTAGTGTAACAGCTCCATTCTCTACTAGAGCTCTGCTCAGCTACTGGGCTGGATTGCTGTGGCACGTATAGGTGTGTATGCACATGCGTGGGAGGGGTGAAAATGGCACTACCCAGCTACTCAGTCTCTAGTATCAGAACTCTGTGCTCTCTGTGACTGGCAATCAAGCACCTTGTTTCTGGTTTCTATCCACTCCCAGCTTCTACACTGTCTGTGACCAAGCTGTCAGGATACCAGGTGGAACCTCTCTTCTGAGTTTTATCTCAGATGGGGTTGTGTTTCCTGACCCCTCACTTCTGAGGGACTGCAGCTTTGACCCGCTGAGACCTTCTAGGGGAGGGTCTGGCTGAGCAATGGCTGGGTGCCATCTGACCCCCAGGAATGTTCATGAGACTGCACTGCTGCCAATGCCCAGAGACTACAGTTGGGTGTCAGCCTGCCCAGAAGAAGTTCATGTGATCTTGTAGCAGTAGCATTTCAGGGTTTATGGAAAATCGTAACACACATCTGGTGCCAGGCTTCACCCTTAATGTCCTTATTCCAACACTAGTGAATGTGCTTGTTCTCTGGGGTCTGCTGGGACCTTTGCCTGTGGGGTGGCCGCACAGCCTCTACCAAATATCCTTCCAGCAGGGGAACTGCCTCTCCCCATGTGGCCTGAGGACCCCTCAAACCTCACTCTCTGCTCCTGGGGACTCACCCCTCCCACCAGAGCACCGCAAGGTATGGAGCTGCAGAGTTTCAGAGTCTGCACTCCCCCTGTTTATAGAGTCTTAATGGAATTTAAACCCTCTCCTTTCTCCTTTCTCCCTTTTTTGTTCAGTCCTTGTGACTGTTTCCACTTTTCCACTTTCTCTCTAGCTGATTTTTTTGAGGGGGTGCTTTTCTTGTACTCTCCCCCATCTCTGTCCTCTCTGCAAGCAAAAGCAACTCCCTGTCTACCGAGGCTTCTCTCTCCCCTAGTTCACCTCTCCGTGCTGTGTACCTGCTGAGTTCTGTGGTTCGGATTGTGCAGATTGTTGTGTTAATCCTCAAATAGCTTTTCCAGGTGTGCAAAATGGTTTAGTGTTGATCTGGCTGCATTTCAGGGATGAGAGACATAAAAAAAACTTCCATGCTGTTCCGCCATCTTGGCCTCTCCTCTAGGAGGCTTTGAGAAAGAATGGGCTGAGAGTAATGTATGGATACTTTAACCTGAGAACATACTAGCAAAATCACACACCTGTGCAGTGTAAGAAAAGCTGCCTAGACTTTCTTTGCCTCCTGAGAAGTAGTACTGAGAAGCTGGCATGTAGAACAGGCCTGAGAATGGGGTGAGGAAGTTGTAGGATAGATGGACCTCCTGCCTGCTTGCAGAAAGGGCTTATTCTGGACTGCCCTCCCTGGTGGGATCAGCTTACTAGCACATGCCCTGACCATGTGAAGGGAAACCTGGAGATGTACAGTTGTACTAATGCCTAGGAAGTCACTGCCTCTGGATAGAGTTCATTGAAATGTGTTCATGCTCTTGCTAGTGAATGCACGGTCCACATGAAGTGGCTCCTTTCAACGTTTCTCTCTATAAAATACTTTTTTCTTCAAACTTACTGTTGCATGAGATTGTGAGGTATCCAAATTTAACTTCATGTTTTTAGTCTTTAGTCTGCTCTCTGCCAAAAGTATTTGGCTTCCATGTAGCTAGTGTTTCCAGTATGACAGCTTTAGTCTTTTTCTTAGGCATTCTTCAATTATTTGTCCTTTGACCTTATTTCTTTGTGACGTTCTCAGTGTGTCTCACTTAATCTTTTGTCCATAAGTAGAAATAATTCTTCGCATGGATCAGCACACAGCACAGGGGACTGTTATCTCTTTATTTGGATACTGTACTTCTAGTACTGTAGTCTAACGTTAAATTAGGTGTTTTGATGTTACAGTATTGACTCATACTGAGTGTACTGTCAGCTTTTGTCCAGGTCTTTTATACATAAATGGCAATTACTTAATATCTTAATCATCATGTACTTGTGTATTTGATTTTTAGAGTCTCAGTGGATTGTTTACATTTATGTTCATTAAATTTTACCATGGTAATTTGGCTTGTCTTACAAAACTGCTGAAATGTTTGATTCTCTTGTCCTCAGTAGCATCCTCCTAATTTGATTTGATTTGATAATCTTGTCTTTTGCATTTTTTCCAGTATTTTGGTTGATTAAAAAAAATTTACTAGGAAAGAACCAGACAGATATATTTGTAATTCTCTTGGATATAAATATGTTAATTTACAGCCTAAATATGGTCATTTATTTATTTATCCTCCAATATTATCATATCCTGTTAAAAATATATCATGAAAGACATAATAGGCATCTTGGTTGAATATCAGTTAAGGGTATTCCCTGTCTTCCAGTATTATGGTACTTTAAAAATAAGGATTTTTTGAATTAGAATTTTTCTAGTGAGCACAGGAACTACCATTTTAAAATATTTTTTAAACATAAGTAGCAACTAATCCATTTTTCTTTTTTTACAGTATGTCATTGTGCTCAAAAAAGCTCTGTGCTAAGGGTACCTGGGTAGCACAGTTGATTAAGCTTCTGACTTCACCTTAGGTCATGAACTCACAGTTTGTGAGTTGGAGCTCTACCTCAGGCTCTGTGCTGTCAGCACAGAGCCTGCTTCAGATCCTCTGTCCCCCTTCTCTTTCTGCCTTTCCCACACGCTCTTTCTCGTCCCTCAAAAATAAATAAACATTTAAAAAAATGCTCTGCACTCTATTAGTTCTCTTTTTTGGAAATTTAGAATATCTAATGTGTATATATTAAATCCTATCTATCTATCTATCTATCTATCTATCTATCTATCTATCTTCATCATCATCATCATCTATCTATAATCTATCCATCCATCCATGTATCTATCATCTTACCATCTTTTAGAAATACAAACCTTGAAGACAGCTTAAAAGACAGAAGTATTTAACATTCTCATTTTCAACAGTTGTGTTTTTACTTGTTTTTATCCACAGGCATGTTCATATTCACATTCACATCTTATCGTAAAATTGCTAGTTCTGCACTGGTAGGTCATCTTTACTGAAATTCATTTAGAGTGTCCAGTTGTTGTCACAGAGAACAGTTGGAAGCTTCAGTGTTACTGTTAATAAATGCATGGTGCACGAGAAGGGGTAGTGTCCGTAGATCCATGGTTCACATGAAGGGGTAGTGCCAGTGGATGCATGGTCCACGTGAAGGGGTTCTTTTCAAGGTTCCACTTTATAAAATACCTTATTTCTCAAACTTACTATGTCATGAGCATGTGAGATGTCCAAATTGTACTTCATGTCTTCTTTTCTCAGTTTTTTTTTTTTTTTTCATTTTGTCCTGAGGTTTAGTGAAATGAAAGACCTACGACTTTTGAGTCTGAGAAACTTGGGTTCACATCCCAACTTTCAGTCTACTGGGTGATTGATATTGGGCAAATTATTTAACTTTACTGAGCTCTTTTACTCATCTGTGGTAATAATTATGATTTTGGGGGTTTTGTGAGGTTAAAGCAAAATAACATTCAAAGTATCTAGCAGAGCTTGGAGCACATACTGGGGGCTAAGTGTTTCCTTTCTTGTCTCTTCTAGCAAATTTATAACTTCAGGCTTTCTTTTCTAATTAGACAATTATTATTAGTTTAATTATAGACTTAATCATATTAATCACACTTTGGAATTGCCGTTGTGCTTTACTAATAGTAATATTAAAATTCCTCATATAAATTGATATCAACAATCACTGTTCCAATTACCCTTATAAATCTACCCACCATAGTCAATGTTAATGGTTTGGCTATGAAAAGCTCACACAGATTGATGATTACCAGCCAAGTTCAAAAGGAAGGTTGTACTGTTTTCTCAGTTGCCATATTGGGCTGGGTGCTTAGTCAGTCTCATGGTTCTTAGGGAGGAGTGAGAGCTTTGCTTATGCAGGTTGGTTAAAATTATTTTATTCTCCCTTCTGCCTATCCTCTGGCAACATTCTCTGCTTCATAGTCTCTCACATCAGCTTTCTTTTTTCTTATTGATTTAATTATTTTCTAAGTCACTGTTAAAACAGTTATTATTTATATGTACACATAAAATTCACATAATTATAAATTTCACAATGAATATAAAAACTGGCACTTAAATTGATACTAAATATTTGATGAATTGGAATTCAAATTTTGCAAATAACAACTCAAAAATCACATCATTAGTTACTTTTTACAGAACAACATTCCATGGTAGTAGGAATAGATTGCAGAGGTAGATCTCGAATGGTGAAGGGCACTTAATATTAGGGTAAGGAGGTATTTTCTTTTCTATGCAATGGATAATAAATCAAAAGCTTTGAAGAAAGTTTTGTGGCATGCTTAATGGTGTTTTAGAAGACTTAATCCTGAACTAAAATCTAGGTAGAGGACAGAGGGAAATTAGGTTGAAGATCTTGTCTAAGTGGTAGAAAATGGAATGGAAAGAAACTGATAAATGTGAATGGTGTTATGAAAGGGAATTTCATTTATGCATTAATTAATTCAGTTTTCAGAAAAGTTATTGATTCCTTAGTATTATCTTGGTGATGTGATGGGTATTGAGGATGCTCCAGTGATCAAGAGATGTTCCTTGCTTTGATAGAATTGTATGGATGTAATATGATGTAAGTGTCTTACCAGAGGTAAAACAATGCTGTTATGGGAGCAGATGGAAAGAACTCCTAAGCCTACAGCAGGGCTCATAGGTTGGCCTGAATATTTCTTTCATTAAAACCTTGTTTGAACCTGAAGTTTCTAGTTATTTTTGTTTTTCAGAGTTACGAGAAAATTGTTTAAATACTCCTTTAATTCAGTCCTTGAAAACCAAACCAGACCTTTTTGTATTTCTTTACATTTTGTTCATGTTTCTTAGTTGTGAAATATTGGTCCCTGGCCAGCATTCATATGACAGCTTCCCACATGAATGTTAAACAGGCAACGATGATGCCCTATAATTACAGTGCTTGAAATGATTGGAAATAAATTGGCACTCCAATTATAGATGCGTGAAAGAGACGCCAGTATATCACAGTCAGTCCATTAATTTCTAAAGTGGTTCAGACCATCTCACTATTTCGGTGACATTCCTTATTCATGGCTGCAATGAATCACTTTGAAATGTGGTGCCTCAAAATTAATAAACTAAAGGACAATTTTTTTTTTTTACCTAAAATATCCCAGGTTATTTTTTCCTAAAGGGGTAAAAAAAATGCAGACGGGGAGCCAAGTACATACTATTAATTGCTATAATTCTGTTTTTAAGATATGGAAAAACTGGAACAATAGGGTTTTGATAGGTTTTATTTTTATCCTCTCTTTTAGAAAGAATATGAAAACATTTCCCTTAAATATACTTGAGCTAAAACCATGAATTTTTTCAAGCTGCCAAAATTAAATTAGGAAAGTAGAATTCTTCAGTATTTAATTTTTGGTCTTTGACATGGATGTCTATTTGAGTATGTGAGACCTAACACCTTTCACATAAAAGCAACCTAAGAAATAACCTAAATGTCTCTTAAAATATTTTTTTTAATATATGGAATTTATCGTCAAATTGGTTTCCATACAACACCCAATGCTCATCCCAAAAGGTGCCCTCCTCAATACCCATCACCCACCCTCCCCTCCCTCCCACCCCCCATCAACCCTCAGTTCGTTCTTAGTTTTTAAGAGTCTCTTATGCTTTGGCTCTCTCCCACTCTAACCTCTTTTTTTTTTTCCTACCCCTCCCCCATGGGTTTCTGTTAAGTTTCTCATAAGAAACTTCTGTTAAGTTTCACATAAGAGTGAAAACATATGGTATCTTTTTCTGTATGGCTTATTTCACTTAGCATCACACTCTCCAGTTCCATCCACGTTGATACAAAAGACCATATTTCATTTTTTCTCATTGCCACATAGTATTCCATTGTGTATATAAACCACAATTTCTTTATCCATTCATCAGTTGATGGACATTTAGGCTCTTTCCATAATTTGGCTATTGTTGAGAGTGCTGCTATAAACATTGGGGTACAAGTGCCCCTATGCATCAGTACTCCTGTATCCCTTGGGTAAATTCTTAGCAGTGCTACTGCTGGGTCATAGGGTAGGTCTATTTTTAATTTTTTGAGGAACCTCCACACTCTTTTCCAGAGTGGCTGCACCAGTTTGCATTCCCAACAACAGTGCAAGAGTGTTCGCGTTTCTCCACATCCTCGCCAGCATCTACAGTCTCCTGATTTGTTCATTTTGGCCACTCTGACTGGCTTGAGGTGAATCTGAGTGTGGTTTTGATTTGTATTTCCCTGATGAGAAGCGACGTTGAGCATCTTTTCATGTGCCTGTTGGCCATCTGGATGTCTTCTTTAGAGGAGTGTCTATTCATGTTTTCTGCCCATTTCTTCACTGGATTATTTGTTTTTCGGGTGTGGAGTTTGGTGAGCTCTTTATAGATTTTGGATACTAACCCTTTGTCCGATATGTCATTTGCAAATGTCTTTTCCCATTCCATTGGTTGCCTTTTAGTTGGTTGTTTCCTTTGCTGTGCAGAAGCTTTTTATCATTATAAGGTCCCAGTAGTTCATTTTTGCTTTTAATTCCCTTGCCTTTGGGGATGTGTTGAGTAAGAGATTGCTACGGCTGAGGTCAGAGAGGTCTTTTCCTGCTTTCTCCTCTAAGGTTTTGATGGTTTCCTGTCTCACATGAAGCTCCTTTATCCATTTTGAGTTTATTTTTGTGAATGGTGTGAGAAAGTGGTCTAGTTTCAACCTTCTGCATGTTGCTGTCCAGTTCTCCCAGCACCATTTGTTAAAGAGACTGTCTTTTTTCCATTGGATGTTCTTTCCTGCTTTGTCAAAGATGAGTTGGCCATACGTTTGTGGGTCTAGTTCTGGGGTTTCTATTCTATTCCGTTGGTCTGTGTGTCTGTTTTTGTGCCAATACCATGCTGTCTTGATGATGACAGCTTTGTAGTAGAGGCTAAAGTCTGGGATTGTGATGCCTCCTGGTTTGGTCTACTTCTTCAAAACTACTTTGGCTATTCGAGGCCTTTTGTGGTTCCATATGAATTTTAGGATTGCTTGTTGTAGCTTCGAGAAGAATGCTGGTGCAATTTTGATTGGGATTGCGTTGGATGTGTAGATAGCTTTGGGTAGTATTGACATTTTGTCAATATTTATTCTTCCAATCCATGAGCAGGGAATGTTTTTCCATTTCTTTATATCTTCTTCAATTACCTTCATAATCTTTCTATAGTTTTCAGCATACAGATCTTTTACATCTTTGGTTAGATTTATCCCTAGGTATTTTATGCTTCTTGGTGCAATTGTGAATGGGATCAGATTCTTTATTTGTCTTTCTGTTGCTTCATTATTAGTGTATAAAAATGCAACTGATTTCTGTGCATTGATTTTGTATCCTGCAACTTTGCTGAATTCATGTATCAGTGCTAGCAGACTTTTGGTGGAGTCTATCGGGTTTTCCATGTATAATATCATGTCATCTACAAAAAGTGAAAGCTTAACTTCATCTTTGCCAATTTTGATGCCTTTGATTTCCTTTTGTTGTCTGATTGCTGATGCTAGCACTTCCAACACTATGTCAAACAACAGCGGTGAGAGTGGGCATCCCTGTCGTGTTCCTGATCTCAGGGAAAAAGCTCTCAGTTTTTCCCCATTGAGGATGATGTTAGCTGTGGGCTTTTCATAAATGGCTTTTATGAGCTTTAAGTATGTTCCTTCTATCCCGACCCTCTCAAGGGTTTTTATTAAGAAAGTTTGCTGAATTTTATCAAATGCCTTTTCTGCATCGATTGACAGGATCACATGGTTCTTCTCTTTTCTTTTATTAATGTGATGTATCACGTTGATTGATTTGCGAATGTTGAACCAGCCCTGCATCCCAGGAGTGAATCCCACTTGATCATGGTGGATAATTCTTTTTATATGCAGTTGGATTCGATTTGCTAGTATCTTATTGAGAATTTTTGCATCCGTATTCATCAGGGATATTGGCCTGGAGTTCTCTTTTTTTACTGGGTCTGTCTGGTTTAGGAATCAAAGTAATGCTGGCTTCATAGAATGAGTCTGGAAGTTTTCCTTCCCTTTCTATTTTTTGGAATAGCTTGAGAAAGATAGGTATTATCTCTGCTTTAAACGTCTGGTAGAACTCCCCTGGGAAGCCATCTGGTCCTGGACTCTCATTTGTTGGGAGATTTTTGATGACTGATTCAATTTCTTCACTGGTTATGGGTCTGTTCAAGCTTTCTATTTCCTCCTGATTGAGTTTTGGAAGAGTGTGGGTGTTTAGGAATTTGTCCATTTCTTCCAGGTTGTCCAGTTTGTTGGCATATAATTTTTCATAATATTCCCTGATAATTGTTTGTATCTCTGAGGGATTGGTTGTATCTCTGAGGGATTCCATTTTCATTCATGATTTTATCTATTTGGGTCATCTCCCTTTTCTTTTTGAGAAGCCTGGCCAGAGGTTTATCAATTTTGTTTATTTTTTCAAAAAACCAACTCTTGGTTTTGTTGATCTGCTCTACCGTTTTTTTAGATTCTATATTGTTTATTTCTGCTCTGATCTTTATTATTTCTCTTCTTCTGCTGGGTTTAGGCTGCCTTTGCTGTTCTGCTTCTGTTTCCTTTAGGTGTGCTGTTAGATTTTGTATTTGGGATTTTTCTTGTTTCTTGAGATAGGCCTGGATTGCAATGTATTTTCCTCTCAGGACTGCCTTTGCTGCGTCCCAAAGCATTTGGATTGTTGTATTTTCATTTTCGTTTGTTTCCATATATTTTTTAATTTCTTCTCTAATTGCCTGGTTGACCCACTCATTCGTTAGTAGGGTGTTCTTTAACCTCCATGCTTTTGGAGGTTTTCCAGACTTTTTCCTGTGGTTGATTTCAAGCTTCATAGCATTGTGGTCTGAACGTATGCATGGTATGATCTCAATTCTTGTATACTTATGAAGGGCTGTTTTGTGACCCAGTATGTGATCTATCTTGGAGAATGTTCCATGTGCACTTGAGAAGAAAATATATTCTGTTGCTTTGGGATGCAGAGTTCTAAATATATCTGTCAAGTCCATCTGGTCCAATGTATCATTCAGGGCCCTTGTTTCTTTATTGACCGTGTGTCTAGATGATCTATCCATTTCTGTAAGTGGAGTGTTAAAGTCCCCTGCAATTACCACATTCTTATCAATGAGGTTGCTTATGTTTATGAGTAATTGTTTTATATATTTGGGGGCGCCCATATTCGGCGCATAGACATTTATAATTGTTAGCTCTTCCTGATGGATAGACCCTGTGATTATTATATAATGCCTTTCTTCACCTCTTGTTACAGCCTTTAATTTAAAGTCTAGTTTGTCTGATATAAGTATGGCTACTCCAGCTTTTTTTTGGCTTCTAGTAGCATGATAAATAGTTCTCCATTCCCTCACTCTCAATCTAAAGGTGTCCTCAGATCTAAAATGAGTCTCTTGTAGACAGCAAATAGATGGGTCTTGTTTTTTTTATCCGTTCTGATACCCTATGTCTTTTGGTTGGTGCATTTAGTCCATTTATGTTCACTGTTATTATAGAAAGATAATGGGTTTAGAGTCATTGTGATGTCTGTAGGTTTCATGCTTGTAGCGATGTCTCTGATGCTTTGTCTCACACGATTCCTCTTAGGATCTCTTGTAGGGCTGGTTTAGTGGTGACGAATTCCTTCAGCTTTTGTTTGTTTGGGAAGACCTTTATCTCTCCTTCTATTCTAAATGACAGACTTGCTGGATAAAGGATTCTCGGCTGCATATTTTATCTGTTCATCACATTGAAGATCTCCTGCCATGCCTTTCTGCCCTGTCAAGTTTCAGTAGAGAGATTGGTCACAAGTCTTATGGGTCTCCCTTTATATGTTAGAGCACGTTTATCTCTATCTGCTTTCAGAATTTTCTCTTTATCCTTGTATTTTGCCAGTTTCACTATGATATGTCGTGCAGAAGATCGATTCAAGTTATGTCTAAAGGTAGTTCTCTTTGCCCCTTGGATTTCAGTGCCTTTTTCCTTCCCCAGATCAGGGAAGTTCTCAGCTATTATTTCTTCAAGTACACCTTCAGCACCTTTCCCTCTCTCTTCCTCCTCTGGAATACCAATTATGCATAGATTATTTCTCTTTAGTGCATCACTTAGTTCTCTAATTTTCCCCTCATACTCCTGGATTTTTTATCTCTCTTTTTCTCAGCTTCCTCTTTTTCCATATTTTTATCTTCTAGTTCACCTATTCTCTCCTCTGCTTCTTCAATCCGAGCTGTGGTTGTCTCCATTTTATTTTGTAGCTCATTTATAGCATTTTTTTTAGCTCCTCCTGACTGTTCCTTTGTTCCTTGATCTCTGTAGCAATAGATTCTCTGCTTTCTTCTCTACTGTTTTCAAGCCCAGCGATTAATTTTATGACTGTTATTCTAAATTTACTTTCTGTTATATTGTTTAAATCATTTTTGATCAGTTCATTAGCTGTTGTTATTTCCTGGACGTTTTTTTGAGGGGAATTCTTCTGTTTGGTCATTTTGGATAGTCCCTGGAGTGGTGCGTACCTGCAGGGCACTTCCCCTGTGCTGTCTTGAATAACTTGCGTTGGTGGGCGGGCGGCAGTCAGACCTGATGTCTGCCCCCAGCCCACCACTGGGGGCACAGTCAGACTGGTGTGTACCTTCTCTTCCCCTCTCCTAGGGGCGGTATTCACTGTGGGGTGGGGTGGCCCATCTGGGCTACTTGCACACTGCCAGTCTTGTGGTGCTGGGGATCTGGCATATTAGCTGGGGTAGATCGGCAAAGTGCATAGGGTGGGAGGGGCAGGCTCAGCTTGCTTATCCTTTGGTGATCCACTTCGGGAGGGACCCTGAGGCACTGGGAGGGAGTCAGACCCACCACCAGGGGGATGGATCCACAGAAGCACAGCGTTGGGTGTTGCGTGGTGCAAGTAAGTTCCCTGGCAGGAACTGGTTTCCTTTGGGATTTTGGCTGGGGGATGGGTGAGGGAGATGGTGCTGGTGAGCGCCTTTGTTCCCCACCAAGCTGAGCTCTGTCATCTGGGGCTCAACAACTCTCCCTCCCATTGTCCTCCAGCCTTCCTGCTCTCTGAGCAGAGCTGTTAACTTATAACCTTCCAGATGTTAAGTCCTGCTTGCTCTCAGAACACACTCCATCTGGCCCCTCCACTTTTGCAAGCCAGACTCGGGGCCTCTCCTTGGCCAGTGGGTTGCCCCTCCACTCCGGCTCCCTCCCACCAGTCTGTGTAGCGCACACCACCTCTCTGCCCTTCCTACCCTCTTCTGTGGGCCTCTCGTCTGTGCTTGGCTCCAGAGAATCCATTCTGCTAGTCTTTTGGTGGGTTATTTAGGCAGGTGTAGGTGGAATCTAAGTGATCAGTAGGACGTGGTGAGCCCAGCGTCCTCCTACGCCGCCATCTTCCCTGGCATCCCCCTGTCTCTCTCTTTATCTTAAAATATTTCTTTAATGGTCATATGTTGCTATACTTTATGTATTGGAATTATCAACTACACGCTTTCAGAAATTTCTCTAGATAACTTATGGACTGCTATCTCTGAGTTTCAGTAAAAGATGACATTTAGTTCTGATAACTATGTGAATATCGTGTTTTCAGGTTATAGCTGTAAGAATCTAGGGACATGCTCAATGCAGCCATTAAAATAAGTAAATCTGTAATTGACCAATGGACACTAAGCTCTTCTACTGCATAATGTATTCCTTCAGGGTAGAAGCTATGCCTTATTAATACACTGTGCACGTACTTGGCATATAGAAATTATTGAATAAATATTTATTGAGTGTTATTGACTATGACCAAAATAGGATATAATTATTGATACATTTAAAATACATGTAATGAAGATAAAAGAATATTTTGGAAAAGGTGATGTAACAATTAACTTCACATTGTGTATTTTCTTTTTTTTAAAGCTTATTATTTACTTAGAGAGAGAGAGAGAGAGAGACAGAGAGACAGAGAGACAGAGCAAGCACATGAGCGGGGGAGGGACAGAGAGAGAAAGAGAGAGAAAATCCCAAGCAAGCTCTGCACTGTCAGCATGGAGCCCAACTCAGGCCTCGAACTCATGAACCATGAGATCATGACTTGAACTGAAATCAAAAGCTGGATGCTTAACTGACTGAGCCATCCAGTCATGCCTGTGCATTTTATTTTCTAATATTAATTGTTAATAATGTAAAAATACATGAAAGCGTTCTTATAAAAAATAAAATTCTAGAGGTAATGATAATATCTGTTGATATCATTTATTTAAGAGATAGTTTTTCATGGCAAAAATCTATTGTAGAGCTTCTTATTTCACTATAAAACTTATTGTAGAATTTTTAAAAACCAAAAGTCTTCTGAAGCCATTTGTTCTTTTTTGTTAAGATTGTTATATAAAATTTCTAATTTACACAGAGGAAAATATATTGTGAATCCCCATGTATCCATCAATCATTTTCAACAGTAATTAATACAAATGAATCTCTATAAGAACTTTTAAAACGTAATCATTATCCTATTATCACACATCAAAATAACATTTCCTTAAAATCGATATATACAGTGTTCATCATATTTTTAAGATGTTCATTTTTTTCTTTTTCAAAGTGATTGAAACAGGATGTATTTGAGACACTTGTTCTGATGGGTTCTTACTCTCTTCTCTTTTTCATTTTCTTCTTCCTTCCCTTCCTCTCTTCCTAGCTAACTTTTCTTCCTTCCCTTCACCATTTACTGTGGGGCACATGCCAGATATATGTGAGTACAGGTACCTAAAGATGAATAGAATACAGATCTATTGTATTAAATTCTGGGATCTGTGATCCTGTAGGGGTATCTCCTTCCACTTGTCCATCTTCTAGTCCCACCTACCCTTAACTTCACAAGGTTGTATTTAATTCATTCCTCTTGCTGAGGGACTTTTGCCTCCATTAACCTTTCTATTCTTTTTTTATCTTTAAAGCTCATTTATGATGTGAGTTGTTTTAGGAAAACCTTTTTGATTATCCAAAGAAAAGTCATCTGTTTCATTTTCCACACATATTTGCATATTGCATAATTTAGTCCTTGTGTAAGTTGACATTGTTTTATTGTTACTTGTATGTCTTCATCTGCATCATTAGATTGAAAAATTATTGAGTTCCAGGTGTGAGTTTTTCTCCTAATATTTATACCTGTGTTGGGGTTTACTATGTGTTAATCATACCAACAAAAATACTTTCCACCTGTCTTTGTTCCAAATAATGTGCAGCTTCAAAGAAGTATATACCTAGCACAGTGCCTTGTTCCAGTGTGCAAGTGTTTGTGGCATTGAAATAAAGCAGGTGACACGTTTCAAAAGTTATATTCAGTTTTTAAACTAAAACTATTGTACAGTCTTGTAGTGTCTTTTAGAAGATAGCATTTTCAGTTAGAGTTTGCTAAGCATAACTTGAGATAAGAAAAAAATATATTTCTTAATGATAATGTAGCTAATTTGGTCAAAATGCCCAAAATGAATGAGATAAGCAGTTAAAACCTTTACTCCTATTTCATGACATCAACTTCCACCTTCCATTAGCTGTGACTCTTCCAGATCAGTGGCTATACCTAAATCATTACCTAGCATGGTGCTCATCGGAGGTGTTAAATAAACTATCAAACTGTGAAAAAATAAGAAGAATAAAAGTGTTGAAAAGACCAGAGAGGTCTAAGGAATGTACTTCTCTTATACAAACTCCAATTTTTTATGTGAGGTAAAACATATGAAGCCATCTAACATAAGGAAAGTTCTAAATCCACAGGATTGTCTTCTAACAATTACATCTTAAAGAGACCAAGATTGAGGAGAGAAGACTCATGAAGGAGGTTTATGTTCATTAAAGATTCATTCCATGTCAGAGTTTGATGGACTGTGGACTGTATGTGCCATATTTTATAGCCCAAGACTGTGTTTTTGACTGGGCAATTTCCTTGGGAAATTTTGATGAGTCTTTTAAATTGTAGCTGAAGCAATCATGCAAAGTAAAAACAAAAAGGGCCAAAGCCATTTTTTGTTCATCTGTCTTTTTTTCTCAAAATAGACCATATATTTCTAAAGACAGTGTCAATATTGACAAGAAAATTTGAGATGAAGTCCCAGCTAATTAGGTATTTAACCTAATTAGCTTCCTGATCTTGAGTATTACTGACAGTTATACTTTTGAGTTCTCCACTAGTATTTTATATCACATTTAATCCTCATTAAGATCTTATGAGATAGGTACTATTATTATCTTAATTTTATAGATGAGGAAACTGAATCTTAGAGGAATTAAGGAACATTCTCAGGAAACAGAAGTAATGAACTAAAGACTCTGACACAATCACATCTGAAGTCAGTGTCTGACCCTGAGATGTCTAGAGAAGGCCTAAGTTGGAATCACTGATCTCCAAGGTGATCTTCTACCTACCTGATGTGTGTCTTTCAGTTACTTTTAAATCTTTCCTTGATGCTGAGTTGATGCATATGATGGATGTTACGGAATCTCTGCAATCCAGAACTTCAGTCCCCATATTAGGAAGGGATCCCGATGAGAATGTAGTTGTCCAAGGTTGTTACTTTATTTTATTAAAGAAAATAGGTGGGAGACAGATTTTGTGAAGTCAATGGTGGTATCTCATTTTGGATAATTGAAGTAATAAAGAACCTAAGAGAAGTCTTAGGCAATGCCTGAAGAAAAATAAATCAGTCTGAGATAAAAAAATTAATCAAAAGCATTTTAGTGTGAGGTGTGAGAGGTGGGTACTGTGTATTTGTTGTGTCAGGGATGTGGTAGCCACAAACCCTCACGTTGTCCATGTTTGTATCTTGGATTTGGACAAGGTGATGACATTTTCTTTCTGAGCTTCCTGGAAGAGGTGATGCTTGGGTGAAGTATTGAATGAAGATCAGGAAGTAATGGGATGAGAGTAATGGGATGAGTTAATAGGAGAGACAGCAAAAACAATATGAAGAATATAATGGAATAAAGAAACAGTGTGGGAAGATGAAAGGAATACTTATTAGAGACATTCAGAGAGTGACAAAGAGAAAACATATATTTAATGTTTGCCTCTGTGTGGTACATTCCAGCTAGTGTGGCTGGGATGGTGGTAGCACTCTTAATTGAGATGGAGAATATAGGGGGAGGGGGAGTACATTCTTAGGGAAAAATGGAGATTTTAGTTTTCAGCCTATTGAGCTTGAGGCATCTCTGGGATATCCAGGGTGATGATGAGCAGATAGTATGGTCAAATGCATCAGGACCTTGGGAAGAGGCCTTTGCTGGTGATGGGGTTCAGACACCAAGGGATCATATTTGTGGTAATTAAAACCACCCAAACTAATGAGCTTTCCTTAAGGATCATGAGTGGAGTGGGAACAGTGATTAGATTACTCTCAGTGAAGTAGATTATATTGAGCCTCGGAAATGACAGTCTTACTCTATTCTGCCATGTAGCTATACACTGTGCCAACTCTAGTGTAAGGTTCTCATTACACATGGAGGAAGACATGTAAAGGGAGTAGAAAAAAGACTGTATAACTGGTGTGTGTACAGAGGAGAGTGACTAGGTCAGTGAGAAAACACTAAATAAAGCCATATGAGAAATAAAGTGTTGGCTCTTGAACCAAAGAAAAAGTCTCCAGGGATGTAATGACCACCGTTAAGTATTTAAGGGCTGTCACAAGGAAAAAGGACTTTACCTTTTTTATGTTTTCTCTGACTCAATTAAAGGAGTCATTTTTTTATTATTTGTGTTCTCTGAAATTGGGATGAGCTCCTTTCCGGAGGGGATGGTTCCTGGTTTCTGGCTGTTTGAAAATAAGCTACATACATGCTGCAGAGGGGATTAAAATTTCAGAAGGGGCTTAAGAACATAGGATATCCTGTCTAATAAGATTTTGCGATTCTTTGTAAGGGGATGGCCTTTGCTTAATAAATTTCATACTTGGAAAAATATATAATGGCTTCTTTCACTTTGGGAATTAATTAAAAAATATTTTTCTTTAATTTGGGTCCATTTAAGACTCTTATTCCTAAATAAAGTTGCTCCTCTCTGACTAAATAGCGGTTACCTTTTCTACCTTCTTTGGTCCTTGACCATAACAATTCTCTCAACAGTATTAAAAAAAATACATTTTTGAGAATTGACTATCTTCTTTGCTAGTAGTTGGAAGGGTACAGTGGTGAAAATGATACAGTTCATGTAGCCTGCAGGTTAGCAGAGTATAATTCTATCTGTCGGTGAAATTCCTATCTCAGAATAAGATAATTTAACAGGTATATTGAATAAGACCTGTAGTGAGTCAGAGAGCTTGTGTTTTATTTCATCAACTTTCTCTTCTGCTTCCCACCACTCATCCACCTCCTCTCACTGAGCTGATCTGACTTCTCCAGAGTTGGAGGGGAATGGGAAGGGGGCAGAGGTAGGATGTAGAAGGTTTTACCTGATTTGTAGAACTATGGAATTGTACTGATGACAAAGTATGGAATTGTATTGATGACAGTAGTATTCTGGGTCTACTCGGGAGATAGAAACTACATTGTAGGATCAACAGGGGAAGTTTAACATAAAGAACTATTAAGTATGATAGAGTAACTCTATCATATCTTAGTATCTTACTTAGTATCTTAGAGTAACTCTAAGATATATATGGTACCCTAGGGCTGAGGGAGAGTACCCAAAGAAGGATAAACTAGGAAGGGATTCAGGTCTTTTTGCCGGGGGGGGGGGGGTTCAACATACTGGATAGCAGAGAAGATTCTTGATTTGGCTAGTCTGGAGCTGGTAGGGAGCTTCTGGTAAACAATAGGCCACCTTCCTTGTGGACTGAAAGCAGGATGGCAGGAGATCAGCAGCCGGGAGTGTGGGCTTGTAGTGGGAGTCCCAACACAGATGTAGGTAGGAGGCCTTTAGACCATGTGGGTGGAGGGGAGCTCTGGTTTCCAGGTACAAAAGGCTGCAAAAATGTTGTTGCCTGATGAGTCTGCAAGGTTGCAGAGGGATTGCATTGTGCGCTCATGGCTGGGGCAGTGGTCTATGGGATGACCTCACAGCCACACTGCTGACCCCTGACTCTTGGTAGAAATTGCAAGGACAGCCCCTTCCTTTTGCAGTGTTCCCCCAGAACTCTGCAGTGAGAAAGCCTAACATTGTTCTCACTTTAAAGGGAAAAATTTAATGGGATTCTGTTGTTTATCGTAGAACAAATATTGAAGGATGCATTAAGGGTAAGAGGCAATGAATTGACAACAGACTCAGTGAATGTGAGATGTGGAAGATGCTAAATACTGATTTTTATTTTTTTCTTGATATATTTTGTGTGTTGTTGGAGAGTCCTACCTGCTGTCTCTTTCCTCTTCGTGCTGGTTGCATAGGACTCCTGTTGGTCCTCTGCCTCTTAGCATTTTACCACTCTGTGATGTCACCTCTCTCCTCTAGCTTCAGTGGGAATACTGAGTCTCCTCTCATTGAATACCTTTGCTCTCCTTTCAGGGGAAATGTAGATCCTTTTAGTACAACCCTCTTGCAGTCAACACCTCTCATGTTCAGACTTTCCAGGTCTGAGTCAGGTATCAATCCTTAGGTCCTTCAAATTCCAGAATACCTGTCAAGTCGTGTGTCATGAAGTCTCCCTGATTTTGAGAAGTATCTTCCTTTCCATTCTCGAACCACTCCCACTCCCAACAGCATACTGATAACTCTCTCCAAACATTTATTGACTTGCTACCATTCTCTTTGCTCTTACTGTGAATACCAGCAGAATTGATTCATAATCTCATATTGTGTTCTGCATGTGGGGGCTGCCGTCTTAGCTAAGAGGTTTGTGCAGGCACTTGGCATTGAAATGTTTCTTACCTTTGAGGTCCGAAACAATAATAGAATGAAGGAAAAGTCACATTTAACAACTTGATACAAGATTATCATTTCCATATGCTCTCATTGTCACTATTCTCATCTTCATGTCTTTATAGTTAAAAGTCTCAATTTTTATTTTCTTCTCACAGATCTCCAGATGGGGCCCATTGCTTTATCAACTCTAATACCTGCAGATTTCCTTCACATTTTTAGGAGTGGTTCTACTTTTTTTTTTAACTATATGACAAAATAAGTTAGTTTTTTTTTTCTTTAAACTTTTTCCTTGAAGAAGTCAATCACCACCTATTTAATTCTTAATTCTCCCAGGGGGTGATAAACACAGATGTATTAGAGAGCATCATCAATGACAATGTAGGGTACATTCTGCCAACCAGTCCAGGCAAATTTCCCCCAGCTATCATTTGGGAAAATGTTCTAAGTAAAGATTACCTTCAAAGTCTTCAGAACAATTCCCTTACCCTTCCCTTATGTACCTTGCATGTGGGTGAGGGACAAATGCCAAGATGTTGACTCGATAATGTCTCAGTGTGTCCAATCTCATTGCTTTAGGGTATGGGGTACTTGGCATTCTTGAATATTTTTCTACTTTCCAAGTGCCTAGAACAATTCTCAGTTGTTTTCATAGTGATAAAATAATGACTACTGAATTGGAAATTTTTAATCACAAAGTTTTTATGTCATATTCACGAATTACTGGATGAACATATTGCTAAGTAGGCTGCGGTACATTTGAATATCAAAGAAGAGCTCTCTGGTCATCACAGAGACAGTTATCTACACTTTACATTCAGCACATGGTTGGTCAGTTGATAGTGCTGGAGCTGTCACGCCATCTGTAGCTTTACTCAAAGACCTATTTGGAGGCTTATGTTGCAGATCCTGTACCGCCCACACAGTAGGGCCTTGCTGTGTTTGCCAAATTTGTACCACAGATTTTATTACACCTTCCACGCCAGGGATTAAGAAATGTTGATCATTGCATGCAAGAAAAACATAAGATTTTATTGAGTGTATGATGAAAACTTCTTGTGTTATCTCCCCATGTAATGCACCGTTCACCTAGAGCAACAGATTTTATTTTCTCTGAAAAATATGTGGTATTTCTCAGTCACTATTTGATAGAAAGAGAGGGTAAAACTTTTTATGTTCTTCTTTCTTGGGAACACTGAATAGCCAACCAGTAGTATGAAGATCCAGAAATAGAAAGAAGATACAGGAACAACTAAGACATTGCACAATGTGTATACAGGCTGACTATAAATGGAAGCCACATATCCAAAATATCTTTTCCTCATAAAAAGCACATGAGCAGGCCTCTGGAATTTCAGAAGGGAGGGCCTTATTTTGATTAATTTATCATTGTCCACAGTCTGGCCTGCAGTTTCTTTCATTCTAATTGTGTGTTCTTGTATGCTTGTATAGTGTTGCCTCTTACCGAACAAATTTGGAATTTACTCCCATTCTTCCTCTGTTACACTCATCTTTGTCTTTCAGTACCCAGATTTGGCAGCCCCTCTCTTGTAAGCCCACCCCTGTGCCCCAGGTAGAGGTTGATGATATAGATATAGTTTTGTTTATTTGGATTAAAATCCTTTTGTTCTTTTATTTTAGAACTCATTATGTTGACCAGTTTATCTCTCTATCTGTCTATCTATCATCATCATCATCATCATCATCATCATCATCATCATCTATTTTTCATCTATTTCTTACTAAATGTGAACTCACATAAGGTAGGACTTTTATTATCTTCTTGCCCTAGTACCTAGTAGGTACTTAAATAACTGGATAATGAAAGGATTTCTAAGCAGTGAAACTGAGTTCTGAATTCTGAACACTTAGTATTTTGAAAGGAGGTTATAGGTTATTATTTTATTTCTTTAGCCTTTGTTGTTTAATTAACCAAACAGTTGGTTCTTGCTGCTGTCAAGTTCTTTGAAGCAGGGACAGGAGATTTCAAAACAGTGCTGTGTACACAGAGCACAGATGCTTGTCAGTTTTTTTTTTTCCTAAGTCCCTTCTTTTCAAGGCCATGGACTTTTGCCAAGTTATGAGGAAGCCAATAAAACAGGAGGCAAAGCATGTATGCACTCTGTAGCAGCTTCCCTAATTCATGTGGTCAAGGAAAAACAAACGTCTTGGGTATCTACAGTCTACCAGGCACTTGGCAAAATGTCTACCTAAGTGAATCATATGATGGGACTTTGCCATGAATGGGGAAATAGTGATGGGGCAGCATTGAGAGGACTAAGGCAGTGATGGTTGTTTATATCATGATGAGAGGGTGTGGATTGATTTGGATATCTCTGTGAACAGAAGCTGAAGTAAAGGAAGTATTCATTCTTTTGCCATTGCCTTAATTCAGATCCTATTCCTCTCTGCAAAGACTTTTCTTTGTCTCCACTCCCACTTGCCTTATACCATCTCACACCCAGCAGCAGAGATTATATTGCTGATCACACCACTGCTCTGATGAAAACCTTCAAGGGATTTCCATCAATTTCCTTAGAATGATTTACAAAGCTCTCTATTCTTTGGTCCTTTCAGGCCTCTTCAGCCTCATGTCTTCCACTCTCTGCCTTGTATATTAAATGATTTTTTTTATGTCTGTTTCCACTTGTTCACAAAGTCTTGAATACAGAGACTGTATCTCATTCATCCTTTTCTCCTTAGCTACAAGGGTAATGTGTGCATATGGTAGAAGTTCAATAAATGTGAGTACAGTCAGGAACCATGCTTATGCATGTCTGTGTCTAAGTCTTACCACACTTACTAGTATCTTATGAGTGTTCAAACAATTTTGTTAAAGTGACCTGAACTGAAATGGGGCCTTCCACAATAATAGTTGTTGAATAATTATTTTTTTCTGAATATGATACCCATCCTTCATTGTAGCAAGTTTCCTCCAATCATCTTTAGTATGTGATAAGTTCACAGTGCTGCTGAGGTAGCATCCTTAGACCTGATCTTCTTTGCCCCCCTCTCCTATTCTGTTTTCTAGATTCGCATTGTTTGATCTAACTATCTCAACCTTGTGTTTGTGAATTCATTTCAGTCCAATCAAATTTGATAGCCATATATTCCTTAAACATAATATTAGGTAGAGCCATATAAATTTTTTAATATTTGGCCATTCTTGACTTAGAAAATAGTAACTTCACATGGGGGTGAAGAGAATTTGGCCTTTGTTAAACTTCTTATTTCTCACGGGGCACCTGGGTGGCTCAGTCGGTTAAGCTTCCAACTTCAGCTCAAGTCATGATCTCAATGTCTGTGAGTTCGAGCCCTGCCTGACAGCTCAGAGCCTGGAGCCTGCATCAGATTCTATATCTCCCTCTCTCTTTGCCCCCTCTCCCACTCATGCTTTGTTTCTGAAAAATGAGTAAACCTTAAAAAAATGTAAACTTCTTATTTCTGCTCTGATAATCTGATGAAGGGAGAATGTCATAGATTCTGCTAAACCACTGCAATTAAGATTGAAGGAATTTTTTCAGATTCCACGTATTATTGAGATCCTGCAGCATTTGTCTCCAGGTAAATCTACACTGTATTGTTGCAAATGGCAGGATTTCCTTCTTTTTAATGGATGAATTATATTCTACTGTATGTATGTATATACCACATTTTCTTCATCCATTTGGCCATTGAAAAACATTTAGGTTGTTTCCATAACTTGGTTATTGTGGAAAATATGTCAATGAGCATAGGAATACAGGTATTTCTTTAAGATCTAGATTTCAGTTCTTTTGGATACATACCCAGAAGTTGGACTGCTGGATCAAGTGCTAATTTGATTGAAAATTTTTAATTTTTAACTTTTTAAGGAGCCTCCATATTGATTTGCATAGTGGCTATACCCATTTACATTCCCACCAACCATGTAAATGGGTTCCCTTTTGTTTGCTTCTTTGGCAACATTTGTCCTTTGTGTGTTTTGTAAAATGTTTATTTTTTTGAGAGAGAAAGACAGTAAAGGCAGAGGGAGAGGCAGAGAGAGAGGGAGACACAGAATCTGAAGCAGGCTCCAGGTTCTGAGCTGTCAGCACAGAGCCCAATGGAGGACATGAGGTGTGGGATCATGACCTGAGCCAAAGTTGGCCGCTCAACTGACTGGAGCCACCCAAGCACTCCCTGTCCTTTGTTTATTTTATTTTATTTTATTTTATTTTATTTTATTTTATTTTATTTATTTAACATTTTATTTATTTTTGAGACAGGGAGAGACAGAGCATGAACAGGGGAGGGTCAGAGAGAGGGAGACACAGAATCTGAAACAGGCTCCAGGCTCTGAGCTGTCAGCACAGAGCCTGACGCGGGGCTCGAACTCACGGACCGCAAGATCATGACCTGAGCCGAAGTCGGCCGCTCAACCGACTGAGCCACCCAGGCGCCCCAGTCCTTTGTCTATTTTAAAGAGCCATCCTAATAGGTGTGTAGTGACACCACATTATGGTTTTGATTTGCAGTTTCTTAATGATTAGTGATATTGAACACCTCTTCATATACCTATTGGCCATTTGTTTATCTTCTTTGGAGAAATGTCTATTCAGGTCTTTTGCTTATTTTTCTTTTTATTTTCTTAAGTTTATTTGTTTTGAGAGAGAGAGAGTGCATGTGAGAGAGAGTTGGGGAGGAGCAGAGAGAAAGAGGGAGAGAGATAATCCCAAGCAGGTACCCCTGCTTGTTTTTGAAAACAGTTTTGTTGTTGTTGTTACAGAGTTGTAGAAGTTGCTTATATATTTTTTAGATATTAACCCCTTATTAAATATATGGTCTACAGATATTTTCTACCATTCTGTAGGTTGTGTTTTTATTTTGTTAATTGCTTCATTTGTTATGCAGAATCCTTTTAATTTAATGTAGTCTCAGTTGTTCATTTTTGCTTTTGTTGCTTGTACTTTTGCTGTTAAATCCAAAAAAATCATTGTCCATTCCAATCAGAAGATTTTTCCCTCTGTTTCTTCAAAGAATTTTAGTTTTCAGGTTTTACATTTAAGTCTTTAATCCAGTTTGAGTTTATTTTTGTATATGGTGTGAGATAAGAGTCCAATTTCATTCTTTTGCATGTGGAAACAACACTATTTCTTGAAGAGATCATCTTTTCTCTGTAATGTGTTTTTGGTATCCTTGTCAAAGATCAATTGACTGTATAAGTGTGGGTTTATTTCTGGGCTCTATATTCTATTCCATTTTTTTTATGTCTTCATGCCACTACTCTACTCCTTTGCCTCCTGTAACTTTGTAATGTGTTTTGAAATCAGGCAATATGGTATCTTAACATTTCTGAAAATTGCTTTGACTGAGGTCTTTTGTGGTTCCAAATGAATTTTAGGATTTTTTCCATTTCTGTAACAAATGCCATTGAAATTTTGGTAAGGATTTTGTCCAAAATAGTAAAAATCATAGCAGCAAGAGAGTAGAATGGAGGTTGCAGCATCTGAGGGGATGGGAAAATTGGGAGGTCGGGGGAGGTGTTGGTCAAGGGTTCAAAGTTTCAGTTATGCAAGGTACGTAAGTCCTTGAAATTTTTACACATAGGGACTATGAATAACAGTGCTGTATTGTATATTTAAAACTCCAATAAGAGGGTAGATCTTACAGGGATGCCTGGGTGCTCAGTCAGTTAAGCGTCCAGCTCTTGATTTCGGCTCAGGTCATGATCTCATGGTTCATGAGTTCAAGCCCTGCATCGGGCTCTGTGCTGACAGTGCAGAGCCTGTTTGGGATTCTCTCTCTTCTTCTTTTTTTTTTTTTTTTTTTAATTTTTTTTTTCAACGTTTTTTATTTATTTTTGGGACAGAGAGAGACAGAGCATGAACGGAGAAGGGGCAGAGAGGGAGACACACAGAATTGGAAACAGGCTCCAGGCTCCGAGCCATCAGCCCAGAGCCTGACGCGGGGCTCGAACTCACAGACCGCGAGATCGTGACCTGGCTGAAGTCGGACGCTTAACCGACTGCGCCACCCAGGCGCCCCGTGATTCTCTCTCTTCTTTTCTGTCTGCGCATCCCCTACTCATGTGTGTTTTTTCTCTCTCTCATTTTCTCTCAAAATAAATAAATAAACTTAAAAAAAAAGAGAGAGTAGATCTTATATTAAGTGTTCTTATCACAAAAGGAAAAGAAAACACAAGGGGCAGGAGGGAACTTTGGAAGTGATAAGTTTAGGACATTGATTGTGATAATAGTTTTATGGTTATACACTTCTATTCATTAACATCAAATTGTACATGTTAAGTATTTACAGCTTTCTATATATCAGTCATACCTCAGTAAATTCTTTTTTTTAAGATTTAAGAAACCATATGAGAATTGTAAATGCCTCATGCAAATGCCATGCCTTAGACTTCCTGAGTGTATTAACTGTTGTAACTGTCATGTCCTCTGAAGTAAACCTGAAAGATACACTTAGGGATTTGTTACATGAACTATTAACTCTTGTTGGAAATGAGGCATCTAGGCTACTTTGCTTCCTGAAGTGGCAGATAGTTTTCAAATAGATCTCAGTGGTGCTTTACTTTTGGTATTTATTCCCTGTGTAATTTTTTCCAGTTGAATTTTGGCTGGACCTAGTGACTCACATATTACAAAGAGGATATATCAAAAAATTAATGAAATGTTGATTCAAAGGTTAGGTTACAAAAGACCCTGGCTTCATTTCTGTTCAAACGCTCTTGCTTTTGTGCTCTGATGGAAGCCTGGTTGCTGTGTTATGAGCTGTTCTCTTACAGAGAGACCCACGTAATCAGGAGCTGAGGGAAGCATCTGGTCAATAGCTAGAAAGGAACTGATGCCCTCAGTCCAAAAACCTATGAGAAACTGAACTCTGCCAGCAAACAAACCAATGGCCTTATGAGTGAATCTTCCCCTAGTCAAGTCTTGAGATGACTGCATTACGTCTTTGGTTCTAGCCTTGGAGAAATCCTGAGCTAGAAGACCCAGATAACTTGCACCCAGATTTCTAAGCTACAAAAACTGTGAAATTAAAAAAAAAAGTTTGTCGTTTTAGGCCAGCAAATTTTAGAGTCAATTTGTTATGTATAAATAGATAAGTTATAAGCCTGTCTGATGTGAATTTCATTTCCTTGCATCTGAATAGTCACCTGAGAAGTAGATACCTCCCTGAGAGCTGTGTACATTGATGTGCTGGACATTACAAGGATTCCTGTTGAAGAGGAATGCTTGATGTTGTCCTGTTGACAATGGTGGTTTCTATTTTGAATCCTACTGATGTCAAAATATAGCCTATACAAGTCTTGTAAATCAGAATTTTAGTTGTACTATGAAGGTCCCTAATGATAGTGCAGACAGTCAAACCTAATATAGTCCAGATACTGTGCTAGAAACTGTACATAGAATTATAGAGACACTCTATGAGATCTCAAAGAAAATAGACATGGAGGCAAGGAAAATATGATATTTGATGTTTTAATTTATTAAATGCATATGTTATCTTATCTTGGTCCTTAGAACTTTAGAAAATGTCTGGCAAATTATCACTAGTTCCTACAAGGTAGATACTATAGTTAACAGATTGAAAAGCTGAACCTAAGAGAAATTAGTTGATTGGGTCAGTATTGCAGAACTAAAAAGTAGCAGATCTGGTTGAATCCTCCATCTTCATAAATTAAAAGTCTGTTCATTTGAAATTTTTAAAAAATGTTTATTTTTGACAGAGAGAGAGAGAGAGAGAGAGAGGGGCAGAGAGAGAGGGAGACACAGAATCTGAAGCAGAATCCTGAGCTGTCAGCACAGAGCCCGACGCAGGGCTCGAACTCACAGACTGCAAGATCATGACCTGAGATGAAGTTGGATGCTCAACGACTGAGCCACCCAGGCATCCCAAAAGTCTGTTCATTTTAATGGCCACACAGCAAGCACTGAAATATCATGGAGGATAAGGATACCCACTGTATATGGTACATTGGTAGGTTGGAGTGAGCTTTGAAGAAAGAAGAGTTTGGCCAAGAGATGAGATAGTTTGTGGGTTCTATATTTAATTTATTGAGGAAATACCAAACTGTTTTGCACAATGGCTTCACTATTTACAAGGGCTTTGATTTCTGCACATCCTTGCTATAAAATATGTTGGAAATAATTTACTGTTTTTAATTGCAAAATTATCAAAAATTTTTGAAGTTCGTATGAGTTTGTTTCTGTTGGTTTATTTTTAATTTGTTTTTGTGGGACGATTCTCCTCATGGTACCTTGTTTTATTCTGGGCTCTATTGACTGTAAAATGCTTAGTGTCCATAGAAAATTATCTGTGGGCTTTCTCTGAGGCTTAGGATGAGTTGCTTTTATCTTCAAAGTCTTTGAGTTGGCCAATTCCAGGAACCAAGGACCTTTCTTACCAAGGACCTCTTTTACTTTGTTTCTGCCTGAAGTTTTCAGAGCTACAAAGATGGTAAGAATTTTAGCTACAAATAAGCTTGAGTTTTACCTATAACCCTAAAGTTTTTGTGGAATTATTTCTACAGAGCATCCCCTTTCTCAACCTGAGAGCCAAGGTGTGTTTCCTTGCAGTTGCCTGGGATTGGGGCAGGGTAGGATGGGTTTATTTAGGTCATTCTTACCTAAGTGAATTGCCTTTTGAGGCACAGATTTCATTGCTCCTGAGCTTTCATTATGGTGCCCTGAGCCCTAGAAGACTCGAAAATCTAAGCCTTTTACAAGTTTGGAAAAAGCCCTCAGAACTAAGTGGTTTAAGTTCTTTACTCATTTCCTTGGATTCCTGCCTTTGCATAGATTTCAGTGTAATGATTCATAGCCTCTTGTCAGCTCTATATTCTTTTAGGAAGATTTTTAAATTATTTTAACATGAATTTTCAGTTATTTGTTTGCAGAAGGCTGATATAAATCCTTGGCCTGTGAAATGTTTTCCATGTCTCTTTCTTTGGTAGTTTCCTTTTCCTTGCTCTTTCTGTGCTTCACTTCATGTAATTTCTTCTGATTTAGTTTCCATTTCTGAAATTCTCTCTTTACATATGTTTGATCAGTTGTTTAGCCTCCCATTGATTTTGGGGTGTAGGGGTGTATAAAAGTACCTTACTATATAATCCAAATATGTTGAGTATGTTTGATGAGTTTTCACAGATGTTTACTATTGTGTAACAACACCCCAATTAGGATCTAAAATGTTTTCATACCCCAGTAAATTTTAAATTCTGTTGTGCTTCCTCCCAGTCAGTGATCCCCTTTTTACCAGGCCACACTGTTCCAGTATCTATAACCAAAACTTAGTTTTTCCTGTTCTGCTCTGAAATTTTATATAGATGGTATCTTATTGAGTACTTATTTTGTATCTGGCTACTTAAACTGAGCATCATGTTTTTCAGATTAACGCATATTACTGTGTTTATCAGTACTTCATTCCTTTTTATTTTGAGTATCATTCAGTTGTTTGAAAGTGCAACAATGTGTTCATTCATTCGCTTGGTAATGGGGACATCTGAGTTATTTCCAGATCTTTGCTAGTATAATGGTTATTATCTATTTTTATTTTGTGGAGTTATGTTGTCATTTCCCTTGTGTTATTACCTAAGAGTAGCATTGCTAGGGCAACTTATTTGAAAATTTATTCATTGAACACTTAAAAAAAATTATTTAAAAAACAAAAACAGGGATGCCTGGGTGGTTCAGTTGGTTGTCTGACTCTTGGTTTCAACTCAGGTCATGATCTTGCGGTTTTTGAGTTCAAGCCTCGTATTGGGCTTCATGCTGTCAGTGCAGAACCTGCTTAGCTCTCTCTCTCTCTCTCTTTCTCTCTCTCTCCCTGCCTCTCTCTCTCTCTCCCTCTCTCTCTCTCTCCCTCTCTCTCTCTCTCTCTCTCTCTCTCTCTCTCCCTCTCTTCCTCCCTTACTTGTGCTTTCCCCCTCTCTTAAAATAACTAAACTTAAATAAAACCCACAAACAAGCAGAGGGTTTTCAATGAAACCATAATCAGGGTACATGCAAATAAAACTATATAGTAATCAAACAGTTTAAAATTGATGGTAAAAGAACGTATCTTAAAAACTGCCAGAGAAAACAGAAACTACACACAGGGGAACAGCAATCTGAATGACATCTGGTTTTCCATAAGAAAAATTGAAGGACAGAGGACAGTGAGATGACATCATTTCATTGCAATGCTGAAAAAAGTTGTTAACTTGAAATTCTATGTTAAAGGAAACTTTTTTTGAAAAACAAAAATGAGATACAGACATTTTAAAATACACAAAAGTTGGAAGAATTCATCAATGATATGTCTGCACTATAATACATACTGTAGGCTACTGGGCTTGCTGCAGCATTTGCGGTTATGCCTCCTTCCTTGCTAACCCTCTACCACCAACTTGGCTGCTTCAGTCATGGGCATGCCACTGCCTCTCTGGGTATGTCCTCCCTCATCACCTTCTTGACGTTTCATTGCTGCTTCTCCTCCTCCTCCTCCTCTTCCTCCTCCTTCCTTCTCCTCCTCCTCCTTCCTCCTCCTCCCTCCTCCTTCCTCCTCCTCCTCCCTCCTCCCTCCTCCTCCTCCTCTTCTTCTTCTTCTTCTTCTTCTTCTTCTTCTTCTTCTTCTTCTTCTTCTTTGGGGTAGCTTAGTTTTACTTTCTATGTTCTTAATTCTACCTTAATTTTTTTCTTTAACTATTGAATGCACTTTTGTTATATTGTTAAATTTTGTATCTGAGATCTTTGGTCATCTAAAGAAATTTATTATTTGTTGCTTCTCCTGAATCATATGGTGGTTTGTTTTCTTCTGTGTTTGTTAATATTTTATTGGTTCAATTTAATCTGAGTGTACCCCCAAAGATATAAATTGATGATACTTTCCTTCAGAGGATTTCATTTGTTTCTATTGGAAACTGGTGGGCTTTGCTGATTTAGTAACACATTAGGCCTCTTTGAGGATCTGGGCTTAAGGTGGAGGAGTCCCAGGTTCATCCTCTACATCTTCATGTGGGCTCAAGATAGCTGAGCACTAATGTGGGCATTTATCCTAAGATAACTTGGCTTCCATATTCTCCTACAGTCCACAACTCTCAAATCTTGTTTTAGCTCTCTGTTGCTGCTGTTTTTCCCTCCTTCTTTCCTCCCCTCCTTACTTCCTGGTATGTTTGCAATTTATTATGAAGTCTGTTTTAATACACCCAGAAATTAGTTATAATGTTACATCTTCTAAACTGCCATTCAGCAGAGGGTGACAGATCAGAGTCTAATCTCTAGGTTGGAAATGTCACCCCCAGTCATTTAGTCTCAGTTGGTTTTTTCTTTGTGAAATGGAGACCCAGATAAGGCCACTTCAAGATGATGCTGAGGACTGTTGAGGTATTGTTTGTGAATTCACTTTGCAACCATTGGTTACACAGCAGTTTGCACATAGAAGATATTCAATTAATCCTTGTCTAATGAACCAGTAGACGAACATAAAGGCTTTACCACTTGTGGACCTAGGGAGAAAAATTAGAGCATGCTTAGAAGTTTTCCTCTCAAGCTGGAGAAAGTCTTGGCAATGCTGCCCCCCTCCCTGTGAAGACATGCTGGGAGCAAACTAGAAATAAAAGGAAAATGTGAAGAAAATGTTGCTTGTGTGTATGGGATTCTACTGGGAATGCTTGAGAAGTGTAGATGGAAGGGGATGTGAGAAACATGTTGACAGGATAAAACACAAGATGGCCAGTGAACTTGAGAACAGCTGCGAAAGGAATGAGCACAACAATAACAATCAGAATTTGCCAGAAGGAGAAAATACTGAAATAATTATATGCTGTTTTTCATCTCAGGCTCTTATTGTCTGAAAAGCAGCTGTATGTGGTATGCACACTCTACTTGTCTTACTCTTTCCTCATTAATAAATCACCAATCATTGTATTCTTAGGTATTGTTTGCACAATTTAATTTTCATTAAGTTTTTTTTTTTTTGCTTGTTTTCAACACTAACACTAGCAGGCTCTCTCTCACACACAATATTTTAATTAATAACTTAAAAAAAGTGAAATGAGGATTTTAAATCCTTTTTCCAGTTAATAAAATTGAAGTTACTTTCTCATACTTTTTTCATTTGATTTACAAGACAAGATTCAGAATCTTCCCAATAGTATTATTTCCTTAGATTATCTCCCCGTGACCCCACAGCTCAGATTTCTCAGCAATAGTCATGGCATAGAACAGATTCCATTTTTTGTATGCATGAATTCTATGATGAATTTTTATGTCTTGTATGTATCTAAAGGGATGGGGCAGGTCTTAACATTTGGAGTTTAATTATTGGTATGGTTGCTTTTATAGTCCTTTATAGTCTTTTCTATTTAGTTGACAGATGTTTTCAAGAATCTCCTTTTTACTTTACTTTCTTTATTCCTTTCTGCAATAATAAATCAATGCCAATACAGGGTACTTTAATCTTAATGAGGAAAAAATAAGAGAAGTAAAAAGCTGTGTTAATATACAGAATGCATGCCGTGAGACACAGAGGTTTCAAAGTTTTGAGTTTGTCAGAAATAACCTCAGAGAGGAAAAAATGATCTTTTAAGTGATTTAGTGTCCACAGGATAAAAACAAACACAGTGTTTGCTAGTAGCTCAGATATTACTGAATATTTTTTCTTGTTGTTTATCCTCAAAGAAAGAATGGTGAACAACTTACTCAAAAGCATCCCTCCAGAAAGTACAGCTTGTGTTGGTGAGGTTACTTTTTACTATATCCTTTGGGAGATATTTGACAAAACATAAAAATTAAGAACAATTCAGTGAAAGCAGTTCCATAAGGGCAGATGTGATACAGTCCAGGTATGTAGTTTTCACTTAGAATTTATCTATCTAGTGCCCATATATATATTTACATAAAAATTTAAAAGATCCATATAAAATGTACATTTTGATGAGTTTTGAGAAATCCATATACCTACATATGTATATACTCACTACAAACATTTCTGTCACATCCAAAATTCCTGTGCCCCATTCTAGTGAACTCCCTCCCACCCGCCTCACATCTTCCAAGGTACCACTGATTTGCTTTCTGTCACTAAAGATCTAGATTTGTCTTTGCTAGGATTTAATCTAAATGGAATCATAAATATGTAGTGTTTTATGTCTAGCTTCCTCTGCTCAGCCTAGTGCTCCTAGGATTCATCTTTATTGTTGAATGTATCTCTACTTCATTCATTTTTGTTGACTAGAAGTATATTATATAACTAGGCCATGTTTTAAAGCCCAATAGAAGTTTCTTTACCTAGAATATTGTTGACCTGATCCTTTGTGCTGAACAGTTTTTCTAGTATTTAAATATATTAATTCCCCAAAGAAAATGTTATTATGTCACATACTTATGTGATAATGTAGCAAGATATTAAAATACGTTTTTCCCCTGTCATTATTGGCTAAAACCTCAAGAAACTAGGTGGCAAATACTACCTTATTCCAAAGTGAGGTATAAATCTACCTGAATGGAATGTAGAAAACAGTCAAGAACTGGTTTTTTTTTTTTTTTTCAGCTTAATTTACCTCACACTTCTGTTATCTAAAAGACATTAGAGAGACCAAAAGAATGGCTGGGAATTTGAGCTAAACTTTCTAGACTGTTGTTAATATGCCATCAGTCCTATGGACTTATCATGAGCAATGGTGTTGATAGTTCTTTCTTGTCAAATGAAATGGGCTTCAAGAAGGTCACTTGCCGAACTTGATCCTGTGCCCCTGAAGCGGTTAAGGTGAAGAGTTTGGTACTGGACCTATGCTTGAGAGGTCTAAAAGTGAAAGGGTGTGGCTGGACTGCATGTCTGACAGTACAGGGAAGGTTGGTAGATGCATTGTAGAAGTACCTGTGCTGTTCTACCAATGATGAGTCAAGGCATATTTTCTGAGGAACAAAGAGGTGTGTGTGTGTGTGTGTGTGTGTTGGGGGGGGGATAATAGAACCTGAAGCCATGTTGGTTTAAAAAATTTTTTTAATGTTTATTTATTTTTGAGAGACAGAGACAGAGCACAAGTGGGAAGGGGGCAGAGAGAAGAAGGCTCCAGGCTCTGAGCTGTCAGTGAGAGCCCAATGCAGGGATTAAACTCACAAACTGTGAGATCATGACCTGAGCCGAAGTCAGACGCTTAACCAACTGAGCCACTCATGCACCGCTAACCTGAAGCCATGCTAAAGGGATATTGTCCAGTGAATACCCTGAAGGGATGATGGAACATTAAAAAAAAATAAAAGAGATTATTTGTGAAAATTTCCATGTATACCCATTGGTTGAAAGGGGGTGTATTTTCCATGTTAGGGAACTATAGGAAAAGACTGCAATAATTGATTCAAGGGGATTCTCCAAAGAACCCCTGAAATTATCCTATGAGAGAGAGCCAGCTTGAATATATTAAGTCCAGAGAGCCCAGACATGAGCATATGGCAGGCTGGTAAGCTAAGACCTTTCTACTCTTTTTTTTTTTTTTTTTAATTTATATCCAAATGAGCTAGCATATAGTGCAACAATGATTTCAGGAGTACATTCCTTAGTGCCCCTTACCCATTTAGCCCATCCCGCCTCCAATAACCCTTCTAGTAACCCTCGGTTTGTTCTCCATATTTATGAGTCTCTTCTGTTTTGTTCCTCTCCCTGTTTTTATATTATTTTTGTTTCTCTTCCCTTATGTTCATCTGTTTTGTCTCTTAAAATCCTCATATGAGTGAAGTCATATGATTTTTGTCTTTCTCTGACTAATTACACTTAGCATAATACCCTCCAGTTCCATCCATGTAGTTGCAAATGGCAAGATTTCATTCTTGCCATTGATTGCCAATACTCCATTGTATATATATATACCACATCTTCTTTATCCATTCATCCATCGATGGACATTTGGGCTCTTCCCATACTTTGGCTATTGTTGATAGTGCTGCTATAAACATGGGGGTGCATGTGTCCCTTCAAAACAGCACACCTGTATTCCATGGATAAATGCCTAAAAGTGCAATTACTGGTTCATAGGGTAGTTCTATTTTAGTTTTTTGAGGAACCTCCATACTGTTTTCCAGAGTGGCTGCACCAGCTTGCATTCCCACCAACAATCCAAAAGAGATCCTCTTTCTCCGCATCCTCGCCAACATCTGTTGTTGCCCGAGTTGTTAATGTTAGCCATTCTGACAGGTGTGAGGTGGTATCTCATTGTGGTTTTGATTTGTATTTCCCTGATGATGAGTGATGTGGAGCATGTTTTCATGTGTTGGTTGGCCATCTGCATATCTTCTTTGGAGAAGTGTCTCTTCATGTCTTTTGCCCATTTCTTCACTGGATTCTTTGTTTTTTGGGTGTTGAGTTTGATAAGTTCTTTATAGATTTTTCCATACGAACCCTTTATCTGATATGTCGTTTGCAAATATCTTCTCCCATTCTGTCGATTGCCTTTTAGTTCTGCTGATTGTTTCCTTCCCTCTGCTTTTTATTTTGATGAGGTCCCAATAGTTCAGTTTTTCCTTTTGTTTCCCTTACCTTTGGAGACATGTGGAGTAAGAAGTTGCTGCGGCCAAGATCAAAGAGGTTTTGCCTGCTTTCTCCTCGAGGATTCTGATGGCTTCCTGTCTTACATTTAGGTCTTTCATCCATTTTGAGTTTATTTTTGTGTATGGTGTAAGAAAGTGGTCCAGGTTCATTTTTCTCCATGTTGCTGTCCAGTTTTCCCAGCACCACTTGCTGAAGAGACTGTCTTTATTCCATTGGATATTCTTTCCTGCTTTGACAAACTATGATTGGTCATAGTTTTTGGGTCTATTTGTGGGTTCTCTATTCTGTTCCATTAATCTGAATGTCTGTTCTTGTGCCAGTACCATGCAGTCTTAATGATTACAGCTTTGTAATACACCTTGAAGTCTGGGATTGTGATGCCTCCTGCTTTGGTTTTCTTTTTTAATTTGGCTATTCAGGGTCTTTTCTGGTTCCATACAAATTTTAGGATTGTTTGTTCTAGCTCTGTGAAGAATGCTGTTATTATTTTGATAGGTATTGCATTGACTATGTAGATTGCTTTGGGTACTGTTGACATTTTAACAATGTTTATTCTTCATATCTAGGAGCATGGCATCTTTTTCCATTTTTTTTTTGTGTCTTATTCAATTTCTTTCATAAGCTTTCTATAGTTTTCATGTATAGATTTTTCACCTCTTTGGTTAGATTTATTCCTGTGTATTTTATGGTTTTTTGTGCAACTGTAAATGGGATCGATTCCTTGATTTCTCTTTCTGTCGCTTCATTGTTGGTGTATAGGAATGCAACTGATTTCTGTCCATTGATTTTATATCTTGCAACTTTGCTGAATTCATGGATTAGTTATAGCAGTTTTTTGGTGGAATCTTTTGGGTTTTCCATAGAGAGTATCATGTCACCTGTGAATAGTGAAAGTTTGACCTCATCCTGGCCAAACTGGTTGACTTTTATTTCTTTGTGTTGTCTGATTGCAGAGGCTAAGACTCCCAATACTATGTTGAATAACAATGGTAAGAGTGAATATCCCTGTCTTGTTTCTGACCTTAGGGGGAAAGCTCTCTGTTTTTCCCCATTGAGGATGATATTAGCATTGGGTCATTCATATATGGCTTTTATGATCTCGAGGTATGCTCCTTCTATCCCTACTTTCTTGAGGGTTTTTATCAAGAAAGGATGTTGTCAAATGCTTTCTCTGCATCTATTGAGAGGATCATATGGTTCTTGTCCTTTCTTTTATTGATGTGATGAATCACATTAATTGTTTTGCGGATATTGAACCAGCCCTGCATCCCAGATATAAATCTCATTTGGTTGTGGTGAATAATTTTTTTAATGTATTGTTGGATCAGGTTGGGTAATATCTTGTTGAGGATTTTTGCATCCATGTTCATCAGGGAAACTGATCTATAGTTCTCCTTTTTAGTAGGGTCTCTGTCTGGTTTTGAAATCAAGATAATTCTGGCCTCATAGAGTTTGGAAGTTTTCCTTCCATTTCTACTTTTTGGAATAGTTTCAAGAGAATAGGTGTTAGTTCTTTTAAATGTTTGGTAGAATTCCCCTGGAAAGCCATCGGGCCCTGGACTCTTGTTTTTTGGCAGATTTTTGATTACTAATTTGATTTCCTTACTGGTTATGGGTCTGTTCAAGTTTTCTCTTTCTTCCTATTTCAGTTTTGGTGGTGTATATGTTTCTAGGAATTTGTCCACTTCTTCCAGATTACCCATTTTACTGGCATATAATTGCTCATAATATTCTCTTATTATTGTTTGTATTTCTGCAGTGTTGGTTGTGATCTCTCCTCTTTCATTCTTGATTTTATTTTTTTTTTCTTTTTGATCAAACTGGCTAGTGGTTTATCAATTTTGTTAACTCTTTCAAAGAACCAGCTTCTAGTTTCATTGATCTATTTTTATCTACTGTTTTTTTGGTTTCGATAGCATTAATTTCTGTTCTACTCTTTATTATTTCCTGTCTTCTGCTGGCTTTGGGTTTTATTTGCTGTTCTTTTTCCACCTCCTTAAGGCATAAGTTTAGGTTGTGTATCTGAGACCTTTCTCCCTTCTTTAGGAAGGCCTGGATTGCTATATACTTTCTTCTTATGACCACCTTTGCTGTGTCCCAGAGGTTTTGGTTTGTGGTGTTATCATTTTCATTGACTTCCATATACTTTTTAATTTCCTCTGGAAGTGCTTGGTTAGCCCATTCATTCTTTAGTAGGATGTTCTTCAGTCTCCAAGTATTTATTATTTTTCCAAATTTTTCCTTGTGGTTGATTTCGAGTTTCATAGCATTGTGGTCTGAAAATATGCACGGTATGATCTCGATCTTTTTGTACTTACTTAGGTCTGATTTGCGTCCCAGTATATGGTCTTTTCTTGAGAACATTCCATGTGTACTGGAGAAGAATGTATATTCTGCTGCTTTAGGGTGAAATGCTCTGAGTATATCTGTTAAGTCCATCTGGTGCCATTCAAAGCCATTGTTTCCTTATTGATTTCTTGATTAGATGATCTGTCCATTGCTCTAAGTGAGGTGTTGAAGTCTCCTACTATTATGGTATTGCTATCAATGAGTTTATGTTTGTGATGAATTGATTTATATATTTGGGTGCTCTACATTTGGCGCATAAATGTTTACAATTGTTAGCTCCTCTTGGTAGATGGACCCCTTGATTATGGTATAGTGCCATTCTGCATCTCTTGATACAGTCTTTATTTTAAAGTCTAGATTGTCTGATATAAGTATGGCTACTCTGGATTTCTTTTGTTGACTATTAGCATGATAGATGGTTCTCCATCCCCTTATTTTCAATCTGAAGTTGTCTTTAGGTCTAAAGTGGGTCTCTTGTAAACAGCATATAGATGGATCTTGTTTCTTATCCATTCTGTTACCCTGTGCCTTTTTATGGGAGCATTGAGTCCATTGATGTTTAGAGTGAGTACTGAAAGATATGAATTTATTGCCATTATGATGTTTGTAGAGTTGGAGTTTCTGGTGGTGTTCTCTGGTCCTTTCTAATCTTTGTTGCTTTTGGTATATGAATATATATATACATAAATATATATATATGTACATCTATATACATATATATGCATATAGATATACATATACATACATATATATGTACATAGATGTACATATATATATATGTATATATATATATATATGCGCGTGCGCACGCGTGTGTGTGTGTGTGTATTTTCATGTTTTCTCCCCTCAGAGAGTCCCCCTTAAAATTTCTTGCAGGGCTGGTTTAGTGGTCACAAATTCCTTAAATTTTTGTTTGTCTGGGAAACTTTTTATCTCCTAGTTTGAATGACAGCCTTGCTGGATAAAGAATTCTTGGCTGCATATTTTTCTGATTCAGCAGACTGAATATATCCTCCCACTCCTTTCTGGCCTGCCAAGTTTCTGTAGTTAGGTTTGCTGCAAACCTGATCTGTCTTCCCTTGTAGGTTAGGGACTTTTTTTTCCCTTGCTGTATTCATGATTCTCTCCTTGCCTGACTATTTTGTGAATTTGACTATGATATGCCTTGTTGATGGTCAGTTTTTGTTGAGTCTAATGGGAGTCCTCTGTGCTTCTCTGGATTTTGATGTCTGTGTCTTTCCCCAGGTGAGGAACACTTTCCGCTTTGATTTGCTCACATAACCCTTCTACCCCTATTTCTCTCTCTTCCTCTTCTAGGACTCCTATGATTCTGATGTTGTTCCTTTTTAATGAGTCAGTGATTTATCTAATTCTTAAATCGTGCTCTTTTGCCTTAATCTCCCTCTTTTTTTTCTGCTTCATTATTCTCTATATGTTTGTCCTCTATATCACTGATTCTCTGTTCTGCCTCATCCATCCTTGCTGCCGCTGCATCCATCCGTGATTGCAGCTCAGTTATAGCATTTTTAATTTCCTTCTGGCTATTTTTTTATTTCTTTTATCTCTGCAGAAAGGGATTCTACTCTATTTTAGTTTCCAGCTAGTATTCTGATTTTTTTTATAATGTTTTCATTTATTTTCAAGACAGAGAGAGACAGAACATGACCAGGGGAGGGGCAGAGAGAGAAGGAGACACAGAAACTGAAGCAGGCTCCAGGCTCTGAGCTGTCAGCACAGAGACTGACATGGGGCTGGAAATCACAGACTGTGAGATCATGACCTGAGCCGAAGATGGATGCTTAACCAACTGAGCCACCCCGGCGCCCCAAGCTAGTATTCTTATTATTGTGATTCTAAATTCTGGTTCAGACATCTTGCTTGTATCTTTGTTGGTTAAATCCTTGGCTGTTGTTTCTTTGTACTCTTTCTTTTGGGGTGAGTTCCTTCGTTTTGTCATTTTGAAGAGAGAAAAGGAATTAATGAGGTAGAAAAATTGAAATTAAAAAAATTAAGATAAAAAATATTAAGATTGAAAAGTAAACACACACACACACACACACACAAATAGATGATTCTAGATCCTAGGTGTGTTTTGGTCTGGGTGTTGAAAGTGGTTTGACAGATCAGAGAAAAAGAAAGGGGGGGGAGAAGAAAAAAAATGGAAATTGAGAATTTGAAAAAATGAATACACTGAAGAAAACTAAAATGAGATGATGGGGGTGAAATAGAATTTGAAAAATATACACAAAAGTAAAGAATATAGTAGAAAAAAATTAAAGAAATATATTTTTAATAAAAATTGAATATAAATGTGAATTTTTTTCTGTATTCAAGAAAAAAGAAAAGAAACAAAAAGAGAAAAAGATTTAAAAGAAGGAAATTGAAAATTTGAAAAAGTGAATACACTGTAGTTGACTAAAATAAAATTATGGAAGTAAAATAGTAGAAAAATTTAAAAAATACCTTTAATAGAAATTGAAAGTAAAAATGAAGTTTTTCTCTTTCTGCATTCAAGAAAAAGAAATGCAAAAGAGAAAAAAGAAAAAGAAAGAAAGAAAAATAAAAAGGAAATTTTTTGGAAAATTGAAAAGGTGAGTACACTGAAGTAGACTAAAATAAAATGATGGAAATAAAATAGAATATGAAAAATTTACACAAAAGTAAAAAGTATTTGAAAAATTATTGAAAAATATTTTTAACAAAAATTGAAAATAAAAATGAATTTTTTCTCTTTCTGTATTCAAGGAAAAGAATAATGTAAAACAGAAAAAAAAAGAAAATTGAATAGATGGACTTGCTGGCAGATTGAAATCGGACTGAAATTACTTTGTTTTTCTGCTGAAGTCAGACTATGTAGTGCTTTATAGTCCACAAACTAAGCAGGCGGTGAGACTTGTGTTCTTGAGAGTGAAGTTGGCCCAGTTGGGCGGGGCTCAGTGTAAGGGCTCTGTTCTCCACTAGATGGTGCTGCTAGCCTACTGGGGTGGATTGTTGCCATGCTTGTAAGTGTGTATGTGCATGCGCGGGATTGGTAAAAATGGCGCCACCCAGCTACCCAGTCTGTTCTCTCCGATCAGCAATATCACACTCGTCCTCTGTCTTCAGCTTTTGTCTGTTCCCTGCTTCTTCACTGTCTGTGATCAAGCCCCAGGCAGTACCTCTGTCCTGAGTTTTTTCTCAAATGCGGCTGTTTTTCCTGGTCCCTTACATCTAAAGGACTGCAGCTTTGACCCGTTCCACCCCTCTGTGAGAGGGTCTCACTGAGCAGTGGCAGAATGAGCAATGGCTGAATATCAGCTGCACCCAGGAACACTTTGCTGGACCCTGCTGCTGCCGGTGCCCTGAGACTGCGGCCAGGTGCAGCCCGCCCCAGGAAAAGTTCTCGAGATAGTGTAGCAGCAGCATTTCAGGGATTATGGAAAATCACAACACACATCTGGCACCAGCCTTCATGCTTAACGACCTTGTTCCAGCACCAGCGAATGTGGCCGTTTTTGGGGTCTTCTGGGACCAGATAGCTTCAACGGTCTCTACCAAATGTCCTTCCAGCAGTGGAACTGCTTCTCCCCATGTGGCCCGAGAACCTCCTGGACCCTACTCTCTTCCTGAGGATTCGCCCTTCCCACTAGAGCATCAAGCTGCGGAGTTGCAGACTTTGTGCTCCCCTTGTTTGCAATTTTAATGGCATTTAAACCCTCTCCTTTCTCCCTTTTTAGTTTAGTTCCTGTGGCTGTTTCCAATTTTCCGCTTTTTCTCCAGCTGCTTTTGTGGAGGGATGCTTTTCCCGTATTCTCACCCCCTCCCCAGTCTTTGTCCTCTCTCTGCCCACAAAAGTTGTTTCCTACCCTCAGCAGCTTCTCGCTCCCCAAATTCACCTCTCCGCACTGCATACCGGCTGAATTCTGTGGGTCAGGTTGTGCAGATTGTTGTGTTAATCCTCCAGTATTCTAGGTGTGTGGGATGGTTTAGTGATGGTCTGGCTGTATTTCATGGACATAAGACACACAAAAAGCTTACATGCTGTTCCACCATCTTGGCTCCTCCCTCAAGATCTTTCTACTCTTAAACTTTTCTACGTCCTGTGTATTCAACCCTGGAGATATGGAAGCAACCTAGTAAATAGGGAAAGAGGATTATAAGCACAGAAGGAGTGGAAAATAAATTACATAACTTTAAAGGGGGACTAAGCTGAGAGGACGCAGTATTTATTTTATTCTTACATCTGATTGGACATAGAGCTAATTAAGTGATGGCTACTTTGTGGTTTAGAAGCAGCAGCTGAGGAGCAGTTATTAAATAGGCATACAGAGGATGTCTGGACAGTAGAGAAGAAAAGGATAATACTTTTTTTTTTTTAGATTGTATTCCATAAGCTTATGTTGTTCAGAATTCATATAATTTGTGTATGCTTGCATTACTGGAATTTTATTTTCATAAATAAATTTTACTGGCCAAAATGGCTAATAATAACCACAATTAATGTATTATCAGTATGAAATCATTGCTACAACCTATTATAAAACTCACTACTGCATCTTCTAATAGATGACTGCCATGCCATCAGCAACAAATTATTTATAGCCTGGTAGATCTAACCTTTTCACATGCCATATAGTATGAAAAAAATGCTTTAATTTTTAAGATGCTTTAATTTGTAAAATGGATGATTACAAAAATAGAATCTCTGTTAGAAGGATTTGAAGCTTGAATCATTCTGGTGGGTAGCCTCCTGGATACAATCTTCTCTTGTATGTAGAGCCACTTTCTGGCTGCATGCCTTTTAGGTAACTCTCCAGCAGTATCAGCTCAGATGATACATATTGGCTGGCAGAGAGTGTTTAAAATGGCAACAAGTATTTCGAGGTAGGCAGCTGGGATTTTGGTCTGAGGAGGTTTAATAAATTCCAAGTGAAGCTGGCTTCATCTCATGGCAAGAATAAAGTGACAAGAGGTAGGTAAACTATCAGGTTCTAAATCAAGTGGAGAAATTGGAGTTCCTAATCACAGAGTCAGAAGACAACTGGGTCCAGGTTGACATGGAGATAATTGCTGTCCAGTCCACCTGCTCTAGAAGTTGGGAGTAAAGTCGCAGAAGTAATGCAGAAACCACCTACTGTATCTGGGGAGTTAAGATTTCATGTCTGCCATCTTGCTTTAGTCAGTCACTAATAACCTTGAGGTGGAAAAAGCCAGTGGTCTTGTTACTAGTATTATTTTTGCACTTTGATGCATTTGATACTTTTTTCCTTCTTGAAATACTTTATTCACTATCCTTCACAGGTAGATCCTTCTCACTGGTTACTCCTTAATCTCCTTCACTGTGTTAGAATGGCTTATATTAGGATTTTGTATATTGGAATGGCATAGGTCTCCATCTGCATACTTATTTGATTCCCTGCCCAAACACACTCTCTAGGAGATTCTAACCATCCCATGTTTTAATGCCATGTATCTGCTGACAAAAATCCCAATGTATAATATCATCCTTGACTTTTCTCTGGATTCCAGGATGCTGTCTAACAGCTTACTCACCGTGCCACTGTGATGATTTTTGCCACCAAACCTGCTATTCCTCTGGTCTCCCTTTTTCAATAAATGGTGACCCCAGTCTTAGTTTTAGGATAGAAAAAAAAGGTAAGGTCATTCTGGAACTGTCTCTTCCTCTGATATTCTATATCTGTTATGGGCTGAATTGTGGCTGTAAAAAATTCATATATTGAAGTCCTCACCCACAATACATCAAAATATGATTGTACTTGGTGATGGGGCCTTTATTTAAAGAAGTAATTAAGGTAAAATGAGGTCATAGGTATGGGTCCTGATTCAATTTTACTGTTGTCCTTTTAAGAAGTGGAGATTAGGACACAGATACACAAAGTGGAAGGACTCTGTGAAGGTAGAGGGAAACGAAAATGGCCATTTTCAAGCCAACGAGAAAGGCCTCAGAAGAAACCAGTCCTGTCAACACCTTGATCTTGGACTTTCAGCCTCCAGAACTGTGAGATGATGGATTTCTATTGTTTAACCACCCAGTCTGTGGTGTTCTGTTATGCAGCCCTAGCAGACTAATACAACCTCTAATCCCTTAGTCACTGCTCTTATTTGTGATGTAAAACATATATCCCAGATCTGATCATTTGCTGTCACCTCCTGTGTTCCTTTCATGATGCAAATCACCACAACTTTTATTTGGTTGCTCCAATAGCTTCTCATCTGCAACACCTACTTTCATTTATTCTCTTTTCAGTTATTTCTATCAAGCTGCCACAACAATTCACTTAGGCTGAAACCTTTCTCGAGCTTCCCGGGGTAAAATTTAAAAAAATCCTACTCTGGATTATAAGACCTTACATGATTTGTTCATACTCCCTCTCATCCCCTCCTTGGTACCTTCTCTCATTATCTTTCACCATTCTCCTTTTGGCTTCCTCTTTCTTGTTTTTTGAGTACTCCAAGCTTGCTTTTATCTCGGGAACTATGAATTACCTAGTCCCTCTGGAGATACATGGAACTTTTCTCTCATACTTCCTGCAAGATTTTGCTCAAATGTGGATTCATCAAATGGAAGTTCTTGATTACACAGTGCAAAATGGCTTTCCTATCCTAGTCAACCTCATTGTCCTTGCATGCTTTAGTTTCCTTTGTAACACTTACTAAATTCAATATTTATTACTTAAAATCCATCCCTCTAGAATGTAAACTCTAACATTAACTAGAATTTTGTTTTGTAACTGCTTCATTGCCAGCACGTATCATGGTACCTGGCACAATGCACAGGAAATATTTACTGATTACTGAGTTATGGTCCATGAATGTGTTCCCTGTAAGATTGGCTTAGGACAGGGGCAGAGCTGAATGTTGAGAATACTGGGGTTTGTGCTTGGGAAGAACTGCCCAAAACACTGAATTCCAAACTCTGTTTTGATAGGTTCAACAGACTGAACAATTCAAAGTGGTTATGTAAATAACTATTTGCCTGCCCCAACCAATGCCTACAGAAGGCCACTAATAATGCAGTACTCTTGGGGTGCCTGAGTGGCTCAGTTGGTTAAGCATCTGACTTTGGCTCAAGTCACGATCTCACAGTCTGTGGGTTTGAGCCCTGCCTCAGCTCTGTGCCGACAACTCAGAGCCTGGAGCCTGGTTTGCTTCTGTGTCTCCCTCTTTCTCTGTCCCTCTCACACTTGTGCTTTGTGTCTCTCTACCTCAAAAATAAATAAACATTGAAAAAATTTTTTTACAAATATAGTACTTTTGGTTGATTTGCAAAAGACAGTAAGTTTTATATGGGTTGCTCTAGATTCTGTATCTATATGTTTCTTTTTCCCTTTTGTTTATTAGGCTTATTGATTTTCTCTTCCTTGCATTTCAGTACAGTGGGATTTGATCTGTGAGATGCTAGAAAAGAGAACAGGGCTCAATGTATGGAGGTTTGGGAAAAACTCTGTCCCAACTTTATAAAATGCTCTCTAGAAGTCAGAGCTGTCCAGGGGTAGCCAGCCTACATTAGCAGGTGGTATATCTCTGTCAGTTTTAATGTTATACTTGGAGGAACACAGGTGCAAGTGTTGCAGAGAGGGACAAAAGCACTGGATTTCAATTTTAGGTGGCTTTAGGTTAATTGATTCTCTTACCAGGCTTTATAGGGCAGGTGGACAGAATAGATACAGAAAACAATATATCTGTTAACATCAATGGAAGACAAGATAGTCTTATAGCTGTTTATTTACATCTGTGCATTTTCTCTGTTAGTAGATCACAAACCAATCAAGGACATTGATTAAATAACTGAACAATAATAATGATTATGACATCGATGCTGATGGCATCAGTGATAACAAGGTTTTTTAAAACATATTTTTTATTGATTCTTAAAAGTTATGACTATACAGTGTCTCTTCTTGAAAATTAGAAAATGTGAATTAAAATTCAGATGACTCACAGATAGCCAGAATTGGCCTTTGGTTACCCTGGGTCTTTTTCCTATGCAGAAAAGAATTTCCCTTCCCTACCCTTCTCCTCCCTTCCCTCCCCTCCCCTCCCCTCCCCGCCCTGCCCCACCCCTCCCCTTCCCCGCCCCTCCCCTTCCTTCCCATCCTCTCCTCTCCTTTCCTCCCCTCTTCCCTCCCCTCCCCTCTCCTCCCTTCCCCTCCCCTCCTCTCCTTTCTTTTTTGTAATTATGAAATCAGACAAATGTTGATTCAAATTGTGCCTTCAAACATGGTAACCCTGTGAGAAACGTCAAGTTATTCCTATGAATCTTAGATTCACTATTAATAAAATGTGGCTAATAATAGTACGGATTCCAACTTAGTCTATAGTATTGAGAATTGTAGCAAAATAAATAAAGCATTTAGCATAGAGTCTCACTCACAGCAAGTGCTCGATATAACTTAGCATAAGCAACACATACTAGAGTGTTAATAGATATAATAATTATTATTCTGTGTTTGCAGTGGCTGTCCTCACAGGGAACAGATCTAAAGGATGAGAGTCTATTACTTCATGTTGCAAATGGTAGGCCTACCTGGTCTGTAAGAGTAAAGTGGCCTTAGTCGGCTCTGTGTTCCCATCTCAGACCGTACTTTTGTTTGCCGCGTAAATTAGAGGCCAGCACAGTGTGAGAACAGCCCTGGTATAATAAACTGGGAAATCTGCACAGCCTGCAGGGGTGGCTTGTGTCCTCATTATTGGAGAAGAAAATGTATTCAGCATCACCCAGGCCCTTTTGTGCTCACATTTCCATATTGATTAAACCTCACCATTCCTGACTTCAAATTGCTCTCTCGTGCCTCATCTCCTTGTTGCCTTGCCATCTGTTTAATGTGTCTCTTGCTGGCCTGATGATCTAGCCTTCATTTTTCTTTGCATGTATTCCACAACCAATCAAGTAAAAATAAAAATGATAAATGAGCATCTATTGAGTGCCTACTATATTTCTGATATTTTGCATAATGTTACCTAATTTACAGTAACCCTATCGAATGGGTGTTACATCTATTCCTACTTGACAAATGAAGAAACAGTTCACTGACCATAAAACTACAAATAGGAAGAACTGGGGTTCGAACTACGTATCTGCTGCTCTTACCACCAGTCTACTCTTTCCAGTGCTTATAGGTAATACCATGTGTTAGGTGATGTGGAAAAAACTGAACTAACTGAGGTAAGGCCCCTGCTCACAAAGAGCTTAAAATGTAGATCAGGATTCAAAAAGGCAGAGGCTTACAGCATCCTAATAGGTAATGGAAATGAACGCAACTGTCTGTCCATGCAAATGTAATGATAGGTGTTGGGAAATAGGATAAATTGGAGAATGCAGTTTTCTTTTCAAAAATGAAGTTGAAACTTTGTACCCATGGGGGAAGCTATGTCCAGTGTTGCCTTCTGAATTTGTAAAAGAAACAGAAACTCAGGACTTCTGTGTGTAATCTTCTTGTTTTTAGATATTGGAAACTAAGCACACAATAATAATAGCAACAAAGCAATATATAGACCTATAGAATGAGAAGAGCGTGTTATCTTTCCCAGAGATGTCTGGCAAGCTTATATCTTTTCTAGTTCTGCAGAAATGAGTTGTGGAATGTTATCAGACCAATCCTGAATAAGCCTGGAAAATGTGAGCATGGTGTATGAGAGTTTGGCTATATATTGTTTAGTCCATGTTTATATTGTGAATTGCAGAGCTTTAAGATTGATGGATGCTTCAGGTCAAGATGAGGTGGTTCTTGGCACCTATGCTGATTAGCTAAAAGGTGACTGCTATGTCTCCAAGAGTTCTTAATGTGATTCTTGCTCATACAAATATTGTCACCTGCACCTGTGAGGCTTTGGAAATCTACACATATCTCTGCATGTTGGAGACTCTGGCTATTTTTTTCTGCTGGGTATCCTGACTATGATGATTTTATTTTATATAATTCATATAGGGAAACCATGTTTGATTTACCTCTACTTTTTTATATTAGGTATTTATGCAGTTTTTAACTATTCTTGGCATTTGTCAAGAGTGGTTATGTTAGATTAAAAAAATACACCTATGAACTTCAATCTGCATACTGATGACTGAAGATCTCTGGTCTAGGTCCTAAAATAAATGTGTCCATTAGACATGAAAATTTACCGTCTAGATGTACACACACACAAATCCAAAAAACCGAAAAACCAAAACAAAAAACAAAGAAGAGATAAAATTAGATTCAGGAGTCCTATGGGAAGATTAGTTACTGAGTCTGAGAGGAGCAGCATAGGCTGGGCCTCAAAGTGTGGAAGCATTTTGATGGGTAGGACATAGAAGGCCATTCCAAATATGGAGGAAGCACAGCGATAAAGAAGGTTTCAGGTAGGAACTAATGAACAAAATTTGTTCCAGGGAACCAAAAAGAAAGCAGTCTCAACATGTGAATTTTCCTAGAAAGGACTGCTGAATTATAAGGGCCAAGAACTTCAGATTATATGCAGTAGGGATGGAAAGGACATTGATTATTTTCTAAGAAACCTTTGAGTCTCTGAATATTTCTGTTCCTTTTATGTGCATATAACTAAGTTCAGGCACTACATAGATTAAAATGAATTAAAAACCCACTTGTTTGCTTCATGATGTTTCCAGTTTAATGGGTGAGATCAGTGTGGATCACAAAAGCATGCAAATAAACATAGTTTCAAATGGTATTAAATATCATAAGGGCATGTAACCACAGGAGGACACAAAAGGATCTTTGCAAACAGAAATGCATCCTTGGAGGTGATTCTTAGACATGTGAGATAAGGTTTGAAAGGAGAATAAAGTTAAACAGAAGAAGGGGCAGACAAAACTGCATGTATGAACGAATGGCCTGAGGAGAAAGAAGCATGGCTTTTGAGAGAGAAATACCAGTACAGTCGGAGTACAGAGAGACAGGGATGAGGCTTGGCTGAGGTAGAAAGGCTCTAAAAGATTATGGTCTTTATTTCAAAGGAAATGGAAAACTATTAAATGGTTTAGAAGGGGAAGATGACATGGTTACATCTGAATTTCCAAAAGGCAGCTAGTCAGAGGACTTAAGAACACTTGACTCCTTCAGCAGTAACCAACCTCTTTTTCCTCTGGAATAGTCATAGAAATCATAATCCCAAAACAGACAAAGGAAAGCAAATCAGATTTTAGTTAGACTTAAGAGCATATTACACATCTCTTTTGTGGCATTTCATTATCCTCTCAGCCACACCTCTTACCCTAGGAATACTTTTGAGATTGATATCTTGAGGTTTTGACAGGTGCAGTGGGACAGTGCCTTGGCTCAGGCCTGCACCTTCTATTCTTCACTTTTTTCTCTGATGCTGTAGGATCTCTTCTGCATCCATGTGAAAACTGGAAGTGTGTGGCTACCCTTGACCAAGGTAGGCATAGGGAATAGATAAATACTTCGCCATTAGTCTACTGGGGCAGACAGTTTTGAAACGATTTTCCAAGGAAGGATTCTTGTTTATTTACTTATGTATTTGCTTTCCCCCACTCAGCTTTATTGAAGTATTATCAACAATAAAAATAGTATATATTTAGGTTGTACAATATAATTTTTAAAGGTTTACAGGGGCGCCTGGGTGGCGCAGTCGGTTAAGCGTCCGACTTCAGCCAGGTCACGATCTCGCGGTCCGTGAGTTCGAGCCCCGCGTCGGGCTCTGGGCTGATGGCTCAGAGCCTGGAGCCTGTTTCCGATTCTGTGTCTCCCTCTCTCTCTGCCCTTCCCCCGTTCATGCTCTGTCTCTCTCTGTCCCAAAAATAAATAAAAAACGTTGAAAAAAAAAAAATTAAAAAAAAAAAAAAAGGTTTACAATATGATGTTTTAATACATACATACATTGTGAAACAATTGCAGTCAAGTTAAGCAGCACATCTATCACCTCACATAGTTACCCCTTTTTTTATGATGAGAGCACTTAAGATATACTCTCCTGGAAGATTTCAAGTATTATTAATCTTAGTCACCAATATCTTCATTAGATCTCCAGAACTTATTCATCTTATAACTGAAAGTTTATATCCTTTGACCAACATTTCTGCATTTACCCATCGCCCTTCCCCCAGCCCTTACCAACTGCCATTCTACCTTGGTTCTATGAGTTTGACTTTTTTAGATTCTACACATAACTGAGATCATACAATGTTTGTCTTTCTGTATCTGGCTTGTGTAATGTCTTCCAGTTTCATCCATATTCTCACAAATGGCAAGGCTTCTTTTTAAAGAGTGATTAGTATCCCATTTCATTTATATACATCTCACATTTTCCTTACTCATTCATCCATCAATGGACACTTAAGTTTCCTTATCTTGGCTATTGTGAATAATGGTGCAGTGAACATGGGGGTGTAGATATTTCTTTTAGATCCTAATTTCCTTTCATGTGAATATTTGCTTAGAAGTGGAATTGCTGGATTTTATGGTAGTTTTATTTTTAATTTTTTGAGGAACCTCCATAATGTTTTCCACAATGTACCAATTTATATTCTCACCCATAGTGCACAAGGGTTCTGAGGAATTCCATGAAGATCCCTTATAGGCGCCTTATGAAGGCCATGGTGGTGACCACCTGGTACACATTTCCGTATCACCTTTTTTTCCTTACCTTTTTCTGTCCCTGTCGTTTATCTTCTTTAGGATCACATTCCCAAATAAACTACAAGCATGTATGTTTTGGTCCCAGGCTCTGTTTTTTTTTTTTTTTAATGTTTTAAAATGTTTGTTTTTGAGAGAATGAGAGAAAGAGCACAAGCAGGGGAGGCTCAGAGAGAGAGAGGGAGATACAGAATCTAAAGCATGCTCCAGGCTCTGAGCTGTCAGCACAGAGCCCAATGCGGGCTCAAACTCACAAACCGAGAGATCATGACCTGAGCCAAAGTCAGATGCTTAACCAACTGAGCCACCCAGGTGCCCCTCAGGCTCTGCTTTTTAAGGGAACTCCAGCTAAGACTGAAGCTGTGTCATGATTTCTGATTCAGAAATTGGATAATCTAGCAAGCAACTTTGAGCTTTCTGCCTAGTGTAACACCTCCTTTTTTGTTTCCATAGATGGCTGTTCCTTCTTCCTGACACCTATAAGCTGAAGGTGATCACTGACATGAGTTTGGGTACTGCTGCTGAATCAGACTTTTCCATTTAGACTGTATTCTTTGACCATAATGAAATGAAATTAAAAAAAAATCAACCACAGCTTAAGTGAAAATACATCCCTGAACAGTTGGAGATTGAAAACACATTTCTACATTAACCTGAAGTCAAGGAAGAGTTCCTAAATAAATTGGAAAATGCTTACAACTGAATACTAACAAAAATAGTATATGTCAAAATTTGTGGATACAATCAAAATATTACTTTGAAGTAACATTTTAGCCATAAATACTCATATTAGCTAGGAAGAAAACTGAAAAATTTTAGCAAGCATTCAATTTAAGAAATTTAAAAATGTATAACATTAAACCCAAAGAAAAGTAATTAAAACAAAAGCAAATGTTAGTATGATAAAAAGTGATGATAAACTAAGGAGGATAAGCAGAGCCAAAAATTGGTTCCTTGAAAACGTTTTTAAAATTTTTTTTTCAACGTTTTTTATTTATTTTTGGGACAGAGAGAGAGACAGAGCATGAACGGGGGAGGGGCAGAGAGACAGGGAGACACAGAATCGGAAACAGGCTCCAGGCTCCGAGCCATCAGCCCAGAGCCTGACGCGGGGCTCGAACTCACGGACCGCGAGATCGTGACCTGGCTGAAGTCGGACGCTTAACCGACTGCGCCACCCAGGCGCCCCAAAAAACGTTTTTTAAAAATAGATAAACCTAGGGGCACCTGGGTGGCTCAGTCAGTTAAGCATCCAACTTTGGCTCAGGTCATGATCTCACGGTTTGTAAGTTCAAGCCCCATGTCAGGCTCTGTGCTGATAGCTCAGAGCCTGGAGTCTGCTTCGAATTCTGTGTCTTCATCTCCCTCTGCCTCTTCCCCACTTGTGCTCTGTCTGTCTGTCTCTCTCTCTCTCTCTCTCTCTCAAAAATAAATAAAATGTAAAAAAATTGTTAAAAAATAGATAAACCTATGGTAAAAAATTAATCATGAAAAATATACCATGGGATGCAGAGTGTGCATGAGTTCAGATTGAGTGGACACTGGCTAACAGTTTCTCAATTCACTCTCTCCTCAGTAATGTGAAGGCATCTTGCTTTTCAACAACCTCTCCAATGACATTTTATCAACAAAATCAACCCAATTTACTATAATTAACATAGGTTTTAGAGGCAGGTAGACCTGAGCTCAGACACTGGCTTTGCACTTATGAAGTCTAGGATTTGCTTGAGTCTTTGAACCTTTCTAAGCCTCAGTTTCCTCACTTGAAAAATGAAATATTTGTCTAACCTGAAGATTATTAGGGTATTAAAACAAGATATCCCTGTAAAGGTATATTATAATTCTTCTTGCATTTTAATTAATAAAGAGGAGCTCTTGTGTTACGCTGATGCCCATGTTTTAGTCTTCACACTAGAGTAACATTCTCCTTCAGCCCAAGGGTTTTATCTTATTCATCTTTTTAATCCTATAAATATGAACTTAAATGTCTTATATAGAAAATTCTCAATAAATACTTAATAAATGAATGAATATATAAATGCCATTTTTAATACATACATAAAAGGTCATACAGTTGGAGCCATTTTAATATGTAGACCAATATGATAGGCAGGTTTTCTCTTGGGTTTTCCTACATTATCCTGTGTTAATCCAATTTCCAGAAACTACAGCTAAATAACCATATGAAACTGGCCATTTTTGCAGATAAAAAGGTTTAAAATCAGCAACTTCATATGGCTCAACCTAATGGCCTGGAGTATTTATCTACATCTGTTCTTACTTGGTTCATATTAATTTTTATTTTCATGCTCTTTAGGCAACATCTGCTTAGAGGCTTCCTTTAACTTTTAAGAATCTTACAATTCTTATAGCAGTTAGCTTCATAAGTCTTTCACCACAGATGAAGGAATTCTTCCAGGATTATGTTTTATAAACTAGCACACTGTTGAAGGAAGAACCAAAGATTTGAATCAGAATGGGATTTCAGCTCTGGCGCAGATACTAACTAGTTGTGCAATGAGGTTACACAAATTAGTTCACCTTTCTGAGTTTCATTTTCCTCCTCTCAAAATGAAAGGAATTAAGCTAGAAAGTTTATTCCTGAATTCTCTTCCAGTTATAAATTTCTTTAAACCTAAACATGAAGCATTGATAATTGTACACATTCTTTATTGAGTGTGTTATTAACCAAACCCTGTTTAAGGTACTGGTGATACATGTATCACTATGTCAATGATTTGGTGTGAGGCTAAGTGTGTAACAGAAAGGTGTAACTAAAGGAAGTATGCATAGAGTCAGAAATCCATCTTTATGACTTATTTGCTGAATTCCCATAAGAAAAGCATATAATACCTCTTTATTCTCCTACCCAATAAAATGAGAATAACAATAATAGGTATTTTAGCTATACCAGGGAATTATACTGAGTATCAAAGTTGGTAATGCTATAAGAAAGAGGTCTTCAAAAGGTCTAAAATAGGAGATTGCAGGTTTGGTTATAACACAGGTCAATAAACAATAAAGAAAAATTTAGGAGAGTACATGGTGTTAATGTTTACTTTTTTTAAATTGAAATGTGATGTGCAGTTTCTTTAATTTTTTAAAAATTTTATTTTATTTTTTTAATTTACATTCAAGTTAGTTAGCATATAGTGCAACAATGATTTCAGGAGTAGATTCCTTAATGCCCCTTACCCATTTAGCCCATCCCCCTCCCACAACCCCTCCAGCAACCCTCTGTTCTCCATATTTAAGAGTTTCTTTATGTTTTGTTCCTCTCACTGTTTTTTTTTTTTTAATTTTTGCTTCCCTTCCCTTATGTTCATCTGTTCTGTGTCTTAAAGTTCTCATATGAGTGAAGTCATATGATATTTGTCTTTCTCTGACTGACTAATTTCACTTAGCATAATACCTTCTAGTTCCATCCATGTATGTAGTTGTGAATGGCAAGATTTCATTCTTTTTGATTGGTGAGTAATACAACATTGTATATATATACCAGATCTTCTTTATCCATTCATCTGTCAGTGGACATTTGGGCTCTTTGCATACTTTGGCTGTTGTTGATGGTGCTGCTATAAGCATTGGGGTGCATGGGGCACCTGGGTGTCTCAGTCGGTTGAGTGTCCGACTTCGGCTCAGGTCATGATCTAGCAGTCTGTGAGTTCGAGCCCCGCGTCGGGCTCTGTGCTGACAGCTCAGAGCCTGGAGCCTGTTTCAGATTCTGTGTCTTCCTCTCTCTCTGCCCCTCCCCCACTCATGCCCTGTCTCTCTCTCTCTCTCTGTCAAAAAGAAATAAACATTAAAAAAAATTTTTTTAAATAAACATTGGGGTGCATGTGCACCTTCGAAACAGCATACCTGTGTCCCTTGGATAAATAGCTAGTAGTGCAATTGCTGGGTCATAGAGTAGCTCTATTTTTAATTTTTTGAGGAACCTCTACACTGTGTTCCAGGGTGGCTGCACCAGTTTGCATTCCCACCAGCAGTGCAAGAGAGATCCTCTCTCTGCGCCCTTGCCAACATCTGTTGTTGACTGAGTTGTTAATGTTAGCCATTCAGAGAGGTCTGAGGTGGTATCTCATTGTGGTTTTGATTTGTATTTCCCTGGTGATGAGTGATATTGAGCATTTTTTCATGTATTGGTTGGCCCTCTGGATGTCTTCTTTGGAGAAGTGTGTATTCATGTCTTTTGCCCGTTTCTTCAGTGGATGATTTGTTTTTGGGTGTTGAGTTTGATAAGTTGTTTATAGATTTTTCCATACGAACCCTTAATCTGATATGTCATTTGCAAATGTCTTCTTCCATTCTGTCGGTTGCCTTTTAGTTTTGCTGATTTTTTTCTTTGCTGTACAGAAGGTTTTTATTTTGACAAGGTCCCAATGGTTCATTTTTGCTTTTGTTTCCTTTACCTCTGAAGATATGTTGAGTAAGAACTTGCTGCAGCCAAGATCAAAGAGGTTTTTGCCTGCTTTCTCCTTGAGAGTTTTGATGACTTCCTGTCTTACATTTAGGTCTTTCATCCATTTTGAGTTTATTTTTGTGTATGGTGTAAGAAAGTGGTCCAGGTTCATTCTTCTGCATGTTGCTGTCCAGTTTTCCCACCACCACTTGCTGAAGAGACTGTCTTTATTCCATTGGATATTCTTTCCTGCTTTGTCAAAGATTAGTTGGCCATACATTTGTGGGTCCATTTCTGGGTTCTGTATTCTGTTCCATTAATCTGAGTGTCTGTTCTTGTGCCAGTACCATACTGTCTTGATGATTACAGCTTTGTAATACACCTTGAAGTCTGGGATTGTGATGCCTCCTGCTTTGGTTTTCCTTTTCACTTTGGCTATTAAGGGTCTTTTCTGGTTCCATACAAATTTTCAGATTATTTTTTCTAACTCTGTGAAGAATGCTGTTATTATTTTGATAGGTATTGCATTGACTATGTTGATTGCTTTGGGTACTATTGACATTTTAACAGTATTTGTTCTTTGTATCCAGGAGCATGGAATATTTTTCCATTTTTTTGTGTTATCTTCAATTGCTTTAATAAACTTTCTGTAGAATTTGACTATGATATGCCTTGTTGATGGTCAGTTTTTGTTGAATCTAATGGGAGTCCTCTGTGCTTCCTGGATTTTGTTGTCTGTGTCTTTCCCCAGGTTAGGAAAGTTTTCCACTATGAATTGCTCACATATCCCTTCTGCCCCTTTTTCTCTCTTTTCATCTTCTGGGACTTCTATGATTCTGACAATGTTCCTTTTTATTTATTTTATTATTTTTTATTTTTTATTTTTTTAACGTTTATTTATTTATTTTTGAGACAGGGAGAGACAGCATGAAAGGGGGAGGGTCAGAGAGAGAGGGAGACACAGAATCTGAAACAGGCTCCAGGCTCTGAGCTGTCAGCACAGAGCCTGATGCGGGGCTCGAACTCACGGACCGTGAGATCATGACCTGAGCCGAAGTCGGAAGCTTAACTGACTGAGCCACCCAGGCGCCCCAAATAGTGTTCCTTTTTAATGAGTCACTGGTTTCTCTAATTCTTAAATCATTGCTCTTTTGCCTTAGTCTCCCTCTTGTTTTTTGCCTCATTATTCTGCATATGTTTGTCCTCTGTATTGCTGTTTTGCTGCTCTGCCTCATCCATCCTTGCCGTCTTAGCATTCTTTCAAGATTTCAGCTCAGTTAGAGCATTTTTTAAATTTCATCCTGACTAGCTTTTATTTCTTTGATCTCCGCAGAAAGGAATTCTAATCTATTTTTGACTCCAACTTGTATTCTTATATTGTGATTCTAAATTCTGGTTCAGACCTTGCTTGTATCTGTGTTAATTAAGTCCCTGGCTCTCGTTTTTTCCTGCTCCTTCTTTTGTGGTGAATTCCTTCATTTTGTCAATTTGAAGGAAGAAAAGGAATTAATGAGGTGAAAAGAAAATTAAAATAAAAAAATAAAATTAAAAAAATTAAAATTAAAATTAAAAAATTACAAACAACAGACACACACACACACAAATCAAATAAATGATTCTAGATCCTAGATGTGTTTTGTTCTGGGTGTTGTAAGGGGCTGATAGATGAGAGAAGAAAGTGGGGGGGAGGAAGGAAATCATTTGAAAATTTGAAAAAATGAATACACTGAAATAGAATAAAATGAAATGATGGAAGTAAAATATAATTTGAAAAATTTACAAAAAAGTAAAAAATATATTAGAAAAAATTAAAAATATTTTTAGTAAAAATAGGAAATAAAAATAAAATTTTCTCCTTCTGTATTCAAGAAAAAGAAAAGAAATGAAAAATAGGGGAAGAAAAAAGAAAATTGAATAGATGACCAGTGAATAGGCTGAAATAAGATTGAAATTACTTCGTTTTCCCCTAGAAGTCAAACTATGAAGCGCTTTACAGTCCATAAAGTGGTGGAGAGACTTGTGTTCCTAGAGAGTGAGGTTGGCCCCGTTGGGTGGGTTTAGTGTAAAGGCTCCATTCACTAGATGGCGCTGCTTAGCTTACTGGGGTGGATTGTTGTGGAACTTGTAGGTGTGTATGCGCATGGGTGAGAGCCATGAAAATGGCGTCACCCAGCTACCCAGTCTCTAGCATCGGGAACTCTGTTCTCCTGATCAGCAGTTGTATACCTGTCCTTTGTTTCTGGCTTCCATCCACTCCCTGCTTTTACATTATCCATGACCAAGCCCCAGGTAACACCTCCTTCCAGAATTTTATCTCAGGAGTGACTGTTTTTACTGACCCCTTATTTCTGAGGGACTGCGGCTTTGATTCATTTTGTCCCTCTGTGGGAGGGTCTCACTGAACAATAGCCAGGTGCTGGCCACACCCAGGAACATTGGCGGGACTGTGCTGCTGCTGGTGCCCAGAGACTGGGGCTGGGTGCCAGCTGGCCCCAGAAAAAGTTCACGTGATCATATAGCAGTAGCAGCATTTCAGGGATTATGGAAAATAACAACACACATCTGGCACCAGACTTCACCCCCAATGACCTTGTTCTAGCATCAGCAAATGTGGTTGTTCTCCCGGGTCCACTGGTGCCTTTGCCTTTGGGAGTCACACAGCCTCAGCCAGATGTCTTTCCAGCAGGGGAACTGCCTCTCCCTGTGTGGTCTGAAGACTCCCAGACTTGAGTTGGCTCCTGGGGATTCACCCTTCTCACCAGAGCACAGCCAGGTGTCGAGCTGCAGAGTTTCAGACTCTACACACCCCCTGTTTATAGTCTTAATGTAGTTTAAACCCTCTCCTTTCTCCTTTCTCCCTTTTTTGTTCAGTCACTGCGGCTGTTTCCACTTTTCCAATTTTTCTTCAGCTGCTTTTGGGGGGTATGTTTCCCATATTCCGCGCCCCCCCTCCCCCCGCCCCCGTCTCCATTCTCTCTCCACAAGCAAAAACAGCTCCCTGCCCTTCACGGCTTCTCCCCTGGTTCACCTCTCCATGCTGCATACCTGCTGAGTTCTGTGGTTCAGGTTGTGCAGATTGTTGTGCTTATACTCAAATCAGTTTTCTAGGTGTGCAGGATGGTTTAATGTTCTGGCTGTATTTCATGGATGTGAGACACAAAGGAACTTCCATGCTATTCCACTATCTTGGCTCCTCCTCCTGGTATACCTACTTTTTAAGATATTTCAAATTTTATAACAATTTTAGATTTATAAAAAATTATGAATGTATTACAGAAAGTTCCCATGATATTCCACAGCCAGTTATTACTAGCATCTTACATTAGCATGGCACATTTGGTACAATTAATGAATCAGTACTGTTAAATTATTACTAACTGAAAACTCCATACTTTAGATTTCCTTAGTTTGTATTTGATGTCCTTTTGATGACCCTGGATCCTATTCAGGAAACTGTATTACATTTTGTCATCATGTCTTTCTAGGCTCCTTTTGATTGTGACAGTTTCTTAGAATTTGCTTATTTTTTATGACATTGATAGTTTTGAGATTTGCTTTTATTTCCTGCAAATATCCATCAGTTGAAATTTATCTGCCTTTTTTCTTCATGATTAGACTGAACAACTTTTTCAGTTGATTCCTGTGTTCTCATGCAGGTGGGCTGCAGGTGGGCTTTTGTTTTTGTTTTGAACACCTGCTAACTTCTGTCTGGCATTACAAGATGTTCCAGGTTCACCTTGTGTATTTCCTGTCCCAGCTCTAGAATCAGCAATTTCTCCAGAGGTCTCTGATTTCTTTTATTGGAGAATGGTATTACTAACCAAAATCTGGTTTTTAAGTGTACTTCTGCTATTGAGGTGTCATTGCTTCTAGCTCTCTTAACTGACCTAGCAGGGGAATATGTATGTGTCTATTAACACACATATATGTGTATATAATAATTTATATATGTATCTATAAATATTCATATACAAAATCATGTGTATCTTTATGAACCCAAGCAGGATTTCCTAGTCATGCCTGTGAATCTAATCTATTACTGAATGGATCATTCTTGCCTCTTCCCTTGCTTATCTGTGAATTCCCACTCCTATAGTAAGGAACCTGGCTATCACCATTTGCCATGTATGTACTGTTCAATTCAGTATTCATGTGTAGTGCTGTTAGAATTGTTGTCCCATTCCTGTAGGATCCACTGGAGTATAGTTTCTTTTAACTTCAGTTTTACAGAGTCCATGCATTTCTGAAGTCGGGACCTTCCCTACTCCACCCCTGCAACCCCTTCAGTGATGTTGTTTCATACATTTCAAAATATAGTGAGGTTGTGTTATCAAATTTTTGCATCTATCCTGAGATCCCCAGGCCTTCTAAATGATTTTTAAAAATTTTTCATTCATTAAAGTTCACTTTTTGTGCTGCAATGTTCAATAAACATAAATGCATAAATTTGTAGTGTCCTGTATCCTACATTACAGTATCAAACAGAACATGTTCACTACCATAAAAACCACACTGTGCTGCTCGAATTTAAGCTTCCTGCCCTTCTTCCAGAATTCTTGGCAACCATGGATCTTTTTAGTCTCTTCAAAAGTTTTTCTTTTCTGGAATGCCTTATAAATGAAGTATTCTAGTATGTAGCTTTTTCATACTGGCTTCTTTTACTTAGCCTTATGCACTTAAGTTTCCTCCATTTCTTTTGTGGCTTGGTAGCTCATCTCTCTCTCTCCCTCTCTCTCTCTCTTTCTTTCTCTCCTCTCTCTCTCTCTCTTTTCCTGAATAAAGTTGAATTGTGTAGATGAATAGGACAGTTTGCTTATTCATTTACCTATTGAAGGACATCTTGATTGTTTCCATTTTTTTTTTTTTTTTTTGGCTATCATAGATAAAACAGCTATAAAGATTGCATGTTGGATTTTGTGTTGACATAGTTTTAAAATAATTTGGATAAATACCTAGGAGCATGATGGGTGGACTGTAGCATAAAACAGTGTTTAGCTTTGTAAAAAATTAGAAAATTATTTTCTAAAGTGGCTACACTATTTTGAATTCCTACCAGTAATACATGAGAGGTATAACTGCTCTGCATACTCACCAGCAATTGGTGTTGTAATTTTTTTAATTAGCCATTCTAATAGGTGCAGAGTATATCTAATTGTTGGTTTAATTTGCAATTCCTTAAGGACAACTGAGGTTCAAAATCTTTTCACATGTTTAGTTTGTATATGTCTGTCTTCTTTACTGAGGTTGTAGGCTTACTTATTACTGTGTTTTAAAGTTTCTTTTTATATTTCTATACCAGTTTTTTTTATCAGATATCCATTTGCAAACATTTTCTTATTTTTGGCTTGTCTTTTGATTTTAACAGTATATTTTACAAAGAATTTTAAAATTTTAACAAATTGCAATTTAGTGATTTTCTTCATGGATCATGCAGTTAGATTGTCAAACCCAAGATCATGTAGATTTTTTTCTGTGTTTTTTTCTAAGTTTTTAAGTTTTATACTTTTGAGTTTTATGTATAAGCCTAAACCCTATGGTAAGTTAATTTTGGTGACAGGTATAAGGTTTGTATCTAGTGTGTGTGGTTTTGTTGTTTTTGTAGGATTTTGTTTGTTTCTTGGACCTCCAATTGTTTTAGGACAACTTGTTGAAAAGATTACTTTTATTGAATTACCTTTCATTCTTTGTCAAATATCAGTTGATTTTTATTTGTGTGGGTCTATTTCTGATCTCTCTATTCCATTGATCTGTATATCTATTCTTTCATCAACATAATTCTGTTCAGATTACTGTAGTTTTATAGTAAGTCCTGAAAGTAGAGTGTGAGTACTTCAAATTTGTTCTTCTTTAGCATGTGCTGATTATTCTAGCTCTCTTGATTTTACCTATAAACTTTAGAATTTGTTGGTATATATCTACAGAATAGTTTTTCTGGGATTTTTATTGATACTATTTTGCCTCTATAGATCATGTTGGGAAAAATTGACATTTAACGTATATGAACATGGAATATTTCTCCAGTATGTAGATGGTTTTTGATTCCTTCAGTTTCTTAGTTTCTAAAATATAGAAGTGTACATATTTTATTGGATTTATATCCAGGTATTTTCACTTTTTTTGGTGATATTGTATTCTTTTTTTAAATCAAGAAATTAATCTCATTTACAATTGCACCTAAAACCATAAGATATGTAGGAATAAACCTAACCAAACATGTAAGAGATCTTCACTCTAAAAACTATAAAACACTGATGAAAGTACTTGCAGATTACACGAAGAAATGGAAAATCATTCCATGCTCATGGATTGGAAGAACAAATACTATTAAAATGTCTGTATTACCCAAAGCAATCTATACATTTAATGCAATCCTTATCCAAATACCAACAGCATTTTCCACAAAGCTAGAACAAATAGTCATAAAATTTGTATGGAACCACAAAAGATCCTGAATAGCCAAAGCAGCCTTGAAAAAGAAAATCAAAACTGAAGGTATCTCTGTTCCAGACTTTAAGTTATATGACAAACTGTGGTGATCAAGACATTATGGTACTGGCACAAAAATAAATTTCAACTTCCATTTGTTCATTACTTGTATATAGAAAGTCAGTTGAGACTTACGTATATTAACATTGTCTCCTGTAAACTTTCTCTCCTTGCTTTTTAGTTCTAGTAATTTTTTTTTAGTTAATTCCTTGGGAATTTATACACAGGCAATCATATTATCTGTGAACAAAGACAATTTTGTGTCTTCCTTCCCAATTTTGTATATATTTAATTTCTTCTTTATCTTCTTGTGTTATTGCACTAGTTAGGACTTCCAGTACAATGTTGACTAGAAATGATGAGGGAGTACAACCTTGTCTTCTTCCAGTTCTTAGGGGACAATGCCTATTTTCTCACCATTAAATATGTTAGCTGTAGGGCTTTTGTAGATGTTTTATATCAAGTGAGAAAATTCCCTTCTATTGCTAGTTTAAGAGTTTTTTTTAAATCAACAATGAGTATTGGATTTTTTCCAAATGTTTTTTCTGCATTGATTGATATGATTATCTGGTTTTTCTTTTCTTTATTTCTTTTTTTTTTTTTTGTCTTTAGCCTGTTGAGAAAGTGGTTATAATTGAACAGTTTTTGAATTTGGAATCAGCTTTGCCTTCTGGAATAAATCCTACTTCCTACTTGTTCATAATGTATATTCCTTTTATACATTGTTATAATTGATTTGCTAATATTTTGTTGAGTATTTTCACATCTATGTTCATAGGAAAATAGTAGTTTGTAGTTTTCCTTTTTTCAATATCTTTTGGCATATTATTTTCCTTTTTCACTAAAGTACTTCTTTCAACAGTTTTCAAAAAAAGTTTCTTTAATTTGAGAGAGAGAGAGAGCGTGCATGAGTATGCCCAAGTTGGGAAGGGGCAGAGGGAGAAAGAAAGAATCCCAAGCAGGCTCCGTGCAGTCATTGCATAGCCCAGTGCCAGGCTTGATCTCACAGTTTGTGAGATCATGACCTGAGTCAAAAGCAAGAGTCAGACACTTAGGGACACCTGGACATCTGTTAAGTGTCTGACTTCAGCTCAGGTCATGATCTCATGGTTTGTGGAGTTGAGCCCTGGATTGGACTGTGTGCTGACATTTTGGAGTCTGAAGCCTGCTTCAGATCCTGTGTGTCCCTCTCTCTCTGTCCCTCCCTTGCTTGTGCTCTTTCTCTCAAAAGTAAATAAGTAAACATTAAAAATAAAAAGAGTTGGATCCTTAACTGACTGGGCCACCCAGGTGTACCACTCCTTTTCAGTGTTTTTGATATATATGAATCCTCTTGATTCATTTTTATAATTCTCATTTCTCTAATTAGACTTGCATGTTTTATACTTTTTCCATTTGACATTTTGATATATTCATCATAGTTATTTAAAATCCCATGCTTGATCATTTCAACATATGTGCCATACTTGAGTCTAGTTCTGGTGTCTACTTTGTCTCTTCTGACTTTTTTCTTAGCTTTAGGCATGCTTTATAATTTTAATTGCAACCAAATGTGATATGTAATATTAATTGAGGTAAGTAGATCCTTAGTGTGAGATTTCATGCTAATCTGGCTAGGAGTTGGGCTGTATTTAATGTTTGCTATGGCTGCAGGTCTCAGATGCTGCAAATTCTTCTAGTTCTTGTATTCGTGAGAATTTTCATTTATTTTTTTTATTTTTAAGGTTTTTATTTCTGTGATGAAATTCCTTATGTGTTCATGTATTTTGGCCTTCACTTTCTGTAAATCACTTACCATGTTTATATTACTGATTTTAAATTCCTTTTCTGCTTATTCCAAGATACAGGTCATCTGTGGTTCTGCTTCTACTGACAGTGTTTTATATTGATTTTAGGTCACATTGTCCTACTTTTTTTCATGTCTAATAATTTTTAACTGTATGCCAGAAACTGTTTAAAGATAAGTGATAGAGATGAAAGTAATTACTACTTAACTCTAGAAAAGGGAATCCTCCTTTTCTTTGAGGCTGCTAAGTTAAAGGACTAATTTCTTTGATATGATCTAATACTGAGCTGAATCTGGGCTGGGTTCCAGTTTTAATAAATGCCAATTTATTATTGATTGTAAATGTTTTGAAAACATCTTCAGGACTCTCACTTCTGCAGAGCTTGAGATATAAACCTCAGTAAGATTCTGGTTATCTCTTTTTACAATTCACCTGTCAGCTCTGTGGGCTACTGAATAACTCTCTTCTGCTCTTTAATTTTGTTCATGGCCTTCTAAGCCTTGAGATATTGCTCTTCTGTCCCTACCTTCTTACCTCACCTAAGTCTATGATATGCTACCATATAGTTGGTAATGGCCCCTTGGGAAACAATTTCTGAGTCTGGGACTCCACAGAATGCATAAAAACCATGCTGACTCATGTGTTACTATTAAAAGTTGTGCTTGTTTCTCCTTACACCAGTACAGCTTCCTATATATGGTGGATTTGCTGCTCAGACTGGAAAATTTTCCTTGAAAAGGATTATACCTTTCTGGAATTTAGTTCATTTATACTTTTTAACATCAGTATCTCTCTCATGGGATTTAAAGAAACCACGTTGATTTATTTTCAGTTTATTCAAGATGATGATGATAATGATGATGATGATGATGATGATAGAAAAAGTCTCTTGATATTCTATATCCTAACCAAAGCTAGAAAACTCTTTGTTCTGTTTTTAATTTTTCTCATTTAATTGTAGACCTAAAAATTCAATAAAGATAGGCATTAGTGTTTAGCCTGGTGTTTGGGAAGGACTTCTCTAAAACATTAGACAAGGGGCACCTGGGTGGTGTCGGTTGAGCATCCAACTTCAGCTCAGGTCATGATCTCACAGTTGGTGGGTTTGAACTTTGCATCAGGCTCTGTGCTGACATTTCAGAGCCTGGAGCCTACTTCAGATTCTGTCTCTATTTCTCTATGCCCCTCCCTTGCTCGCTCTCTCTCTTTTATACAAATAAACATTAAAAAGTTAAAAAAAAGCATTAAACAAATTTATGGTACTATAACTATTGTTATATTTTACAGTTTTAAATTCAGTGACAATAAATAATTTACTCACTATTTTGAAGAATGTAAGCAAATGAACTAAGCTGGCAGCAACAACAATTCTACTTACAATGTTGAATAACTTATCCCAGAGACACTGTTGATTGTAAATAATGTAAATGAATTGCACAGAAGATTGGGCACATTCAGGAAAAAAGGTATACTTAATAATAATCAGCTAACTTCCAAATATCAAAGTCCAGCTGTAGGGTCATTGCCACCTAATAGTAAAAGAAGCAACCTTAGTATCTATATGAAATCTTTTATAAACATTTATAATACAAGATAAAAAAGAGATATAAGAAATGCCCCATGACAGTACTATGAAAGTTTGAGGAAGGGATTTTTTTAAAGATACAGTATGAGGATTTTATGTTGGCATTCTGTGCTTTTTATTTTTTCCCAGTTTGGTTTCCTGCTAAACTAGTATACTGGAAAAACTAGAGCCAAATAGAGAACACAGTTTCACTTTATTAATGACTGAACAAACACAATCCCAAGTTAGGATTCTCTGGTGAACTCTACTAAAGTCTTAAGCCTGGAAACATCTAAGGTCCTCCCTTGTTTTGTCATCCATGATTTATGAGGTAGAATGCAAGAACAGAACTGAGTTGACTTAGTGACACATTCTGGTGTTGAGAATAGAAAGAATGAATAAAACAGAAAGAATATTCAAGGTCCTATTATAGGCTTACTGCCAAGAGATGCTTATTCTGTGGAGACAAGAAACAAAGAAAGTGTAACATGCTTTCTCTTTCTCTCTCTCAAGTCTTTAAGGTGCACAGTAACCCTGTAGTGACCCAGCAAGTGATTAGATTCTACTCAATAATATGATCAATATCCCTGGAGACATCCCTGGCTATATCTTTGAGGTACTTTATTGCTTTTTAATGATAATAAAATAATTATTGAGAAAGTGTATTCTTTAAGATTAAATTGTTTTATTTGAAAATTTATTTGGCTCTGGCCTTTCCCACTACATCCTTTAGGTTGATATTTAATTATCTAGTTTTTCATTTACTCGGAGCTTTTCTAGAGGAATAATTTTGGTAAAAACAAAAGAAGTATCCACTAATTATTCAATATAGAGTTATTATTAACTTATAGATAAATGAAGCAAGGAGTAATATAATTTGGTTTGGGACACAATCTTACCTATTTTTTTCCTAAGTGTAGAATTTCAAGTTTTATATTGTTCTTAGATAGGTTCGTAGTAGGGTTATGTTCTGACAGGTTCACTCTCTACATGTAAGGAAACTAAGACTTGGGTATAGAGTTGAAATGACTTTTTCAAGGTTACATGGCTACTAGCAGAAAGCCATCAGAATCCTTATGTGAGCCTCAGCATACTGCTATTTGCACCATGCAATATGGAATTGATCCTCCATACATGCATGCTATGAGAAATTCTGAGGACTATTTTTAAAGTTTATTTTTATTTATTTTAAGAGAGAGATAGAGAACAAGCAGGGGAGGGGTGGACAGAGAGAGGGACAGAATCCCAAGCAGGCTCAGTGGTGCCAGTGCAAAGCTCAATGCAGGGCTCGAACTCATGAACCGTGAGATCATGATTTGAGTCAAAATCAAGACTCGGACACTTAACCAACTGAGCCACCCAGGCATCCCCTGAAAACAGTTTTTAAATGAATCATATATATTATTGGACAACAGAATTACCAAATAGAAGACTTACAGCCTATACTCATTTGAAGATGGAGCATATAATCAGGATGATAAATATATTCTTCAGGTAGGATGTTCTCCTTTAAACAGACTAAGTGAAGAGCTTTTCACAGTCCCACTTCTCTGTCCATTCTATGGTTTTTAAAACTGCATTATGTGTTATGTATGTGATTAATGCCTAAGCTGAAAAGAAGTGAACAAATGCTCTGTTAAACTGAACAGAAACATAACAAAATGCTCCGAAAGAAACACTGTCAATTTTTACATATAAAACATAAAAACATATAAAACATGTTATGGTAAACACACATCTGGGCTGAAATGCGGCTATGTCTACCAAGCAACTTTGAAAAAACCCTGCTACAATAATTAATATATTAACAAATGTGAGACCATATTGATATCAAGGAAAATGATCTGATTAATTGACTATTTTAAACTATGATTTATTCCATCCACCTGTGAATGCCCTATTTGCTGTTAATTTTAATGTTTCTGGTTGGTAGGCAATACATTATACACAGTGAAAACAGGACTTATATTAACTTTTTTTAATCCACATGGATTCTCCACTGTATGGTAAACTCTGTTAGTAGTAGCAACAATAATTGCTTAAAGTCAAAAAACTTTTATGTAAGGGAGAGAGTGTTTTGAATACAAGCTTGCATGACTGGCTCCAAAATCAATGTTCTGTAATATGCTACTATATTTTAACCTCATAATAACCCTGAGTAGTAAGTGAGTCTCCCTATCATGAAAGACGGAGAAGGGGAAAAGGAGGGAGAGAAGGAAGTGGGGGGGGTGGGAAGAGGAGGAGAAAGAGAGCGAGTGACAGAGATTTTCAACAAATTGGTTCATGCGGTTGTAGAAGATTGTCTGAAATCTACTGGTTAAGCCAACAGGTTGAAGATTCAAGTGAGAGTTGATATTACAGTCTTGAGTCTGAAGGCTGGAAATTCAGGCAGGATTTATACGCTGCAGTAGGAGCATAATTTCTACTTAGAAAACTTGAATATTTGCTCTTAAAGACTTCAACTGATCAGATGCGGCCTACCCACATTGTGGATGGTAATCTACTGTACTTAAAGTTTACTGATTGTGTTAACCACTGAAAAAAGAACCTTCATAGCAACATCTAGACTAGTGTTTGACCTAACAGCTGGTTACTATATCCTAGTCAGATTGACACATAAAATTAATCATTGCAGTATGAGAATCTCAAATCTCTGAGTAGGAAGCTGTGATAGCCTCTAACTTGCTCTCTGTTGATTCTTGCCTCTTATTATGCATGGCCTTGTGTAATGTTCTTCCTCTGAGTGTGGGCTGGACCTGGCAGCTCACTTCTAATAAAAAGAATATTGTAAAAATGATGGTTTTCCCCTTGAGACATTAGGTGCCAAAAAGACACTGGTTTCCATCTTGAGTGCCTTCTTCTTCTTTACTTGCATGTTAAGTCTAAGGGAAGCCAGCTTCTGTTTTGTGAGCTGCCTAACGGAGAGGTTTTTGTGGCATGAACTTGATGTTGCCAGTCAACAACCATTGAAGACTTTCTCCCTACCAATGTGCGTGAGTTGGGAGCTGGTCACCCTTTCTTCAGGTCTTGTGCTGGTTGCAGCCATGGTAAACAACTTGATTAGAGCCTTATGAGAGACCCTGAACCAGAGGCACTCATTTAAGCCAAACCTGGATCCCTGAACCACAGAAGCAATTTCATAATGAACGTCTATTGTTTCAAGCTGCAAATTTTGGAGTGGTTTGTCACATAGCTACAGATAACTAATACGAGAGCCAGCCTTGTTTTGCCTGTAAATTAGAGATATGTCAGAGAGGAATTCCTCTTTCCTTTCACTGGATTTTTAGTGACGATTCATTGCTAGATGTAGAAATGCCATTGAGAGATAGAGAGTAAAGAACATTTTTCCTTGTTGGGTTTTAACCAGGAATTGCTAAGACTGGAATACCTGATAGGTATTCAGTACTTTTTAGAGAATAGAAACAAGAACAATCAGAATTAGTATGAAACTACCTGAGACTTCTAGTAAATAAACTTTCTAAATACCTGCTCATGCTTATTTCTGTTCATTTTTCCTGTTCCAGTTAAAGTAATCTGAGCAATCCAAAATATAATCAGAAATCAAAATCATCTCCTTATTAAAATTCAGTTTTTCTCTATATGCTTAGAAAATGCTTTCATGCATGCCATAAATTAATTGGAAGATATTCAGTTAGATTAGTTTTCACAACCAAATGATTTTCTCAGGGGGAGAACATGCCATGTGAGACTCTACCCTTGTCTCAGGTATACTTTGAGCCCACTTATATGAGCAAAATTTATGAGAAAAAATACATATACATCATTCTGGGGCTTGATTTTGGCAATCAGATGGTGTGATTAGAATGCACAAACGGTAGCAGCAGATTTTAGCAATGGCCCACAGATGAAGCTACCAGATTTAAAAAATCAGATTGGATTTGAGAGATGCTATTTTAATTTCATTTGTGTGGTAGTATGCACAGTTTTTAAATGATCTGACTTCTAGATTATCCCTGGGTACTTTACAACAGGACACATCAGCCTTTAAACTTTCCTATGATAAAATCTGCAACAATAAATGGCCTTAGGATTTTTGAGGGAAATTTAAATATCATTTTGTTTCGTTGGGGGAATTGGCCCAATGATGGTAATGATTCCACGAAGCTCATGACTTTTGAAATTATCAGGGATGTGAGCTCACTAAAATTTGATGTCATGATACATCAGTATATCAACTGTGAGATGTATCAGAAATACATTTGTCCTTTTTCATGGTTAAATATTAATAACTGCATATGACTTCTCTTAAAATAAATTATTTGAAAAGGTTTTGCATGTATTCCTGTATTAGTGGTACATTTTGCTATATTTTTTTGATAATTAGATCTGGGAATTGCATGGAACCCTTAGCCAAAGTTATCTGTTTATATAACTGTACTATTAATATATTAACTCATTTATTTGACAAATATTTATTGAGTATATATACTATATTGGACATTGAACTAGGTGTTCTAGTGAACAAGACAAGCAAGAGTTTTGATATTCATGGAACTTACTTTCTTGGAGAAACTAACACTGAACAAAATGAATGAATAAAATAACTTCAGTTATTGATAGGGTACTAGGTTCTAGTTACTGCTGTAATTACCACAAACTCTTTGCTCACAACTCTACTTACTGGACTTGGTGGCTTTGTCCTCTGGGTTTTTGGTTTTCCCTTCTAAATAATCCCTTTTTATGAAGGATAACAAGTGTTTGCCATTGAATGAATAGTTTTATCAGCCTGTTTCATGCCTGTAGAACTTTGGGAGTCTAACAATCTCCTTTTATGTCATCTTTCTTTGTCTCTTTCAGTCCATGCTGGTAGTATTTCTGCTGGTGTAACATTCGCAAAACTTGTAACGTCTCTCATGTATGTCTCAGGAATTCACTCCATTGGACAGGAGTCTCCTCCATAAGCGTTTTCTGGATAGGTCTATATGTTTTCGTGCCTTATTATTAGATGGCTGAGGAGATCCATAACTCACATGCCTAATCTCTTCAAAAAGCCTTCTGTGTGTTTTTTAATACTCTCACCTTCCATTTTTCCAAGGCACTAGCACAATGTTGTCCAGCCACACCCTTGGTTTCCTCCCACAGCATGTTTTCCTGACAATGAATCTACTAATTTGGGTATCTTTTGCAATCTAGATAGGCTAAGAATTTCCCAAATCATCAGGTGCTGGTTCCTTTTTGCTCAACACTTCTTTCAATTTATATCTTTCACTTCACAACTTACTGTAGGCAGCAAGAAGAAGGAAGACTGTAACTCGAGGCTTTACCTTCAACATCTTGCTTAGAACTCTAGTCATTTAAATAGCCTAAATGACCATCAACTGATGAATGGATAAAGAAATTGTGGTTTATATACACAATGGAGTACTATGTGGCAATAAGAAAGAATGAAATATGGTCCTTTGTAGCAACGTGGATGGAATTGGAGAGTGTGATACTAAGGGAAATAAGCCATACAGAGAAAGACAGATACCATATGTTTTCACTCTTATGTGGATCCTGAGAAACTTAACAGAAACCCATGGGGGAGGGGAAGGAAAAAAAAAAGAGGTTAGAGTGGGAGAGAGCCAAAGCATAAGAGACTCTTAAAAACTGAGAACAAACTGAGGGTTGATGGGGGGGGGGGGGGAGAGGGAGGGGAGGGTAGGTGATGGGCATTGAAGAGGGCATCTTTTAGGATGAGCACTGGGTGTTGTATGGAAACCAATTTGACAATAAATTTCATATATAAAAAATAAATAATAAAAAATATAAATAAATAATAAATAAATAAATAAATAAACAAAAAATAAATAGCCAACTTCATTGCTTGCAAGTTTTGCTTTCCATGTAACTGTAAAACACAATTCTGTTAAGTTTTCTGCCACTTTATAACAAGGATTCCATTTTTCTAGTTTCCTATAATATGTTCCTAATTTTCTTCTGAGTCCTTATCAGTAGTTCTTTTGATACTTATATTTCTACCAACAATCTACAACTACTTAGATATTTCTAAGACTATAAATTTTTTTACTGTCCTCCTTCCTTCTAAGCTCTCACTGGTGGTTTTTTTTTTTTTTACCTTTTTATTTAAATTCCAGTTAGTTTACATACAGTGTTATATTAGTTTCAGGTGTAGAATTTAGTGACTCATCACTTACATACAGCACCCTATGTTATTGCAACTCATTGCAACAAGTGCCGTCCTTACTACCCATCCACAATTTAACTCATCCTCTCACTCACCTCCCCTCCAGAAACCCTCAGTTTGTTCTCTGTAGTTAAGAGTCTCTTTTATGGTTTGCCTGTCTCTTTTTTCTTTTTTTTCCCTATATTCATTTGTTTTGTTTCTTTTTTAAAAAATTTTATTAATGTTTATTTTTTTTTTTGAGAGAGAGAGAGAGAGAGTGAGCAGGGGAAAAGCAGAGAGAAAGGGAGACACAAAATCCAAAGTAGGCTCCAGGCTCCAAACTGTCAACACAGAGCCTGACATGGGGCTCTAACCCACGAACTGTGAAAGCACGACCTGAGCTGAAGTCAGGTGCTTAACCAACTGAACCACCCAGGTGCCCCCTTTTGTTTTGTTTCTTAAATTCCACATATGAGTGAAGTAATTTGATATTTGTCTTTTCTCTTACTGACTTATTTCACTTAGCTTAATACTCTCTAGTTCCGTCCATGTTATTGCAAATGGCAAGATTTCATTTTTGTTTGCTGAGTAATAATCTATTGCATATATATACCACTTCTTTATCCATTCATCAGTCAATGGACATTTGGGCTCTTCCCATAATTTGGCTATTGTTTATAATGCTGCTATAAACATCAGGGTGCATATGTCCCTTCGAATCAGTATTTTGTATCCTTTGGATAACTACCTAGTAGTGCAACCGCTGGGTTGTAGGGGAGTTCTATTTTTAACTTTTTGAGGAATCTCCATACTGTGTTCCAGAGTGGCTGCACCAGTTTGCATTCCCACCAACAGTGTCGGAGTGTTGCCCTTTCTCTGCATCCTCTCACTGGTGGTCTTTAAAATCCATATTTCTATTAACAGTGTTCAAGGCAAGTGTTATTTTATCATCTTCCTCAAAATTCTTCCCACTTCTGCCCATCGATAAATTACAAAACCACTTTCAAATTGTTAGGTATTTGCTACAGCAGCACCCTATTTTCAGTTACCCAAATTTATATAATTTCCTATTACTTCTTCTGCAAAAATTTAGTGGGTTAAAACATGCAAATTTATTATCTTACAGTTCTGGAGGCCAGAAATTTTAAAATCAGTCAGCAGGGCTACCTTGCTTCCAAAGCTCTAGGGGAAGTTCTCTTCCCTTGCCTTTTCTAGCTCCTAGAGATCACTTGTATTTTTTTGCTCATGGCCCTCTCCTTCATCTTGAAAGTTAGCAGCATAGTATCTTTCAATCCCCCCTCTCTCTCTTACCCCTCTTCCCTTTCTATAAGGACCTATGTGATTACATTAGGCCCATCTGGATTATCCAGAGTAATCTTCCTGTTTTAGGATCCTTAATAGTATCTTCAACGTCTCTTTTACCTTAAAAGGTAGCATGTTCACAGGTGATGAGATTAAGGTGTGGATATTTTTGTGTTACCACATTTCAGCCTATCATAGATATATTATGTGAAGATGATGAAACTGAGTACAATAATAGGCAATTACTTTAGATTAGGTCATCAGAGAAAACTTCTCTGAGGAGACTGTGTTTAAAGTGAGACCTGAATTGTTTGAGGAAACCAACTATGCTGAAAACTGAGGGTGGAACATTCTGGCAAACAGAACAGCAAGCGCAATACCCTAAGGTGGTAGCTTGTCATATTTGAGGAATAGAAAAAAGCCAGTGACCCTGCAGTAGAGAGGGAGAGTTGTTTGAAATTAGGTTATATAGACCTACTTAGGAATAGAGTTCCTAAGAACTCCTAAGAAAGAATGGAGTTCAGGTTTTATTCTAATTTCAACAAGAAAACCTCACCAGATAGTTTTAAGCAAGGAAATGCCACAATGTGATACATATTTCATAAGATTATCCTTTTAATTGTGTGGAGAATGAGTTATAAAGGGACAAGAGAGCAGGGGATAGAACAAGAGGCTGTAGTGGTAAGGGCACTTAGGTAAGAAATCATAGTGGCTTTAAATGTAGGGGAGCAGTAGAGGTGTACAGGTTTGTGGTTCATTTTGGAGGCAGCATTAACAGGACTTGTTGATGGTGTATAGGGAGTGAGAAAAATATGAGGATTAAGGATGACTTCTGTGTTTGAATCTTGAACAACTGAATGTTTTTAAATGAAAAAGAATAATAAAGGCAGAAGCAGTTTGGAGTGTTGTAAATCAAGAGGTAAGTGTATTATTATTATTATTAGATGTTCAAGTGGAGATGCCACTCTCTCAGGATGAATATTTGACACCGAAGGTAACCTCAACAAAGAGTTCAGGGGTAAAGAGATTCATCTAATATTGAAATCAGATCTGGACATCCTTGCTGAGAACCTTCCAAGGGCTTCTACTTCCCTTAGAGTCTTTGCTATGGTTCATAAGGCTCTAACAGTCTAGTCCTGTATCAGCTGATTTCACTTTGTGCCATTCCCTCCTATCTACTTGCTCTAGCTGTAGTGGCTTTTCCTCTCCATTTAGGTTTCTGCTCAAATGTTACTTCATCAGAGCCCCCTTCTCTGACCAATGCTAAAGTAGCACTTTCTCCAGTTGTTCTCTATCCTTTAATTTTAATTTCCTTTTCTTTATTGTATTTATCCCCACTATGTATTTATGTGTATGTATGCATGCATTTATTGACCTGTCTGGATTCCAGAATGTAAAATCCATTAGAGTAAGATTTGTTTATTTTGTCCGCTACCATAGACTTAATACCTGGAATAGTACTTGGCACAAGTACTTAGTTATTTGTTTGGATTAATGAATGTTAATGAGATTGGATTTGGAGGGATGATTGGCCACAAAGGATACGGATGAGGAAGAGTTTGGGTTGAGGTGATTTACTGATGTTTCCACTGAAATGAATACTATAAAAGGAAGACATTTTTGGGAAAGATGATAATTTCCCTCTTGGACATGGGCTTAAGATACCTTCAGATACTCAGATGTAGAGAAATTAACAATTCTGAGGCTCAGGATAGGAGTTCATGGAGGAAACATAGATTAGAATGTGTGATTTGGGTAATATTTACTCCCCTGGAAATGGTTAACACCAAATAGGTGATAAAAAGATGCTAGTTAAATTAATGGTCAAGAAATATCAGCTTTCAAACAGTGAGGTTCTTCAAAAAACTGAAAATAAAACCATCATATGATCCAGCAATCCCACTTCTGGGTATATATATATCCACAGAAAATGGAGTCAGGATCTTGAACAGATATCTGCACCCCCATGTTAATTGACATTATTCGCAATAGCTGAGACATGGAAACAAACTAAGTATTATTGATGGATGAATGGATAAGGAAAATATGATTGATTAAATATATATTATATATATTCAGCTATTAAAAAAGAGAGTAGCTCTTCACTGTTGTAACCATACACACAAAAATGGTTATACATGAAGTGATGGAGGTGTTAACTGATCTAGTGTGGTAATCATTTCACAGTATATCCATCCGTCAAATCATCATGTCTTACTCGTTAAACTTACACAATGTTTTATGTCTATTATATCTCAATAAAGCTGGAAATAAAATAGCCTCATAAAGTTTTAAGATTTTTTTTTAAAAAAAGAAATACCAACTTTTTTTTTCATGTCTTCTATCTTAATAAAAATCATGGGAAACATGCCTGGGTGGCTCAGTGGGTTGAGCGTCTGACTTCGGCTCAGGTCATGTTCTCATTCGAGCCCCGTGTCAGGCTCTGTGTTGATAGCTTAGAGCTTGGAGCCTGCTTTGTAATCTGTGTCTCCCTCTCTCTCTGCCCCTCCCCCTCTCATGCTCGGTCTCTCTCTCTATCCCTCAGAAATAAAATAAACATTAAAAAAAAATTTAAATTGAGGGAGACACAGATTTAAATCGAGCTAGAATAATAGCTCATAATTATTTTCTATCACAAGTATGTGCCAAGTCCTATACTTTCATATATTTCATTTAATCACCTTAATTTTGGCATAAACTGTTTACCACTATACCTGTTTTACAGACAAAGAAAATGAGACTTAGGAAGACATTTTCTAAATTCTACTTTTCAATTAAGAAGTAAGGTTTTTGTGTGAATTGGAAATACCTATTTCAGCATGGTATGTTGGTAGACCTTCTCCTTGCTGTCCCAGTTCTTTATACTGACGTTTTATTAAAAGTTTAGTCAAGCTTGGTATATATTGAGTATTTTCTTTGTGCTAGGAAATGTAGTAGCAATGGTATGGATATGAAAAAGAACAAGTCCCTAGTCTCAATGAGTTCACAATCTAGTGCAAGAAATGTGATGACTTCTGTTAGCACTATGAATCACAGTAGATTATGTTGCATCCTATAATAGGAATGTACACAGGATGTTAGTGAAGTGCAAAGATAGGATATTTAATACATTCTGTAGGGGTAGGGAAAGTTTGGGAAGGTTTCTTAGAAGATGTTATACATTATCTGAGTCTTCAGTGATGAGTCAATTTTGTTCGGTAAAGAAAAAGGAAGGAAGGGCACTCTGTATGGGGCAACAGCATAAATGAAATAATAGAGGTCTAAAATTAGGTAAAATTATGGGTGAGAATCTCCAAGAAATTCAGTTCCTTTATTTTGAATTTTACATAAATTCAACATTTTTTTTTTTTTTTTTTTTTTTGCTTCTGTTAGTGTCCCAAGCAAAGGCACTAAAATAGTTGGTCCACACTATCATCCAAAGTAGAACATGAATTGTGGACAAGAGGAATGCAAGGCTGGATGTAGTTGTGGAAATAGTGCTGAGTGTAAACAGCACTATTTGTGTGCTGTAACAGTGCAAACAGATTTGAAGCTTGGAGAGGGAGAACAAGGTAAAGACACTGGAACAAGTCTGATGAATGGTTCATAAGTGAGGCTGTGATACAGTGCCTGGCATGAGGGCCTGGAACAGGGTTAAGGGGTTGCTTAAAATCCCAAGGACTAGGCATAAAGGAAGCTAGTTTGGTACCTAATCTCAGATCAAATTATCTTCCCAGGCAGATTAGAATTGTGCATAGAACTTCATTTTATGACAAATAAAATTAGACTAAGGAAGAATATTTTTTGTTCCTGTTCTTGAACTCTTCAAAAGAAAACAAGGAAGTGGTTTAGAAATCAAAAGTAGGACAGCAGGCCTGACATCAATTAATGTATCATGTGTTAAGGAATTCTCCTGGTATATATACACCACGATGTTTCAAAGAATAATCTTGGATAATAAGATACAGGTAATGACAGGAACATACATCTTCCCAGGTGCAAAAGATATTAAACAGGGATCAGGAGAGAATAAGTAATGTGCTTCAGGTTTCTCTCTACTAGGAATTATCAGGAGGATATGTTGCTAAATTTCATATAGTTGAGCAACGTGAGTTTTGAAGGGAGAATGAATAAAGTATTAATTCATTTATAACTACATGCTGGCCATATAGACATTTGTATACATTGGTTAAAGTCTCATGATAATTCCATGGAAATAGTTGCCTTATCCAGGAAAGCTGCATCCCTGGTCTAGAGCAGAAAGCTGGCAGACAAGTGTGAGTCTGCTTAGCTCTGAATAGCTCTGATTTTTCATACCATACTTCATTGTCCATTGGAATTATGAATCTTAACTAAAAGAAATTCAGAAGGATGTCAGGAAAATGCATGTTGAAAGGCAAGTAGATACAGGAATTGAGAAGCAGCCTGGGGAGTTCCTGTAACTGTGTTCTGGTCCTGGTTCTATCAATGACCCAGTGGCCAGTGGCCATTATCTCCCCTCACTGGACCTCAGTTTAAATGAGGGCTTTTGAAAAGAAAAATTGCCAAACTTCTTTTGGTTGAGAGTCCAGGCTTTTGTGGAAAGCTGGTAAAAAGTTAAATTTTGTTGAGAGAGAAGTTTTGTCTTTTTTAACTCCACGTCCCTTCCTTCATTTGGGTATCAGATTCCTGTACTGGGACTGGGTGCTCAGAACTCCTCATTGCCTGCACTTTCCAGCTATACCACTTGCCATAGGACCTCGTTTCTTCATCCTTTATTGTGAATTATACTTCATACAGTTTTTGTGATTAAATAAGTTGATGTGTGTAAAGTGCTTATACCAAAATCTGGCCCATAGAAGTAGCTCAGCAAATGTTATATTGTGGTTTTTGCTATGATTATTACTCTGACCACAACCGCAATCATTCACAACAGTTTTTCTGGTCAAAACTCAATCTTGTATACTTCAGTTAACTAGGCTTTGCTATTTTCTTCCCAATTAATGATAAAATATTAATTGATGATAAGAATAACTATCATCTTCCCCCTTTGGGGAGACTTATTCAAATTTTGATGGGATCTTCCAGTGCCTGGGCACAGGGATCAGTGGCAGGTGTCAGGCATGAGCAAAGACACAAAGAAGGATTTTAACAATACAGTGAGCTGTGATTTTAACAATACAGTGAAGGTCCTTTGGGTTTTTACCTTTTAGCACAAGTACTTCCTGAATTGGGAAACAAGAAGTGGTGCAGGTACAGTTTCCCATTTAGAAGCCCTAGTGATATTTAGCAAGTCCCTATCCAATAGAGGTAGGAACAATTTTGGATGGAATGTAGAGCAATTCCAGTTGTTTTATGTACCCAGTCCTTGATTTATTTGAATAGGTCAACTGGTGGTTTGTTTATTTTTAAACTCTGTGTGGAAGGCACATTGTGGTGGGTTCATTCCTTGATCTAAAAATCTCAGGCATTACCTTCTTTGAATCCCTGAAGTGAAACCATGAGGAGGCTTGGATGTCTGAGATAAGGAGGAAGCAGCCACCAGGGAAGCACACATGATGTTGGCCCATGTAACCTGGAGAGAAATGACTCTGGGGTTCTCCTAGAAAAAAGACGATGGACCAGTCTTTTGGTCTTGAACTTGATGGACTTGGTTTTGAACTTGATGGACCAGTTCGTGATGGTATGACATGCATAAATTTTGTGAAAATATATCACGATATATTTAAAAATAAGATAATTAAAAAAAGAAAAGCAAAGCAAAAGGCCATCTATAGTAGCAGCTTCTCTTAAAAATCATCCATGGGGGTGCCTGGGTGGCTCAGTTTCTTGAGCGTCCAACTTCAGCTCAGGTCATAATCTCACAGTTCGTGGGTTCGAGCCCCTCATCAGGCTCCGCACTGACAGCTCAGAGCCTGGAGCCTGCCTCGGATTCTGTGTCTCCCTCTCTCTCTGCCACTCTGCCTCTCATGCTCTGTCTCTCTTTCTCTCTCAAAAATAAATAAACAGTAAAAAAAAATTAAAATCATCCATGGACCAGGTTGAGCTAGGAAAGTGGGAGTCCAGAATTTGTGAATTCAATTATGTTAAGGACCTGAAGCAGGTGTCAGTATGTTGATGGATGTAGATCTGTGCTCAGATATAGAGGGAAGGGTGTGGAGTTTTGTTTGATGCATCCTGTGCATTTTGGAAGTTTTATAGAATTTCTTTGATCTTACTAGGCACCTCCAGGGTCTGTATAAAAGAAATACCCCATTAGAAAGCATATTTCCTTTGGGTGAAAGCAAAGAAGGTGAGAAAATGGAGGCAATGAATGCTGTAGACAAGAGTTTGAATGAATTCTGTAATGAATAGTTTGTGAAAGTCCCAGAGTGTTTCAGGGCCAAGGGAGTATCATTTTTTTTGTTGTTTTTGGAATTAATTGAAACACCTTTGTAAGCAGATAGAACCTGGTAGGATTTTTTTTTTTTTTTAAATTTTTTTTTTTCAACGTTTTTTATTTATTTTTGGGACAGAGAGAGACAGAGCATGAACGGGGGAGGGGCACAGAGAGAGGGAGACACAGAATCGGAAATAGGCTCCAGGCTCCGAGCCATCAGCCCAGAGCCCGACGCGGGGCTCGAACTCACGGACCGCGAGATCGTGACCTGGCTGAAGTCGGACGCTTAACCGACTGCGCCACCCAGGCGCCCTGGTAGGATTTTTTTAATGTTTATTTATTTTTGAGAGAGAGAGAGAGAGAGAGAGAGAGAGAGAGAGACAGACAGACAAAGTGCAAGCAAGGGAGAGACAGAGAGAGGGAGACACAGAATCCAAAGCAGGCTGCAGGCTCTGAGCTGTCAGCACCGAGCCCAATGTGGAGCTCAGACTCACAAACCATGAGATCATAACCTGAGATGAAGTTGGAGGCTTAACTGATTGAGCCACCCAGGTGCCCCATGAACCTGTTAGGATTTTAAAGAAGAGAATTCCTTTGAAGAACAAACTGAAGATGCAGAGATAGAGGTCAATAAAGCAGTGTTCCAGAAGAAGGCAGCAGTTGATGGGTTTTGTTTTAGAAGGAGAAATAATACCTTGTTGACTGGAGAAAAGGAAATGAGGGTAGTGGTGGATGTAAACATTGAAACATGTAAAAATGTTGCATGATTAAAATAAAAGTAAATTGGAATAAAAGTAAAGCAATTCTGAAAGCTGAAAAAAAAAATGAACCTAACTATCAGGGTGGTTGCATAATCATATACTAACAGATAATTTCAAGTAATTTAAAAACATATATTTTGATATATGATGAAGATGAAAACGGTTGCTAAGAAATCCTAAACTATTGATTTAAAGGGGCTCCCACTGGCTAAAGATGGGATAATTTAAACACTGAAGAGAATAATGGCAGTGAATTGAAGCATATCAGACCTATAAACATCTCTGAGTCCATAATAAACCTCACAAAGGAAAAAAAGTGGTTGTACTTAGAGGTTATTTTAGCAACAACTTATTAATCTGAAAATCAGTTAAAAATTAATTATTTGCCTTGCTTACCTGCATGAATGTAATTTTGGGGCAATAAATAGGTGAGGAAGAAATGTTCTTATTTGTAGAAGAATTGTTGCTAATACCACTTAAAACCCCCAGTGGGAATGAAGTAATTTTATGCAAAGATTACCAATGAATATTAAAACCAGTATGTGAAATAAACTTCATAATGGCCAGATCATACTGACAACGTCTGGGCCTTATTAATGATCTTAATATCTCTAAAGTAAAAGGACATGATGTGTTTTCTAATGTCATATAATAGAAGATATACAGTATGTCTATAATGTATTCTTTCAAAAAATTTATAAGAATGTGAATCCAATTAAGCTTATAGATCTAATTACTAGCAAAATGTAAAAGATAAAGGGAAAACTTAAGAACCATGGGAAGACAATCAGCTCAATTAAAAATAGGGGTATCATATAGGACAAATGACCCATTTAGTTTAAAAAAATAGATGCAGCACAAAGGTAACTTTTAATAAGGATTCAGAATGTAGGCTTTTCAATGATAGAAGACTAGGGGAGTAAGAAAATGTAGATGTGTATGAGCATAGTTGAAATAAAATTCTGTGGCCCCCAGGATCAACAGGAAAGGAGATATCTGAGATGAGGCCTGCAGGTAGGAAGTGGAGGGGTCAATAGACTGGACATTTCTGGATTTCAAGTGTAGAGGGAAGAAAAAAATGACATGAGAGAAATAGGAGGCTAGGAAATTATGCTCAGGGTAGAATATTGAAGCAGGTGACTTCTAAGGTAGAACAGATTTGCAGATGGTACTGTTTTTTTTTTTTATGTGCTTCTACATTAGGGGCTGAAGTTCAAAAGTGGTGAAGGAGACTTAAGGTAGAGGCTACAGTATGTGATCCAGTTGCATGAATTTGGAAAACTTTAAGGATGAAAGCAGGAGTTGGGGTAGAAAGGCAAACTGTATCACAAAATTTAGAGACTTCAGTGGATAAAGGAGAATTCTAAAGATTTAAGTTGATAGTTCTGAGTGAAAGAAGAGGTGAGATGTCATTAGTTGAGAAGGATGCATGTTGACTAGAAGGTGGAATAACAATGATTCGGAAATAGCAATTGGCAATCAGGAGAATACCAAAGCCCTCTTGAACTCATGTGTGTTTGAGAATACGTAATTGAGTAGTTTACTCTGGAGAAGACAAAATTCAAATCCTCGGGTAAGGCATGACTTTTAGTGAAGGGTGAAATAAGTACAGTGCCTGCAAAAAAGGATGAACTTAGAAGTTTTTTTTTAAGCAATGAAAAGTGGGTTTCAGATAAATGAGTAGAAAATGTGGAGTGACTTATGTGGATCCTGAGAAACTTAACAGAAACCCATGGGGGAGGGGAAGGAAAAAAAAAAAAAAAGGTTAGAGTGGAAGAGAGCCAAAGCATGGGAGACTCTTAAAAACTGAGAACAAACTGAGGGTTGATGGGGGGTGGGAGGAAGGGGAGGGTGGGTGATGGGTATTGAGGAGGGCACCTTTTGGGATGAGCACTGGGTGTTGTATGGAAACCAATTTGACAATAAACTTCATATATTGAAAAAAAAAGAAAAGAAAATGTGGAGTGAGAATCTGTCAACAAAAGGCATGCAGTTACATGGAAGATAGAAAATAACTGAGTGAATTTCAAGAGTAAGAGGCACATTTGCAATTGAACTTCCAAAATATTTGCCTTTTCTCTGTGGGAATGATTATGATTATTACTATCACTGTGTCGCGACCGGTGCAACAAACACCGAGATCAGGGTCCTGAGGGTAGGGGAATGTAAGAAAAAAAGAGAGAAGAGAAGACAGTTTGGGAACAGGAGGGTCCCCTGGGCTGATGGCCCAAGTGATGGCTTTATTGTTGCTGTACACAATCTTTTATAATATAAGACTCTTATGGATCAGGTCATTCTAAGAATAAACAGGTTTCACATAATAGCTGCCAACCAAAACATTTAGTTCTGTGTTTCTTGTGAATTTTCTAAACGGGTCACAGCAAGACCTTGTTGATAAGATTGCTAGCAAAACACAGTTCCCATGTTTGTTTCTATCTGACTTGGGGTAGAAAAAGGGAGGTAACATTACTGCCAACACCTGCAGACCACAGGCTTCAGGAATTAACTTTCTCAGCCTTGACAAGGCTTTCGTATGCCCTTGAAAGTGGGGGAATGGGAGGGGGAACCACCGGGTTGGCTGAGTCAACAGGGAACCATTGCTCACCCGGTCTCAGCCTGGCACTGGGGCCCGGCCTCCCACATCACTGTCACTCACCTATTTCCTGATTAGAAACATTGTAGCATTATTCTCTGGTTCTTCCATATTTGTTATCCATTTCTGTTCTATTCCTTATAACGCAAAAGACAATAGTAAAATTTATTCAATAAATAAAAAGAACTCTTCATTTTTGCAGCAGACATATTCTTAGACTTCTGTAAATTTTTTCACATCAGTTTAGAATATGGATTATGTCATAAAGACACTACTTATTTACATAAGGAGAAAATCAAAGGTGATTTTAGGTATGGTGGGGTTAAACACACCTACTGCCTAAGTAACTTGATCTAAAAATTGAGTTAGCATATGTGTGACTCAAATTCATGACTTGGCAAAATTAAAGATTACTAATGGATTAATAGTTTTCTTGGATTAGTTTTAAGATTGTAATGTTAATTCTTAATTACAAGGGTTTAATGACAATTTTGACTGATTTGTGGTAATATATACTAATGTATATATGAATATAATAAACAAGAACTGACCTTAGAATTTGAAATTCTCCAGAGCTCCGGAATGGATATTGATTGCTTTGTTGTCTGGCTTAAGATTCTTAATAGTTTTTTAATTCTACTTTTTTCAGAAAGTATTTCAAGCATAAAGTCTCTCAAGCATCTGCTGGGATGCAATATTAAGGTGGTCAGAGATTAATAAAATCTTGGATTAGAAATTATAAAAGTCATATAACCAATGACCTCTAAGTACTACTGTCCTTATTAAAAGTAATTTACATGCTTTGGGGACTCACAATAAATCTATAAAATAAGTAGACTGAGGATTAGCTTTAGAAATGGGGAAACTGAAGATCAGATGGGTTAAGCAGTTTTCCCAGATGGGGGTTGAACTCAAAATAAGACCATCTGACTCCAGATGACTTAATCTTCCCATGACACATTTTCCATATTAAAGGACTTACGGATCGAAGAGAGAAATAATTTCTTGAGACATATGTAGAGGAGCATATGAGGTTAATTGGTTATAAGCCTGCCATTTGGATTTGTACACAAGCAGTGAGTGATGAGGGAGTAAGCATAGGACTTAGAGTCAGGGTACAAGTCCCAGATCAGCTTTTTTACTCTGGGGAAAGATACTTAACCTATCTGATCCTTAGACGTCTTCAGAGTGAATGGGAATAATAATACATGCTTTAAGAAATAGTTATTAAATTATTGTTGTATGTAAGGTACTTGTGAATGGCAATGGATAATTATAATGCTTGATATCGTTGCTGTCATCCTTGTTAGTTATAGAAAGAAGCACATGGTTTCCAAACAATAATCCTTTCAATCCCCACCTCCCACTCCCCATGCTCTTTCTTGTGTGACCAAGGGACCAGGAGACACACAGCTTAACTTTGGAAAAGCTGTCTGGAAAGAATGTGAAATGAGTTCCGGAAAGCCAGTTGGAGTTTAATAATGCATGAAAAATACACCAAGGGGAGGAAGGAACCAATTAGGAAGCAATTAAGGAGATTGCAATTACAATGCATCTTAATAAAGTCCAAAAAATATAGCCTAAAAATACAAGACAGGCTTCTTACTTGTGGAAGAAAAGAGAAATGGGACTAAGGAAACTTTCAAGGCAGATACTATGAAATAAAGAACAGGAAAGGAAAACATAAACCTATATTCCACTATTTTCTTCTTTGCTTGTACAAATCCCAAGCATCCTTCAAGAACCTATTCTTACGATATTCCTCTAAGCGACTTCTGTTCGGTACTGTTATGAAATTATTGGTCTTCTTTCACAATTAAACAGCAAATCCTGCTAATTCCCCAAATAGGAAGTACAAATGGTTAATGAATTCTTGAAAAATGATCAAGTATCTTAGAAATCAAATACATGCAAATTAAAACAATTTAGCATCCCACTTTACTTTGGAAATTAGAAAAAATATCTCTTCCTGTTCACATTTGCATTGGGCATCTTCTCTAGTATTGAGCAGCTAATTGAGAAACAGTGCTTTCTTGGAGCATGACTGTCAAGTGTACTCTGTTAAAAGTCAGGAGACTGAACCAATTAAGGCCTTAGCTCTAACAATGAGGTCATGAAAATTCAGATTTAGAGTCAACTACTATTTATTGATAGCTACTGTGTGAGAGGTGAGAACTTTATATTACATAGTTAGCCTCTACAGTAATCTCTTCCTTTTGTTCTATCCCCATCTGTTCAGAGTGCGGAGAAGGACGTATGAGTCAGGAATTAGGTACCTTTCCTAATTTCAGGTTATTAGTGAAAAACATCCAATTAATATGTGCGAAAGGATTTTGAAAACTAGTTGTTTCATCCTTGTAAATACAAGGAGCCATTTGAGCAATGTTAGATGTTAACCATTGCAAATAAAATAAGCAAATGCTGGGTGTACCTCAGATTTACTAATAGTAAAAAGTTATAAGAGATTTTGAATTTTATTTCAAAGGTTTGCATTCTTTTTCTATTTTAAAATGGAGTTAATGGTGCCTGGGTGGCTCTGTCTGTTAAGCATCTGACTCTTGATTTTGGCTCAGGTCACGATCTCATGAACTGTGAGATCGAGCTCTGCGTAGGGCTCTGCACTGACAGCACAAAGCCTGCTTGGGATTCTCTCTCCCTCTCTCTCTCTCTCTCTGCCCCTCTGCTGCTTGTGCTCATTTTCTCTCTCTCTCAAAAAATAAATTAACACTAAAAAATGGACTTGTATGTCACAGCCAAAAATGTGGTCATGATATTTAAATTCAGCTTAAAACAACTTTATTAGGTTTGGTTTTTATTATTTGGAATATTAATGTGATTTCCTCAATAACTTGTTTAAAACTTTTAGTCAGTTGGGTCCAGACAAGCGATCTGGCTGATTATTGATCTGGCTCCCCAAGACTTAGAGTCTGTTCTACAAGTTTTGTTCTATAAGCTTCTTATTTTCACTTTATCTTTTTAAATTTTTATTTATTATTTTAAATTTATTTATTTTTGAGAAAGAGGAAGACAGAGCACAAGTGGGGGGAGGAACAGAGAGAGAGGGAGACAAAGAATCTGAAACAGGCTCCAGGCTCTGAGTTGTCAGCACAGAGCCCGATGCGGGGCTCGGACTCACTGACCGCGAGATCATGACCTGAGCCGAAGTCAGATGCTTAACCAACTGAGCCTCCCAGGCTCCCCTTCTTATTTTCACTTTTGTTAATATACACGGTATTTTATTATTTACCTTCTTTTAATTTTTGCTAATTATAAAAATGAGTGTGAGAGTATATTTTTCTTGTCTGATCATTCCATATGTGTGAGTCTTTTTATCTCAGTGGGTTTATACATTCCTTGGAATAAAGGCTGTACTTTATTCTCTGTATGTCTTATGCTTGTATTCTGTGTATGTTTCCTCAGTACCTCTTGACATAGGGCTGGGTATATTGCTTGTCAATCTTCCCAATGCATGAGGAATCAGTAATAACAAAAACAGTTGGAATGACAGAATTGAAAGAAACTGTGAGGCAATATATGACCTGGCTATGCTCTGATAAAGCAGTTTGCTTTTATTCACCTCTATGATCATTTGACCTTTATATAAATCTCTATCCACAGTTTCACCACGATTCTGGGAATATTTCTGGATTTAGGCAGAGAGGAGTTTGGGGGAATGCTATCCCATTCAGAAGCCAGGTAACCCAGCATTAAGAATCCTGGTTCCTGGACTAGTTCTGGCTTCCTGATCCACTTAAAACTCTAGGTTTCTGTTTTACTACCAAATTGAGTTCCTACAGTGTAAGATTGTTCCTGTTTTCCCACCTTGATAGTCTTCCATTACTTCATTCTTTCTGCATAAGGTATTATTTTTTTTCTCTTGAAGCAGCACTGTAGATTGGAAACAATGTTGGCTTTGCAATTACACACACCCAGGTGAATGCTTGCTCCATAATTCCCAGCTATGTGATCATAGATATTCCTTTATAAAATTGAGTTATCTAATCTTTAAAATAAGATCAATTTTACCCAACTCAAGGAGCTATAATAAAGATTAAATGAAATTAAATAAATTTATTGCCTAACATTTTTTAGTTAAAAAAAATAGTGGTTTGTTTCTACTTTCTTTTCTTTTTCTCTTTGTTCATCCAAATTAGAAACTAGAGCCTTCTCCTAAACTCCAAGTTTATATCTCAAACTTTCTCTGTGTTTATAGATCTTCACATTACCCAAGTCTCTCCACTGCTAGTCTGCCTTTGTATTCTAATTTAGTCAGTCTCTTGCTTTCATACGTACTATACTCCTAGAAGCTTGTATGAAAGTCACAGATGCAAAAGGGAATAATAGATTTAGATATTATGAGAGTTCCATTCTAAGACACTTATAGTATTTCCTAATACTTATAGTATTTTCTAAGTTATTATTTAAATATTCTATTTTACTGCTAAGTATAATATAAGGTATATTGATATTCATTTAAAATTCAGGTTAAAATATAAGATATAAACAAATATTGTCTTTAATTTTTCCTTTTTCAAATTGTCTTGCTCAGCCTATTTGAAAAGTCAGTGAAAATACTGATTTTAATGTTGGAAGCAAGGACATGCTGCTCACTTTGCAAGGTATTTTGCAACTTTGGAAAAATTTTTTAAAGGTAACATGGACCATCAACCTTCTTTTTATGAAGAAATCTTTCTACTCTAGAAAGATAGAAATTTCTTATACCTATAAATTATTGGGATGCTTTTATTATGCCCACGATTAAGTTATTAGTTCCAATATCATTGGTAATTTTTCTTAATGAAGCTGCCAGCATTCCTTCCCTCTACATTATTTATTCCTCCAAACAGCTTTGTGAATTTGGCTTGCACAGGACAGGAAGGTGATTATCTACATCTCTTCCCAATCCATTTCCATGATTGTCAGACCATCCATGATGGGAATATTTGCATAATGAAAATTAGTAAATGCCACACATCAGGAATGCTCCTCTTTCTCTCTCTCTTTCTTTGAGAGCTGGTTGTTAAAGTTTTATCAACACCTTACCACCCTAATCCCCATTCTTTATACTTACACATTAGGGTAGAAACTCAGAGTCATTAGGTTATATCTGCTATTATTTATTCTATAAAGAATCTCTGGAGTGCTCACCTTGGTTAAGTTTAGAAAACACCCATTAATCTGGAGAAAAGAAGGAAATGAGGTCTTTACTTTCTTTGAGTTGCTGAACAAAAGTAAGCATCTGTTAAGTTTAAGTATCTCTTAGCCATTCTGACTGGTGAGAACAAATCAGGAGACTATAGATGCTGGAGAGGATGTGGAGAAACGGGAACCCGTTTGCACTGTTGGAGGGCATGCAAACTGGTGCAGCTGCTCTGGAAAACAGTGTGGAGGTTCCTCAAAAAATTAAAAATAGATCTACCCCATGACCCAGCAATAGCACTGCTAGGAATTTACCCAAGGGATACAGGAGTGCTGATGCATAGGGGCACTTGTATCCCAATGTTTATGGCAGCACTTTCAACAATAGCCAGATTATGGAAAGAGCCTAAATGTCCATCACCTGATGAATGGATAAAGAAATTGTGGTTTATATACACAATGGAATACTACTTGGCAATGAGAAAGAATGAATTATGGCATTTTGTAGCAACGTGGATGGAACTGGAGAGTGTTATGCTAAGTGAAATGTCATACAGAGAAAGACAGATACCATATGTTTTCACTCTTATGTGGATCCTGAGAAACTTAACAGAAGACCATGGGGGAGGGGAAGGGAAAAAAAAAGTTAGGGAGGTAGCCAAAACATAAGAGACTCTTAAAAACTGAGAATAAACTGAGGGTTGATCGGGGGTGGGAGGGAGGGAAGGGTGGGTGATGGGCCTTAAGGAGGGCACCTGTTGAGAGGAGCACTGGGTATTGTATGGAAACAAATTTGACAATAAATTTCATATTAAAAAAATGTTTAAGTATCTCTAAGAGCTGGTCACTGGGTAGAGGGTAGATTTTCTGTGTACGGCTTTCTTGAAACAGAAAAGATGAAGACCTAGCTATTACTACCCAAATTTTCTGAAAGGGAGATTGTTTAGTGTGAATCAAGGAGTTTGCATTTAAGATTCAGTGAGAAGGAAGGTGAACAAGGCTGATGTTATAAATTCTAATGAATTCAAAGGAAGTTTGAGAAGTGAATTAGGCTTACTTCAAGAGTCTAAAGATATGTGAGTTAGGCCTGGTTTCTGCTCTTCCTGCTGCTGCTTTTAGCAGAGGCTCCCTTCCTGGCCACTGTTGTAGTTAGAAAGTGGCAAGTGGCTGTGTTAGGAAATGAGCTAAAATTTGATATGAAGGGAGAGTGTGATTTGGGAGCCCATTTGTGGACAAGAAGTTGTATTAGCATGAATTGCTAGAGGATTGACATCAGTCCCTGAGTACTTGCATGCATGACAGAAGAGGCAATGGCTAGAAAGAACGCATCACATTACTCTTTCTCCACGTGACCTTTGGAATCAGGTCTGCCTTCCTGAGTTCCTGGGCAGTTTGGAGGAACATGCCCTTAGGAGTGAATTATTAGACTTTCCAACTTATGCCAGGGAGAAATTAGTAATTAATTTGGAAAATAAGAGTTAGGATTATATTTATTAATTCACTTATTCAACAATCACTTATTGAACTCCCATTATGTTGAAGGCACTATTATGGACACTTGGGGTATATAAGTGAACACAATAGCCAAAGACCCCTGTCCTCTTGGACCATGTTTGCCATATTTCTATAAGTATGTGGAGCAAATCACACAGTATATTTCCCCTTGCTTGCATTGCTCCTTTTAGGAAAATTCTCCAGAAATTGATTTACAGCATTTAGTATATGCTTTAAATTTTTTTCTTTCACAATTGAACATACTCTGTTTACAAAGGCCATTCAATTATGGTTAAGCATTTACATTTCTGACATGCATATTTATTTCTAGCTTTGCATAGTTATCACTAGTATCTATATTTAAGTTTTTCTGTTTTCTACTCAATTGATAAAATAGGTAATTACATTGATCTGAATTGATTTGACCATTTTCTTTTTGCTTATTGTTCTACTTCTTGAACATACTTAATAATTATTAATTATTTGGATATTTGATTAATAATTGTTGATTATTTTCTCAAGCTGTTCTAGGGGAAATGTGGGAAGGGACAGTGTGATGGTCTTCTTGGGCTTGGACAGTCCATAAATGAGAATTTTTAAAGAATTTAAGTTGATCCTATTAACTTTGATTTCTAAGAAGAAAATCAGGTCTGGATTTAAATATCCAAAAATATTATAATTATATGTGTTGTGGTGGCTTGCAAAGAGGATTTAGAGGCTTGAATTTATCTCCTGGACTCCTTACTGACTAGGCAACCTACAAATAATTTAAACTTGCTGAGACTCTATTTCTAATTAACAAAACAGGGCAATCATATCTTCAGTGATTAAGACAATGAAAGGGGTCACATCTATGAAATAATATTAATAACTAATACTGCTGAATGGTCCCTATGTGTTGGTACTTTTCTAAGTGGTCTCATTTCTCACTCTACCCTTTTAGGTAGGTATCATCATTATCCCCATCTGACAGATAGTTGAACCACAGAGGTTAAATAACTTGCCCAAAGGTACGCAGCTAATAAGTAGAAAAGTTGGGTTATGGCTCAGGCATTCTGGCTACAGCATTTGCTTGTAATCATTGCTCTACCACGGAGTTTCTCAGCAGTAGCACTATTGGCATTTTGAGCTGAATAATTGTCATGAAGGGCTGTCCTTGTGCATTGTGTAAAATTTAGTGATATCTCTGCCCTCTACCCACTCGATACGTATAGGATCCCCACCCCCAAATATGACGACCAAAAATGTCTCAGACTTTATCAAATGTGTCCAGAAGGTGAAATCATCCCTTGTTAAGAACCATTGCTCTGCTGTATATTGTTTAATAGGAAAAAATAATATATAACCCCCAAATGTGAAATTAGCATTATTAAGAGAGTGCTTTTGAGAATGTTTTTTGGTTTTCCCTGCTTTGAACATCAGAACCCCAATCAAAATTCATGTTTATATGTCTGTGTATTAAAATACTTCATAGATATACTGAGAGGAATGCTAAAATTTTAATGAAGGATTTTTTTAAGAATGATTGAAGCTATGATAGAAAAATAATTTTACTTTACATATCTCTGTACATTGAACAACAGTTAAAAAGATAAATTTTTGGTCATATAAGAATAAAAATATTCATGATGATGATGATGATGATGATGATGATGATGATAGGATTTGCCAGGCTTTGTAAAAAGAAATTTCTATAGGTTATTACATTTAATCAGAGAGAGGTCTAATTACTATCACTGTTACCTGAGTTTAAAATATTATGAAACTGAATTTCAGAGGGTAAATTATCTTTCCCACAGATTACCAGCTAGTAAGTATGGTGGAGCTCATGTTTGAAATCAGGTCTGTCTAACTATGCTTTTCTACTTCTTCTGCATCTGATTCTGTGTAGCTATAACTATCTCAGTTGTAACTCTGGTTCTGGGACTTAGAGCTTTCAGAGGAGTGAATTTTAAACCTCTTCCGGTGATCATATTTACTTCCTGCTTGTGTCCTGAATATCCTCTAGGACCATTTCCTGTTTTTCACCATTGAATATTGTTTGGCCACTGTACGTTGGTGCATTATTTAATCTTTTTATGTTCCATATCATTGACATTGCATTGAATTTAGGAAAAAAGGGAAAGTAGAATTACATGGTAATTCATATTGGCTTCTTCTGAATAGCTTTAGCACACATGTAACTCCCTAACAGTTTTAAATAAAAATGAGAAATAAGCAAAACCACATAATTTTTGTATCTGTCAGAGCTCTTAAGTGTGGATGACAGAGAAAATTAGATCTAATATTAAAGGACATTAAATAGCTTATGGAATATTAAAATGGGCCAGGGAAATAAGCAGCTAGGGCCAATTAAGTCAAGCACAACACAGGCAGGAAAGCATGCAAGTACACAATGGCACTATTTTTCCAGAAACACCATTGCAGACACTTACAGCCCCTGTACACCTGTGATGAGAGAATTAGATTTTAGGGCTCAGAAAACATCAGACTCCCCAGATATACCAAATGTCTTTCACTATTTGCTTGTCTAAAGGGCCTTACCATGACTACCAGCAAATACCAATTTACTCCTTTTGGTCATTTAAAATAAAATTTTAATGTCTATTATTTATTTTTGAGAGAGAGAGAGAGAGAGAGAGAGAGAGAGAGAGAGAGAGAGAGAGAGAATGCAAGTGGGAGAGGGGTAGAGAGAGAGGGAGACGCAGAATCGGAAGCAGGCTCCAGGCACTGTGCTGACAGCCCAGACCCACAAACCATGAGATCCTGACCTGAGCCGAATTGGAGGATTAACCCACTGAGCCACCCAGGCGGACCTCCTCTTGGTCATTTTTCATCCAAATCTTGGCAGTGTGTGTCTGGTTGGTAGAAACCAAGTCATGTGCTGTCCTGTACCTACAACAAAGTCTTAGGAATGGAACTTTCTCATCTCCATGATGCAAGAGTGCAAGCTAGAAGTCGGTTGAAATGAGTGCAGACATAGCCAACTTTCAGAACTCAACTGCAACTTTTTATATATAATTCTAGAAATAGAAACATGTCATCTTTGTGTCAGTACAAAAATCTTGAAGGCATAGCAGTTTAATCCTTATAACATGAAAAGCACTGAATACATTGCCTTGCATTTAATAATGGTGAAATAAATATTTGTTAAATTAGGTTTATGTGCAACAAACTTTAGGGGACTTTAGAGGAGATTAAACTTATTTATTGAGCAATTAGTATGTGCTAGCAACTTTACGTACTAATTATATTTATTCTCCCCTAAAACTATATGAAGAAGTTATCCCCATGTTGTAGATAGGAGGTCAGTAGGTAAGTAATTTGGATAAGAACTCACAACTACTAAGTGGGAAAACTAATTTAATTCTTTGCTCTAAAAACACATGCTTTTTCATTTCAACTAGTTGGGCTACAAGACAAATTTTCCCCTACATATTTACATATTTATCTCTGTATGTACTTATTTCTTTCATTTTGTCTCTTGTTGAACTTGCTTGGTCTTAGAACATTCTGATTAGTAGGTTGCAAGTGCATATATAATGGAAGTGAGCTGTGAGGAGTCTTATTTTACCTTTTTATTCCTGGATTTCTGAAAGAAAATCTGTTCCTAAAAATGACACTCTCAAGGGAGAAACAGAACAAAAATATACTTCACTGTCTGAAGCCTCCTGGAAGAATTGGTAAAACTATTCGAATGAAATCCTTCCTAAGAGTTTGGATTTGGAAATGTAAAGGGAAGTGATGTGAATTACTTGCTAATGCCTCACAAATAACCATTATTTACTTCACTATTTACAGAGATTCTATTCTGGTCATGATAACTTTATTCACAGTGCATTTGCTGAATATTTTGCAAAAAGTATGCGCTTTCAGAGCCCTTGAAATATTAACTGTTTTTTTTAAAAAGGAGGATCATTATACAAGTGACCTTACCTAAAAGAGTTAAAGGTTGACTATGTCATCAGTAGAGAAATTCAAGAATGCAACACATTGCAGACCTAAGTCCTTGTAACTCCTGCAAGAAATGAAGTTTTTTTGAAAAGTAATGTGAATAAATGAATGAAAAGAAAGAAAAAAGAGTTTTATAAGAGATTTAAAAGATATGACTAAAGATGAAGCTTTAAATATAGATAAGATTTCAAGTCTTACATTTAGGTCTTTAATCAATTTTGAATTTATTTCTGTGTTTGGTATAAGAAAGTGGTACAGTTTAATTATTTTGCATGTTGCTGACCAGTCTTCCCAATACCACTTATTGAAGAGACTGTCTTTTTCCCATTGGATATTCTTTTCTGCTTTGTTGAAGATTAGTTGCTGATATGAACTCACAACTGTGGGTTCATTTCTGGGTTTTCTATTCTGTTCTATTGATCTATATGCCTATTTTTGTGGCCGCACCATACTGTTTTGATCACTACAGGCTTGTCATATAACTTGAAGTGCAGAATTGTGATGCCTCCTGCTTTTCTTTTCTTTTTCAAGGTTGCGTGGGCTATTCAATATCTTTTGTGGTTCTCTATGAATTTTTGGGTTGTTTGTTCTAACTCTGAAAAATGCCGGTGGTATTTTGATAAGTGTATAAATTGCTTTGGGTAGTATAGACATTTTCATGATATTTGTTGTTCCAAGCCATGAGCATGGAATATTTTTCCATTTCTTGGTGTCCTCTTCAATTTCTTTCATCACTTTTTTATAGTTTTCAGAGTACAGGTCTTTCATATCTTTGGTTAGGCTTATTCCTAGGTATCTTACTGTTTGGGGGGCAGTTGTAAATGGGATTGATTCCTTAATTTCTCTAGCTGCTACTCCATTACTGGTGTATAGAAATGTAACCAATTTCTGTATATTGATTTTGTATCCTGTGACTTTACTGAATTCATTTATCAGTTCTAACAGTGTGTGTGTGTGTGTGTGTGTGTGTGTGTGTGTGTGTTGTGTGTAGTCTTTTAGGTTTTCTATATAGAGTGTGATGTCATCTGCAAATAATGGAAGTTTTACCTCTTCCTTGCTGATTTGGATGCCTTTTACTTTGTTGTTGTTGTCTGATTGATGTGTCTAGGACTTCCAGTATTATGTTAAATAACAGTGGTGAGAGCCATCAAAATCCTAGAGGAGAACACACCTCTTTGACATCCACCATGGCAACTTTTTTCTAGATATGTCCCCTGAGGTGAAGGAAACAAAAGCAAAAATAAACTATTGGGACTTCATCAAGATAAAAAGCTTCTGCGTGGCAAAGGAAGCAATCGACAAAACTAAAACACAAGCTATGGAACGGGAGAGAATATTTACAAATTACATATCTGATAAAAGGTTAGAATCCAAAATACATAAAGAACTTATAAAACTCAATGCCCCCAAAAGAATAATCCAAGTAATAAATGGACAGAAGACATGAATAGACATCTTTCCAAAGAAGACATATAGATGGTGAGGAGAATATGAAATCAGAATATGAAATACAAATCAAAACTACAATGAGATATTATCTCACACCTGTCAGAATGGCAAAAATCGACAAAACAAGAAACAACAGGTGTTGGTGAGGATATGGAGAAAGGGAAACACTTTTGCACTGTTCATAGAAATGCAAACTGGTGCAGCCACTCTGGAAAATAGTCTGAAGTTACCTCAAAAAGTTAAAAGTAGACCTACTCTATCATCTAGCAATTGCACTACTAAGTATTCACCCAAAAGATACAAAGTACTGCATGTACCCCAGTATTTGTAGTAGCATTATCAACAGTAGCCAAATTATGGAAAGGGCCCAAATGTCCAATGACTGATGAATGGATAACTGATGAATTGAAAACAGAATATGTATGTATTTATTCTATATATACAATAAAATAGTACTCAAGCATTAAAAAGAATGAAATTTTGCCATTTGCAATGACACGGATGGAGCCAGAGTATATTATGCTAAGGGACATAAGTCAGTCAAAGGCAAATACTATGTGATTGCAGTCCTATGTGAAATTTAAGAAACAAAACATGAATGAAGGGAAGAAAAGAAAGAGGGAAGCAAATCAAGAAACAGACTCTTAACTCTAGACAACAAACTGATAGTTACCAGAGGGGAGGTAGGTGGATGGGGATGGGTAAAATACATGATGGGGTTTAAGGAGTGCATTTGCTATGAGGAGCACTGGGTGATGTATGGAAGTGTTGAATCACTATATTATACACTTGAAAGAAATATAACACTGTATGTTAACTAAATTTAAATAAAATCTAATTTAAATAAAAACTTTAAAAATATGTAGATAAAATACAAGGAAAAGAAAATTAAGTAAAATTTTGTTACCTTAAAAAATTCCCATGCTAGTTATTTACGTTCCCATACAAATTCAATGACGTTGACGTCCCATGTTGGCTGATAAAGTTCTTTTCACATGTTTCCAGGTTATTCCCTTTCTTCACTGGGCAGGTCAAATCTCCCTTCTCTCTGAAGGCTACCCTAACTGTATGTCTTTTCCCTTCTCTGGACTTCTGTAGGAGGAGTGGATAGAAGATGTCTTCAAAGAGACAGTTTAGGGAGATATTAGGTTTTTCACAGAGACAACTGAAGTCCCAAGTTATTCTCAGCAAAATCATGTCAACAAGGAGAAAGAGTTGGCAGAACATATGGTCACCAGGAGTTTGAAAAGGGGGTTTAACTTGACTGAGAAGTTCCCATGGAAGAAGCACGTTCAAATAAAACAGAGAGACTTCACTTCAAGCCAGAAATTCAGTTGGTTAACACAGCAATGCAATTTCTTGGAACATTTCTTATTACATATTGACATTATAAATACAAGACTTATATAAACTTTTTAAAATTAAATTTTTATTTTGAAATAACTGTAGATTCATATGCAGTTGTATATAATAAGAGAGATCTCATGTGCTGTTTACCCATTTTCCTGTAGGAAAACATCTTGAAAAACTATGGTGTAATATCAGACCAGGATATTGGTATTAATACAGTCAAGATACACAAAATTTCTATCACCACAAAGATTTCTTAAGTTGTACTTTTATAATCATCCCCACGTCCCTGCCATTTCCATTTCCTCCAACCTCTGACAATGTGTAATCTGTTCTCTCTTTGCATAATTTTGTCTTTTCAAGAATTATATAGTCATACAGTGTTTATAACTCTTTGGATTAAGTTGTTTCACTCCACATAATTCTCTGGGGATTCATTCAGGTTTTTGTATGTATCAATAGTTCATTATTTTTTATTACTAAGTAGTATTTAACTGTATAGATATGCCACAGTGTAACTTTTTACCTATAGAAAGGCATCTGGTTTATTCATAGCTTTTGACTGTTACAAATAAGGCTACAATAAAGATCTATGTGCAGATATTTGTGATAAGACTTCATGTTCTGGAATAAAAGTCTAGGGGTGGAATCACTGGACTATATAGCAGTTGCATGTTCAGTTTTTAAATTGCCAAACTGTTTTCCAAAGTGTTTGTATCATTTTATATTCCCACCATTTCTCCATTTCTTGCTAGCCTTTGGCATTATCACTATTTTATATTTTACTATTCTGATAGATGGGTAGTGCTATTTCATTGTGGTTTTAATTTACATTTTCTAAATGGCTAGTGATGTTGAAAATCTTGCACTTACTATATCTATATTCCTTGGTAAAATGTCTGCCCATTTCTTGTGCTTAGATTTTCATTGGATTAGATTGCTTTCTTTCTTTTTCCTGTTTTGTTTTGAGCTTTCGTTTTTGTTTGGTTTTGTTTTGAGAGTTTTTTTAAATATATTCTGGTTACTAGTCCTTTGTTAGATAAGTGGGTTGTAAATATTTTCCCCCAGTACTAGTTTGTCTTCCTCCTCCAAACGTAGTCTTTCACAGGGCAAAATATTTTAATTTTGATGAATTCCAGTTAATCATTTTTTGCCTATTATGCTTTCTACTTTTGATGTCAACTATAAGGATTCTTTGTCTTTATATCTCAAAGATTTTCTCCTGTGATTTAAAAAAAAATTATATAGTTATATATTTTATACTTAAGCCCATGATCCACTTAAAACTATTATTATATAATATATAATAGTCATGTCCCCCACCCCCAACTTTTCCCATAGATGTCTAATTGCTCTGGCCTCATTTGTTGAAAAAGCTACCTTTTCTTTATTGAATTATAAAAAATCATTTGTGCATATTTCTTTGGGTCTATTTGTGTTTCTTTGTTCTAGTCCATTGATATGTTTCTGTGCTTCTGTTAATACACACACCCTTGATATTATAGCTCTACGGTAAGTCTTGAAATCGAGTAGATTTATTCCTCTTATTTTATCCTTCTTTTTCAGAATTGTTTTACACATTCTAGTTTATACATATTTTCATATAACTTTTAGAATAATCTTTTCTATACTTACAAAAAATTGCTAGATTTTTGATAGCAATTGCATTAAGCCTGTATATCAATTTGGGGAAAAAATGACATTATGATTTTGTTGAGTCTTTCAATTGATGAACATACCTTTTCTTTGCATTTATTTAGAACATTGATTTCTTTCGTCCATGTTACGTCGTTTTGAGCACACAAGTCCTCTACATGTTTTGTTAGATTAACACCTTAGAATATCACTTTTTAAAAAATTTTTTTAAGTTTATTTATTTTTGACAGAGACAGAGTGCGAGCATGAGCTGGGGCGGGGGGAAGAGAGAGAGGGAGACACAGAATCTGAAGCAGACTACAGGCTCTAAGCTGTCAGCACAGAACCCAACACGGGGCTGGAACTCAGGACCGTGAGATCATGACCTGGGCCGAAGTCGGATGCTCAACTGACTGAGCCACCCAGACGCCCCTAGAATTTCACTTTTTGAGCGATTATAATCGTACTGCATTTTTTAATTTTAGCATCTATGTGCTCATTGCTACTACATGGAAATATAATTGGTTATTTTAGTTTATATATTACATCTTGTGAATTTTCTGAACTCATTTATAAGTTCTAGGATTTTTCTTGTAGATTCTTACGTATCTTCTATGTAGACAATTAGGTCATCTTCAAATAAGAGCAGTTTTATTTCTTTCTTTCCTTGCAAATGGTATGCCTTTAATTTCACCTTCTTGCCTTATTTCACTGGCTGGAATGGCATGGCTTGGTCATGGTATATAACTTTTTATTTACTGCTGATTATTAACATTATTGATATTAATGAGGATGCTGATTCATCTGTAGTATTCTCCTTTTGTACTCTTTTGTCTAGTTTTGGTATCAGAGTAATATTAGCTTCATGAAATCAATTGGGAATTATTCACTCACTTTTTATTTCTGGAAGAGATTGGGGAGAACTGTTGCTAATTCTTTTTTAGATATTTGATACAATTCTCCAGTGAAACTATCTGAGTCTGGAGATTTTGTTTTGGGAAGTTTTAAAAGTATGAATTCAGTGTTCTCAATGAATACAGAAGTTTATGTGTTTTTGAGGAATTGGTCCATTTCTTCTAACTTGTCAAATTTCCGTGTGAAGAATTGTTCATAGTATTCCTTTATTGTTCTTTTGATGTCTGTAGGATTTATAGAGATAGCCCATTTTATTTTGGTATGATAATTGGAATCTTTTCTGGTCTTTGTCATTCTTACTAGAGATTTGTCATTTTTTTAATTTCTTATTTATTTACTTATTTGTTTGTTTATTTATTTAAATTTACATCCAACTTAGTTAGCATATAGTGCAACAATGATTTCAGGAGTAGATTCCTTAAAGCCCCTTGCCTATTTAGCCTTTTCCCCCTCCCACAACTCCCCCCCTCAGTAAACTTCTGTTTGCTCTCCGTATTTAAGAGCCTCTTATATTTTGTCCCCCTCCCTGTTTTTATATTATTTTTGCTTCCCTTCCATTATGTTCAGCTGTTTTGTATCTTGAAGTCCCTATATGAGCGAAGGCATAGGATATTTGTCTTTCTCTGACTAATTTTGCTTAGCATAATACCCTCTAGTTCTAGCCACATGGTTCCAAATTGCAAGATTTCATTCTTTTGAATAGCCGAGTAATACTCCATTGTGTATATATACCACATCTTCTTTATCCATTCATTCATCAGTGGACATTTGGGCTCTTTCCATACTTTGGTTGTTGTTGATAGTTCTGCAATATAAACATTGGGTGCATGTGTCCCTTCGAAACAGCATACCTGCATCCCTTGGATAAATACCTAGTAGTGCAATTGCTGGGTTGTAGGTTAGCTCTACTTTTAATATTTTAAGGGACCTCAATATGGTTTTCCAGAGTGGCTGCACCAGTTTGCACTCCCACCAACAATCCAAAAGAGATCCTCTTTCTCCGCATCCTCGCCAACATCTGTTGTTGCCCAAGTTGTTAATGTTAGCCATTCTGACAGGTGTGAGGTGGTATCGCATTGCGGTTATGATTTGTATTTCCCTTGTGATGAGTGATATTGAGCATTTTTTCACGTGTCGGCTGGCCATCTGGATGTCTTCTTTGGAGAAGTGTCTATTCATGTCTTTTGCCCATTTCTTCACTAGATGATTTGTTTTTTGGATGTTAGTTTGTTAAGTTCTCTATAGATTTTGGATACTGACCCTTTTTTCTGATATGTCGTTTGCAAATATCTTCTCTCATTCTGTCCGTTACCTTTTAGTTTTGCTGATTCTTTCTTTTGCTATTCAGAAGTTTTTATTTTGATGAGATCCCAATAGTTCATTTTTAGTTTTGTTTCCCTTGCCTCTGGAGACATGTGGAATAAGAAGTTGCTGGGGCCAAGATCAAAGAGGTTTTTGCCTGCTTTCTCCTTGAGGATTTTGACAGCTTCCTGTCTTACATTTAGGTCTTTCATCCATTTTGAGTTTATTTTTGTGTATGGTGTAAGAAAGTGGTCCAGGTTCATTCTTCTCCATGTCGCTGTCCAATTTTCTCAGCACCACTTGCTGAAGAGACTGTCTTTATTCCATTGGATATTCTTTCCTGTTTTGTCAAAGATTAGTTGGCCATATGTTTCTGGGTCCATTTCTGGGTTCTCTATTCTGTTCCATCGATCTGAGTGTTTTCTTTTGTGTTAGTACTATACAGTCTTGATGATTACAGCTTTGTAATACATCTTGAAGTCTGGGATTGTGATGCCACCTGCTTTTGTTTTCTTTTTCAAGATTGCTTTGGCTATTCAGGGTCTTTTCTGGTTCCACAAAAATTTTAGGATTATTTGTTCTAGCTCTGTGAAGAATACTGGTGTTATTTTGAAAGGTACTACATTGACTATGTAGATTGCTTTGGGTAATATTGACATTTTAACAATGTTTGTTGTTTTTATCCAGGAGCAAGAAAGATTTCTAGTTCTAGCAGTTTTTTGGTGGAATCTTTTGGGTTTTCCATATAGAGTATCATGTCATCTGCGAAGAGTGGAAGTTTGACCTCGTCCTGGCCAATTTGGATGCCTTTTATTTCTTTGTTTTGTCTCACTGCTGAAGCTAAGACTTCCAATACTATATTGAATAACAGTGGTAAGAGTGGACGTCCCTGTCGTGTTCCTGACCTTAGGGGGAAAGCTCTCAGTTTTTCCCCATTGAGGATGATATTAGCATTGGGTCTTTCATATATGGCTTTTATGATCTTGGTTTTGATCCTTTGTCCCTACTTTCTTGAAGGTTTTTATCCAGGAAGGATGCTGTATTTTGTCAAATGCTTTCTCTGCATCGATGCACAGTATTGTGGTTCTTGTCCTTTCTTTTATTGATGTGATGAATTACACTGATTTTTTTGCTGATATTGAACCAGCCCTGCATCCCAGGTGTAAGTCCCACTTGGTTGCCGTGAATAATTTTTTAAATGTATTGTTGGAGCTGGTTGGCTAATATCTTGTTGAGGATTTTTGCATCCATGTTCATCAGGGAAATTGGTCTATAGTTCTCTTTTTTAGTGAGGTCTTTGTCTGGTTTTGGAAACAAGGTAATTCTGGCTTCATAGAAAGAGTTTGGAAGTTTTCCTTCTAGTTCTATTTTTTGGAACAGCTTCAAGAGAATAGGTGTTAACTCTTCTTCAAATGTTTCATAGAATTCCCCTGGAAAGCCATCTGGCCCTGGACTCTTGTTTTTTGGGAGATTTTTTATTACTAATTTGATTTCCTTACTGGTTATGAGTCTGTTCAAATTTTCTATTTCTTCCTATTTCATTTGTGGTAGTTTATATATTTCTAGGAATTTGTCCATTTCTTCCAGATTGCCCATTTTATTGGTGTATAATTGCTCATAGTATTGTCTTATTATTGTTTGTATTTCTGCAATGTTGGTTGTAATCTCTCCTCTTTCATTCTTGATTTTATTTATTTGGATCCTTTCCTTTTTCTTTTTGATCAAACTGGCTAAGGGTTTATCAATTTTGTTAATTCTTTCCAAGTTCCAGATTTCGGCTCTAATCTTTCTTATTTACTGTCTTCTGCTGGTTTGGAGGATTTTTTTTCCTCCAGATCTTTAATGTGTGATGTTAAGTTGTATATCTGAGCCCTTTCTTCCTTCTTTTGGAAGTCCTGGATTGCTATATACTTACCTCTTATGACTGCTTTTGCTGTGTCCCAGAGGTTTAGGGCTGTAGTATTATCATTTTATTTTATTTTATTATTTATTTATTTATTTATTTATTTATTTATTTATTTATTTATTTTTGGGACAGAGAGAGACAGAGCATGAACGGGGGAGGGGCAGAGAGAGAGGGAGACACAGAATCGGAAACAGGCTCCAGGCTCCGAGCCATCAGCCCAGAGCCTGACGCAGGGCTCGAACTCACAGACCGCGAGATCGTGACCTGGCTGAAGTCGGACGACTTAACCAGTTTAACCGACTGTGCCACCCAGGCGCCCCTGTAGTATTATCATTTTAATTGGCTTCCATGTACTTTTTAATTTAGTCTTTTACTTCTTGGTTAGCCCATTCATTCTTTAGTAGCATGGTCTTTAGTCTCCCAGTGTTTGGTACCTTTCCAAATTTTTTCTTGTGGTTGATTTCAATTTCCATAGCATTGTGGTCTGAAAATATGCATGGTATGGTCTCGATCATTTTGTACTTGTTGAGGGCTGATTTGTGTCCCCGATGATGTATTCTAGAGAATGTTCCATGTGCACTGGAGAAGAATGTGTATTCCACAGCTGTAGGATCAAATGTTCTGAATATAGCTGTTAAGTCTATCTGGTCCAGTGTGTCATTCAAAGCCATTGTTTCCTTGTTGGTTTTCTGTTTAGATGATCTGTCCATTGTTGTAAGTGGGGTGTTGAAGTCCCCTACTATTATGGTATTATTATCAATGAGTTTATATTTGTTTGTGATTAATTGATTTATATATATATTTGGGTGTTTCCATATTTGGAGCATAAATGTTTACATTTGTTAGGTCTTTCTTGATAGATAGACCCCTTAATTATGATATAATGCCCTTAAACATCTCTTGTTATAGTCTTTATTTTAAAGTCTAGATTGTCTGATATAAGTATGGCTATTCTGGCTTTCTTTTGGCAATGATTAGCATGATAGATGTTCTCCATCCCCTTACTTTCAATCTGAAGGTGCCTTTAGGTCTAAAGTGTGTCTCTTGTAAGTAGCTTATAGGTAGATCTTGTTTTATCCATTCTGTTACCCTATGTCATTTGATTGGAGCATTTCGTCCATTAATGCTTAGAATGAGTACTGAAAGATACGAATTTATTGCCACTATGTTGCCTGTAGAGTTCGAGTTTGGGGTGGTATTCTCTGGTTCTTACTTGTCTTTGTTGCTTTTGGTCTTTTTTTAATTTTTATTTCTTTTTAGTCTTTTCTCCTCTCAGAGAGTCACCCTTAAAATTTCTTGCAGGGCTATTTTGGTAGTCACAAATTCCATTAATTTTTGTTTGTCTGGCAGACTTTTTATCTTACCTTCTATTTTGAATGACAGCCTTGCTGGATAAAGAATTCTTGGCTGCATATTTTCCCGATTCAGCACATTGAATATATCCTGCCCCTCCTAGAATTCTGGCCTGCCAAGTTTCTGTGGACAGGTCTGCTGCAAACCTGATCTGTCTTCCCTTGTAGGTTAAGGACTGTTTTTCTCTTGCTACTTTCCTGATTCTTTCCTTTCCTGAGTATTTTGTGAATATGACTATGATATGCCTTGTTAATGGTCAGTTTTTGTTGAATCTAATGGGAGTTCTCTGTGCTTCCTGGATTTTGTTGTCTGTGTCTTTCCCCAGGTTATGAAAGTTTTGTGCTATGATTTGATCAGATTACCCTTCTACCCCTTATTTCCTCTCTTTATCTTCTGGGACCCCTGTGATTCTGATGTTGTTCCTTTTTAATGAGTCACTGATTTCTCTAATTCTTAAATTGTGCCCTTTTGCCTTAGTCTCCCTCTTGTTTTCTGCTTCGTTTGTCTTCATAAGTTTGTCCTCTATATCACTGCTTTGCTGCTCTGCGTTATCTATCCTTGCCATCTTGGCATCCACTGGAGATTGCCTCTCAGTTATTGCATTTTTTATTTTTCCTAAGTAGTTTTACTTCTTTGATCTCCGCATAAAGGCATTCTAATCTATTTTCAACAGCAGCTAGTATTCTTATTATTGCGATTCTAAATTCTGGTTCAGACTTCTTGCTTGTATCTGCATTGATTAAGTCCCTGGCTGTCATTTCTTCCTGCTCCTTCTTTTGGAGTGAATTCCTTCATTTTGTCATTTTGAAGGAAGAAAAGGAGTTAATAATGCCAAAAAGAAATTAAAACTAAAAAATTAAAAAGTACACACACACAAAATAAAATAAATGATGCTAGATCCTAGTTTTGTTTTGGTCTGATTATTGAAAGAAGCTTGATAGATTGGAGAAAAAAGGGAAAGATGAGTAAAAAAAAGGAAAACTTATGAAAATTTGAAAAAATGAATACCATGAAATAGAGTAAAATGAATTGATGGAAGTAAAATAGAATCTGAAAAATTTACATAAAGTAAAAAATATAGTAGAAAAAAATAAAGAAAATTATTTTTAATAAGAACTGAAAATAAAAATAGAGTTTTTCTCTTTCTATATTCAAGAGAAAGAAAATTGAAGAAAAAGAAAAAATCAAATAGATGGACCAATGAGCAGACTGACATATGATTGAAATTACATGGTTCTCTCCTAGAAGTCAAACAATGAAGCACCTTATAGTCCATAAACTAAGCAGGCAGGGAGTTCCTGAAGAGTGAGGTGGCCCACTTGGGCAGGGCTTAGTGTAATGGCTCCGTTCTCCACTAGATAGCACTGCTTAGCTTACTGGGGTGGATTGTTGTGGCCCTTGTAGGTGTGTATGTGCATCCGTGGAAAGGGTGAAAATGTCATCACCCAGCTACCCAGTCTCTAGTATCGGGAACTCTCTTCTCCCCATTCAGTAATCATGCACCTGTCCTTGTTTCCAGCTTCCATCTACTCCCCACTTTTACACTGTCTGTGACTGAGCTGTCAGCTTGCCAGGGGGTATCTCCCTCCTGAGTTTTATCTCAGATGTAATTGTGTTTCCCAACCCCTCACCTCTGATGGACTGCAGCTTTGACCTGCTCAGACCTTCTGGGAGAGGGTTGCCCCAGTAATGACCAGGGGCAGGCTGCACTCAGGACCATTTGCCAGACTGTGCTGCTGCATTGCCCAGAGACTGCGTCTGGGTGCCAGCCCATCCCAGAAAAAGTTCACATGATCCTGTAACAGTGTTTCAGGGATTATGGTAAATCACAACACATACCTGTCACCAGGCTTCACCCTTAACATCCCTGTTCTACCATCAGTGAATATGGTTGTTCTCCTGGGTCTGCTGGGACCTTTGCCTGTGGGGTGGCCACACGGTCTGTACCAAATGTGCTTCCAGCAGTGGAACTGCTTTTTCCTGTGTGGCCTGAGGGCCCACCAGACTTCGCTTTGTTCATGGCAATTCAACCTTGCCACCAGAGCACTGCCAGGTATCAAACTATGTGGTTTCAAACTCTGTGTTCCCCCTGTTTATAGAGTCTTAATGGCATTTAAACCCTCTCCTTTCTCCTTTCTCCCTTTTTTGTTCAGTCCCTGCAGCTGTTTCCCCTTTTCTACTTTATCTACAGCTACTTTTGAGGGGGGTGCTTTTCCTGTACTCTCCCCCCATTTCTGTCCTCTCTCTGCAAGCAAACACAGCTCCCTGGCCTCCGTGGCTTCTCTCTCCCTCAGTTCACCTCTCTGTGCCACATACCTGCTGAGTTCTGTGGTTCACGTTGTGCAGATTGTTGTGTTAATCCTCAAATCAATTTTCTAGGTGTGTAGGATGGTTTAATGTTGATCTGACTGTATTTCATGGACGAGAGATGCAAAAAAATCTTCCATGCTGTTCTGCCATCTTGGCCTCTCAGAGGTTTGTCAATTTTACTGATCTTTTCAAAGAGCCCAGCTGTTTTTTTAAGTTTATTTCTTTATTTCTTTATTCATTTATTCATTTATTCATTCATTCATTCTGAGAGAGTGTGCATATTCATGCTGGGGAGGCACTGAAAGAGAGGGGAGAGAGAATCCTAAGCATGGGACTTGAACCTCTTAATCATTAGATCATGACCTGAGCAGAAATCAAGTCAGATTCTTAACCAACTGAGCTACACAGCCACCCCACCAAGAGCCCAGCCCTTTGTTTCATTGATCTCTATTATTTCTAAATTTTCAGTTTTATTGATTTCTATTTTTACCTTTATTTTCTTCCTTCTGCTTGTTTTGGGTTTATTTTACTCTCTGTTTCTAAGATTTTTGATATGAAAACTTAGATTATTGATTTTTTTCTCTTTTTTAATGTATAGATTTAATGCTAGAAAATTTCTTCTTACTGCTACTTTTAATTGTGTCTCAAATATTCAGATATATTCTATTTTCATTTTTATTTAGTTGAGTGTAATTTTTTTATTTCCTTGGAGATCTCCTTGACCCATGAGTAATTAGAAATATGTTACTCTGTTTCTAACTGTTTGGAGATTTTCCTGTTTTCTGTCTGTTTGATTTATAGCTTGATTCTGTTTTGGTAACACAGCATAATCTTCATGATTAAAGTTCTTTTACATTTTTCAGTAACTGTTTTATTCTCTAGGAAATGGTGGTATATTTTGGTATATGATCTGTCAGCACTTATAAAGAAGGTATTACAGTGTTTTCAGATGGAATGTTCTATAAATATTGTTTAGATTTTGTTGATTGGTGATGTTCTGAGTTCTATATTCTTGCTGACTTTCTGTCTAGTTTTTTCAGTTGTTGAGAGAGAGGTTTTAGTCTCCAACTATCATAGTAGATTTGTCTATTTCTCATTTCAATTCTACCAGATTTTGCTTCACACATTTTTTCAGATGAAAGTAAATGGATGGAAAATAATATATCATGTAAATATTAATGAAAGGAGAACAGTAGTGGTTATGTCAATATCAGTCAAAGTGGATTTCAGAATAAAGAAAATTACTAAATGTAGGGAGAGACATTATGTAATAATAAAACAGTCAATCCATCCAGAAGGCATAGCAATCCTAAATGCATATATACCAGTAAACAAAGGTGTGGACTATGTGAAGTCTACATCATTATTTGAAGTGATTTTCTTATGGACAGCAAAAACTTGGGTCATCATTTTTAATCTGTTTTGCCAACTTCTCTTTCTTAAGTGATATAGATCACTTACAGTTAACATAATTATTTCTGTGTTAGGGCTTATGCTTACAATTTATTTTAAATTTTTGTTGATTGTCTCCATTTTGATTTCTCTGTTAATTTTTCTGCCTTCCTGTGTATTTTTTGAACATTGTTGTACCACAAATTAGTATCTTAAAACAGCAATGATTTATTTAGCTCAAGGTTGCATTATTTGGCAGTTTGAGCTATATTTTGCTGATTGGTCTCTTCTCGTTTCAGCTAGGCTGCCAGACTGCTGGTGGGCTTGTTGATCTGAGATTGCTTTATTCACATGTGTGATGGTTGGCTTGCTGTCACCTAAGGCTATGGGGGTAACTGAACTACCAAATATCATCATATGAGAGGCTAACTGCTATATGGACAGTAGGTTTTTAAGAGTGGAAGCATACACACTCTCATGATTTCTAAGCTTAGAACTGGTACAATATTTTTTTTCGAAACTTCTAATGGCCAGAACAAATTACAAGCGTTAGGCTTGGAGGATTGGAGAAATGGATACCATCTTTTCATGGAAGGAACTTTAAAATCATGTTGCAAAAGAATGTGCATGCAGGAAGAATTGGCAAAATATGACAATTTATGCAATCTGCCACAGACTCCCCATATTTTTATATTTTATATTTTATAAGCTGAATTATTTTACAAAATATTTGAGTAGCTTAAAGAACAACAGCATGGCCTTACTGATTAAGAAAACCCAAATGGATGAATGAGGAGGATGTATTGAAAAGCAACCCTTTAGATAGTTTCAGAAAGTAAATAATTTCTTCCAGAGAGGAGAAAACTTTTTAATGTAAGATCTAAATGGAAATTGTTATCCTTTTAAAACTCAGAGTGAGATATCCCTTCCAGAAAATAAATGTTTGTGTTCCTTCAAAATCTGTATGTTAAAATCCTAACCCCCAATGTGATGGTATTTGGAGGTAAGACTTTTGGCAGGTAATTATGTCTTTAAGGTGGAGTTCTCATGAATGGGATTGGTGCCCCTATAGGGGAGATTCCAAACAGCTTTCTGCCCCTTCTGCCGTGTAAAAGACAAAATGAGAAGCAGGATGCAGGTTCTCACCAGACACTGAATTTGCTGGTGCCCTGATCTTAGGATCCCAGCCTCCAGATTTGTGAGAAATAAATATATGTTTCTTATAAGCTACCCAGTCAATGATATTTTTGTTAGAGCATCTTCAATAAACTAAGATAGTGCCTCAGTTTCAGATAGTTTTTAAAAATGTAGCGTTAAGAAGATCTGTAGCAAGTATTTGGTAAAAAGAAACAGAATCATACAAGAAAGAATACACCACTCTCAGTTCAGGGAAAGAAGTTAAGTCAGATATATTGGCAGCACTTTTTAAAAAAAAAAATGTTATTTATTTATTTTGAGAGACGGAGAAAAAAAGGGAGAGAATGGAAGGGAGAGAATCCCAAGCAGGTTCTGCATTGTCAGCACAGAGCCCTACACAAGGTTTCATCCCATGACTCTGAGCTGAAATCAAGAGTCAAATGCGTAACCAACTGAGCCACTCACGTACCCCAACATTTTTTCCTTTTTAAAAAATTGAACCTGGACTATGTTAGGATGTTCTAGAGGAAACAATGTAATTTAAACTACATTTTATATGGAGACAACTTGAATCAAGAGTAATTGGAAACCAAGACATGAGAATTTTTTTCATAACTATTATCACTCTCTGATTACTAAACAGAAATGTTTATGATGAAACATAATGCATTGTTTGGCAATTTAGAGTAGAGAATAGCTGCTGCTAAGTAAGATAAAGACATGGATCGAGGTGTTTTCCTTAGCTATATTTGGATATATTTGTACTAGTTCTTAGTGTAAAAGAATTGAAAGTTAATACCAGGAGTGCACTACATATTTTTTGAAATCTTACTTAGTTTTATCATAAAGTACACATTTCTCATTCCATATTGTGGCTTTCAAACCTTTTACCTAATACTTTATGGTTTTATTCCTGAAACAAAATGTAAACTGTAGAATACAAATTTTTTTGAGATTTCAAAATTTTAGATGAAGTTCCAAATTTAAAACACAAGTTAATATTAGTATAAGATAATACAATTTTCAGATACCCCCTTCATAATTTACCAGTATATAGCTTAAGAGTTTTATAACTTTTGCCTACCACTTCCCAAATTATCTTTGAGAGAGAGAATTAGAAATTTGATGGGGCGCCTGGGTGGCTCAGTCGGTTAAGCGTCCGACTTCGGCTCAGGTCACGATCTCGCGGTCTGGGAGTTCGAGCCCCGCGTCAGGCTCTGGGCTGATGGCTCAGAGCCTGGAGCCTGCTTCCGATTCTGTGTCTCCCTCTCTCTCTGCCCCTCCCCCGTTCATGCTCTGTCTCTCTCTGTCTCAAAAATAAATAAACGTTAAAAAAAAAAGAAATTTGAGAAAATTCATGGAATAGAGAATTTCCTGTATATTTATTCTCCTCCAAAGCTAAGTAAGGAGGCCTTCAAGAGTACCAAAGAAATTGGGAATGGCTAGCCTCTTAGTACATAACTTTATGCTAATGTGTAGGACCCTGCAGTCTTCTCTGGGGAACTGGAAAAATATCTTGGGATAGTTGATATGTGCTCTCTGGATTAGGGGACACATATAAATATTTAGAAAATTCAATATAGAGAATTATGTAGGTAGACACTATTGAAAGTAGCCTGTAATTATATAGCAGTAGTTAGTCAGTCTTTGCCACTACTGTTTGGAATGGACATTTTTTGAGAACAGGTAAACACCATGGAAAGAAACCAGGCTAGAGACATCTTGAAAGTATTCTTTCAGAGAATCCAGATGAGAGGCAAAGTAGTCTCTTGGAAAATGGGCACCTATGTCAGAGGTTCTCAAAGAGCCTGTGAAGACCCTGTGTAATGACTATGAGACAATCAGAACTTCAATACCTTTCATGCACAGGCATTGATTTTTAAGTAGTATTGACTAGTGGGGTTAACTAAGCAAGAAGGAAAACAAACACACAAAATACACAAAAACAAAAACTCTTTCCCTCTTTTTAGTCATGACACTATGAGCTATGAGAAGGAAGGAAAGAAGAATCAAAGAATAGACCACACCCTTTTCCCTAAACCTTGGGTCAGGGAAAAAAACTTTGTTTTTTATAATTTTTTGATGTTTATTTATTTTGGGGAGAGAGAGAGAGAGAGAACAGGGGAGGAGGCAGAGAGAGACAGAATCACAGAATCGGAAGCAGACTCCAGGCTCTAAGCTGTCAGCACAGAGCTGAACGTGGGGCTTGAACCCTCAAGCAGTGAGATCATGACCTGACCTGATGTCAGCTGCTTAACTGACTGAGCCACTCAGGTGCCCTGATTCAATAAGGTTTTAAGGTAGTGTTAGAAGAAAAATTTCCTTTTTCATAACCCATTGAGTTCACACTGTTCAGCAAATTGGTTATACAGAAAAAATGACATATTTCTTGACTGGATACACAAAAATGATGACAGCAGTCAGATTTCTGGTAGTAAAAGCAGATAGGCCAGCTGAGACCCCTACCTCACAACCAATATGTCACAATAGGGCCTATACTACACTATTGTTTTTAAATTAAGAGTAGAGAAATTTAAGGTTCACAGCAAAATTGAAGGTAAGATAAAGAGATTTCCTATATATACTCCAACCCCACACATACATAGCCTCTCCCTTTGTTAACATCCTCCACCAGAGTGTATGTTTGTTATAATTGATGAACCTACATTGATACATCATAATCACTCAAAGCCCATAGTTGACATTACAGTTTACTCCTAGCATTGTACATTCAATTTGAGTATGTATGATGTATCCATCATTCTGGTATTACACAAAGCATTTTCAGTTCCCTAAAAACCACCCCAGTTCCACTATTTATCCCCTTTACCCCACCAATCCTGGACAACTACTGATATTTTTATTGTCTCCACAGTTTTGCCTTTTCCACAATGTCACAGTTCAAAACACAGTATGTAGCTTCTTACACTTAGTAATATGTATTTAAGTTTCCTCCATGTCTTCTTATGGCTTGATTGCTTATTTCTTTTTAATGCTGAATAATATTCCAGTCTCAAGGCGTGCCATAGTTTTGTTTTTTGTTTTATCCATTCAACTACTGAAAGACATTTGATTGCTTCCATGTTTTGATAATTATGTATAAAGCTATTGTAAACATCTATGTGCAAACATTTATTTGTGCATGTGTGTGTGTGTACATAAGTTTAAAACTTCTTTGAGTAAATACCAAGTAACACACTTGCTAGATTGTAAGGAAAGAGTATGCTTAGTTTTGTAAACAAACAAATTCTAAACTGTCTTCCAAAGTGGCTGTACTATTTTGCATCTACACCAGCAGTGAATGAGTTCCTGTTGTTCCACATCCTCACCAACTTTGGTGTTTTGAATATTCTGGATTTTGACAATTGTAACACATATATAGCATTATCACATCATTGTTTTAATTTGCATTTCCCAGATGACATATAACATGGAGCATCTTTCATATGTTATTTAGCATCTGCATATCTTCTTGGTGAGGTGTTTGTTAAAGGCGTTGGCTCAACACTGAATTGAATTGTTTGTCTTGGTTAAATTTCAAGAGTTCTTTGTGTATTTTGGATAACAATTCTTTTTTTTTTTAATGCAGAATGACTCATGGTATCAACATTTTTTCTAAACGTTTATTTTTAAGACAGAGACAAAGCATGAGTGGCAGAGGTACAGAGAAAGAAGGACAGAGGATCTGAAGTGGGCTGTGCTCTGACAGCAGCAGCAAGCCAGATGTGGGGCTCAAACTCATGAACTGTGAGGTCATGACTTGAGCCTAAGTTGGACGCTCAACCGACTGAGCCACCCAGGTGCTCCTGGATAACAATTCTTTATCAGACAGGACTTTTGCAAATATTTTGTCCCAGTGTGTGGCCTATTTTCTCATTCTGTTGACAATGTTTTTCACAGAGCAGATGTTTTAAATTTTAATTAAATACAGCTTATTACTAACTTTTTTCATCCTAGATTATGCCTTTGGTGTTGTATCTTAAAAGACATCACCATTCCCAACAGCATCTAGATTTTCTCTTATGTTCTCTTTGAGTTGTATAGATTTGTGTTTTATGTTTAAGTCTGTGATCCATTTTGAGTTCATGTTTGTAGAGAGTGTAAAGTCTGTACTTTGGTTCTTTCTTTCTTTTTTTTTTTTTTTTTTGCATGTGGATGTCTAGGTGTTCCAGCCCCATTTGTTAGACTATTTTTATTCTATTGCCTTTGCTCCCTTCTCAAATATCAGTGGGATATGTTTATAGAAATCTATTTCTGGTCTCTTTGTTCCATTCCACTGATCTATTTGTCTACTCTGGCTGAAATTATACTGTCTTGATTACTATAGCTTTATAGTAAGCCTTAATGCTGAATAGTCTTTCAACAGTTTTCTCCTTCAATATTGTGCTGGCTACTCTGGGCCTCTTGCCTTTCCATATAAACTTTAGAATCGTTTGTCACTATCCACAAAATAACTTGCTAGGACTTGATTGACATTCTATTGATCTATAGCTCATGTTGGAAAGCCAACTTTTTTTCATGAGTGTGACTCATTTTCTATTTCATATATACCTCTATTGCTCATAACTCCTTGCTCAGCCAAAGAAGACAGTATGCTTTTAATGAAGAAGTTGTTTACTTGGTTAGAAAAATAGCTCTTTAAGTAGTGTGTGATTTTGACATTTTGGTTGGGTAGTACTTAGAGGAGATGAGAACTCTGAACATGGAGGAATAAACTTAAGAATACGTGTGTACTTATGATCCTTTAGGCTACTTTCAAGCATGCTCATTATTATGTGTCTAGTGCATTAATGCAAATATTTTTTGTTTTGTATTCTATTAATGGCAGTGAAAATGAGTACCTTGACAGATTATGTTCTTCGACTTTGATTAGTTCAGTATGCTCTGATCTCCTATATTTAAAGAGTCCATTAATTTTTTTGATTAAGTTCTGTTTTATTTTTTGATGACCTGGAATATTTGGTATAATTAGATTTTATTGAATTCAGATTCAACAACCTTTGTAAACTCAATTTTGTAGTAAATTTTGGACTTGGCACTTTTATACCTGTTATATTTTTTCATTACAGAAACATTCTATTTTTATTTTATTTGGTAAGAAAATAGAAATAAAAAGGTATTATGTGACTTTGAAAAGGATCCCAACTGGAAAGCATTAGAACAGCATAGGGAGTACATAGTATTTTATGGCATGGCTACCAAGCAACAAGGGATGATAAGATGCCTAAGCAATGTATACCAGACTTACTGGAGCACCTTCCTTCCTTCCTTCCTTCCTTCCTTCCTTCCTTCCTTCCTTCCTTCCTTCCTTCCTTCCTTTCTCTTTTTCTTTTCTTTTCTTTTCTTTTCTTTTCTTTTCTTTTCTTTTCTTTTCTTTTCTTTTCTTTTCTTTTCTTTTCTTTTCTTTTCTTTTCTTTTCTTTTCTTTTCTTTTCTTTTCTTTGTTTTAGAAACACTCATGCAGACAAAGCAGTAGAAAATGTTCCAGTCCCATGTTTCCCATTATATTGTAGGCAGTGCAGAGCCATCGGTCAGGACCAGACATTAGATTGCAGTACAGGGACCCTGACCCTTCACTACAGTGCTCTGAAGCTACATTATTGGGAAAGTCCTTGTCCTTTCCTTGTGTGATTAGAAGCTGAGATAGAATAGGGATATGGTGCTGTGGAACCTTGGCTTGAGCCTGTCCTCTCATCTAAGTGTTCATGTTTAGGAAAGCACTAGCACCTTGTCACATGACAATGATACACTTGCAATTAAGTCTTCTTGTTGACCAAAATTGGTTGTTTTAAGCACTTAGTCATGCCACTTTCCATGGGACTTTTCAGGAGACAAACTCGTTTGCAGGGAAGCAAGCCTTCAAGTGATCAGTCTTGGAGAAGTTAACCCTTACCTCTTAATTGTTTTTATTGAAACCTTGTACTTACTTTACAGACATTTTATTCTATCTATATGTTAATATAAAAAGATTATTTAAAAGAATGTGTTGGGGTTGGATTTGAAACTGGGTCTTCTGACTCCACAGTTTATAATCACTGCATTTCACTATAGCAGCAGAAGAAAATTCATTGCAAAATAAATACAATTGTTTGAAGTTTAAAAATTTTGTTTGTGGGAAATGAGAGGCTAAAAAACATTTTTAAAGAGTAGAAATGTATGATGTTGGTTCTCCTTAAGGATGTATATTAGTGGCATCAGAAGTGCCATTGGCAGAAATAGATGAGTCAAAAAGGAAACAGATTTGATACGATATTAAGGACAAGAAATTGAAGTGAGCTAAATAAGGCTCATTGGGATCATGAGATGGAAACAAAGTTCTGACCTGGGCCATGGAATACGTGTGGCAAAACATAACGGACTTTTGAGAAAGCAATTTCTTGACTGTGGGGAGAGCTGCAGTTGTATTGCAAGAGGTTATGTGGGAAAAGTTTATTTAAATGTAGATAAAACAGTAAATTAAAAAATGTATTTAATAGAAATTTGGCAAGGAAAGAGAGGATAGAAGTATGGATGGATAGTTCTCTTGAGAAAAGCTTTTTTTATGTTTTGTTTTCAGCATAGGGAAATACAAGTTTCTGTGTATCCTCCAATCAAGGAAGGATCATGTAGAGTTATGTTTAAATTTTAAAAGGGTAATATGTAGAAAGTAGTTCTAGAAGTCCTGGCAAGAAATGGGAATTTATATTATGGACGTAGAACTTAAGCTTATAAAGAAAAATGGATTCATGCCTTTTCTTTGATAAATAGAGAAAGCAATGAAAAGTAAGGAGAAAACATTTTGAGGTGAAAGTGAAGAGGGTGGATATAATTTACATGATCCATTGAAAGGTTTAACACATATTATTGGGAGTCAGCTGCCTGGGAACGAATCCAACACAGACGAAAGAAGAACAGGGAGAATATCTGAGTTTAATGACATTGTTGAACAATTCCTGAATATTAACTGCACTCATGGGATTCTCAGTTATGAGGCAATGCAGCCTTTATTTTGCTTGAGATAGTTTGGGTTAAGATGTTTAGATGTCTGTCACTTGCAAAATGACTTCATTAACATCAATCATAGTGTCCTCCTTCCCTTTTAATTTAACTTCACACATGGTCATATCATGCACGGTCATAATACTTCTCAGACCAAATATTTAAGGATCCCATTCTCTACCATATCCTGTATTTCAATCCCAATTCTTCCAATACCCTCTCTCTAATATGCTTTTCTTGCCCAGAGATTTCCCCCTTGTTGAATATATCCCATTTCCTTTATGTACTACCCTTTCACTTTCTAACTTCCATTTTGAGCAATTTGTTTTTCATGATCCAACATGATAAATGTTCCCTTACAAATTTTCTTGATTCCATCCTATTTCCAAACTACCTGGTAAAATACCAACCATAGCCAACATTAGTTATCTTTCTTCTCCACGGTGTTTACTCATTTAAGATTTGAACATCAAAAGAAGTGATTAAAAATCTCCATTTGAGAGGGAGAGACTTAGTAACTCTGAGCTGATGGTAAAGAAACCTGTGTACTCTGGGGGAAACTCTGATATTAATTTCTCCAGGTGATGTTCCATGGACTGGTCAGACTCATTCTCACCTATAGAACATAATCTTGGGTGCTAGGATTCTGGGAGCTGAATGAGGGAGAAAGCTATGGGTTTCAAAACCTGGTGTGAAAATTTTCACTTGGTATCTCTGTTTACTGAAATCAAGCCTCAGTTGTGCTTGGTTTTCTCAGTTTTAAGACCTTCTGAATTACATTTTTAGAAAACCCTCAGTTCTGTTGGGATGGAAATAATTATCCATCTGTGGTCAACAAAGATGGATGTATAGTTGAACTTAGTAAACATATTTTCAGACAATTCTGCTGATTTTAGCCCCATTTTATCTTTGTTTCTAGAGATAATAGGGCCGCCATTTTTTGAGTCTTCTGGTAGTCCTAAAAAGGAAAATTAGGGTCCTTCTAAATTGATCCTACTTTTAACACAGAATCTAGATGTTTCAGGTATGCTGTCAATACTGCCTTGTTCATTTGTTTTTCAGATTCCAAAGTTTTATTGCTTTTATGTCCTCTCACATCTTCTTTATTCTTATGAATTGGTGCCTCCAAAAATGTTCTTTACCTCCATTTTAGTAGTTTTAGGAGGGAGCAGAAGTTAACATGAGTTTTAAATTTGAAGTCTTTATCTAGAAATGACTCCATTCCTGAAGTACCAGAAATCTTCATCTTCCCTGTACTTTTGCTCTTTAATTAGTTAACAAATTAGCCTGCCCAAAGCAAGAGAAGACCTCCTGCATGACTGATAGAAAGTTTTCTATGTCCTACGAAAGGATAGTTTCTGCTCATCCCTATAGAGGAAATATTTCAGAGTATCCCTATGCAATTCATTCAATTAAAATGTTGCCTATCAGCTTTATGACAGGTAATGTGCTTCGCAGGTTTACATATTTTATTTCATTTGTTTCTCAAAAATAACCCTATACATCATTTTGTAGTCTAAACACTGAAGCTCTGAGAGGTTTAGTTACTTTTCCCAAAACACAAAAGTGGTAAGTGGTTGAGCTAAGATGCAAACTTGGTTTTCTTGAATCCTATTCTTTCCATTCAGTTTCTTTATGCATTTTACCTAGAAGCTATTGACAAGAGAGGTGCTTCTGCTCTTCTGTAAAAGAAGATGTTTTCTGCTTCTCTATAAGAGTGTTTTGTTTTGATTTGTTTTGCTTTAGCCAAGTGAAGAGCAGTGCAAGAAAAGAAAATCTAGTTGTTTTCTTTTGGGTTGTTGTTTTGCAAGTATCTGGCACATGGTCACTATGAATAATAGTGTTTTTTTTCTTGCTCTTTTTCATAATTATCCCAATTATGATAATGTTAGACATAACTTGGTTAAAGTGATATTTATCAGAGTTCTTCACTGTAAAGTTAGCATTATTTTCTTTGTAATTAAAAAGTATTTTGTAAGAAGATACTTTGAGATTATTTAAAGAGCCTTTGCGTATTCAACTATCTCCTAGTAGTTTGGGTACTCTATTGATTTTTGAAAACTATCATTCCTTCTACATATAGTATTTTGTCTTCTCCAGTGAAGAAGAGCATGATCTCCCTCCCTCCCACTCTCTCTCTCTCTTTCTTTCTTTTATCAGTATAGACATGGATTTCTTCCTCATTCAACTTCTTGGGAAGTCATTATTTCTTTATAAACACTTTCAGCACCACAGTCTTTCTCTTCTTTTCTGGAACTAAAGTGACACTAATATTAGATCTTTTGTTATTTTTTCACATTCTTGAGGCTCTGTTCATGTTTTTAAAATATTTTTTCCAGTTGATTAGTAATTTCTATTAATTTATTTATAAGTTCACTCCTTGTACTACCATTTTCATTCTGCTGTTGAGTCCATCCAGTGAGATATTTTTCTATAGTTTCAGTTATTTGACTTTTTCAGTTTTCACATTTCCATTTTGGCTTTCTTTACATATTTTCTTTATGTTTAATTTTAACATTTGTTTTACAAATGTTTAAAATTGTTCATTTGATTATTTTTGTAATAGACACTTTAAAATACTTTAATGATTTTTGCTGTATTTGTGATATCTTGACACTGGCACAAGTTTATTGCCATTTCCCATGAGAGTTCAACCCTTTAAAGTTCTTCCAATGCTGGGTAATTTTGAATTGAATTTTGGACATTTTAAATATTGTTAAGACTCTGGATCTTGTTTAAATCCTAAGGAAAATGTTGATGTTTTTGTTTTAGCAGGCAGTCTATTCATTTAGGTTCTTGCTGCAAGTTCTAAACCTCCTTCTGTGGGCTGGGATTCTGGTCAGTTTAGATTTCAAAGCCTTTGCAGAGTGCTTCACATATCTTTCCAATGTGCACCACCCAGTGGACAGTCTGGAATCTGGGCAGTGTTCTGTCCATTAGCTCAGTTCTCAGTCTTGTGTATGCTAACTAGTATTAAGTCCTTGCATTCATGGCATGGATTGGAGCCTACAGTTTATAAATGACTTTATGGGGTCACTTTCCCAGGATCCTCTTCCTCTGTAACCTCCACAGTACTTTTTGGTTCCCTGGAGTCCTCTTTACAGGTGAGTCCTATCCTGTTGGAACTGTAACCTTTAGACTTTTGGCTTCTGTGAGTTTCCATTACAGGTTGCTTGGCCTTGTACACCCACTCCCCACCCCTGGGATTGCTTGAGATGTGGGGTACGAGAAAGTGGAGAATAAAAGAGAGTAAAATGGGGGATTTCTGCCCTCTTTCTGTCTGTGTTAGGATTCTCCCTTTTAGTTCCTCCTCCTAGACCTAGGAGGATTTTCCTGCAGTGCTCACTTCAGGATTTGGAGCTTGTTGCACTCAAGGCCAGGGAATTCTGGAGAGAAAAAAAGAAAAACTGGTACATGTGATTATTCCATCTTACATAGATCCAGCCAGCCTCCTGTGCCCTTTTGACATGTGCTATTGGCAGGAGTTTAAGATCGTTGGGTTTTATAATATAAAGGGTAGGGAGAGCAAGAGTGCAGAGTCCAGAGGTGAGACTGGAAGGCAACAAAGTAATCTAAGCAGAGGAGACATAAGCCATGGAACATAGGACAGCTTAGATGTGGCTTTTGGGTTTTCAGTCTCCAAATATACATTTTTAAAAATGCAAGAAAACTTTACAAAATTTATATTCTATATAAAATTTTACACTGGCAAAGTAATGATCCTATGATAAAAATACAATTAGGTATAATCTCATGTGCTGAGTAATACAAATGAGACTTTATATGAATGTTCAAAACAGGCCAAATGGCTCTTACCTGGGTTCCCTTGCTGTGCATGGCTTACCTAGCACAACTGGGTACTTTATCTGGAGATGAGTGAGAAACTTGTGAAAGATTTCAAGCAAGGAATTTGTACCATGGCAGAGTATTTTGGTGACACATCGGGGTGCAATGGAGAGGAAAAAGGGTAGGTGTGGAAACATTAGTTAGATGGATCTTTGAGTAATCTAGGCAGTGGTAGGCAGAAAAATGGCGACCAATTTATCCAGGTCCTGACACCTAGAGGCCGTACATATGTTACCTTACATGGCAAAAGAGGTAACGTAAGCAGGATTACTCTGGGAGTGCTGACAACGCTAACTCCATATTTTGCCCCCCATCTTGTCTATGTTTGTTCAGTGACCTACCTGAAGACTACATGTTCCAGGCCTCATGGAGGTTAATGTATGTCCTGAATGGAATGTGGGAAGGCTTGTTCTGATCTTTCCTAAAGTGGTACATAGAAGGCTCTACTTTAGCTAACTAGTAGAGTTCCTGTGGCATACATATGGCTCCATTTTAGATAACTGCACTTTGACATCACCATAATGCCTCTTTCTCTAAAAGCTGTGGATTAAGGTCCAAATGGGGTGGAGAATGACAGTGTAGTGCCTGCATCTTGTCTGCTGATCCCTCCATGTCAGTAAGTTACCCTGAGTAAAATGCTGTGTAAATGGTATAGAATGGCTTGCTTCATTTTTTGGTTTCAAAGTGACTTCTCAGTCTGGTGGTATTTTGCTATCCTTACTCTAACTTCTAATAATTACTCAGATAGCTCCATCTAATCACATGTGTCCTTAAAAGTAGAGAGCCTTTTTTGTCTTCTTGTCAGAGAAAGATATTGGAGCTTAGAAGCTGGGTCAGAATGATGCTAGATTATTGTCTTTGAAGATGGAAGAAGGAGACCACAAGCTTTGGAATGTGGATGACCTTTAGAAGGTTGAAAAGGAAAAAAAATAGATTATTTCCTAGATCATATAGAAAGGAACACAGGTCTGCTGATCCTTTGATTTTAGCCCCATGAGACCTAGATTAGACTTCTGACCTAGACAGAGTTGTAACAAAATGTGTCTTATTTTAAGCTACTGAGTTTGTGGTAATTTGTCACAGCACCAATAAGGTACCAATATGCAGGCATAAATTGATGGTGACCTAAACAAGGCTACTAGCACACAAATGGGAGAAAGTAAACTGATTTGAAACATATTTAGGAAGTAGAATCAGGACTTGATGATTGTTGGAAACTGTGTGAGAGGCAGAGAGAAGGCAGTAAGGAGGATTCAATAATTTCTCTCATAATTTTGTCTTGAGTAACATTTTGGTACTGAAAAGTGGGGTTCTGCTGGAGTTACCAAACAATGTGGAAATGGCTTTGGAACTGGGAAATGGGTAAAGGCTAGGAGAGTTTTGAGGTGTATGTAAGAAAAAGCCTTGATTGTCTTAATGGTAGTGTCATTCCCTGTGATCGATCATACTTCCTCCCTTAAGAGGGAGAAATGAGTGTTACATAGGTTGAGTTTGAGGTACTTGAGGTTTTTTTAGTGCAGTATGCAGTTGACTGGTTAGATCTATAGATTTAGATATCATGATTTACATTTAGAGCTCATGAAAGAGATTCTAGGCATAGACTTATAGTTTGAGAAGTGATTAATATATAAACACAACTAAGGTGGATTTCAGTTCATTGTGGCATCAATGGGCAATTGGTAAGGATAAACAGCCTGCATAAACAGAACCACTTTAAATAATTGCTTACAAAGGAGAAAATAGATATACAGTATTTAGAAAAGGGTTTGGAAAAGCCTGTGGGTTGAAGGAGGGTTTTAGGAATATACTGAATATGTTTGAATATTGATTTAAAGGATTAATATGAGAGAGGATATAAAGGCAAGAAAGGGAGAAGAGTATAAGTAGAATGACACTCTTACAGAGGAAGAATTGGTTGGAATTGAGTACAGGAGGAGATGCTAGTCTTGTTCATGAAGAGGCTCTCTTCCTTAATTGTAGAAGGAGGAAAGAAGAAAATGATGGCATGGACTAATTATCAATAAGCAGTAGACCTTGTTAGTGTAAGAATGACTGGGATTAAAATTCTTGCAGTCAATGTAATAAATGTGGACTCTCTAGCCAGTTACTAGCCATTTGATTTTAAGCAACTTATTTAACCTCTGGTTGATTTAGTTTTCACATCTATAACATGCTGATATTAATGTTACTCATTTCATTGAGTTTTAATGTGAAGATTAACTGAGCAATTACCTTATAGAAGACTTGGCTCAGTGTCTGCATAGAGGAAGCACAATAAATGTTTGCCATTGTTATTAGGTTATTATAATTTTAAGTGCATATTTTTTGCTTTTGGGGGGGGGATATATTTCCCAATCTAGCCTTTACAGTTTTGGAAGTCATAGCAGTTACAGTCTTGATTTGTAAAAAATTGTGAAGATGTAAACTCAATCATGTCCTGGTAGTATTCTCAAACACTGTATTTGGAGGCAGTCTGACTTTTGTTAACTCTTGGATGATTTGGTATCCTTTTGAAGATGAAAAATATACTGCTCCAAAACTCATCTCAAAAACTGATGGAACTGGTTTATCTGATGTCTCATCTTGTTTCTAAATCTAACATCCTATGATTTTATTCCATGTAAAAATACATGGTTAGTAAAATAGAATACAACATTATATGAACAAATTTCTGCCTTTCTTTCCCAACACAGCTATCTCATATTCTTTATCTCTGATGCATATGATTATGCAAAATCTTGAACAGTCTCTTCTTTAGGCTTTGATGCATACTCTACTTTGATATGATTATGTAGCTATATATTATTTATTATGCTTCTGTATGCTATTTCATGCTGAATGAAAAGTAGAGGCAAATAAAATGTCTGCTCAATTACACTGAAATAAGGGGCAAACAAAATAAGAAGATATGAATAGACAGCTCAAAAAGTTATTTCTGTGGTCAATTTTTGTATTCTTTTTATTGTGTTACTAGCTCATTTAGTAAATATTTTCAGGAAATTTTGTGTTATGGCACCTTGATAGAAGTGGGAGAGCATGTAATGATTTACATATTCCAGTTACTATTATAATGATTTAAGTTGTTAAGTGTCAAACACTTTATACTACTTTTCACACTTACTATACGTTTAATATCTATCACAATGCAATGAGGTAGGTAGGGACAGCCTTAGGGGAGTATCTTGAACCTAATACACATCAACAAATTCAATAAATCTATGAGCTAGTCTTATTTTTATTGTTCTTTAAAACCTGAGATTCAAAGATACAATGATTTTAGTCTGGGATTTTTTCATTTATGCAACATTGAGCAAGTTGGTTAAATTTTTTAGTCTTAGCTCTCTCCTCTAGGTTAGATGAATGACCAATAAACTACTAGGTCTTCTCTGGCTATAACATTCTATGTTGTGGACCACACTTACTTCAAACAACATCCATTCATTTTTTTTTTTTTTTGAACATTTTGGTTTGTCCTGAATTTGCAAGTTGACCATATTACATGGATAGATTCTGAAATTTAACTATCCTCAATTTTCTTACTATCAGTAGGTATTTTTGAAGACTAAATTAGTTGAAGATTGGAGCAGCCCCACTTGTCTGAAGCAGCTCTTGCCATCTATATGGGATAACTTGGCTTGAAATCTGATAGATGTACCAGCACAGTACTTGGCACTTGGAAGGAAAAATTATTGGTGGTGATTTTAGTTCTCAAAGTTCTGAACTGCTGAAGGTTTTATATTTTTCTTTTATGCCTTGGATTGAGAAAGTAGCTAGAGAAGTAGTTTTGGACTTTGAACATAAAAATCCAATGTAGAAAGTGGACTGGACTGTAGGGATGTTCTCAATGTCCCTGAGATCTAGATCCTCAGAACCCGATGAGTGATTGGCCCTCTTTTTTTATTTACTTTTTGATAGGATAACAGTGGTTTTCTTGGATTTCAATAAAGATGGGAATTTGGTTTAGTTTATAAATTACTCTGGTCTCTAAATATCTGTCCTGGGTTGACAGTTCTTATATATCAGTATAGTTCTTATATGTTAGCTGTGGACAAGCCTTTGTTTAACTGTAACTTTTATTTCAATTTCCCATTTACTTGTTTTTATCCACCATTGAAATTTAAGACCCATGATGGCAGTGATCATATCTCTCTGATGTGCTGCTTTATTCCTGTCATCTTCTTCAGTACCTGGTGATAGGAGCCTTTTAGTAGGCAATTATTGGGTCAGTATAAACCAAGACTATACAGTAACCTTAGCTAAGTTATCAAAGAGATTTCAGCATTGAAGGGAATGTTGATTTTTTTATGGATGGGGAGGTGGAGACTCAGAGTGATGATGCTCACCATGAAGAAAGATGTGTCCCTGTCTGTGTTGCCAAAGAAAAGAACACATTTTCTTTACAAATACCCAGAGCATATAAAATTGGATTACTGGATTTCAATTCCACATTTTTAAGGATTCATAAAAGGAAAACCAACCAGACACAGGGCTGAACCAGCAAAATATCAGGCGATTTTAAATGGTAGTTGAGAAAGTGTTTGGGGAGCATTACAGCAGAAGGAAAGGAGGTGGTGCTGGTTGAGGATTAGCTGAAGCAGCCAAGGGCATTTACAACGTGGTTTTGGCTGATGCAGCAAACACAGCTTGAACCAAAGTCAAGGACAGGGGAGGGAGGCAGGGGCTTAGAGAAATTGCTGTACAAACCTCCAGGCAGCTACCGACAGTGAGATCAAGACATGTTTTTACTGATAAGCAGGGCCAATGCAAAGGTCAGAACTTTGATCATGAGAAATTTTAATTACTCAGATATTGATCAGAACACCTAGGAACCAACTACAGAAGCGAAAGTTTGAGAACAGGGCTGGATTTCTTAGATTCACACTGGGGGTCTTGACTGCTCCTCCTAGCTGTGGCCAGTTGCTATTCTAAACACATCCTAGGAAAAAAGCCAACTATGATAATGGGTTAGACTTTGGGGAATGGCAGTGACCGCAATATTATTAGACTTTAAATGCTAAGTGGAAGAAACATTAAAGGAAGTTGATTTTGAAGGAACGTGTGGAAAGCCCTAAGGACCTTTGATGGAAATTTTATAATGTAAAGGGGAAGAAGAGAAGAATATTTAAAGGTGAATTGAAGTGCTTCTTCAAAATCAATAAAGAAAATTAAACCTCCTTAATGATCTCAGACCAATAATACAGTTTCAGAGCCAGGATCTGGCCCCATATATCAGGTGTCTCGCTGGCCTTTGGAAATTGCTTTTGTGACTTTACACATGTCTGGTTGAGTGAATGGGCTTTTATGTGGACCTTGGTTTTAGTGGGTAGTGTGATATCAACAAAGATGCCCTAATTTATGTTCTCAAAATCTTTTACCTGGACTTTGAGATGTCCCCACAACTGTGCTCTCTTTTCCATGCCTTGCCTCCCTTCACATACATCTTCTGTAAAGACACTAGCTGTTTCTAAAAGACGGATTTGATAGTTTAATCCTTTGTTGAACTCTCATTGTCTTGTATGGGGAAAACAATTGTCTTAAATTTGGTGTTCACTTACTTTGATCTCATTGTTTGCTGCCTTGCCCTTATATGAATCCTGCACTCTAGCCATTCTTAAATCCATTTTATTTTGGAATAATCTTTTATAAAAAACTTTTTACTTTAGAATGATCTTAGATTTATAGAAAATCTGCAAAGAGAGAATAGGGTTTACGTATACCTCCACCTGTTTTTTCCTATACTTAGCATCTTGCATTACCATGGTAGATGTCAAAATTAAGAAACAAATATTGGTACATTACTAATAATTAAACCCTATGCCTAATGCGGATTTCACCATTTTCTACCCTAATGTTCTTTTTTATTCTGTTCCAGGTTCCTGTCTAGGATACCACAATGCATGTAATCATCATGTCTCCTTATTCTCCTCTGGTATGTAACAGTCTCTCGGATTTTCCTTGTTTTTTTTTTTATGATCTTGAGAATTTTGAGGAGTTAAGAGTCAGGCATTTGTAGAATGTCCATCATTTGGGTTTTTTGATGTTTCTACTGTATAATTCTACTAGAGTTATGGATTTTTAAGAAGAATGCCATGGAGGTGAAATGCTCTTCTCATCACATTATATCAAGGGGAACATGCTATCAATATGACTATCACAGTGATATTAAGCTTGATCTTTTTGTTTGCCAGGTTTCTGCACTATAATGTTACAAGTTTTTCCTTTCTATATTCTTTGGAATTGAGTCGCTAAGTCAGCCTACATTTAGGGGTGACAGGAAGATTGAGCTCTGCCTCCTGGAGGTAACAGTATCAACATATATTATTAGGTATTCCTCTGTAAGGGTAATTCATCTCTTTTAGCACATTTATCTTTCTTATCTACTTGTATAGTTATTTATTCATGTGTTTATATCAGTATGGTCTGAGGGATATTTATTTTATATTTTGAGTTACAATCCAGTACTACATTATTTATTTTGTTGCTCCCTGTGTTCCAGCTTTGGCCACTGTGAGCTTCAAATGGTTGGCTCAAATTTTTAATACCTGGATTAGTAAGGACTCTTTAGCTACAGCATTGAACTCAGCTTAGGCCTTATTAAGCCAAAAAGGGGAAGTTTATTAGAAGGACATAGGTGCATCTCCCAGAACCTTTGAGCTTGATTACAACTGGGCTTCAAAAGGACTGAAATGCATATTTGGAAGGTGGTCAGGATGTGTACTTCCATCTTCTGCTTTCCTGTCTGTGTCTAGTTCATTTTTTTCTCCTTCTATAACCTCAGGCCACATAGTGGGACACAGATGCTATTTCAGAGTTACTTATTTCTTGTGTTAAACTTACAGCCATATAGGGAGAGTGTTAGGACTTTCTTAAGATTCCCCATCAAATTTATTTGGAAAAGAACTTATATTTGCCTAATTTAGTTTAACCGGTTTAGGAATTATGGCCAAGACTATGATCTGGGTCATGGAGTACAAAGTTGGCTCTAGGAGTTCACACTTGTGTCAATATCATAGGTGGGGAAGATATTTGCCAGAGGAGAATGGGTTGTTTTGAGATTGCCGGACACTACTAAAGCATCCACTGTAACCACACGTGGGCTTTAGAATGCTGTTTCTTCTACCTTAAATACACCTTTCCCTTTGGTCTGTGCAGAAAGCTCCACATGAAGCAGGATTTTGAGGATATCATCTCTGCCCAAGTGCTTCTCTTAGTTATCTCATCTGATCACCTATATTATTTTATTAATAATAAATACACCTATTCATCCTACAGTTATCTATTCACCACATATTTTTTCTCAACATTCTAAGCCTCATGAAAAAGTTTTCTTGTGTAGTTTATCTTAACATCTCTAAGATATAATACAGTTTGTAACACATTATAGTTTCAGTAAGTGGATTTTGAATGAATAAAAGTGTATTAGTAGGATATGTATTAAATTATGGCAGGGCTGAGGGCACTGAAATTAAAGTGCAAAACTAATGAATTTTTGTTAAAAACATTAATACTGGATGATAAAACCATTAAAAAGATAACTTTCTCTCTGCCACTCCCCACAAAGAAGCCCTAGAAAACAGAATGCCTTAAAAGAAAACCACCACTCTTCAGTAATGAGAATAATTGGGGAGATTCAAAAGCAAGTAAGCTGAAAAAAATTTTAAGAGATAAGTGGAAGTGAAAGAAAAAAAAAGCAGTATTAATTTTCAGGGCCTAATTCAATCAGCAAGAAAGGATTTCTCAAATGTATTTGTGGGAGACAGACGGTAAAGAGAAAATTGGTTTGCTGAAAAATGAGAATGGGGAATTAGAGACATAGGCTAAGCAAAGGGAAATGTGTTCAACAGCTGCATTTTGCTTTAGTCTTTGCAAATCTAAGGGGAGATAAGGAATTGCTTGGAAGAGAAACCATAGCTCTGTTTTAAAGTAGACAAGCCAAAGCTGAGGATGGGTACATGAGTAAGAAGAGAAAGGCGGTTCAAATTCTACCAACTCTGTCTAGGCTCATGAATTCATGTTGGAGGCCCTCATCTCATACTTGGTCTTGTTTGGTTTCTAAGTTTGCAGTCACATACCAATAATCCAGTGCAGTTTTAGGAACCCCACTTGGAATTCTCAACCTACTATTATTTTACCTGGACAAAAATGTGGCACTGGAAAGAGTACAGATTGATGAGTCAGAGGGAGGGACTGGAATTCTGGCCTTGTATTGGAGATAAGAATTTTGATTACAGTAGCATGTCTTTTTAAATTAAAATTTTGACAGAAGTACTTAGTTAACAAAATCATATGTGGTAAAATGAGCCATAGGTTGAGAAAGAATTAAGGAGAATACCTATACTTAAGGAAGAGAAAAAGGCAGAGGAGATCCATAAAAAGACACTAACAAAGAATAGTCTAGAAGATAAGAAGAGAAAAAGGAATGTCACAAAGAAAGGAGAGTCTTCCAAGTAAAAGAAAGTGGTTAGTGAATCAAATACTGCAAAGATTAAGCAAGTTTGGTTTTTATTTTTTATTTATTTTTTTAATTTTTAATTTTTTTAATTTTTTAATTTTTTATTTTTAACATTTATTTATTTTTGAGACAGAGAGAGACAGAGCACGAACGGGGGAGGGGCAGAGAGAGAGGGAGACACAGAATCGGAAACAGGCTCCAGGCTCTGAGCCATCAGCCCAGAGCCTGACGCGGGGCTTGAACTCATGGACCGCGAGATCGTGACCTGAGCCGAAGTCGGACGCTTAACCGACTGAGCCACCCAGGCGCCCCAAGTTTGGGTTTTTAAAAAGTCCCTTGCAGAAGAACAGACTGGGTATTGCTAGAGGAGAGGTGGGTGGGGGAATGGGCTGAGTGGTTAATGGGCATTAAGGGGAACACTTGTTGGGATGAGCACTGGGTGTTATAGTTAAGTGATGAACCACTGGGTTCTACTTCTGAAAACAATGCTACACTGTATGTTAACTAGCTTGAATTAAAACACAGAACTTGCCACCCAAAAAAAAAGTTCTTTGAGTTAAATATTAGCATATCCATTCCATTTATAGACTATTATTTTGTTTTTTTTAATTTTATTTTTAATTTTTTTAAGGTTTATTCATTTTTGAGAGACCAAGTGCGAGCAGGGGAGAGGCAGAGAAAGGGAGAAACAGAATCCAGAATCCGAATCAGGCTCCAGGCTCTGAGCTTTCAGCACAGACCCTGACATGAGCCTCTAACTCACAAGCTGTGAGATCATGACCTGAGCCAAAGTCGGATGCTTAACTGACTGAGCCACCAGGCACCCCTATGGAATATTATTTTAGATTATCTTTCCAAGAGATACATGACTTTCCTTTGATTTTCATTATTTTAATTTTTATTGAAATAGCCTACATTTTCCGAGGTCCAAACAACAATATTTTTGGTATGCAGTTGCCCAGATAACGTTACTTTTTTTTAATGTTTATTTTTTATTTTTGAAAGAGAGAGAGAGGGGCGCCTGGGTGGCTCAGTCGGTTGAGCGTCCGACTTCGGCTCAGGTCACCATCTCGCGGTCGGTGAATTCCAGCCCCGCGTCAGGCTCTGGGCTGATGGCTCAGAGCCTGGAGCCTGCTTCCGATTCTGTGTCTCCCTCTCTCTCTGCCCCTCCCCCGTTCATGCTCTGTCTCTCTCTGTCTCAAAAATAAATAAATGTTAAAAAAAAATTAAAAAAAAAAAAAGAAAGAGAGAGAGCGAGAGCATGTGTACACAAGTGAGTGAGGGGCAGAGAGAGGGGGACAGAGGATCCAAAGTGGACTCTGTGCTGACAGCAGAGAGCCCAAGATGGAGCTCAAACTCACCTGAGCTGAAGTCAGATGCTTAACCAACTGAGCCACCTAGGCACCACAGATAGCATTTTCTTTTTAAGTAACATTATATTTTTAAATCTTTAACATAGTTTTGCTAATTTAATTTTTCTCAATTTACTACCAACCACTTCTTAAGGAGACAAGCTGGTGATTTATGATTCTCCTTCCAATCCCTGTTCCATAAAAATGTTATCAGTGGTGATTTTGTTCTTTGGGAGGATGACTTTTGAACTAGACGAGCAATTTGGATTTTGGATGGAGAAAGTTTTTTATTTAAACCTTGGTTCTGTCATTTCATATCTATAGGTTCTTGGACAAGTCATTTTATCTATCAGAGGCTTATTTTTCTTATTTGTACATCTAGAAAATGGGCCTAATATCTGTGTCATTGAATGGCTCTAAAGATGTATGTTAAAATGAGTGTACAACCGAAGATATTGGTTTCTTTGTTGCAACATAAGCTTATATTTAATTATTTGTAGTTCAAATGAAATGACTTTTGGACAGATTAATTTTCTCTAGGTTAAAAGGTGATGTTCAGTCCATGGTTCAAGAAGAAGTCAGTGTCTTAGCATATTCTTACATTAGCCCAAAGCAGTCCCTGAACTGAACTATTTGTCTTGGGTAAATAGCAACTTAAGGTCATTTTCTCATTTTGTGCAGGGTCTCTACAGATTTCCAATTACACTTACACAGATATCTTAGACTCCCCCCAATTAAGCAATATCTTGTTCTATAGTTAGTCCTCGGAAAACATTGAACACCAGAAATTGAAATGTCTTTGAATTGTCATTTCTGCAGGGTTCCAGAGAAACAGTGGGATTATTCAGGCAAATAAATATGAGTTGACTTTCATTGCCTCAGGCTTTGCTTTCACCATCTGTCATTGACTGTCAGAGTTAACTTGTCCATCACCTTCAAGAAAAGGAAGGTCAAAAGATACCTGCTTCAGGCAGAGCCTTGATTATATTATTACATACCTGGACCTTTATCACTGACTTCCTAACTCCATATTCACACCAGATACCAGAATGTTGACTACAGTAAATGATGGATTTCTTCATTTATTTTACAATTCTTAATTTGGTGACCTGCTACCTGCAGGACTGTAAGTTCTTTTGTAACACTGTCTCCTATAGAAAACTCTCTCTGACCTAGTTGCCCAACTTTGCTCCTCTGCCTCCAAGAAAGTTTGATTGAGTTCTTCTCAGTCTTCTGTGCATACCCTCTCACAGCACTTATTCATCTGATTGTACTTCATATATTTTCATGACTGTCCCCTCTGCTAGCTATGTCAGCCTTGAGGGAAGGTGTTATCTTTATAACCTATGTGTCTATTTCCCTGTGTTCAAAATACCTGTATTGGAGTTGGCATGCATTAAATATCAACCAAATGACTCAGAGAATGCATAGGGTCATTATTTGACTTCTGATCCTATGATATTTGATATTTCTATGATTGCACAATTTTCATTTTTAATGCAAACATCAACAGGAATCCTTCACTTCGTTCAATACTCTCTTGGTTCAACAGTAAACTTTGCTTTTTTCCCCCCTTTTCAACAGATGTACTTTGGAAACACATATTCATTTTCACATTACTCTAAAATGATTTTAAGATACTTGTGTACTAGAATCATTAAGGTCTCTGCCTAGCTTCTAAAAGAATCTGTTTGGGAACAAGGCATTTGAAGGTTGAAGATTCAAATCAAATATTACCTTCTTCTGTAAATCTTTTCTTGACTTTCCAGGAAGTGTTAGACCATTAATGAACTTTATTCATTCCCTCTTCTAGAACTCAGCTTGTCATGGTTTAATCCATCTGTTTATAAGGAAGACACAGACTGAGAGCTCCCAGAACAATATCTTTCTTATCTATATTTTATTCCTTATGCCTAGTTGAGTGTCATCTGCTAAGACTTTGCACGTATTATTCCCTCTGGAAAGAACACTCTATTCAAAGCACTGTAGCATTGCCACCTCCTGTCCTATCCCAGTACTGATACAAACATACACTTCACTGAGTAACCCCAAAGTATCCTTTCAATTTTACCTTTTTCATATTTTCAGAAATGTCTTATGACTTCCTCCACCCCTCATCCCACATTGTTGTATTTATCATATTGTATTTAAATTTTCACTTCATTTTTCACACTAGCCTATGAGCTCTTTAAGGTCAAGAACTGTGTCTTGTTCTCCTCTGTGACCCCAATGCCTAGTTTAAGCCTATGCGTAATGTATAGTGAATAAAAATATTTTAAAAATAAACATACCACTGTGCCATTTCTGGACATGTATCTAGTCATTATTGCCAGAGAGTGAATCCTTCCAACCAATTTTGCCTACTGGTGTTCATCTCATATCTATACCTAAACTTAATTACGTGAGTCAATTGCTATGGAGATTTTTGGAGAGACTTTATAGCTATTGTCTTGGGTTAGGGCTCAGTGAGTAATAATTTGAACATAATAGTTACATGTTACATTACTACTATAGATTGGGTTTCGGGAGAAAGTTTATTAATCCTAGAATTTTCTATGGCACAAGAATGGCTTTGTAGAGTTGTCTTTCCCTGAGGGGATAAATCAGCTTACAGAAATTTAGTTCCAGAAAGTTTAGGTAAAAAAGGTACAGTTGTAAAATGCCACACAGACTATGTCCACTGTTTCAATGATTGTGTGTGTGTGTGTGTGTGTGTGTGTGTGTGTGTGTGTGTGTGACAGGCTGAATGAGGGCCTCCTGAGAAGTACGAAATGTTACCTGTGTTATGAGTAGAGGCTTTTAAATAACAGTGATAAGGGTTTCTTATTTTCTATTGATCACTTGTTTCCTTATAATCAAGCTCTCCATCAACCCAAACAAGGTGCCATTATACTCAGTTCCCTATTGATTATTGTTGTTTTGATGAGATCCTTAGGGAAAATACTAGGTAGTGGTTCTTCAAAATTGAGAACCTAAGTAGCAATGCTGATTTAATACAGTTGTGAGTGAATACAATTTTTAGAGCTACCTCTTCCATGGCACATTTTTTATGCCAGTCTACTTGAGCTCTCCCTTTTATCTCTCTCACTTTATTACTCCCTTATATCTGTCTTTTTTGAGTTTTTACCAAATGTAAGCCTTTTTTCAAAAACTCAAACACTATCTGCAAAAAACTTAATGAATTATGAAAGTAAACAAATAATTTCACCACAGTTCAGGAAATTTTGATGGAGATCTGTACAAAATATTGAGAAAGAAAAAATAATTCAGTCCATCTGAGGGGAAAAATGGACAACATCCTCCCACCAAAAAACTCATATACAAATAAACAATAACAAAAACAAAGATTCTTAGTAGAAATTATCAAATAGTAGTTCACTAAGGTTGAAGAAATAGGGTATCTTAAGAAGGAATCACAGTTCTCTACAGGTGATCATATAGTCTTTTAAGGGAAATAGAGATTTGTGTTGTCTAATATGGTGGCTAGTAACCACATGTGGCTATTTGAATTTAAATGAGTTAATATTAAATAAAATTAAAAATTTGATTTCTCAGTTACACAAAGCACATTACAGATGCTCAATAGCCACACAATGCTATCATTTTGGACAATATAGATATAGAATTGTTCTAACCCCACAAGAAATTCTGTCATTACCAGTGGTCTAAATTTTAATAATTGTGCCAAGGGTAGAGGGCATATTTTGGAGAAGTGGCTTATAATTCATATTTCTTTGTGAGAAGAGAAGCTAAGATACATTATAGTAATTAAATTAACAGCTGTCATTGATTAAATACCTAGTGTGTTTCTTTTTTTTTTTTTTTTTTTTTAATTTTTTTTTTCAACGTTTTTTATTTATTTTTGGGACAGAGAGAGACAGAGCATGAACGGGGGAGGGGCAGAGAGAGAGGGAGACACAGAATCGGAAGCAGGCTCCAGGCTCTGAGCCATCGGCCCAGAGCCCGACGCGGGGCTCGAACTCACGGACCGCGAGATGGTGACCTGGCTGAAGTCGGACGCTTAACCGACTGCGCCACCCAGGCGCCCCCCTAGTGTGTTTCATATTGATACATATTTCATATTTGATACAAATGTTAGTATATCCACTTATGAAAGTGGACATTGAATTTCCGAGAAGGTAAGTACCTTTAAGAGGTCACTTAGCTAGTGAATGGGTGGAAGGAGAAGACTGGGCCAAAAGAGAAGGGTATTTAAGAAGTTTGGATTGTGTATGTTAGACAGTGGGGAACAAATGAATGGTCTAAGCAAGGAGGTGATATCATGGGAGTTGCACTTGAAGAAAAGTATCCTTGTGGTGGTGGATTGGTAGATGGTATGTCTTTGGTCAGGGGCTTAGTTTTCATCAGCTGTCTGAGATTAGACCTTAGAATATTTAGAGTTCATTGAGTTCTCTGTAAAACCCAGCTTGGGAGTATCTTCCTTTTTTAGGTTATATCAAGAGAAAAGCTAAAGTGTGGGCATATCAGGAAAATATCAAAGGTTATCACACAAGCATGAGTAATTTTTAGGGTACAGGAAACTCATGCCTTAGAAAGTGTAGTCATCCAAGACATTTATGGCTTGTAAAATTATTCATATACATGTATATGTTTATAATTATGCTCATACTCCCAAACACATACCCACTCACCTCTTCATGTATATATTGTATCATAACAACTACTACTGTTAAAAGCAGAGGCTTTATTTTGACATGTAAATTCAGTGATATTTTAGTATTCTTAGCTATATCTTTTCATTAATTCATTGAACAAATATTAATAAAGGCCTACTGTGCTAGGTAACAGAGATGAAATGACAGTTTAGTTTATGTTCTAGTAGAAGATACAGAAAAGAAATCATGCAATTGCAATACTTGATAAGTGCTACAATGGCAATTTGTTCCCTTGCTGAAGCATAAACCTGAATGCTGGGCTGTGAATTACTAAGATAGTGAATGATGTTAGTCTATCACATCTCAATGCAGCTGAGTTGTTCTCTCCTTTTCCTTATATACTTATAAATTCTCCTAAGGTTGTAAAAATGTTTTATTTATGAAATATTGCTGACAAGGGAGAGATAAAACCTTAGTAAATGTTGAAAACTGTGGTTGAAATTTGAAGTTATGCCAAGGAACTCATTACACTCAACATAAATATAATTTGAGGTAAAGGAGAGAGCCTGAAAAATAATCTACAGGTATCCCTTGCTTTTTGAAATTTCATGTTACATCACTTTGCTTTTATGAAAGACTTACATTAGTATCAGTTTTTGCTAACAAAGGAATCTAAATAGGATTTTCACTTTTATGAAAAAAGACGAAAAGCAAAATGAGCGTTTAGTGTTAGTTTTGCAGCTAGAGATTACACAGTCAGCACACACTCTGAGCATTGAGAAAGGCACCACCAAGCTCCTTCCCTGAGAACTGCAGTCAGCATCTCAGCCTCAATCTGTCCTAGCTTTGAGCTGTCTGTGAACCCCTATGCTTTATCTCTGTTTACTATGTGCATCCTTTAGCAAGGTGTGTCCTAAGGTATCAGAAAAACCTAAGAGAGGTTATTCTGGGGGTCTAGGAATTTTCAAAAAAAATTTTCCATACGAATTACTAGTAATTGCTTCTTCACTTTATGCCATTTTGGCTTACAAAATGTTTCACTTGGAACACTCTACTTTGAGATAGCAGGGAAAAGCCATATTTATAAATTTACTAATTTACAAAAATTCTAGGGTGTAGGTATGTATCTCAAGATAACGTCAAGGAGCTACTGCAATAAAGGCAAATGAAAAGTCACTCTTTTTAGTCTTCTAAATACAGGTCATACAAGAGATTACAGTGGAAATACCATGATGATGATGATGGATTTTACTCTTGAGGATGTCTAGATACTACTGGCTTAAATATGCTATATGAGAATTTCTTCTCTGGGTCTTGCCAACTATTTGGACATTTTACCCAAATAAATGGGTATAGGTCCCTTCTGATATTAGTCACTGAGTTTCGGAGGATTTTGAATCAAAGCAATAATACATTGAAATACTTTTTTTTTAGTACAAATACAGAATCCTGCTTCGATTCTGCTATTCACATATTATGCAGGATTCTGGTAAAGCCAGTACATACTTTTACATCGACCCTCCATAGATAATAAGTATTAACTCTGGAAAAAAAATATTTTATAAAAGGAAAAAAAAACTTGTGAAAGAGTTGTAGAGCAACCAAAAGCAGAGGCATACGAGAAGAGTGCCCACCCTTGGCAGAAGGGGACAGCACTAGGTGAATTTCACATTTTTGTGGCTTTTAGCTTGAAAGCTAGCCTCATTCTGTTCCATGTGGGGCAGTGAAAACCTATAGTCTTATTGGTGTCAAAACCAGAGGGCAGACCTTTGTAGCAACGTGGATGGAACTGGAGAGTGTTATGCTAATGAAATAAGCCATACAGAGAAAGACAGATACCATATGTTTTCACTCTTAGGTGGATTCTGAGAAACGTAACAGAAACCCATGGGGGAGGGGAAGAAAAAAAAGAAAAAGAGGTTAGAGTGGGAGAGAGCCAAAGCATAAGAGACTCTTAAAAACTGAGAACAGACTGAGGGTTGATGGGGGTGGGAGGGAGGGGAGGGTGGGTGATGGGTATTGAGGAGGGCACCTTTTGGGATGAGCACTGGGTGTTGTATGGAAACCAATTTTACGATAAATTTCATATATTGAAAAAAATTAAATAAATAAATAAATAAATAAATAAATAAATAAATAAATAAAAGTTAAAAAAAAAACCTAAAGAGTAATAATTGGATTGGAGGCTGATTATAAGATTATGCTGTTAGTTTTGACATTTCATATTCACTTCAGGCCTCCTATATTATGTTTTATTATCTGTGTTACAGAATATAAATAAATGTGTTTCATTATTTTCTTGGAAAAACAAAAAACAAAAAACAAAAAAAAAACCCAGAGGGCAGAGTTCAAGGCAACCATGGCTAATAGAAAGTGAGGGGGATCCTGGAAAGGAGATAACCAGAGAGAGGTGACCACAATTTGGTGTTTAAACTACACAAATCTCTGGCTGAACCTTGAATCATATCTGTGTACAGCAGACTCTGAGAATCCTCGTTAAGGCTAAAATAAGAACAATTGCCTACAAAAAAGTAGGCAGAGTTTGCAGTTGAGTTCAGCCAAGTTAATTGGTTCTAAAACATACACAAACACACATAGACACACACCCAATAACACCCTTCAGAAAATAGAACTGGAGCATACTATTATTATTCATAATTCATATTATTCATAATTATGAAATCACCTGACATATTAAAACATAGAAAATATTATTTATTCCGCAGACGAAAAAAAAATAACCAATCAATGCTCCAAGATGACCCAGATATCGTGATTAGTAGACAAGGATTTCAAACCAGCTGTTAAAGATTGAATTGCATTCCCTTGAGAAAGATATATTGAAGTCGTCATACACAGAACCTCAAAATGTGACTTATTTGGAAATAGAGTCTTTTTAGAAATAATCAAGTTAAAATGATATCATTAGTGTGGGCCCTAATCTAATATAAAACTGATGCCTTACAAAAAGGGGAAATTTGAACAGACAGGCATACAAAGGGAAAACACCATGTGAACATGAAGGCAGAGACTGGGGTGATTCATCTATAAGCCAAAAAAAATGCCTAAGATGACAGCAAAGCACCAGAAACCAGGAGACAGACACAGAGCAGATTCTTCCCTGTAGCCCTTAGAAGGAACTAATCCTCTTGACACCTTGAACTGTGAGACATTTTTGTTGTTTAAGCCACCTAGTTTGTGGCTCTTTATTACAGCAGCCCTTGCAACCAAATACACCTGCTATTATAACTATGCTCAGAGATGTAAAAGAAAATATTGAATGAGAAGATAGGAAGTTTCAGCAGAGAAACAAAAACTATCATAAAAGAATCAAAGAGAACTGAAACATACAGTATCTGAAACAAAATGCAATCACTGGATGGGATTAATAAGAATGGAGATGGCAAAAATTCAGTGAATTTAAAACTGTAATAATAAAAAGTATGTAATATGAAGAACAGACCAAACAGTTGAAAACAAATGAATAAAGCATTAGGCCCAGGTAGGACATGTCTCAGCTCTAACTTAGATGTAAAGAGGAATTCTAGAAAGAGAGGATAGAATGAGATAAACAATATCCGAAGAAAGAACAGCTAATAATTCAGTATTTTTGATGAAGGGCACACAAGAAACACAGTGAATCTGTCATAGTAAATACAAAAATAAAATAACTGTAAAAACTAATGAAAATAAAATATAAAGAACTTTTTGAAAACAAATTACAGAGGAAAAAAATTACATATTGTATACAGGGGAACAATGAATCAAATGATGACTGACTTCTCATCAGAATCAATGGGTCCCCTAAGATAGTGGGAAACTATCTTTAAATGAATGAGAGAAAGAAAATAATAAAAGTGATTCTAGAAAATATCATTGATAATATTCTTTAAGAATGAAGCAAATAAGTACAATTTCAGATAAAAGAAAACTAAGAGAATTTATTGCCATTAGTCTAGCACCAAAAGTGATGTTAGAAGAGTTTCTTCAGACTGAAGGAAAATTATGGTAGTTGGAAACACGTCTTTTTAAGAAGAGTTTGAGGATACTGGAAATGGTAAATATACAAATAAATATGAAAGACTTTAATTTCTTGATATATAATTGCATAAAATTGACATTGTATTGTTGACTTATAAAATATGTAACACATGCAAACTTTATAACAGAAAAGACAAAGAGTTTGTAAATTTAACTTTATGTTAGTTTTCTACATTTGATGTAAAATGATACAAAATTAACTCTATGTGGAGTGTAAAAAGTTAAATATGTATAATATAATCTCCACAACAACTGTTATAAGATAATGCAAAGAAGTATAGCCAAAGGCAATAGATACATTAAAATAAAAAAAATCATTAAATGCAAAGTAAAGTAGCACTTGTGAAAGTATTATAATACATAGAGAAGTTGAATCACTATGTTATATGAAACCAAGTTACTTGAAACCAAGTAACATTGTATGTCAACTATACTCAAAAAAAAAAAAACAACTAAAAAATAAGGTAGGAAGGTAGTAGAATGGAACAACAGCAACACAACAAAGAAAACAGATTAAAAAATAGAAAACCATGCATAAATCAAACCATATCAAAATACACTGAGCAGTAATGAACTAAGAACTCCAATAGAGATAGTCAGTGGATAAAAAAGCAAACCTAATTTTATGCTACCCACAAGAAATACATTTTAAACACAAAGATGCAATAGGTTAATTAAAAGAAAAAAGGTATACTTTGAAAATAATAAGCTTAAGAAGGCTGAAGTGGCTATGTTATCTCATATAATAGGCTCTTGAAATAACATATCGTACCAGAGGCCAAGGGAGATATAATGATAAAAGAGAAAATTCTTATCAGGAAGATATAACAATTGTAAAAGTATGTACCTTACAAAACAACTTTGGCATTCATGAGGCAAAAATTTACAGAACTAAAAGGAAAAATAAACAGTTTCACAATCCTTGCTGGAGATTTTGACATCCTATCTTCAGCAATTGATAGAATAATTGTATCAAAATAATCAGTTGTCTATACAGCAAAATGGACCCATGACAGGCCACAAAAATGTCTCGATACATTTAAGAATATTGAAAACATATATGTTACCATCAACAAAAAAAGATGGTTTTTGAGTGTTGAGTTTCATAAGTTCCTTATAGATTTTGGATACTAACCCTTTATCTATTATGTAATTTACAAATATCTTCTCCTACTCTGTCAGTGACCTTTTATTTATTTATTTTTTTTATTTTTTATTTTTATTTTTTCAATGTTTTTTTATTTATTTTTGGGACAGAGAGACACAGAGCATGAACAGGGGAGGGGCAGAGAGAGAGGGAGACACAGAATTGGAAACAGGCTCCAGGCTCCGAGCTGTCAGCACAGAGCCCGACGCGGGGCTCGAACTCACAGACGCGAGATCGTGACCTGGCTGAAGTCGGCCGCTTAACCGACTGCGCCACCCAGGCGCCCCTGTCAGTGACCTTTTAATTTTGTTGATTGTTTCCTTCACTGTGCAGCTTTTTATCTTGATGAAGTCCCAATAGTTCATTTTTGCTTTTATTTCCCTTGCCTCCAGAGACATGTCTAATAAGTTGCTGCAGCTGAGGTCAGAGATTGTTGCCTGTTTTCGCCTGTAGGATTTTGATGGTTTCCTGTCTCACATTTAGGGCTTTCACCCGTTTTGCATTTATTTTTGTGTGTGGTGTAAGATAGTGGTCCAGTTTCATTCTTTTGCATGTCACTGTCCAGTTTTTCCAGAACCATTTGCTGAAAAGACTATCTTTTTTCCATTGGATATTCTTTCCTGCTTTGTTGAAGATTAGTTGGCCATATATCTGTGGGTCCATTTCTGGGTTCTCTATTCTGTTCCATAGATCTGTTTTTGTGCCAGTACCACACTGTCTTGATTATTATAGGTTTGTAATACAGCTTAAAGTCTGGAATTGTGATGACTCCAGCTTTGGTTTATTTCCCTAACATTACTTTGGCCATTCAGGTTTTTTCTGGTTCCACACAAATTTTAGGATTGTTTCTTCTAGTTCTGTGAAGAATGCTGGTGTTATTTTGATATGGATTGCATTGAATGTGTAGATTGCTTAGTAAAGACATTGTAATAATATTTTTCCAATCCATAAGCATGGAATATTTTTCCATTTCCTTGTGTCTTCTTCCATTTCTTTCATAAGCTTTCTATAGTTTTTAAAGAAGATGTATGTATGACATACATACACACATATATATACACATACAATGGAATACTACTTGGAAGAATGAAAGAATGAAATATTGCCATTTGCAACAATGTGGTTGGAACTAGGGTGTGTTATGCTAAGCAAAAAAAGGCAGAGAAGGACAAATATTGTATGATTTCACTTATATGTGGAATTTTAGAAAGAAAACAGATAAATGGGAAGGGAAGGAAAAATAAGATAAAAACAAAGAAGGAGGTGAACTGTAAGAAACTCTTAAATACAGAGAACAAACAATTGCTAGAGGGGAGGTGGGTGGAGGGATTGGCTAAATGGGTGATGAGCATTAAGGAGGGCACTTGTTGGGATGAACACTGGGTGTTATATGTAAGTGATGAATCATTGAGTTCTTACTCCTGAAACCAATACTGCACTGTATGTTAACTAACTTGAATTTAAATAAATTAATTAAAAAATAGAATTTCTAAATCACTGTATTGTACACCTGAAACTAATATAACACTGTTTGTTAATTATACTTCAATTAAAAAATTAAAATTAAAAATTAAAAAAATAAGAACAAGATGGTTAGAAAACACCCAAATATTGGCAGATTAATGCTTTTGTAAATCGTGAATTAAAGAAGAAATCACAAGAGAAATTATCAAATAGTTTGAACTGAATAGTAATGAAAATACAATGTATCAAGTTCTATGGTATGTAGCTAATCAGGCTTTAGATGGCATTTTAGGTCTTCAATGCTTTTATTAGAAATTTGGAGAGAAATCCATTGTTTTAGATGCTTCTTTGACGTAAAAAATATCTGTAATAAATGATTTAAAGTTTAACTTTAAGAAGCTAGAAAAAAAGGGCAAAGTAAACTCAAAATAGGTAGCAAGAAGGAAATAATAAAGAACAGAAACACGTGAAACCTAAAACAAACAATAGATGAAATTAACAAAGATGAATCTTCTGCATTAGCCTTCCCTTGTTAGAATTTAATAATGCAATCTTGTTGGCACCTGAGTCTGGGAAGAGAAGGTTTCCAGGCTCCTGGAATCTGTGAACAAGGGAGAGTATAGAGGGCATAACTGGTCTTGAGGACAAGCAGATACATGTATCAAGAGAGCAGCCTTTCAGTCACAAACTCTAGTCTGGTACAAACTCCAGCAGCACATTGACTCTGTTTTGAAATTATAATTTCTTCAACCTTTAGTGCAGTATTAGGCAATACAGACCACTGACTACTTAATGAATGGGTGGGTAGATGATAATAAGTAGGATTGTTGCCCTCAAGGTCTCCCATTGCATACACTATCCTGGGTGAGAGGAACAAGACAAATGTCATGGTCCTGGGAAACATTGTGTGTGTGTGTGTGTGTGTGTGTGTGTGTGTGTGTGTGTGTGTGTGTGTATTGTTAACTGATTGTGAGTTTCAAACTTGGATCTTCTTTCTTCATGTTCTTTGCCTTAATAGTGGTTTATATAATTTAACAGAAGATGTGACATTTCTAGTATTACCAAGAAATGTTAAGTGGAAAGATATTCTGGGAAATAGGCTCTTCATAGGTAATCAAAATTACATGAACCCAAGATGTCCAAGTCACTAATTATAAAAAAGAATATAATTTGATTCAAATATATTACTTTGTAATTGGAAAATACAGACTGTGGTAAGTTTGAGACAGTAAAATCTTCCTACCTTTTTTAGGTGCTGTATCCATGGAACAGTCATTTGTAACAAATTTCATTTGACTTTTTCATTTTCCAGAAAGCCACTTACCACGAAGTAATAGGTTTTCATTTTTGTCAAGGAAATGTTTCATTTGTGATAGAATATATGTTATGTTGTATAAGTTGGGGACATTCAGGGAAAGCAAAGTGACATGTGATTTCAGACTTGAAAAAATATTGGTAAGAACACAACATAAGATTTATATTCTTAACAAATCTTTACATGCATAATATAGCTAATTATAAGTACAGTGTTATACAGTGGATCTCTAGAACTTACTCATCTTACATAACTGAGGCCTCCTGTCCTTTGCTTAGCAACTCCCCATTACTCCTATATCCCCATGACATTGGTCTTGGCAATAATTTCATTGGATATGGCAACAAAAGCAAAAAATTAGACAAGTTGATTACTTCAAACTAAGAAGCTTCTGCACAACAAAGAACAGAGTGAAAAGGTAGCCTATGGAATGGGAGAAAATACTTGGAATCCACATACCAGATCAGGGGTTAATTTCCAAAAGATCTAAATAAAAAACTATTACATCTTATGAGCAAAGAAAACAAAATAAACAAGAAAACAAAAACACTAATAACCTCATTTAAAAATGTGTTAAGACTTGAATATACATTATCCAAAGGAGACATACAAATAGTGAACAGATATATGCAAAGATGCTCAATGTCACTGTTCATCAGGGAAATGCAAATCAAAACCTCATACATGTCAGGATGGCTATTATCAAAAAAACAAAAACAAAAACAGAAAATCCCAAAGTATACAACAGTGTTGGTGAGGGTTTGGGGAAACTGGGACTCTCTTATAATGTTAGGAAAGCAAAATGGTCTAGTCATGATGGAAAACAGTGAAGAGGTTCCTCAAAAAATTAAAAATAGAACTACCATATTATTTGGGCTTTGTTAAACTAAAATTTTTATTTTGAGATACTTATAGATTTCTACACATACTCAGAAATACTGTTTACTTCCTTTTCTAACCCCCTACCTGTTTTATTTAATGTTCAATTGGATAATTGATTATTTAAAATATTTCAAGTTAAAAAAATTCATATTCACAAGAAATACTTTAAAAAGCCAATTGTAAAAGTTAAAAGTTAAAGTTGTATTTTCCCCAGTCTTACTTCCTATGGGTTAAAATTGTCAATGTTTTAGGGTAAAAGTTTGCAGATATTTACTATCTATCTATCTATAAAATAGATACTTGGATTAGTAAAATGATACCATATTAACAGGTTGTTCATCAGTTTGCTTTTGTCAGTTAACAATATATGTATGATAAAGTTCATGTGTACATATGCCCCATTCTTTTTTCATTGTTGGATGTGTTTTACTGTATAAACTTACTGTCATTATTTTTAACACTTCCTCTACTGATGGACATTTACATTGTTTCTGATTACAATGTTGCGATGTGTAGTATTAAACATATATTTCTTTATACATCTATGAAAGTATTTTCGTAGAATATTTTGGTACTTGTAGCTATATAAAAGTAGAGCTACTTGTTCATGGGGTATGCATATAATTTATTTTGATAGAGACTGGTTGGTCACATTTCAGGATGGTGATATGAATGCTCATTCCTCAATTGTGTAAAATAATTCCCAGTTTTCCTTTTATTTGCCAACATTTTTATTTAAAACTTGGCCAAAATGCAAAGCAAAAATATTGTTCAAATGAAATTTTAATTCACATATTTAAGGTATCAATGAGATTGGGCCTATTTTTCTGTTTACTGGCAATTTGAATTTTTTTTTAAATCTATGAGCTATGAGTTGTTCGTTCTGATTCTTGGTCTGTAATTCAATGGTTTCTTGTTTAGAAATATTTTAGAAATATTTTAGAAAATATTAATTTCTAAATATAAGGGGAAGAGACAGAATGTATAAGTGTTTCTTTACAAGAGTAGCTTAGAATCGTGCTGTGTGTAAACAAGTGGCCTACTTCATGACATACTATATCAGGACCCTGAAGAACACAATTAATAGTGACATGTGTGACAGTCATTTGCTGTTGCACAGAAAATAAAAAACTTAAGTAAATAATATGCACTTGGTTATGCTCCTTCTTCACAAAATATTAAGACAAGAGGAAGAGAAATATTATTGAGCAATTACTTAGTGCCATACTTATTATACCCTTTATCGCATTAATCTTTTCAGTAGTCTCATTATTCATAGCACTTTCTAGATGAATCATCAAAGGTATAAGAGGTTAATTAAGTTTCTTAAATTGACACATTTTTAACGGTAGCTTTGAGCTTAAGTTCTAGGCACTGCCAAAGTTCATATTCTTTCCACCATGACATAGTGCCTCCTACTTCTTAAGTAGATAAATTCTAACAATTCTAAGCAGCAATCTCCCTCTACACATATAATATCATGGAACCTGCTTAAAGGGGAGTTTGATATTTGGCAAAATAAAGGCAGCAGGTGGCAGTGAGTCTGCATGTAAGCAATGCTGTTGGAGCTCAAAAGAAGAGAAGGATTTCAGCAATAATAGGTCTCTAGCTGGGCCTCAGAAAAAGGGCAAGAACTGGATATATGAAAAGGGGAGGCAAGGACCTCTTGATGGGAGTATTGGTTTAGGAAAATATGAGGTGGATCTTATATGACCATGGTTCCAGATAGGGATAATGATGCTTTGCAGCTCGTCTAACCAAAGAAAGTCATGGATGGAAAGGTCATTGTTTTGTGGTTTTTCCTCAGGTTTAGGAAATCTGTGTGTTTGATATGTTGTGGTAGCCTTTACCTAGTTCTCAGTAGGTTTCCAGTTCTCAGTAGGTTTAATGTTACTTTGTAATATTAAATATTACAAGTAGAGGTGCCATTACAAATACAACAAATAACTTTTCATGTATTATCCAAAAGGATGAAGAAATAAAAAGATTTTCCCGACTGCTTGTAAAAGTTGTGTACTTACCTGGAGGACAAAATTAAATATTTGGCAGAAAATCTGACAGAAAAAAAAAAGAAATTACTCAAAAGTAAATTGAGGACAATAAAACCAAGGTTGCTTCCTGTAGTCATTAGAAGTGTGTATAGAGAAAAGACTATTTCACAGAGATAAGGAAATGGCATTAGTGTTTTCTGATACAGAGTCATCAAAATCTATTTAGTTTTTATGGCCAGATAAGTTTCTGACCTTACCGGAGACTCCAAAGACAGATAAGTGGATAGATAAAACACCCCAATGGAATTTAATTAAGATTATAATGAACATTGGTTTTGGGTTATCTGGATGAATTTTCAGTCTCCTGCAGTTGTGTAACATTGAGAGATTTCACTTTAGTCAGGTTTGTGCATTTGGCTGTGAGATATTTGCTGATGGTGTGTCCAAGGAACAAAGTAAACATCTGGATCTGTTTAGAAGTGAAGGCCTTTTTTATGTTCTTTGAGACCATAGTGGTAGAAAATGAACTAGAGACAAGGTTGACAGAATTACAAAGGCTAAAAATCATAAGATAGAAGTATTTTCAATAAAGCTATAATTTATTGTTTAATATGTGTTAGAGATACTGTATTCATTAACTCATTTTTCCTTCACAATAGCCCTGTGAGACTATTATTAACTGTTTTATAAATGGAGAAACTGAGGTTTAGAATAGTAGTAAGCTTATCTGTGTTCACACAAGTAAGTGACAGTGCTGGGATTCTATTCCAACCTTGGGTAACTCGTAATATGAGCTCTTAACTACTTTGCTATACTAGTCTCAAACTCTATGCCAGATACCATCTAGTTCCATTTGGTAGGTAGCAGTGGAGGATAGGGCACTGGGCAGAGAGTCACAAGACCTGTATTTAAATTCTAGTTTTGCTGCTTACTAGTTGTGTAACCGTCAGCTGAACTGGACTGCATGTCCTAGATGACTCAAGCATGTCTGGTGGTTGATACGGACTCTTAGATGGGAGCTCAGCTAGGGCTTATTCATGTCTTTGACTTCAAAAAGTTTGTTCTGAAATGTCAATTACTTCTGTTCTGCTTGACAAGCTTCTTTTTATTCCTTAATACCTATGTCCTAAGCCTTCATTCCAGAACCATCAGATTGGCTTGATCTGACCATTCTTGTATTCTTTGAATAAGTTGCTCATCTCTCTGTTAGAATTCTCATTCTCTGATATAGTAGGTATTGAATTACAGGTTAACCTACCCTAATAGACTGTAATCTCAAGTGTTGAAACCAAAACTTTTTTTTCTTCATAGACTAGCCATTGTCTCCATAACAGATGTCTGATAAATGCTGATGAACTCATGCTATTAGGTCAACCTTCCTCTGTAGTATTGTGAATTGTGAAGAGCTTGTTTGTATAGCAGTTACCCTATTTATCCAAGTGAAATCACTGTGTGAAGTCAGAGGGTGAGTCACAACACCATAAAATTCCCTCATTTAAGGAGGAGAGAACTTTATAAGTCTCTTTATATTTTTCTTTTTCCATTAAGGGATATATTGACAGTAATACCATTTATTTGGTTGCATAAACCTACAAAGGCTTAAGAATTATTCCAATTGCACATTATTTTCTTTATCACACAGATGCAGCTGTATGAATAAGACAAGGCAGCTCGGTAGAATTTGCTATTTCTATTACTGAATAGGAAGTCTTCCAGGGAAAGTGTCAGAGTAGGAGGGCCTTACACTCACCTTGCCCCACAGATATGCCTAGATAATGTCCACATCAGTGTAATATCAAATAGCAGTTGTAAGAATTATTATATCCAGCTAAATATTTTAGAGGCTATAATAATGTTTTTCTTTACCTCCCAAATATTTAGTTAAATAGACACCTAATGATTAATTCACCATTCATTCATCACAAAAACATTTACTGGACACCTTTTTAAGTACTAAATTTTAAGATTAGAGATTATAATTGAATAACACCAACTATTTTAGAAAAGTCACCTTGAAAGCGATAAGTAAACAAATACATTAAAAGTGTGAAAATAGGAGATAAATGAAATAATGGAGGTATCTAGTATAAATGAAATAAATGACACACATGTAACATGATTCTGTTTGAATGTTTAGGCAATATGTCAGAAGGGATGAGACAATTGAGCTGTGTCTTGAAAAATGAGGAGCAAACTACTAGAAAGAATGAGGTTGGCAAGGGAAAAATGCATCCCAAGCAGAGTGGACAGCAAGGACAGACGTGGGGTCACAGACCGCCTGCTCATGACATCACTTCTTTAACTTGGGAGAAGGAGATTGCCATGATCAAAGGGTGATTTACAAAAGTAAACATAGCTATGTCATGGGAAAATGATGACAGGGAGGAGAAAGCAGAGGAAGAGGTTAGGAGGTTATTGAAACATTTGGGGCTGATGGGTATGGAGGGTAAGAATTGAGGCAGGGACTGTGGGAATGGTGACATAAGCTTGGGTAACAGACACAACAAAGCATAGGTTCTGCTATTAGATTAGAGGAGATTAATCTCTCTATCAGTGAGATTAGAGGAGAGAGTGGGAGAAAAAGCATTCTGTGTTAAACTATGGATCTTGGTCACTGAGGAGATAGTAATAGCACTGGCATAGATTTGACAGGAAGAACAGAGAGAAAGTAAAGATAAGTTGCCATTTAGAAAATACATTGGAAATACACATTCGGAGCCATGATTCTACTGCTGCCAGAGATGTTCCTCAGCTTTGCTGAGAGGCCAAGGCTTCATACCTCCTGCATCCAAACAGGCAACATCTTTGGAAACTGTTCCACGAATTTTAGGTAAGCCCAGATGTTGTGCCAGTAGGAGCATATTGAAATAGGAATTCACGTTTTATCTTTAATTGACACACAATGGCAGCAAATAACATAATTTGCATTCTGGTAGTGAAGCCAAGCCAGTACTGATTTGGAGACAGTAGTTTGGGATCTCTATCTGGACACGCAGAGTCTTTGCCCATACAAATGAGCACAAATGTAGCAAGCAATCTTTAGTGACTAATAATGCCTCCTTGCAGATTCTGAGCAGGGTTTGTTTGTTTCTTTTCTGATTTTGGCATGCTATGTGGCATCACAACGCCCATTCCAGCTTCAAGAGAATCAAAGCATAATCAAGTAGAAAATTTACATACAGATTCACAAAAATAAATCCAAATAGACAAACAAATATGAACAGTACAGTATGTATACTGAGATTTGAAGAAAATACTTTTCTCCTAGGCTGGAATGAACTAGCATTGTTCTCTCTTCTGTTACTCTATTGAAAAACAATCATAGCAACAATAACGACCAAAATAATAATAATAATAATAATAATAAAAACTCAAACCAAACCAAACAACAAAACTCTACAACGATATTTCTTAGTATTATAATTTAATCAATATGTCTTACTTATACTGATAATAGCCATTATAATTATAAAATTATAAAATACATATAAATCTGTCCTTATGCCACATCAGGAAAAAGCTGCTACCTTTCCCAGTAGTCTCCATCTGGAATCATTGGTAACTCTCCTTGAAGATCCAGCTTATATTGGTCTTGAAATGGTCTTCATCAGTGTGAAGTTTACCGTTTAAGTTGCTCAACAGCTTCAGGCCATTCTTATGGCAAGGTATGCAATTATAATATTGCCCCCAAATTTTTATAACCTGAGTGTCAAGGTACAAGGTCAGAGTGGCAAGGAAAGTTGGTTTTCCTAAACCACTCGTGAATCCCCCTCCTGTCACTTCCTGCCCCATGCAGATTACCTCTGCTTTAGCTTCTCTGCCTAGCAGCCCTCCACTGCTTTCCCCACATATGCTTATCTATAGCTATGGAAACTGGAGCTAATCTTCAGAAGCTGACTCTTCTTCACCTCCAGGGTCATGCCTGGCTTTCTCGACTCTTCTTCACCTCCAGGGTCATGCCTGGCTTTCTCCATACCGTTTACTTTCAACTTCCTCTCATGTGGCTTTGAGTCGTTGTTGCTACTGTTTGCCTGCCCTATTTGAGATAATGACTCAATTGTAGTCACCCTTAGAAGTGATAACTGTCATCTCCAACATTGCTGTTAAGGACAGTACCCTGACCTAGACACTGCCTGCCAGGGCCTGTTAATCCTCACTCCCCGATTTTCAAAAAGGAGGAGCATCCATACAGCATTCCTCCTCACAAGCCCCATAGTATATGAAGCCTACCTTCCTGTTGAGATTTCCCTCTTTCAGGACTTTGACTCTGCTTTCGAATCAGTTCCTCTCTCTTCCCCATCTGAGTTATTAATGTCCTATATCCTATTAACAAGAACATATTACCAATTTGGCTTCCATCATCAGTTATGATTTATTTCTTTTTTTAAAAGACCCTTTTCCTCTCTCTTCTTCCAGGACTCCTCCTATACAAATGTTACCACATTTGATGAAGTCACTGAGTTCTGTAAATATATTCTCATTTTGTGTAATTCTTCTTTCTCTCTTTTGTTACGCTTGATTACTTTTCATTACTCTATCTTCTAGATCATTTTTTTGTTCCTTTGCTCTTTCCATCAAGCATGTTTCTCATTTTGTTTATTATGCCCTTTATCTCTGCTATGGTATTTATCTCTGTGTTAAGGGTCTTACCCATGTATTCCATTCCTTTCTCAAATCCAGTGAATATCTTTATGGTTACTACTTTAAATTCTTTATTAGGAATGTTACTTCTGTCTGTTTTGCTTAGATCTGTGGCCATGGCATTGTCCTTCTATTTCATTTGGGATAACTTTCTCTGTCTTCTCACTTTGTCTAAGTCTCTGTGCCTGTTTCTCTGTGTTAGGAAAGTCAGCTATGTCTCCTCTTCTTGAGTGTAATGGCCTTTGAAGAAGAGGTCCTGTAGTGTCTTGAAGGGCAGTGCCCTCTGATCCCTAGGGCCTGGCACTTCTGGGAGTGTCACCAGTGTATGGTGTGTGTGCTCCGCTGTTTTGTCCTGGAAGCTTTATCCTTTAGCCCAGTCATCTGCAGAAGCTCTCTGCCTGTTCTGGGCAGTGTTTGGTCTCTGGCCTGAATGTGGTGTCTTTTTAACTAGGTGTGCTCTGATCTGTTTGTGTAATGAGACTTGTTGCCACCACTGCTGAAACTGAAGCTCTGCAAAACTCCTGCATTTGGAGATGTGGTGTGAGCAGGGTTTTAGGACAGTCACCTGGGGGAGGGGGTCCCACCATGCTGGGACTGAGTCAAGTGTGAGTGGCAAGCGTGGTTCCACTTGACCATGGGAGGTGGGGCTTGGTATAAGAAAGTTAGATAATGAGTGTTGGTGCTGTGCTGGTTCTTGCAGGTAGCCTTGTGCTTAGGCTGAGGGGCAGGGGAGGGCAATGATGCCTGCCAGTTTTTTTGTTCCTGTAGGAGCAACTCACTGATGTCTCTCTGGGATGCACTCTGAGATGAGAAAATAACTTCCCCACTATATGCTCCAGGAGTTCTTCAGATTGTTGTTTTTATGCTGTATGTTCCTGGGCTATTGGCCCTGCTTTTTCTTTAAGAGCAATGAAATGCCCTTTGCACTTTCCCATAGCCAAGCATGTTGACCTTTAAAACTCCAGGCTTAAAGCTCTGCTGTTTGTAAGAACTCACAAAATTTGGCCCTCTAGCTTTCTAAGCCAATTGCTATGGGGATTCTTTTTCCTCTTACCCTTCTCTGTATGCTGGTCTCTCTCTCACCCTTCTTCACAACCATGGTTCCCTACCCACCACAGTGGCCACAATCCATTTCTCTCCCAAACTCCACCTCTCCATTTCCTGTCCTCTTCAGTATGGTCTCTTCTCTACCTTTAGTTGTAGAATGTGTTCTGCCTGACTTCAGGTTAATTTCTGGGGTATTTAGGATGATTTGGTAATTATCTAGTTGTATTTGTGGGACAGGGCAAGCCTAGGATTCTCCTACTCTGCCCCCATTTTCCTACTCTCTCCCTTTTCTTTTTCTATAATCATTTAATGAGATGTTATATAAAGTGCATCAATTTTGGAATCAGAAATACCGGGATTAAAGTCCTAGAATTCTATTACATATTTTATTACATAACTACTTGGAATTTTTTTGTCTTGTCTGAGTAGCAACTTTCTTATCTGTTCAGTGGAAAAATAGTATTTCTAGAATAGATCAGCAAGCACATCACTTTCCCTGAATGCCTATGTCATCTGCTGAATAGAATGAGTTTATAGATTTTTTGGTACCATATTGGTCCAATCTTAATTCCCAGTTGTTTATGTATCTCTTCTTCAAACTAAAACAATCCTGGAAAACTTCAGAATTGAAAGAACTTTAAATGACATTGTAACTCAAAACCATTTCAATGGGGGTGCCTGAGTGGCTTAGTCACTGAAGTGTCAGACTCTTGATTTTGGCTCAGGTCATGATCTCATTGTTTGTGGGATCGAGCCCTGTATTGATCTCTGAGCTGATGGAGTGGAGCCTACTTAGGATTTTCTCTCTCTCCCCTTCTCTTTCTACCCCTCCCCGACTTGTGTGCACGCTCTGTCTCTCTCTGTCTCTCTCATAAATATAAAAATATTTAAAAATGATTTCATCGTATCCATTAACCACCATGTAAACACTTTCATCATCAGGAAGCTCATTACTTAAAATTTGGAACGTTTTTTCATATCGAGTTGAAATCTGCCCCATGCTTATAAATTTTCCTTATTTTCATTTATATTGTATTGATTAGTTTATCTTAAAAATGTCTTTCCACCTGGTTTTCCACTTCTTTTTGTTCATTATGTGTGTATTATGCAAACTAGATTGGAAACAGAGTTCCCCCCAGAAATCAGTGTTCATTGTCTGTTGAATTTGCTATTGGTATTTATTACTTTAATAACAATGTGAACCGTTCTCAGGGGTGTGGGAAAAGTCACCAAAAACTATGTTTTAAACATTCAATATACAAAGCCATCTGCTATACACAGAAGACCAAGGATTGACCGGACATTGGGAATTACTGTTTCATAAATGAATCCCGAAAGAGTAGACTTCCAATGAACAAATCACCTTTTCTACTGATTCCTGATAGGATCTGGCAAGTTTGTTTTGCCACAACTATGAGAGCTGAGCGATTTGTTAGGGGGTCATTGAAGTTGTAGATCAAAATCGAATACAAATGGATGCCCTTATGGAGAAGCACAAGGAAAGAGGATACCATTAATAGAATCTTAAAACTCTAGAATATTATATTAAGTGGCAATTATTTGGGTCTAAATGTAATTAATACATACATAAACTTTAAAAACATATCTTGGTCTCTGGTCTTGAATATTTCCATTGGTAGAGAGCTTTTTCTCACATATGTAGCTAGATTTGCTGATGAATAACTGATTAAATTTCAGTTTTTCTTTTGTTGAAATGTCATATGACTGTCTCTACTTACTTTTTTTTAGATCTCTTTGTAAGTCATTAATTCATTCATTCATTCATATGTATGTATGTGGGCTTTTTCTTTGAAAAAAGTATTTGGTGAGTACCTGTGTTATGCAAAGCCCCATCCTAAGCCCTAAGGATATAATAGTAAACAAAATAGTACTGGTTTATATGGTGATAGGACTTTGAATAGACAGTGTGAAATCAGCAGTAATTGGAAAATAACATAACAGGTGTAAATTTTCAACCTGTAGTAAGTGCTGTGAAGAGGGGTTTTATGAAATCATATAAGAGGGGCACACCGACCGGTTCTGATGCTAAGTAGCCATAGAGGTGATGGTGTAGACAAGGTATTTTCTGAGGAAGTGATATTTAACATGAAATCTGAAGAATGAATCGTTGTTAACTAAGCAAGAGTTGGAAGCAGGAGTCATGAAGAGACCTTCTAGACAGGGACTGATCTGTGAAAAGAGCTTGAACTGCATAAGACAAGGACTAGGACTCAGATAATCACCCTTCCCCATGACAGTACACTGTTACTCTCTCCTCATCTTCTTAGTCTATACATCTTTATAACCATCAGCCATTCCTGACATGACATGAGCTCCAGAACTCTCACCTCTCTTTCTGCTCCTCTTTGGCTACGTTCCCACTTGTCTTTGTCTCCTTTACATGTGTTCCTAACAACACAGTAGCATTAGTCATGTGGGGTATCAAGAAGAAAACCTATGCCTCTGAGTCTCAGACTGTGGAGGGAGGAAGTTATAATTGAAGTCCTACTGAAAACATGTTGGCCATTTTTTATTGGAGGGACCCCAGGAACTTTGCTGGGCTGGCAAGGCAGATATTATCCTCTAAACTTCTATACCTCCCCTTCTAATATCAATAGTATTTTGAAATGTGAAAAAGAAGCAAAGCTGATGGATTTGGAATCAGTCTTCAAAAGACTTTGGCCAACATAACTAGCATTTTGATGTAGGACAAAAGAGACTGCACGAAAGAGCTCTTTTATCTATTTCTACAAGCTCCACATTATAACAATATCTTTTTTGTATTTCATCTCTTTTCTCTCAACCTGAAGTTACTTGGGACCTGTTTCTCTTCATAAATAGTTCTCACTCTGGACTGGAAAATGTCACTATTGGCAGTGGATTACCCTAGGTGGACAAAGTACCAAGTGACTGCCAAAGAGCTCCAGAGGCTTCAGCCTAAAGGATAAGAGGCAATATCTGAAAGGGAAAGAGTTGATCCTGTAAATAAATTTGACTGGCATTAAGTATTTAATGTGGTGGTTGGCTCCATGAGGGCAGTACATTAAATGCATAATGGCATAGTGTCCATTTGGGCTTTACTGTAAATCTGACAAGCCCCAACCAGACTGCATGGCATTAAATTGTAAGTGACAAGTTCTGATAGAGCTGTCAGCTTGAGAAGGTTTACTTTAACACAAACAGAAAAGGCTGCATATTCTTTTATTAATAAGGTAATGCTCGGTTGGAGAAAAGAGGGAAGGCAGTGTGATACTGTCATAGGCATATGGCTTTGGAATCAAACAGACTTGAGTTTGAATTAGTGGCCCTGTTACTTATTGCTGTGTAATCCTTGAACAAATTACTTCACATCTCTGAGTCTCTGTTCACTAATGAGTAAAATGGCAATATTGTATATTTCAGACTTGCCTTAGATAAGGCTTCCCAGGAAACAAACTTGGGGTGGAGATTTATATTTAGGTAATTTATCAAGGAGTAACCTTGGGTAAAGTAGCTTCAGTGGAGTAAGGGAAGTATGATTGGCTGAGAGAGAAGTTAGATATTCTTCTTCCCTTCCTTCAACCACTTGCAGTGATAGCCTTTTCACATTTATAGTTAAATACTTTTCTTCATCCGAGAAAAGGTTATTAAGCATATTCATAGCCTTGATTTCCTGAAATAGAATCCAAGAAGGAATTTTGAGTGCAAGTGGGTTATTGCGGAGTGGTCTCAGGTACGCCACCTATAAAAGAGTAAGGGAAGCAGCACTGGTCAGAGCAAAAGGTTGATCTGCAGTGTAGTTACAAGAGAGACTCAGCTGATCTCATGGAATGATGGGGTGTCTCACATTGAAGCAGGGAATCTGGGTCTTTGGTCACTTTCACCAACAGGTCACTGGATGTAGACTACCTTTGAGGATGCAATTTTGGGCAAGGCAGCTGTGTGGGGACAAGTGCAAGTTCCAGGGAGGGACTCAGTTCCAAGGAGCTATAAACAGACAACATGCCTGGCAGCTGGGGGTGAATGTCTTAGATCTGAATAGTCTACCACTTGGACTTGCTTGTTTCCAATAATGATAATAGTATTAATAATAATGATAATAATTATTATGTTGTTGTTCACACCATCTATAAACAGCTTTTTAACGATTCTGTTTGGTAACTTCCTGTGGGTGTTTAGAGTCCTTCCTAGAGGAAAATTGGAGGGATGAAATCTAGCCCCTGTTGCTGTAGATACACTCCAGGCTACAACTGATATTCATAATCTTCCTTCATTACTATCATTCTAGATTTCCCTATCCCTCAATTAGCATTTCTGATAGTAATATCTCTCAGATCTTCATGTCTGAGGGATTTCGAGTTCCTGTGTATCATGTCTTATTCAGATCATGGCTGCTTCATTTGTTGATTTACTATCAAAATTGGGCAGAAGAGTACCAAGATAAACTGTACTTGATCACATGGGCATCAAATGTATTATTTTCTCCCACATTGTTTAACAGTAGTCTTACCTCCTTATGACTTCAGTGTTAACTGTGCTGGGCAGGATGGTAACTTCTCTTCTTGACCTTTCGTCTTTTAGTACAAAAAGTCCAAAGTGAGTGGGTCATAGTTGTACATAAAGTTTATTGAGATGTATTCCCCTCTTGAAACCAAGATGTTTAGATGCAAAGAAACTAGAATTGCAGGGACAGTCAGAATATATTCATCAGTAAATTATTGGGAATGGTACTAAGTGGGACCAATTCTGATCCCACCTGTTAGTTCCAAGACCTGTGTATTCTACCTACTGGGAATATAGTACTATATCGTAAGTATTGATCTGGGGAATAACCTGCATCCTGAAGGATGGAGTCCCATTATTTCAAAGCTGCAACCTCAGATGTGACTTCCAAAGGCTATTATCTTTCTTTGTCCAGCTGGAAGCTTCATGGTATATGGCATATGACAGAATCAGTGGATCCATTGGCACTCAATAGAGACTACTGCCATACCTCTTTAGATTTATCCCTTACTATGATGTGATGTTACACAGAGTTTTATTGTTGCTGAGCCCTTGGATAGAAAAGCTGGCAAATCAAATTAAAGAGGAGAGATTAACAAACTGGATTAAAAGGAAAACTCAACAATGTGCTGTCTGCAAAAGGCACACATTTAATAATAATAATAATAATAATAATAACAATAATAATAATAATAATAATAATAAAGGTTGAAATTAAAAGGATAGAAAAAGAAATATACAAAAAGTAACCTAACCATGAGTAAGCTGGAATAGCTGAAATCAAACACAATAAACTTAAGGAGTACTTAAGTAGCGATAATAATAATTATTATTTTTAATGAAGATACCAAAAAGATAAGGAGTACTTTTAAGAAGTGATATTCCAGGGGAGCCTGGGTGGCTCAGTCAGTTAAGCATCTGACTTTGGCTTAAGTCATGGTCTCATGGTTTGTGGGTTTGAGCCCTGCATCCTGCTTTGTGCTGACAGCTCAGAGCCTGGAGCCTTCTTTAGATTCTGTGTCTCCTTCTCTCTCTGCCCCTCCCCCACTTATTCTCTCCCCCTCTCTCAAAAATAAATAAACATTAAAAAAAAATTTTAATAAAAATATTAAAAAAATAAAAGTGATATTCTATAATAAATGGGATATTCAATCAGAAAGGCCTATCATAATAAATATATAAGTACCTAATAATTTTAAAATACCTGAAGCAAAATTTACAGAAGTAAAAGGGAGAAACAGACAAATCTACAGTAACAGTTATTCTATAAGTAACTGATAGAGCATACATAATTAACAGAGCAACTATCAAATATACATTAATGATACAGAAAATCTAAATAGCCCTATCAAAAACTTCACCTGATTGCCGTTTATAGATGACTACATTTAAAGAAAACAGAACATATGTTCTTTTCAAGTTCACACAAAACCTTCACAAAAATAGACCATATAAAGGACCACAAAATAAGTGTTAGTAAATGTAAAAGTATTGACAGTATATAGAATGTTTTCTGAAGACAAATTAAGTTAGAAACCAATAACAATAGGATACATTAAAACAGTGATGCATATAAAACATCTAAATGCTTAAGATTAACAATACACATTAATAGCATGGGTTAAATTTTAAAAAATCACAGGAAAATAAAAGATAATTTGATTGATTGATAGGGAAAATGTAAAAAAATTATGGAGCATAGCCTAATTTGTGCTAAGAGGAAAATTTATAGCTTTAAATGCTTTATTAGAAATAAGAAGCACTTAAACAAGCAATGATATAATTTTCACCTAAGATAATAGGAAAACATTAGCCTGAATTAAATAAGGAGAAGGAAATACAATAAAAATAAGAGCAGAAATCAATAACATAAGAAGGCAAACATAAAGAAAAGTAATAAATTTAGTTCCTTGAAAAAATTAAAAATCAATAAAACTCCTCACAAAGTGACCAGTAATGAAAGAGAAACATGATAAATTGCCAATATCAGTGATGGAAAGAAGGAGTTACATGAGAGATTCTACCAACCTTAAGAGACAGAAACTTGGTCAACCTCAATGAAATATTTCCATTTCTTGGAAAATACAGTTTATTAGAATTTATATAAGATAAAAAATAAGAACTGAAGAAATTATTTGTCAAAAACCTATGACATATGTCTTTGCTGGACAATTCTATCCAACACATGAAGAAAAAACAGCAGTATTACACATATTTTTAAAGAAATATATTAGAAAAGAAAACTTCTTAACTTGTTTTACAAAGCTAAAATAACACTGATACCGAAACTGGAAAATGCATGGAAAAAAAGATATTTTATAGAAAAATATCTCTTTTGAGTGTAGATGGAAAAGCCCGTAGTAGAATATTAGCAACTTAGATTAAATAACCTGTAATGGCCAATGGAAACTTATCTTGGAAATGCAAGTCTGATTTATAATTTGGAAACCAATCAGTATAACATACTATATTAACTAAAAAAGGGAGGAAAAAGTATGATTATCTCAATAGATACAGTAAGGACATTTAATACAATTCAGTGCCCATTATGATGACCACTCTACATAATCGAGGAATGTCAGAAAACTTTCTCAATCTGGTAAGGAGTAAAGCAAAACAAAACAAAAACTAGTTATTTTACTTAGTGAAATATCAAATACTTTCATTCAGAGATCTTCTCAAGGCAAGGAGGCCTGCTTTCACCATTCCTATTCAATAGTGTATTGGACTAGAGGTCCTAACTAATACAATAAAGCAAGATAAAAAGTCATAGAAAAGGAAAAAGGAAAACTCTCTGTTTCCAAACGACATAATTTTCATGTAGAAAATCTCAAGGGAATCCAAATATCCAAAAACCTACCAGTACTAAAATTTAGGTAAGTTTTCAAAATGCAAGGTTAATAGAAAAAACCTATTTCTTTCTATGTACTTGTAACAACAATTTGGAAAATAAAATTTTAAAAACCCATTTAACATAGCGTTAAAAATAAAAAAATACAGACTGACATTTATGTTGTTAATTGATTTTAAATGAAGGGTTCAAATCAATTCATTTAGGAAAAAATATCAACAATTGATGTAGAAACAACTCAATAGCCATATGGGAACCCTACCTCATGTAAAATTAAAATTTATTCAAGACCAAAACATAGAAGCTAAAACTATAAAATTTTCAGAAAACATATGTGCGTATCTTTGAGACCTAGAATTAAAGAAATAATCATTAAAATGATGAATTAGATTTTATCAAATATAAATGCTTCTGCTTATTTAATATACTATTAAGAAAATGAATAGAAAAGCCACAGATGGATAGGACAATTGCAAAATATATATCTCACAAATACTTGATTGGGAGTATATAACAAACTCCCATAATTCAATTCTAAAAATACAATAAAATCACTTTTAAAAAATGGGGCTAAGGACTTCACATTTCACAAAGGATGATCTACAGATACCAATAATCTCTTTTCATAAGTGCTCTGGGGTGCCTGGGTGGCTCATTAGTTTAAGCGCTGGACTTCAGGTCATGATCTCATGGTTCATGGGTTCGAGCCCTGCATGGAACTCTGCTGACAACTCAAAGCCCAGAGCCTGCTTCAGATTCTGTGTCTCCCTCTTTCTCTGACCCTCCCCCACTCGCACTCTCTCTCTCTCTCTCAAAAATAAACGAACATTAAAAAAAATTAAAAAAAATAAATGCGCAATATCTTTAGTCATCCAGGAAACACAAAGTAAAACCACAAATAATATCTTGATATACTCATTAAAATGGTTAAAGTTAAGGGGTGCCTGGGTGGCTCAGTTGGTTGAGTGTCCAACTTCAGCTCAGGTCATGATCTCGGTCCGTGAGTTGGAGCCCCACGTAGGGCTCTGGGCTGATGGCTCAGAGCCTGGAGCCTGCTTCCGATTCTGTGTCTCCCTCTCTCTCTGCCCTTCCCCCGTTCATGCTCTGTCTCTCTCTGTCTCAAAAATAAATAAACGTTAAAAAAAAATTTAAAAAAAATGGTTAAAGTTAAAAAGACTTGAAACACAAATGTTGTTGGAAGAACAATGAAATCCCCTTCCCTATTCTAGGCATAAAAAATGTATAATCACTTGAGATAAATGTTTGGCAGTTTTTAAAAAATAAAGTTAAACAGATATCTTTTTTTTTTTTGACCTAGCAATTCAATTTTTTGGGTGTTAACCAAGAGAAAAAGAGAAAAAAAAACCCAACAAAGTTAGGTCCAAAAGAGTTTTACAAGAATATTCATGGCAATTTTATCAATAATAACCCCAAACTGGAAACATGGCTATCAACAGGAAAACTGAAAAAAGAAAAACAAAAACATTGTAGTATATTCCCATCATAGAATAGTACTTAGAAAGTAAAAAACAAAGAAACCCCCACACGCAACAAAATATCATAGGTGTTATACTGAAGAAATCATATCACACACAGGAGAACATACTCTATGATTTACATAAAGCAAAAAGAAGTAAGATATGGTTGAAAATAAATCAGGAAAGTTGTGTCTGCAATAGTAATAAACTCTTTTATTTGCTTCATCATTTGTATTTGTATGAAATTGATAAAAAGAAGACTGTGGAAAGTAAGGCACTGGTGGTGTGCTGAAACCATGGTAAATTGGAACATGTCTTAACTGATAGCTGCTTGGTATCTTTATTTACAGTAGTGTTTTTGGTTAATACATCAAAAATATTAGTAAATTCTCCATTGTTTCAATTATAGGTGGTTGGAATGATTTTGATAACCTAGAGCCACATGGCTTCTAGGAGTGGTCAAATATTAAGAATTAGACTGCATAGAGAAACCTGAAGGTGAAAATATATTCATTAAATTTGATTATTTTCACTAAGTTATACTGCCTTCTAGATTGAATGAGCATCTTTGATTATGTCTTCCTCATTGTTGCTGTCATGCTCTGATAAATTAAGTGAATTAAATGTGTTTTGAGTGGATAAAGAACTCTTTCACTTGGCAGAATACTAGTGTATAATAGGACTAGGTAAAAGAGAAAGCACCTATCACTTGTGAGTCCTATTATGTGGAAGGTTCTCCGGTGTGTTCTCAAATTACCGTGTGCCATATAATTCCTACAATCACCTTGTGAAATGGAAATTTTCATATTTACTTCAGTTTAGACACAAGAGCCTTTGAATTTATGATAACCTCAAGGATGTTTTATTCAAACTCAGTTTTATCCATATCTAAATTCTTATACCTCCTTCCCACCACTGCGGTTACTTCATCTTTTATTTTGTTTGGGCAGTGTTTACAAACTATATTTCTTTTTTTTCCCCATTAGAAAACATAGCACCATAGCACAGGTGCAATGCTTAGCTGGCCATATTTGCAAATAGGACTAATCTCATAAATTGATTGAGTGGGCATCAATTATGAGACATAGACAGATGATGTTATTTTCCTTAGATATTCTTCTCTGATTTAAGCACATATTTTTACTTTGATGAACTGTTATCTCTTTTGGCTTGATATGCCCCGATTCGAGAGACCCCCCGAAAACAAACCACCAGAGTCCAGAGTCAAAGCCAAGCGGCAAGGGTCGTTTATTGCAGGTTCGAACCCGGTCCTCCGCGCACTCGTTGCCGGTGACACTAAGAGTCCCCGAGCAAGGATCTTACAGCTTCTTTTATAGACAGGCACAAACAAGTTAGGGATTTTTTTGAGGTTACAGAGCTGTTATTGGTTGACATTTAAATTTGAATGCTCAGCAGAAATTGATTGGTTCCCGCCTTTATTTCAAACCACAACCATCACGCCCTGGCTGGTTTAGGAATGGCGTGGGGGGGGTGGGGGGGTGGGGGGTGGGGGGGGTGGGTGGGGAGATCTTTTCTTTGCAGTTGTGAGTACACCTGGTAATTTTTCTCTTAGTCTCTCAGTCTCCCATCTATTTTTTGTTTGTTTGTTTGCTTATTTATTTTGAGAGAGAAAGAGCATGTGAGTGGGGGAGGGGCAGAGAGAGAGGGAGAAAGAATCCCAAGCAGGCTTCACCCTGCCATCACAGAGCCCGACATGGGACTTGAACCCACAAACCATGAGATTGTGACCTGAGCAGAAGTCAAGAGCTGGACACTTAAACAACTGAGCCACCCAGGTGCCCCGGCTCCAGTGTATTTATTGAAAAAACGTGTTTTGTTTTTTTGTTTTTTTTTTTTAAATTTTTTTTAACGTTTATTTATTTTTGAGACAGAGAGAGACAGAGCATGAACGGGGAGGGTCAGAGAGAGAGGGAGACACGGAATCTGAAACAGGCTCTGGGCTCTGAGTGGTCAGCACAGAGCCCGACACAGGGCTCGAACTCACGGACCGCGAGATCATGACCTCAGACGAAGTTGGACGCTTAACCGACTGAGCCACCCAGGCGCCCTGAAAAAACGTATTTTGAGTGCCTACTCTGTGAGAGGCATTTTTCCAGGCACTGGGACTTTAGTGAGGAAGATAAGATAAGACTCAAACTCTCATGTATCTTGCATTCTATTGAGTGGGGCAGAAGATAAGTAAATAAATGAACAAGACTTTAACTTCTGGTAAGTTTTAGGAAAAATATTAAAGGCGGCAACAAGATAGAGTTGGAAATGGGGGCAGCTTCTTTAGACTGGGTGACTAGGCCTTTTTGGGGAAGTGAAACCTCAGTTGAGACCTGGATACTAAGTGTGACTAGTGGTGCAGAGATATGGAGAGAAACATGTCAGATTCTGGGAACAGCACATATAAAAATCTTATGGTAGGAGTGAATGTGTTGAGGAATCCTTTGAAGGCCACTGTGGCTGGAGCTCACTGAAAATTAGTAAAAGGAGAGTTCAGGAATATAAGAAATACACAATTCATTGCTTGGAAGCATTGGAGTGTTTTAAGTGTGTGGGTAACATCATCTGATTCGCTGTTGAAAAGCATGAGTAGGGAGAACAGGAGATTATTGACATAGTCTATGTAGAAGGCAATGATGGCTCTAGCTAACGTGGAAATCCAGAATAGGTAGAGTAACACAATTTAGGAGGCCAATTCCTATCCATTAGGCTAATGGGACTGACAAGTCTAACACATTTTAAAGGTAATACTGACCAGCACTTAATGATAATTGGAACAAAGATAAGTGTATTTTCTAAATCACGGACCAAAACCATTTAATATGATTTAATTTAGTGTTGAAGGTGTAGTCCGCACTTGATGTTTTCAGTCCATGTTTGTATTCTAGGAGTGAAAGTGACACAATCCCTTCCCTAAAGCGGATTGCTGGGCTTCACCTCAGACTTACTGAATTTCATGCATGAGCCTGGGAATCTGAATTTCAACTCATTTGAGAACCACTGTTTTGGTAAATATATACACCTGTTTAGGGGCGCCTTCAGAGAAGGCATACAAATTTAAAACTTCCCCAACTAGAGACTTCAGGAGGAAGGGAGTATGCACATCCATAGAAAAGGTCTGTGAGGCCCCCAGAATTCCTAGATGGCCTGAGTAGTTAGGGTCTTTCTCTCTTGGAGCTACTCAGTAATGACTGGAAGAGATAACTCCTTCAAGTGCAAAGAGAGCAACACAAGTCTTCAAGCGACATAAAAAATTAGGAAAGCATGCCACCACCAAAGGAACACAATAATTTCCCAGTAACTGAACAGAAATGGGGATCTATGAATTGCTTGATAAAAATACAAAATATATATATATATTTTTTTTAGTTACTCAGTGAGTAACTCTCTATACAGGAGAATACAGATACATTCTATGAAACCAGGGAGGCAATGCATGGACAAAACTAGAAGTACAACAAAGATATAGAAATCATAGAGAACCAAACAGTAATTCTGGAGATAAAGAATACAGTGAATGAAATGAAAAATGCAACAAGGGGCTTCAATAACAAACTCGATCAGGTAGAAGAATCTATGAACTCAAAGATAGATCATTTGGAAGCACGCGGTCAGAGGAGAAAAAAGAAAAAAAATGACAAAGAGTGAAGAAAGCCTATGTGATTGATAGAAAACCAACAAGGAAAATAATGTATACATTATGGGAGTTCCCAGAAGGAGAAGAGAGAGAAAAAGAGGCAGAAAGCTTAGTTGAAGAATTAATGCCTGGGGCTCCTGGGTGGCTCAGTCGGTTGGGGTCAGACTTCAGCTCAGGTCATGATCTCATTGCTCGTGAGTTCGAGCCCCGCATCGGGCTCTGTGCTGACAGCTCAGAGCCTGGAGCCTTCTTCAGATTCTGTCTCCCTCTCTCTCTGCCCCTCCCCTGCTTGTGCTCTGTCTCTGTCTCTCACAAATATGAAAAATAAAACTTAAAAAAAATTTTTTTTTAAATTAAAAAAAAAAGAATTAATGGCTTAGCAGACTCACAGGGAGAGGGCAGAGTAGAAGGATCCTATGTTGACCTCGTCCCACAGATATAACTAGATAACACCCACATCCCTGTAAACAACTCAGAAAATGACCCAAAGAGTAGCAGAACAGAGTCTCCACAGCTAAATGTAGATAAGAGGCCACATTAAAGAGGGTAAGAAGGACAGAAATAGGGCTAGGAGCTAAATGGACTTGCAGGATTTCCTCAGAAGAAAGGGATGTGGCAGGTGCAGAGAGAAGAAAGAAAGAGATCCTCACAGCAGGAATCACAGGCACAGGGAACCCACATGGGGAAGGCAAATTCCCACAACATTTGGCTTTGAAAACTGAAGCGGCCCAATTTCATGAGTTCTTACAGTCAGTGGGGCTTAGCACCTGGATCTTTAAAAATCAGTAGGCCCAGCTTTAGAAGGAGGAATCTGAGTCCCCACCCTGAAGGAGATAGCACAACAAACAGCACTGTAAGATACAATTTAAAAGCAGTAGTTTGAAAATTGCCTGAGGTATAGGGAAGGAGGTTTGTTGACTAATCTCAGAGTGTGTGCTGGAGGGGCAGGGCTCATTGGAAGACTTCTTGAAGAACAAAAGAGCTGGCAGCACCATTTCCCTCCCCTGTCCCCAACCTGCCCCATAGGCAGAAACCTGCAAGAACTAACTCCAGTGACAATACTCGGCACTTAGCTTGCTAACAGCATACCCCACCCTCAAGCACTTCTGCGGAACTGCCCCTTTGAGCCCTTATGCAGGTTTTTTTTAAGCAACTTGAAATTCCTTCCCATAGCACAGTTTCCCAAACATTGATGACACCTTGCATCCTGTCCAAGCTTTTTTGCAGACCTGCTCCCCGCCCACCCCACCTTGGCTGGAGTTCATCCAAAGTGGTGCCATAAGATACGCAGTATGCACGATGGGGCGCCTGGGTGGCTCAGTTAAGCTTCTGACTTCGGCTCAGGCTATGATCTCACCAGCCCTGAGTTGGAGCCCTGGGCCAGTCAGGTTCTGTGCCGACAGCTCAGAGCCTGGAGCCTGCCATGGATTCTGTGTCTCCCTCTCTCTCTCTACACCTCCCCCGCTCACACTCTGTCTCTCTCTCAAAAATAAAATTAGTGTTTAGGAGCCCCAACAGAGGCCAGCACCACTCCAAAGTGATTCTTGCAGTGGGGAGAGGGGAAGATAATTACACATACCAGTCTACCTGTGGCCTGAGCACTGAGCTGAGGGCTGATACTGGGTCTGACTACAGGCCCTACCCATCAGTGAAAGCTTCTCAGGGGATGAAACAGGAAAAACACCTTGCACTTCAGTGCTACTGCATCTCTGGTAAATGCTTGGTATGACTCAACATAAGCTCAAGGTGATCTGGACTGGCCCAACTAACAACACAGGGACCAAACCCTATCTGCAACAGGCAAAGAGAGCCGCTGGACTAAAGGGAAAAAGCAGCTCAGTCACAACAGCAGAATGTTTGCAACACACATAGGAGACACATCTGAAGCCCTCCCCCAGTGAAATCAAACCAAGAGGTTCACACCAAGATGCTTAGTAACTAAAATGGCAAAAAAAAAAAAAAAAAAAAAATAATAATGATAAAGACATAATTTTAAAAGCCATAAGAGAAAAGAAAGCAATTTCATGCAAAAGAAGCCACATAAGGCCATAAGACACAGGAAGAAAGGAAGAAAGTAACCACAAAACAGAAAAATAAATAAATATATGAATAAATAAATAAATAAATAAATAAATAAATAAATATGGCAAGAGTATGTCTTTACCTGTCAGTATCACTTTAAATTTAAATCAGTTAAATTCTCCAATCAAAGACATAGAGTGGCTGAATGTATTTAAAAAGAAAACCCTAGGATATGCTGCCTCCATCAGGCTCATTTGAACTTTAAGGACACTCACTGTGAAAGTGAGGGATGGAAAAAGGTATTCCATGCAAATGGTAACCAAAAGAGAACAGGGGTGGCTATATTTATATAATAAAAAAATAGACTTTAAGTATAACAACTTTCCCATAGGTTAAGGTTACTATATAATCAAAGTGGGGTCAATTTATCAAGAGTATGTAACAAGTGAAAATATATGTAACCAACATCATAGTACCTGAATATATAAAGCTCTTATTAATAGAACTGAAGGGGGAGATAGATAGCAGTACTTTAATAACCTGCTTTCCATAATGGATAGATCATCTGGACAGAAAATCCATAAGGAAACATTGGAGTTAGATAACAGTATAGACGAAATGGACATAGCAGATATACACAAAACATTCCATTTAGCAACAGCAGAGGACACATTCTTCTCAAGTACTCATGGAACATTCTTCAGGATAGATCATATATTTACCATAAAACAAGTCTTAACAAATTTAAGAAAAATGAAATCATACCCAGTGTCTTTTCTGACTACAAAGATGTGAAACTAGAAATCAATACCAGAAAGAAAATTGGAAAAATTGGAAAATTCACAAGTATGTGAAATTTGGGGGAGGGGGGAAGGAAAGTAACTTTGTAAACTGGAAGAATTAAACATTTCTTAAATTAGAAGGATTCCAATAACCATAAAAGAAGGAATTTACTAAGTGGACTTCATTAATGTTAAATATTTCTGTTCATGAAATACACCATTAAAAATGAATAGGCAAGCTGCAAACTAGAACGTATTCATAAATAATATATATGGCAGAGGTCTTATGTCCAGAATATATAAGGAATTCCCATAACTCATTAATAACAAGTAGTCCAATTGAAACATGAGCATATAATTTGAACAACCACCTTATAAATTACAATAGGAGATATATCAATTGCCAATAGTCCTCTAAAAATTCTGATCATTAGTCACTAGGGTAATGCAAATTAAAATCATAATACAATATTATTTCACCCACTTTAATGGTTAAAATTTTTTAAAAAAGAAAATAAAAAAGAATCCAAACCGAAACATAACGCCTGTCAATGCTAAATGTAGTTGAGGCTGTGAAGCAATTGTAACTTTCAAACATTGCTCATGGGAGTGTAAAATAGTACAACCATTTTGGGAAAAGTTTGGCTTGTTGTTGTTGTTTTTTGTTTTTTATGAAGCAAACATACAGAATGCTCCCAAGATTCCCAGAGCCAGGTGAACATGTCCTATGAAATTCCCCCACTTGGTTAGGGTTTGTGAATATGATGGAAAGTTGCTCATTTGATTAGGTTATTTTTTTTTTTTTTAATTTTTTTTTCAACGCTTTTTATTTATTTTTGGGACAGAGAGAGACAGAGCATGAATGGGGGAGGGGCAGAGAGAGAGGGACACACAGAATCGGAAACAGGCTCCAGGCTCCGAGCCATCAGCCCAGAGCCTGACGCGGGGCTCGAACTCACGGACCGCGAGATTGTGACCTGGCTGAAGTCGGACGCTTAACCGACTGCGCCACCCAGGCGCCCCTGATTAGGTTATTTTATATATGACCTTGATTTAAGAGACTAGAGTGAGATTCATCTATTGGCTCTTATGATTTTAGCTGCAATGTTGTGAGTTGGTGACATGGCTAGGACCTGTGGGCATCCCTTAGAAGTTAAGAGTAACCTTGGGTTGACAGCGAGAAAATGGGAACTTTAGTCTTAAAACTACAAGGCATTGAATTCTGCCAACAACTTGGATGAGCTTGAAAGGACACTCAGGCTTCATATGTGAATACAACCTCAGCTGACATATTGATTTCAGTCTTATTGGACCTAAGCAGAAAATTCAGTTGTGTTGTGTAGACTTCAGACTTACAGAAATAGTAAGATAATAACTGTGTATTTAAACCGCTGTTTTAAACCGCAGTGTTTGTGAGAATTTGTTAACCAGCTATAGAAAACTAATGCATACTTGTTATTTATCATCTTTCTCTTTGACAATGTGATATTCAAAGTGTAAAACCTTGTTTAGTAAGTGTATCTGTAAAGAAGGAGTGAGTGAAGTGGCCCATCATGTTGTGATTAATCCCTATCTTCACAGAGTCAAAATACCAGATTTACAAATCATAGTGTCCTTGTTCCAAGGCACTGTATATCTAATATACGTGTCTAATTTGATTTACTTCCCAAGCAAGACTTTGTAATTATTTTTTCTGGGTTTTCACCTCACCAAATATATGCTGTTCTAAATTATGTTTTCCTCTCCCTATTAACTCATATTTTTCTCCAACATTGGTGCTCATTTACTTATTACTAGCCTGGAGATCTAATTCCTCAGGTCTTTCTCTTTTATTTCTCTGTTCTTAATGGTGCATTGAAAAAAAAAAAAATGTAGGGCAGGGACACCTGGGTGGCTTAGTCAGTTTAGCATCCAGCTCTTGATTTCAGCTTGGCTCATGATCTCATGATTTGTGAGTCTGATCCCTGGGTAGGGCTCTGAGCTGACACTGTGGAGCCTGCTTGGGATCCTTTCTCTCCCCCTCTGTCTACCCCCTCCACTCATTCTCTCTCTCTCTTTCTCTCTCTCTCTCATTCTAAATACATACATACATACATACATACATACATACATACATACATACATACATAAATAAAACTTTTAAAAAAGGTAGGGCAAATTCAGAAACATTTCAAAGACTAGATTCATTAAAATGACCAAGAATTTTATTCAAGAAAATTGGAATAGGGGCAAATTGATTTTAGGTGAGGATCCCAAATATCTTACTCAAATATATAGATTAAAGTAATATGCTTTTAAATTACTCCTCTGAGTTATTGAACTTCCACTTCTCTATCCAGGGCTCAGTGGATAACTGAATACTAGTTTCCAATAGGACCAAAAGGTCTTCAATGAAAACCTTTTAGAAAAGTGCTATTGTCACTCCTTTCCCACTTTCAGTCAAGACTTTTGCTTAGGCTCATCATTAAACAATACTTCCTGTTAAGCTAGATTTCAGACAGATTAATGTAATTCTGTTCATATACCATCCAATTTGGAATAGAGTTTTGACTGGATTTTTGAAGTGTTGGATAATTCAGTCAAAGTTTCATTTGGAAAGGGTGCTGGAATAAAAGCTAGGGATCTTGATTCTTGCTTTGACTCTCTCATTTTTCTACACATTTTTTTCTTTTGATAGGATTAATCATAATTGTAATTTATTACTTATGTTGATTTATTTAATATATAACAAAACAAGAATTTCATGAGGTCATGGATGTGACTGTCTTGCTCACTAGTGTGTTCCTAACAGTACATTGCTATTCATAAAATGGATGTTGTATGTTAAAATGAATTAAATAGCTCTTGACTTAAAGCATTTCAGGAACCAAGTTAGGTATTCTCTTATATCTAATTTATTTCTCACAGCATCCTATAGAATAGGGATAAATATTCCATTAGATGATTTAATATAGGTTTTCTTTGATCATGTTGTTTGTAAACAAACTTCAAAACCAGATCTGTGGCACCAGCTTGCCAAGTCAAGGCTGAGAATGTAGGCATTAACTTTGTTAGAGAACCCAGCAGTGGGTGTAAGTGATATTCTTTATTCTTTTTAACAAAGTCAGATAAGAATATGGAAAGTAGAATTTTATGATGGTCCCACAAGGTTTCTGGCAGTTCATACACCTTCTCCCCGTTATTCAACCAAATGCTAATGTAGATAATTCTGTGAAGGAATATTGCCGAAACAATTAAGTCCCCAAATCAGTTTATTGTAAAATAAGCAGTTTATTCAGGTGGGCCTGACTTAATCTCATGAGCCCTAAAATCAGAGGGTACTCTTCCTGCTTGCAGAAATGGAAGTCTAAGAGATATGTACCATCTGGCCTAGAAGAAAACAAACACTTCTGTTGAAAACAGCATATGGGGGCCTTATGATAGGGAACTGTGGGCAGCCTCCAGGAGCTGAGTAATCCAGCCAACTGTTAGAATGTAAATGGTGACCATAGGCCTATAGCTGCAAGGAAATCAGTTCTGCCAACAACCAGGGAGCCTTAAGAGACAACCCTATGCCCATATGAGAACTTTAGTACTGGCCAGTAACTTGATTTCAGTCTAGTGAGACCTGAACAGAGTCCAAGTTCTGTGTTTAGAATTCTAATATACAGAAATGTGAAATGATAAATGGGTATTGTTATAAAGCCACTACATTTGTGGTAATTTGTCATGAAATAATAGAAAAGCAATAAATAGGGAATACTTTCAGCTTACTAGAAATTGTACTGGGAGTTGTAAGCACTGATTTGTTTTCATGACATCTTAGAGAAATGGACAATGAATGGTGCAAATGACAAATGATCCAAATTTGCATCTTTATGTAGAAACATCTTGGATGGTATTAAACAAATATTAGGTGGTCAGTTCTTTCTTTCTTTCTTTCTTTCTTTCTTTCTTTCTTTCTTTCTTTCTTTCTTTCTTTCTTTCTTTCTTTCTTTTGTTAACTTCTTTTATTTTATATTTTCTTAAATTTACATCCAAATTAGTTAGCATATAGTGCAACGATGATTTCAGGAGTAGATTCCTTAGTTCCCCTTCCCGTTAAGCCCATCTCCCCTCCCACAACCCCTCAGTTTGTTCTCCGTATTTATAAGTCTCTTATGCTTTGTCCCCTTCCCTGTTTCTATATTATTGTTGTTTCCTTTCCCTTATGTTCATCTGTTTTGTCTCTTAAAGTCCTCATATGAGTGAAGTCATATGATTTTTGTCTTTCTTTGACTAAATTCACTTACCATAATACCCTCCAGTTCCATCCATATAGTTGCAAATGGCAAGATCTCATTCCTTTTGATTGCTGAGTAATACTCCATTGTATATGTGTACCACATCTTCCTTATCCATTCATCCATCGATGGACATTTGGGCTCTTCCATACTTTGGCTATTATTGATAGTGCTGCTATAAATATGGGGCTGCATGTGTGCCTTTGAAACAGCCAACCTGCATTCTGTGGATAAATGCCTAGTAGTGCAGTTGCTCGGTCATAGGGTAGTTCTGTTTTTACTTTTTTGAGGAAACTTCATGCTGTTTTCCAGAGTGGCTGCACCAGCTTGCATTCCCAACAATGCAAAAGAGATCCTCTTTCTCCACATCCTCACCAACACCTGTTGTTGCCTGAGTTGTTAATGTTAGCCATTCTGACAGGTGTGAGGTGGTATCTCATTGTGGTTTTGAATTGTATTTCCCTGATGATGAGTGATGTTGAGCATTTTTTCATGTGTCGGTTGGTCATCTAGATGTCTTCTTTGGAGAAGTGTCTATTCATGTCTTTTGCCCATTTCTTCACTGGATTCTTTGTTTTTTGGGTATTGAGTTTGATAAGTTCTTTATAGATTTTGGATACTAACCCTTTATCTGATATGTCATTTGCAAATATCTTCTCCCATTCTATCAATTGCCTTTTAGTCTTGCTGATTGTTTCCTCTGCTGTGCAGAAGCTTTTTATTTTGATGAGGTCCCAGTAGTTCATTTTTGCTTTTGTTTCCCTTACCTTTGGAGACATGTGGAGTAAGAAGTTGCTGAGACCAAGATCAAAGAGGTTTTTGCCTGCTTTCTCCTCGAGGATTTTGATGGCTTCCTGTCTTACATTTAGGTCTTTCATCCATTTTGAGTTTATTTTTGTGTATGGTGTAAGAATGTGGTCCAGGTTCATTCTTCTGCATGTCGCTGTCCACTTTTCCCAGCACCACTTGCTGAAGAGACTGTCTTCATTCCATTGGATATTCTTTCCTGCTTTGTCAAAGATTAGCTGGCCATACGTTTGTGGGTCCATTTCTGGGTTCTCTATTCTGTTGCAATGATCTGAGTGTCTGTTCTTGTGCCAGTACCATACTGTCTTGATGATTACAGCTTTGGAGTATAGCTTGAAGTCCGGGATTGTGATGCCTCCTGCTTTGGTTTTCTTTTTCAAGATTGCTTTGGCTACTCGGGGTCTTTTCTGGTTCCATACAAATTTTAGGATTATTTGTTCTAGCTCTGTGAAGAATTCTGGTGTTATTTTGTTAGGGATTGCATTGACTATGTAGATTGCTTTGGGGAGTAGTGACATTTTAACAATATTTGTTCTTCCTATCCAGGAGCATGGAATCTTTTCCATTTGTTTGTGTCTTATTCAATTTCTTTCATAAGCTTTCTATAGTTTTTCAATGTATAGATTTTTCACCTCTTTATTTAGATTTATTCCTAGGTATTTTATGGTTTTTGTGCAACTGTAAATGGAATAGATTCCCTGGTTTCTCTTTCTGTTGCTTCATTGTTGGTGTATAGGAATGCAACTGATTTCTTTGCATTGATTTTATATCCTGAAACTTTGCTGAATTCATGAATCAACCCTAGCAGTTTTTTGGTGAAATATTTTGGATTTTCCATATAAAGTATCATGTCATCTGTGAAGAGTGAAAGTTTGACCTCCTCCTCACTGATTTGGGTGCCTTTTATTTCTTTGTGTTGTCTGACTGCAGAGGATATGACTTCTAATACTATGTTGAATAACAGTGGCAAGAGTAGACATTGTCTTTTTCCTGATCTTAGGGGGAAAGCTCTCAGTTTTTCCCCATTGAGGATGATATTAGCATTGGGTTGTTCATATATGGCTTTTATGATCTCGAAGTATGCTCCTTCTATCCCTACTTTCTTGAGGTTTTTTATCAAGAAAGGATGCTGGATTTTGTCAAATGCTTTCTCTGCATCTATTGAGAGGATCATATGGTTCTTGTCCTTTCTTTTATTGATGTGATGAATCATGTTAATTGTTTTGCGGTTATTGAACCAGCCCTGCATCCCAGGTGTAAATCCCACTTGGTTGTGATGAATAATTTTTTTAATGTATTGTTGGATCTGTTTGGCTAATATCTTGTTGAGGATTTTTGCATCCATGTTCATCAGAGAAATTGGTCTATAGTTCTCCTTTTTCGTGGGGTCTCTATCTGGTTTTGGAATCAAGGTAATGCTGGCTTCATAGAAAGAGTTTGGAAGTTTTCCATCCATTTCTATTTTTTGGAACAGCTTTCAAGAGAATAGGTATTAACTCTTCCTTAAATGCTTGGTAGAATTCCCCTGGAAAGCCATCTGGCCCTGGACTCTTGTTTTTTGACAGATTTTTGATTACTAATTTGATTTCCTTACTGGTTATGGGTCTGTTCAAATTTTCTATTTCTTCCTGTTTCAGTTTTGGTAGTGTGTATGTTTCTAGGAATTTGTCAATTTCTTCCAGATTGCCCATTTTATTGGCATATAATTGCTCACAATATTCTCTTATTATTGTTTATATTTCTGCAGTGTTGGTTGTGATCTCTCCTCTTTCATTCTTGATTTTATTTATTTGGATCCTTTTCTTTTTGATCAAACTGGCTAGTGGTTTATCAATTTTATTAATTCTTTCAAAGAACCAGCTTCTGGTTTCATTGATATGTTCTGGTTTTTGTTTGTTTGTTTGTTTGTTTTGGTTTTGATAGCATTAATTTCTGCTCTAATATTTATTATTTGCTGTCTTCTGGTTTTGGATTTTATTTGTTGTTCTTTTTCCAGCTCCTTAAGGCATAAGGTTGGGTTGTGTATCTGAGATCTTTCTTCCTTCTTTAGGAAGGCGTGAATTGCTATATACTTTCCTCTTAGTACCACCTTTGCTGTGTCCCAGAGGTTTTGGGTTGTGGTGTTATCATTTTCACTGACTTCCATATACTTTTTAATTTCCTCTTTAACTTCTTGGTTAGCCCATTCATTCTTTAGTAGGATGTTCTTCCATCTCCAAGTATTTGTTTCCTTTCCAAATTTTTTCTTGTGGTTGATTTCGAGTTTCATAGCATTGTAGTCTGAAAATATGCATGGTATGATCTCGATCTTTTTGTACTTACTTAGGTCTGATTTGTGTCCCAGTATATGGTCTATTCTGGAGAACATTCCATGTGCACTGCAGAAGAGTGTATATTCTGCTGCTTTAGGATGAAATGTTCTGAATATATCTGTTAAGTTCATGTGGTCTGGTGTGTCATTCAAAGCCATTGTTTCCTTGTTGATTTCTTGATTAGAGGATCTGTCCATTGTTGTGAGTGGGGTGTTGAAGTCTCCTACTCTTAAGGTATTACTACCGATGAGTTTCTTTATGTTTGTGATTAATTGATTTATATATTTGGGTTCTCCACATTTGGGGCATAAATGTTTACAGTTGTTAGGTCTTCTTGGTGGATAGACCCCTTGATTATGATATAATGCCCTTCTCCATCTCTTGATACAGTCTTTAATTTAAAATCTAGATTGTCTGATATAAGTATGGCTACTTTGGCTTTCTTTTGTTGACCATTAGCATAATAGATGGTTCTCCATCCCCTTTTTTTCAATCTGAGGGTGTCTTTAGGTCTAAAGTGGGTCTCTTATAAACAGCATATAGATGGATCTTGTTTTCTTATCCATTCTCTTACCATATGTCTTTTGATTAGAGCATTGAGTCCATTGACGTTTAGAGTGAGTACTCAAAGATATTATTTTATTGCCATTATGATCCTTATAGAGTTGGAGTTTCTCATGGTGTTCTCTGTTCCTTTCTAATTTTTGTTGCTTTTGGTATTATATATATATATATATATATATATATGCATATATATGATATGTGTGTATATATATAATACATATGTATATATTATATACACATGTGTATATATATAATATATATGTATGTACACATATGTATATATATATAATATATGTGTATATATATATAATATATATGTATATATATATATTTTCTTTTCATCTTTTCTTCCCTCAGAGAGTACCCCTGAAAATTTCTTGCAAACTCCTTTAATTTTTGTTTTTCTGGGAAACTTTTTATCTCTCCTTCTATTTTGAATGACAGCCTTGCTGGATAAAGAATTCTTGGCTGCATATTTTTCTGATTCAGCACATCGAATATATCCTGCCACTCCTTTCTGGCCTGCCAACTTTCTGTGGATAGGTCTGCTGCAAACTTGATCTGTCTTCCCTTGTAGGTTAGGGACTTTTTTTCCCTTGCTGCGTTCATGAGTCTTTTCTTGCCCAAGTGTTTTGTGAATTTGCCTATGATATGCGTTGTTGAATGTTGGTTTTTGTTGAATCTAATGGGAGTCCTCTGTGCTTCCTGGATTGTGTTGTCTATGTCTTTCCCCAGGTTAGGATATACTATGATTTTCTCATATAAATTTTCTACTCCTTTTTCTGTCTCTTCCTCCCTATGATTCTTCTGATGTTATTCCTTTTTAAAGAGTCACTGATTTCTCTAATTTTTATTTTGTGCCCTTTTGCCTTAGTCTCCCTCTTCTTTTTCTGCTTCATTATTCTCCATAAGTTTGTCTTCTATATTGCTGATTCAGTTCTCTGCATCATCCGCCCTTCCGCCTTGGCAGCTTTCAACATTGCAGCTCAGTTATAGCATTTTTAGCATTTATTTATTTTTGAGACAGAGAGAGACAGAGCATGAGCAGGGGACAGTCAGAGAGAGGGGGAGACACAGAATCTGAAACAGGCTCCAGGCTCTGGGCTGTCAGCACAGAGCCTGACATGGGGCTCAAACTCACGGACTGCAAGATCATGACCTGAGCCAAAGTCAGATGCTTAACAGACTGAGCCACCCAGACGCCCCTCAGTTATAGCATTTTTAATTTCATTCTGACTGGCTTTACTTCTTTTGTCTCCACAGAAGGATTCCAATCTATTTTCAATCCAAGTGAGTATTCTTATTATCGTATTCTCAATTCTGGTTCAGACATCTTGCTTGTATCTGTTGATTAAGTCCCTGCCTGTCATTTCCTCCTGCTCTTTCTTTTGGGTGAATTCCTTCACTTCATCATTTTGGAGGAAGAATGAATAAAATAAAAAAAATGAAAAACAACACAAAGAAATCAAATAAATGATGCTAGATCCTAGGTGTGTTTTGGTCTGGGTGTTGAAAGTGGTTAGACAGATTAGAGAAAAAAAGGGGGGTGAATCGTTTGAGAATTTGAAAAAATGAATACACTGAAGTAGACTAAGATGATGGGAGCAAAATAGAATTTGAAAAAATTTACACAAAAGTAAAGAATACAGTAAGAAAAAAATTAAAGAAAAATATTTTTAGTAAAAAATTAAAACTTAAAATGAATTTTTTCTGTTTCTGTTCAAGAAAAAGAAAAGAAACAAATAAAAGAGAAAAAGAGAAAAAAGAAATCCTTGGAAAATTTGAAGGAGTGAATACATTGTAGTAGACAAAATAAAATGATTGAAGTAAAATAGGATTTGAAAAAATTTACATAAAAGCAAAAAATATTGTAAAAAATTAAAAATACGTTTGATAGAAATTGAAAGTAAAAAATGAAGTTTTTCACTTTATGCATTCAGGAAAAAAGAAAAGAATGAAAAAGAAAAAAAGAAAAAGAAAAAAGAAAACAAGGAAATTGTTTGAAAATTTGAAAAATGAATACACAGAAGTAGACAAAAATAGAATGACGGAAGTAAGATAGAATTTGAAAAAATTTACACAAAAGTAAAAAATATAGTAAATCAAATTTAAAGAAAAATATTAATAAAAAATCGAAAATAAAAATGATTTTTTTCTCCTTCTGTATTCAAGAAAAAGAATAGTATAAAAGAGAAAAAAAAGAAAGAAAATTGAATAGATGGGCCTGCTAACAGATTAAAATAGGACTGAAATTACTTCGTTTTCTCCCAGAAGTCAGACTATGTAACTCTTTATATCCACAAACTAAGCAGCTGGTGAGACCTGTGTTCCTTACAAGCAAGGTTGGCCCACTTGGGCGGGGCTCGGTGCAACAGCTCCATTCTCCACTAGATGGTGCTGCTGGCCTACTAGGGTGGATTGTTGCAGCTGGTAGGTGCATATGCACATGCGCAGGAGCAGTGAAAATGTTGTTACCCAGCTACCCAGACTCTAATATGGGAACTCTGTTCTCTCTGATCAGCAATCATGCACCCATCCTCTGTCTTCAGCTTTTGTCTACTCCCCGCTTCTTCACTGTCCATGACCAAGCTCCAGGCAGTACCTCTTTCCTAAATTTTGTCTCAGATGCGGCTGTTTTCCCTGGCTCCTTACTTCTGAAGGACTGTGGCTTTGATCCGTTCCGCCCCTCCGAGGGAGGGTATCACCGAGCAATGGTCAAATGAGCAATGGCCAAATGTCGGCTGCACCCAGGAATGCCTGGTGGACCCTGCTGCTGCCTGTGTCCTGAGACTGTGGCCAGATGCCAGCCCACCCCAGAAATAGTTTGTGAGATAGTGTAGCAGCAGCGTTTCAGGGATTATGGAAAATCACAACACACACGTGGCAGCAGGCTTCACCCTTAACGATCTTGTTCCAGCACCCACGAATGTGGCTGTTTTCTGGGGTCTGCTGGGACCAGGTGACTGCCACAGTCTCTACCAAATGACCTTCCAGCAGTGGAACTGCTTTTCCCCATGTGGCCCGAGAACCTCCTGGACCCCACTCTGTTCCTGGGGATTCACCCTTCCCACCAGAGCACCGCCAGGTATTGAGCTGCAGAGTTGCAGCCTTTGTGCTCCCCTTGTTTACAGTCTTAATGGAATTTAAACCCTCTCCTTTGTCCTTTCTCCCTTTTTAGTTTAGTCCCTATGGCTGTTTCTAATTTTCCACTTTCTCTCCAGCTGCTTTTGGGGAGGAGTGCTTTTCCCGTATTGTCCCCCCACCTCAGTCTCCATCCTTATTCTGCCTGCAAAGGTGGCTCCCTGCCCACCACCAGCTTCTCTCTCCCCAAGTTCACCTCTCCATGCCATGTACCTGCTGAATTCTGTGCTTCAGGTTGTACAAATTGTTGTGTTAATCCTCCAGTCAGTTTTCTAGGTGTGTAGAATGGTTTAGTGTTGGCTGGCTGTATTTCATGGAGGCAAGACGCACAAAAAACTTCCATGCTGTTCCGCCATCTTGGCTCCTCCCCCAGGTGCTCAGTAGTTTTGTAAAATAAATGAAAGAGAGTTAAGAATGAAACCCCTTTGAATCATCATTCTAAAATAACAGGAACAATAATAATATTTATATTTTATTAAAAATGAGAATATACCATTTTCATCACATTATATGCACTATCAACATGACAACACTATCAGCAAGACTTATCAAGATGTTAACCTTGATTGTTTGATTAATGTATATTTATTAGGTTTCTCTGCTATAAAGTTACTTGGTTTTCCCTGCTTTCCATATTGTGCTTTTTTTGGAAGGGAGTCACTATGAAGAACTTACACTTAACAGGTGGGAAATTATGCTCTACCTACTTGAAGGAAAGTAATTTCATAAATTATTTATGTCTGTGGTCTTTTATTTAAAAAAAAAAACCCACAACTCTAATCATCAGAACACCCATCTTTCCAATCAGTTCAAGGACATTCTACTAAATACCTGATCAGTAGTCTTCAGGACTGTCAAGGTCATCAAAAAAGAAAAAAAAGTCCAAAGAAACATAGTCTAACAGAACCTAACGAGCCATGAAAACTAAATATGGTGTGATACCGTGGATGTAATCCTAGAGAAGAAAAGAGATATTAGGTAAAAACTAAAGAAACCTGAATAAAGTATGGGGTTTAGTTAAAGAAGTTTATCCATATTGTTTTATTACTTACAAGAGATATTCTATATTAATAAATGATATTAATAAGGAAAATTTGGAATATCATAAATGGGAGTCTGTATACTATTTTGCAATTTTTGTATCAATCTAAAACTATTCTAAAACAAAAGCTTATTATACTCAAGAGAATGAGAACGAGTCATAGTCTAGGAGAAAATACATGCAAAAGACACATATGATAAAGGATTGTTACACAATAGTTAGAAAGAACTCATAAAACTCAATAATACAATAATAATAATAATAATAATAATAATAATAATAATAATAAACTACCCACTTGGAAAATGGCTCAAAGATCTTAAAAGACACCTCACCAAAGAAGATATGCAAGATGGCAAAAAGTGTTTGGAAAGATACCACATCATACATCATCAGGAAAATGTAAATTAAAACAACAGTGAGATACCACCTTATATACCTATTAGAATGGCCAAAATTCAAACACTGACAGTGCCAAATATTGGTGAGGCTATGGAGCATCAAGATGCCTTATTAATTGATGGTGGAAATGCAAGGTAGCACAGCCACTTTGGAAGATAGTTTAGTAGTTTCTCATAAAATTAAACATACTCTCACCATATCTATCCAGCAGTTATACTACTTGGATTTGCCCACATGAATCGACAACTTATGCCCACATAAAAACCTACACATGGATTTGCCAAAACTTGTAAGCAACCAAAATATCCTTTAGTAGGTGAATGGATAAAAATGCTGTGGTATATCCAGACAATAGAATATTATTCAGTATTAAAAAAAATAAAATGAGCTATTGCTTTCTGAGAAGACATGTTGGAAACTTAAAAGCATATTACTAAGTGAAGCCAATCTGAAAAATCTACATGTTGTACAAAACCAATTATATGACATTCTGAAAAAGGGAAAACTATGGAGACAGTAAAAAGATCAGTAGTAGCCCAATCCTACATGGGAGGGAGGGATGAAAAGGCAGAGCACAGAGGAGTTTTAGGGCAATAGAACAACTCTTTATCATACCACAGTGGTGGATAGATGATATTAAATATTTCTCAAAACCCATAGAATGTATGATGCACCAGAAGTGAACCATAATGTAAACTATAGACTCTGAGTGATAATGATGTGTCAGTATAGGATCGATTGTAAAAAAAATACCACTTTTTTGATGCAGGATATTGAAGGTATGGGTGGTTTTGCCTATGTGTGGACAGGAATTATATTGGAACTCTGTATTTTCTAGTCAATTTTTGCTGTGAGCCTAAAACTGCACCCAAAATAAAGTCTATAAAAAACAACAAAAACAAAAAAAACGTGTATTAAACTAAAATTATCAAAAGAAAATTAAGGAGCACCTGGGTGGCTCAGTTGGTTAAGCGTCTGACTTTGGCTCAGGTCATAATATCACGGTCCATCAGTTCGAGCCCCACGTCGGGTTCTGTGCTGACAGCTCACAGCCTGGAGCCTGCTTCAGATTCTGTGTCTCCCTCTCTCTCTGACCATCCCCTGCTCATGCTCTGTCTCTCTCTGTCTCAAAAATAAATAAACATTAAAAAAATTAAAAAAAAATAGGAGTATGGTTTAAGCCTGTAAAAGAGTGAAAGTGTATTGCCTCTCTGGTTGTGAATTCTAATAGTGTCAATTACAGAGATAGGGGAAGGAAGGGAGAGAGAGAGGAGGGGTGAGGAGATGAGTGATTGGGAGGGGAGGGAAGGTATGGGGAATGGAAGGCCAGGGTGAAAAAATGAGATGGGAGTGGGAAGTGGAAATGGTAGGGCTAACATTGGGAAAATTAAATAACCTCTCCTAGCTTCATATTACCCTTCTGTAAAATTGGAATAAAGCCAAATTCCATAAACTTATTGAACGTTGCGAGAATTATAGCAGTATGTCTAGCCCAGTGCTTAGTCCATGAAAATGGATTAATATATGATATGATATTCTTCTTTATATTATTATTATTATAAGATACAGTTCGCATGAGAAAAACATTACAAAGACTTATCACAAGTGGGAGGTTGTAATCTTTCACTAAACTATTCACATAGTGTTATTTATTAATTTTGGAATTAGGCTTAAACACAAATATGTAATAGGTATGGAATAGCTGCCAGGGTTAGAATTAATATCAAGTCCATACCATTACGGGCCTAGATTTAAAAAAAAAAAATTTTTTTTTCAACGTTTTTTATTTATTTTTGGGACAGAGAGAGACAGAGCATGAACGGGGGAGGGGCAGAGAGAGAGGGAGACACAGAATCGGAAACAGGCTAGTACTAATTCTAAAGCCATGTCATATTCCCCAGCCATGTTTGCACATGTCTTCATTACTTTCTTTTTCCTACTAGTCTGTGCCATTGAGGCCCTCAGCAAGCTGAGGAGCTACCACCACAGGAAAAATGACCTGACAGGTTTAGAATTAGATAAAATGCGGACATAGGTAGAGGCATGAAACGTCGTTATTTGTTCCTTTGAATAAAATGATCCTTTTAAAAGCCCTTTCAGATCTCCTTCTCTATTGCAGGTACCTATTGTCTGTGATAAGTGCTCCCATCTATCCTACCCCTAACAAGTGTCCGTGGGATTCCCTCCTGAACCATGATGATTTGGCAGGAAGTGCCAGAGTCCAGCTCCAGCAGGTCCAGGGGTTCCCAAAGGATGAATGGCGTCAATGAAAAAGTGAAAGTAAAACTAAAATAAAAAGCAAAAATAAAAATGGACACAGACAACAGCAGTGTGTTGAACTGGCCGCTTTATTGTGGCAAACCTGGCATTATATATTTGTTAGCAATTTCCTTATAGCATGCGTCATCTATGTTTTCTAGCATTACCTGATCCTAAAAATGTTCCTATGCGTAACCATCCTTTAAGGAATAACATGGTTATCTTCTCATAACGTTCCCTCCTGCCCTTTGCTTATTGATTAATTTCTTACATTATTTTCCATTATATACTATGTTTATCTATAATCTATAAAGCATTTGCTTTGCTGTTTTCATGAAAGGTCATCTATCTCTCAACACCTCAAGTGGAACTGTTACAGGGACATGACCTCTTAGTTGTTTCCCTGAACCATTTGTGGTTTGAGAAACAAAAGTGTTCGCCTGGGTCCGAGGTGCCAGGAGGGGGCCAAAAGGGCCTTAGGAACCCACGCCTTATACATTCTCAGAGAGACAATGCACCTAGGAACTAATGAAACATTCTGTACTTTAACTGACGAGGTTCAGTCATCATCTGGAATGCCTCCTGGGGGCCAAATGGGCCTAGGGGTTGGAGTAACTTGTGCCCATAGATACACTGCTTCCTTACTGGAGTGGGGCTTTCAAATCTATTTGTCCCTCCTTGGCTGGGAAACGTACGAGGCTATCCTTCTTGTAGGTAGAGGAGTCTTATAGGGGGTGGCAAGGGCTAAATGCAGGGCCGCACAATTTTCTTGTGGAACCTTATTTTCTTTTCCTAATGGTTCTTTTCCCAGGGGGCCTGTTGAGGGCAATTTCCCAACAGACAATTCCCCAGGTTCTTTTATTAAGGCCAAATTATCTAAAAGCGGGAATTCTAGAAGCTTCACTGTCGGTGAGCTGCCTTGCAGCCCCACTCCGTCCACAGCAAGGGCCTTGCCATCAGGCTGGGATAGCTCGGCCTCCAGCAAGGAAGTTTTCTTTTTTTTTTTTTTTTTCTCATTAAACTTTTGTTTTAATGGGTCTCAAAATTCTGTGACAGATTTTTGGTCAAAGTTGTTTCCATTAAAAAGTACTGATTTTAAAAACTAATAACTTAAAACTGCCACACACAAAAAAAACAAATGGTCCACAAAACATTCTCCTTTCCTTCTGAAGGTTTTACGATGCATTGTTATCATTAACCAGTCTTTTACTATTAAACTTAAATGGCCAATTGACACAAACAGTTCTGAGACCGTTCTTCCACCACTGATTAAGACTGGGGTGGCAGGTATTGGGGATAATATTCATTTAGCCTTCTGAGCTTTCTGGGCAGACTTGGTGACCTTGCCAGCTCCAGCTGCCTTCTTGTCCACTGCTTTGATGACACCCACAGCAACCGTCTGTCTCATGTCACGAACAGCAAAACGGCCCAGAGGAGGATAGTCAGAGAAGCTCTCAACACACATGGGCTTGCCAGGAACCATATCAACGATGGCAGCATCACCAGATTTTAAGAACTTGGGACCATCTTCCAGCTTTTTTCCAGAACGATGGTCAATCTTCTCCTTCAGCTCCGCAAACTTGCAGGCGATGTGAGCTGTGTGACAGTCCAGCACAGGTGCATATCCGGCACTGATTTGGCCTGGATGGTTCAGGATAATCACCTGAGCTGTGAAGCCAGCTGCTTCCATTGGTGGGTCATTTTTGCTATCACCAGCCACATTGCCACGACGAACATCTTTGACAGATACGTTCTTGACATTGAAGCCCACGTTGTCCCCAGGTAGAGCCTCACTCAAAGCTTCATGGTGCATTTCAACAGACTTTACTTCAGTTGTAACATTGACTGGAGCAAAAGTGACCACCATGCCTGGCTTAAGAACACCGGTCTCCACTCGACCCACAGGGACAGTACCAATACCACCAATTTTGTAGACATCCTGGAGGGGCAGATGCAAGGGCTTGTCAGTTGGACGAGTAGGTGGCAGAATGCAATCCAGAGCTTCAAGCAGTGTGGTTCCACTGGCATTGCCATCTTTACGGGTGACTTTCCATCCCTTGAACCAAGGCATATTAGCACTTGGCTCCAGCATGTTGTCACCATTCCAACCAGAAATTGGCACAAATGCTACGGTGTCGGGGTTGTAGCCAATTTTCTTAATGTAGGTGCTGACTTCCTTAACGATTTCCTCGTATCTCTTCTGGCTGTAGGGTGGCTCAGTGGAATCCATTTTGTTAACACCGACAATAAGTTGTTTTACACCCAGTGTGTAAGCCAGAAGGGCATGCTCACGGGTCTGCCCATTCTTGGAGATACCTGCTTCAAATTTGCCAACACCAGCAGCAACGATCAGGACAGCACAGTCAGCCTGAGATGTGCCTGTAATCATATTTTTGATAAAGTCTCTGTGTCCTGGGGCATCAATGATGGTCACATAGTACTTGCTGGTCTCGAATTTCCACAGGGAGATATCAATGGTGATACCACGTTCACGTTCGGCTTTCAGTTTATCCAAGACCCAGGCATACTTGAAGGAGCCCTTTCCCATCTCAGCAGCCTCCTTCTCAAATTTTTCGATAGTTCTTTTGTCGATCCCACCACATTTGTAGATCAGATGACCAGTAGTGGTAGACTTGCCCGAATCTACGTGTCCAATGACGACGATGTTGATATGAGTCTTTTCCTTTCCCATTTTGGTTTAGGTTTAGCGGTGGTTTTCACGACACCTGTGTTCTGGCGGCAAACCCGTTGCGAAAAAGAGCAAGGAAGTTTTCTGATAATTTGTCATATTTCTTGTCACATTTCTTCTCTGCTACTAAAACTGGAATGTACTTGTCCTACAAACAATCTTATGACTGTGTTCTGCTTTCTGTCTTTCACTTTTATGAAGTTGGTCTTTCACTGGCACTTAAGTTTCTACTTTGCACGGACTGTTGCCCTAACAATAGTACACAGAGATAAATGTGATCTGCTATTTGTGTTCAAAACACAACACCTATTGTATCAGTGGTGACTGAAATGGAATAGAAAACTCAAGTATGACGTGATGCATTCAGGAGCAAAGATAATGAAATAAGCACTTTCACTACCTATAGAAATAATAGTGACAGAGTACTAGATATTTCCCTTCATTCTGTGCAAAGAAGACCGTGCTAGAGCCTAGTTCTAGTTATACTAGAAGAGCAATTGCTTGGGCATGGGCGGAAGTAGAAATTCCAGTGGCCTCTGTGGCAGGGACAAAAAAGAAAGGAAAATAGGGAGATTTGGATACATGGAGAAAGAGATGCATGGAGAGCTTAAGGAATAGAGAGAGAGAGCTGGGAAGTATTTTTAGCATCCTTCATGTTTGTTTCACTTTCAAAAGAGAAAACAGTATAAAAAGTAATCATGGTAGTCATCCTTACCTGAAAAGGTCTCCCTTTTATTCTCTTATTATTCAGTTTTCTAAATTTACTTTACTTTTCTTCATAGCCTTAACAAATTTCTAGATTTATTGCCAGGTTGTTTCCATATCTTGGCTATTGTGAATAGTGTTGCAATAAACATAGGAGTGCTAATATTTATTCAAGATCCAGATTTCAGTTCTTTTGGATAAATACCTAGAAGTGTCCATCAACAGAGAATGGATTTTAAAAAATGTGGTAATACATACAATGGAACAGTATTCAGCCTTAAGAAAGAAGAGCATTCTGCAATATGTGGAAACATGGATAATGCTTCAGGATGTTATACTAATGAAATAAGCCATTCACAGAAAGACAAATACTGCATGGTTCACTTTATATGAAGTTTCTAAAATAGTCAAATTCATAGAATCAGAAGATAGAATGATGATGGCTGGCAGTCTGAGGGAGGAGGGAAATCAGGAGTTACTAATCACTGGGCATAAAGTTTCAGTTAAGCAAGATGAATAAGCATTGAAAATGTGCTATACAACATTGTACTTATAATCAACAGTAATGTATCATAGACTTAAAATTTTGTTAGGAGGTATATCTCATGGTAATTCTTCTTACCATGATAAAATTAAATAAAACAAATGAAAAAAATAAAATAAATATTGCTAGGTTGCCAGTAGATATCCTCTTCTATTCCTCTGAGAGCTGTGAACTGCTTTTGGCTTCTCATTTCACTTTGAATGAAGTATCAGGATCAAAGTAAGCTAAGAACAATCTTAGCTTATGTTGGTTTTATCAACAACCATTTTGTGGGAAAGTGACTGACACTCTGTGAAGTCATGAAAGGTGTCCCAAGAAACATGGTATCTGATCAGGGTAAATAGGAATTTTAGAGAAGGTTGAAAAAGAGGAAAGTTAAGAATTTAAGGTAAAGAAAATAGGAAGCGCAAAGGCTCAGGGATGTTATTAACCATGAAGTTCTCAGTAACCCCAACTAGTTTTACAAGGCCAAAGTGTGAAATTCAAGAATTCAAGGTAATGAAGTGGAATTGGGGCGTGTGTTATGCGTGTATGCATCTAGAAGGAAAGCTGAGTATTTAATCTCTTACTGTACATTGCAATGTTTCTATTGTTTTACTGTTATAAACAATGCTGCAGTATGTAACCTCATACATATATTTTGTTTATGACCAGGCATATCTTTAGAATGAATTTCAAGAAGTGCAATTGGCAATCAAGGGAAAATGCAAATATTATTTTGAAAGCTATTATCAATTTTCCCTACATAGAATTTGTTCCATTTTTATATTCCCCAGAGCAAGTGAGACCTTGACTACTTTGTCCCACAGCCTTGCTAATGTGTTAACATACTTGAATTTTTGTTAATTTGATAGTGAAAATTAGTATCTCTGTTTTGTGGCTTTTACTGAGTGAAGTTTAATACATCTTTAATGATTATATATATATATATATATAATGAATATATAATGAATATAATATATATATTGAATATATAATGAATATATAATGAATATAATATATATATTGAATATATAATGAATATATAATGAATATAATATATATATTGAATATATAATGAATATATATATTATATATATAATATACTATATAATATACATATAATATATATTATATATATAATATACATATAATGTATATATTATATATATAATATATATAATATATATAATAAATATATATAATGAATATATAATGAATATAAATGAACTGTATCTTTATGTCTCTGGAACTCTATTTCATTGGGTTGCCTTGTTTTTCTAGATTTCTGGAGGCTGTTTACCTATTAGGAGGGTTTTTTTCTTTTCTATTTTTTTTAAGTTTCTTTATTTTGAGAGAAAGAGAGAGAGAATGAGCAGAGGAGGGGGAGAGGGAGAGAGAGAGAAAGAGAGAGAGAGAATCTCAAGCAGACCCTGTGCTCAGCATGGAGCCTAACGATGTGAGTTTTACTGTTTTCTACTATAATTGGAATTATGCAGTATTTGTATTTTTGTGATTGATTTAGTTAGGATAATGTCTTCAAAATTCATCCATGTTGCATATGACAGGATTTCCTTCTTTTTCAGAGGCTAAATAGTATTTCATTGTATGTATATACCACATTTCTTTATTAATTAATCCATCAGTGGACATTTAGGTTGTCGTCTCTTGGTTTTGTAAGTAATGCTGCAGTGAGTACGGGTGTGTGAAGATCTCTTCAAAATCCTATTTTCAATACTTTGGATATACACCCTGAAGTGAGATTAGTAGATCATATGATATTTCTATTTTTATGTTTTGAGAACCTCCGTATCATTTTCCATAGTAGCGATACCATTTTACATTCCCATTAACAGTACACAAGGATTCCAATTTTTCTTTTAAATTTTTTTTTTTTCAACATTTTTAATTTATTTTTGGGACAGAGAGAGACAGAGCATGAACGGGGGAGGGGCAGAGAGAGAGGGAGACACAGAATCGGAAACAGGCTCCAGGCTCCGAGCCATCAGCCCAGAGCCTGACGCGGGGCTCGAACTCACGGACCGCGAGATCGTGACCTGGCTGAAGTCGGACGCTTAACCGACTGCGCCACCCAGGCGCCCCATGGATTCCAATTTTTCTACATGATTGCCAACACTTGTTATCTTTTGTTGTTGTTGTTGTTTTATAGTGGCCATTGTAAAGAAATGAAGTGATTATCTGATTGCAGTTTGTTTTACATTTCTCTGATAATTAGTAGTGTTGAGCCTTTTCCTTTACTTGTTGGCCATTTGTATTTCTTTGAGAAATGTCTATTCAAGTTCTTTGCCAATTTAAAAAATTATGGCATTTGGGCTTTTTTAGATATATAATTTAAGTATTTTCTTCCATTCTGTAGGTTGCTTATTCACCCTGTTGTTTCCTTTGTTACCCAGAAAATTTTAAGCTTAGCATATTCCCATTTGTCTATTTTTACTTTGTTGCCTGTGCTTTTGTGTCACGTCCTAGAGATCATTGCCAAATCCAACATTATGAAGCTTTTGCCCTAAGTTTTCTCTTAGGAATTTTATAGTTTCAGGTCTTATATTTAAATATGTAATCCATTTAAAGTTAATTTTCATAGATGATGTAAGGTAGCGATCCTTCATTCTTTTGCATGTAATTATCTAATTTTCTTACAACTGTTTGTTGAAGATACCTTCATTTATCCACTGTGTAGTCTTTGCACTTTTGTCAAAATTATTTGACCACTTATGTGAAAGTTTATTTCTGTGCCCTGTTCTCTTATATTGGTCTACTTGTTTGCCTATATGCCAGTATCTTACTGTTTTGATTACTGTAGCTTTGTAATATGATTTGAAATCAGGAATTATGTGGTCTTTAGCTTTTTCTTTCTCAAGATTATTATTTTTTTTTGCCATTTGAGGTCTATTTCAGTGTCATATGAATTTTAGAATACTTTCTTCTATTTCTGAAAAAATGTCATTAGCATTTTGATAGAAACTGTGTTGAATCTGTACATTGCTTGAGGTAGGATCGACATTTTAACAATATGATGTCTTCTAATTCATGAACATGGGATGTCTTTCCATTTAATTTGTCTTCTTTAATTTCTTTTATAAATATTTTGTAGTTTTTAGTTCACAAGTTTTTCACTTCTTCATTTAAGTTTATGTCTAAGTATTTTATTCTTTTTGATGCTATTGTAAATAGGATTGTCTTTCTGATTTCTTTTTGAGACAGTTTGTGGTTAATGTCTAGAAACACAACTGATTTTTGAATGTGGATTTGTATCCCACACTCTGCTAAATTCATTTATTAGTTCTAGCAGTTTTATAATGTAGTCTTTAGAGTTTCCTACATATAAGATCATGTCATCTGCAAACAGATAATTTTAATTCTTGATTTGCATGTCTTTTATTTCTTTTTCTCGCTTATGTGCTTTGGCTAGAACTACTACTGTGTTGTGTAGAAATGTAAAAGCATTTGTCTTTTTTCCTGATCTTAGAGGAAGTTTTCAGTTACTCATTACTGAGTATGATGCTAGCTGTGGGTTTTTATATGGATTTTATTATCTTGAAGTGTTTTCCTTCAATTCTTAGTTTGTTGAATGGTTTTTTATTCATGAAAGGGTTTTCAGTTTTGTCTGATGCTTTTTCTCTATAAGTTGAGATGTTTACAGGTATTTTATTTTCACTTTAATTTTGTTAATGTGGTGTATTACATTGACTGATTTTTGTATGTTGAATAATCCTTGCATTCCAGGAATAAATTCCCCTTAATAATGGTGAATAATCATTTTAATATGCAAATGAATTTGGTTGCCTAGAATTTCATTGAGGATTTTTCTATCAGTATTAATGAAGTATATTGCTCTGTAAATTTCTTTTCTTATGCTTACTTTGGTATCAGAGTAATGCTGGCCTTAAAGAATAAGTAAGTAAATATTCCTCTTCCTCAATTTTTTTTTGAAAAGTTTGAGAAGAATTGATATTAGTTCTTCTTTAAATATTTGTTAGAATTCTCCAGAAGTCATCAGGTTCAGGAATTTTCTGTGTTGAGAGGCTTTTGATTACTGATTCAATCTCTTTACTAGTTACAGGTCTATTCAGATTTTCTATTTGTTTGGGATTTAGTGTTGGTAAATTTTATGTTTCTAAGGATTTTTCTGTTTCATCTAGGTTTCCAATTTGTTGGCATACATTTTTTTAATGTTACTCTCTTGTAATTTATTTTTTTAATTTGAAGTACAGAAAGGCTCTTAATTTTCCTAAACTAAAAAGCACATCAAAACACACATTTTAAAACTACTATGAACTTATGATAAAAGGTCTCAACAAAGTGTAGGGAAAACATACTTCAACATGATAAAGGCCATATGTGAAAACCTCAAAGCTAACATCATACTGCATGCAAAATGGAGAGCTTTCCTGTAAGATTTTTATCTTATGGTTTATATTATCTTTATCTTTATCTTATGAATAAGATTTTTATTCAACTTGTTACCCTCTTAGTCACAGCAATAAGACAAGAAAAAGAAATAAGAGGCATCTCTACTGGTAATGAGGAAGCTAAACTGTTGGTATTTGCATATGACAGGATATTATATATTAAAAACCCTAAACACTCTACCATGAAATTACTAGAAGAAATAAATAAATTCAGTAAAGTTACAGGATACAAAACTAATCCACAAAAATCAGTAGTATGCCTATATGCTAAAAACAAAGTAGCAGAAAGAGAAATTAAGAAAATAATTTCATTTACAGTTGTACCCAAAAGAATAAAGTAATTAGGAATAAACTTCACCAAGGAGGTGAAAGACCTGTACTTAGAAAACTATAAATTGTTGATAAAAGCAGTTGGAGATGACACAAATGAAAGATATTCCACGTTCATGGATTAGAAGAATTAATATTATTAAAATGTCCATACTTACATACTACTCAAAGAAAATACAGATTCAATGCAATCTCTGTCAAAATACCAAACATTGATTTTTTTTTTGATAGAGTTAGAACAAATAATCCTAAAACTTGTATGGAAATACAAAAGATTCCAAATAGCCAAAGCAAACTTGAGAAAGAAAAACAAAGCTGGAGGTATCATAATTCCAGATTTCATGATATACTACAAATCTGAAGCAATCAAAACAGTATAGTACTGGTACAAAAATGGACACATAGATTAGTGGAACAGAGTAGACAGTGAAGAAATAATCACACAATTATATGATCAATTAATCTGTGACAAAGGAGGCAAGAATATACAATGGGAAAAGTGACATATTTAACAAATGGTGCTGGGAAAACTGGACAGCAACATGCAAAATAATGAAACAGTACCACTTTCTTACATTATATACAAAAATAAACTCAAAATGGCTGAGAGACCTTAATGTGAGACCTGAAGCCATAAAAATTTTAGGAGAGAACACAGACAGTAATTTCTCTGACATCAGCCATAGAAGTACTTTTCTGGACATGTCAGGTAAGGAAATATAACCTATTGAGATTACATAAAAATAAAAAGCTTTTGCATATGAAAGGAAATCATCAACAAAACAAAAAGGTAACCTACTGAATGGGAAATGATATTTGCAAATGAAATATCTGATAAGGTGTTAATATCTAAAATATCAAGACCTCAATACCAAAAAAAACCCCACAAGCAATCTGATAAAAAAATGGGCAGAAGACCTGAGTAGACATTTTCCCAAAGAACACATACCGATGGCTAATAGACACATGAATAGATGTTCAACATCACTAATCACCAGGGAAATTAAAATCAAAACCCACAATCAGATATCACCTTATACTTGTCAGAATGGCTAAAATTAAAAAGATAAGAAACAATAATTGATGGCAACAATGGGGAGAAAAAGGAACGCTCATACATGGTGAGAATGTAAATTTGTGCAGCTCCTGTGGAAAACAGTATGGAAGTTCCTCAGAAAATTAAAGATAAAATTACCATATGACTCGATAATGCCACTACTGAGTATTTATCCAAAGAAAATAGAGACACTAATTTGAAAAAAAATATATGTACCCTATGGCTATTATAAATAATAGCCCAGATATGGGAGTATCCTAAGAGCCATCAAAGATAAATAAATAATGAAGATATGGGAGACATATATACATATATATAATGGAATATTAATGTAAAATGGAATATTACACAGCCAAAAAAGGGAAGAGATCATGTCATTTGAGACAACATTGATGGACCTACAGGGTATTATGCTAAGAAAAATAAGTCAGACTGACAAAGACAAATACTATATGATTTCACTCATATGTGGAATCTAAAAATAAATGAATAAACAATTACAAAGCAGAATCAGACCTATGAAGACAGCAAACTGATGGTTGCCAGAGGGAAGGAAGGTAAGGGGATGGGCAGAATGGGTGAAGAAGAATGGGAGATAGAGCCTTTTAGTCGTGGAATGAGTAAATCATGAGAATAAAAGGCATAGCGCAGGGAATATAGTAAAGGCTTTGTAATAGCTTTCTATGGTGGTAAATGGTAGATACACTTGTAGTAAGCATAGAATAATATGTAGAGAAGTTAATCACCATGTTGCACATGTGAAACTATCACCCATTTTACTCATCACTCCACCTACCTCCCCTCCAGCAACCCTCAGTTTGTTCTATTTAAGAGTCTTTTATGGTTTGCCTCCCTTTGTGTTTTTATCTTATTTTTCCTTTCCTTCCCCTATGTTTATCTATTGTGTTTCTCAAATTCCACATACGAGTGAAATCATATGATATCTTTCTCTGACTAACTTATTTCACTTAGCATAATACTCTCTAGTTCCACTCACGTTGTTGAAAAATTTTTTTAAAAAGGAACCTGATTTTTCTATATAAAAGAAACCAAAATATTTAAGATATAAAGTAAACCATAGAGGTTGAAGAAGATAATTTATAATTATAAAGAATCAGTATATATATAGATATAATAATTATATGTTTGTGTGAGTTTAATAGCATAGGCTCAAATATAAAATGAGAAATTGATGGGAATATAAGTAAAAATAAATCCAGAGTGTCATGGTAGAATTGAACACACATTTTTAAATAACTGATCAAATAAACCAAAATTAGTTAGAATATAAAATGCATAAATAATACAATTTAAAATTGGACCTAATTTTTATATATAGAATACTTCATCAAAAATCTGCAATTCTGCAATATGTGTGTGTGTGTGTGTGTGTTTGGGTACATATTAAACATTTATCAAAATATACCATATTCCGAGCCACAAACCAGGCAGGTCTCAACAAATTCACATATTGAAATCATATAGAGTATTCATTGATCACAATATAAATAAGTTAGAAAATAATAGCAGTAAGTTAAAAACTCCTATACATTTATAAATTGAGTTTCTAAGTAACTTATAGGTCAAAAAGCACATTTAAAGCAGAAATATGAGAATAGTTAAAACTGAATGATGATTAAAACACTCATATCAAAATTTATAAGATGAAAGTAAAATAGGGCTTAGAGGAAATTTATTAAAATGCATATATAATGAAACAGAAAAGAGTGAGAATTATCTAAGTTCCATTGGAAGAAATTATTTTAAAAAAGTAAATGTAGAAAAGTTATAAAAAAGGAAATTAAGAGAAAAGTATTAAGTGAAACTGAAAACAAACCTTTAGTACGGAAGACTAGCTAAACCTAAAGTTGTGTTTCTGAGAATACCAAAATAAAAACATGCATATAAACCTCTGGCAAAGAATTAATGAAGAGAGTAGATATAAATAATATTAGGAATGAAAAGTGGATATCACTATGGAACTTATAGGCACTAAAATAATAAATGGGTATTCCAAAAAAATTATATTCAGATAAAATTTAAATAAAATGCATAAACTCTGAGGAAAGCTGAATTCTTGCAACTGACATAGGGTTAAAAAAACAAAATCTGGATAGTTTGTAAATATTAAATAACTTATTCCTATAATTAGAAAAATTTTCACTAGAAAAATTCCAAACCCACATGAATTCACTAAATGATGGTGTTATAAATTAGGATAGTGGTAGTTTTTGGAGAAAAAAATGAGGTAGAAGTTGGAAACTGGAATTTGGGGGCCACCTGGATTGCTGTAATGTTCTATTTCCCGAGCTGGATGGCCATTATGTGGCTGGTGTTACTTTGTGATAATCCACTCATTATTTTGTGATAATTCAATCACACTTTGATATTTTCCTTTATATAATTTATACTGCAATGAATATAATGTAATGAGAAAGTTTACAGAAGGAACATAATGGTGCACATATCAGTAATATGTATAGATATGTTAATATCTAAAACCATATAGTTAGCATCTTAGACTGGGTATCCACTGGCAAGAGAGGGAATGCGTATGGAAACCTGCCATTTAAAAAAAAGAGAAAAAAAATTTAAGGGTCATACTGAGAGCAATGGTGATAATGTGTCATCAGTCATAGAGTATGATTAACTCTGTGCTCTGTATCTGAAGTCAAACAAGCAGAGGATAATCTTCCAGGTAAATCAGGAAATGGGTGAATATCTCCTCTAGGAATGATGTTCTGACATTTTTCTAGTATACATTATTCACCTTTATATGACTCTTAAAACTAGTTGGGATGGATAAATGAAAAAAAAAGTTAGTTTGGATTGGATGTCCATTTTGTTTTATTATTTTATTTTATTATGTATCATTCAGTCACTAAGCATATATGTGTCTCAAAAAATCTTGGCAGTCTTATATACATGTACACTGCTCATTTATGAAATTATAGAGTACCCATGTAGATTAATTTCAGATAATCAATTAAAATTGTAGGTAAATATATCAGACACAGGCAGCTTCAGTTTTTGAACTTTTTTTTTTTATCATGGAAAAGGCAGTGTTCATTTTTGTTTAATGGTGATATGAGGGGATTAGATCAGTATCTCCTAACATTTTTATTACTCTTCTACCCCCATATTTTGAAAGAATATTCTCACAAGAGTGAAATTATTATTTGGTAATTATTTAAATCTGTATCAGCCATAGCATGAGTTTTTACATATTGCCACTCTAAGTTGATATAAATCTACGCTGATGCTTTTTCTATATTATGAAACTCACCTATACTACCTGTATGATTTTTATGTTTTTTGTTTTGAAAATTTGAAAATAACTTCTAGAATACTGACATTAGCTAAAGGAACACTAGAAATATGAGGATAGAAAACTAAAAACCAATGGGGTAATTGGTATCTAAAATATCTTCTAATAGCTAAATGTGTGAATCTGTGACTTTACCATGAGTAATAGCTTTCAGAATGCAAAAATTTTGAAGAGAACTATGAGTCTTTATGTCATTAGTTATTGTCTCCATAGTCATTGTACAAAAGCAAGATAAAGGTTTTAATACACACATATTTAGGTAGATATAGATATAGATAGATATAAGATATATACTCTTTAGTATTGTAGATCTTAGTGATTGTAAAACACAGTTTATTGTCATAGACTCTGCATCTGGAGTTCTGTCTTGTCCTGCAAGAGAGTGGATGCAGCATTAAAATTTGAGAGAGACTAATGTCTGGGAGGAGACAGGAGCCTGGACTAAGGGGGTAAGGGTCCTTACTCTGTTTTTATTAAGATTAGAAGGCTTTCAAGCATGATGGACATGCACAGAGAGACAATAAAACTGTGAACATTAACTCATGGAGAAAAGGGGGTTATGATGAAATATGATGTTAGGGGTTTGGGTCAATACAAAACAAAATCCTGGGGCTGGGAGGAAGGTTGTTTACTACAGACAAGAGGAGCCACCTCTGTTTACATAAACTTGGCCTAGGGGACAAGAAAGACAGAGCATGCTACCTCAGGGTCAACAAGGCACCTTTCTTTTGGTAATTAGCTCCACTCAGAGCAACTTCCCCCTGCTGTGGTGTAAAGTCCTGTTTTCCTATTTTTTTGTCCTTCCTTCCTGTGAAAGCACCTTTCTGCTATTATACTAAGTTGGGGGACATTTCTGCCCTGAATACCTAATCTTGTTTACCTCAGTTTTGATGCTTTCATCCTGAGGCTTTTCTATTCATATACCTTTGTCCTATACTAGGGGCCTTTGCCCTGTTTACCTAATCTTGTTTACCCAAACTTGGGTGTGTTCATCCTGTGTCTAATTCTTTAAACCCATTGGTGCATGCTCAGGGAATTTCTAAGCTTATTCCCCACAGTTTATTACTCAGGAGAATAATTTTGCTGATATTACATTTTCAAAGTAAAATTTGTACAGTTGTCCTGCCCAGTGTAGTATGTATTTAGTGATTTATAAACATGTTTAAGTAAGTAGGCAAAAGTAAACTAGTCACTTGGATAGATTCCGGTATAGCAGAGGGGGGAAAAAAAAAAGCCAATGTCTGTAAAGTTTAATTTTGGTTTAACTAGATTATCTTGAAAACTTTGTCATTAAGTCAATTACTTCATGTAGGTAAATTCAATTTTCAGCTGTGTTACTAGGTCCCCTGCTACATTTTTATTTAATCTATACTAGATTAAACTTCTACAACTCGCTGACTAATCCTATACCAGAGATTAAAAAAATACCTCTTGAGTTTTTCTCAGGCATGTTTTTCAATGGAAACATAGCAAAGTATTTTTGTACCCCAAAAGAAGACACAGAATACCAAATAGGCTTTTGGAAGATATAATATATAGAAAAAGCTCAGGATCAAAAAGGAGACATGAGCTCCAGTGGCATGTTTGGCCCACACCAGTTGTATGAATTTGGGACAATTATTTTCTTTTTGGACCTCATATGATTCAGATATAAAATGGATAAGATAATAAAGTGGACATTACCTTAATGGACTTCCACTCACCTAACTCATTTAGTTAACTGTCTCCATATCCTCTGGAAACATGCTAATTGATGACCAAGCTCTCTGAGCTCTTGGTACTGGTAGACTACTCTCTAGCATACCTATATATTTTTTCCTACAAAAGTAGTTTTTGCATGTCACGCTTCAGGTATCACCCCCCAAATAAAAAGGTATTAATGTGGTTATACTTGGCATTGTAATCACATTATTTATTATATTTACATAAATTGATAAAATATGAATATTTAATAGTTTTGATTACTTTGGAAAGGTTATAAAGATATGAAACACAAAAATTATACATCTTTGGGAGATAGGGTGGTTAATGATGGGAAATACAAATACATAGAATTTGGCACGCAGGTTCACAAATATTTTAAGTTATGATTCCATTTAAAAATAACAAAAGCTAGGGGCGCCTGGGTGGCTCAGTCGGTTAAGCGGCCGACTTCGGCTCAGGTCACGATCTCGCGGTCCGTGAGTTCGAGCCCCGCGTCGGGCTCTGTGCTGACTGCTCAGAGCCTGGAGCCTGCTTCAGATTCTGTGTCTCCCTCTCTCTCTGACCCTCCCCTGTTCATGCTCTGTCTCTCTCTATCTCAAAAATAAATAAACGTTAAAAAAAAACTAAAAAAACAAAAAAAACAAAAGCTAGACATTAAGAAAGATCAGTTATGGGTATGATTTAATATTCACTAGAATCCAATCAACAGATCAGAAAAAATAAAATATCCTTGTCCTATATAACTATGTTTTAAATGTTTTAAGTTAAAATGAAATATTAAACTGAATTCTGATAATGGCAGTGGAGCAAGTGATCAACAAATTTTGCTACAGTTAACATAATACTGGGATAAAAAAAGATTTAAAGGCCCTAGAACATAAAGCAGATGGAGCCAGGAAGTTTATTTTGAAAAACTTCCAACTGCAACAGCTAAGACAGAGTTTGTGACCTTCCTTCTGTTATGCCCAGAATTTGTGATCCCCAAAGACCACCAGCGAGCCGAGTCCGATGCAAAAGCAAAAGAGCCTTTATTCGAGCTAGCTCGAGCTCAATCCCCTACCTGCACCGATGCAGTGGTGAGATACCAGGCAGAGAGAGTGAGTTTCAAAAGGACAAAGGTTTTATTGGGGCCTAGGGGCAGTTGGTGAGGTAATGGCTGTGGCCTCAGCTGATTGGCTGGGGAAGGGTCGGAGTCCTGTTACGCAGGTCCCTGGGCCTGTTTTGATCAGGAAGTTTGAACGGGTGAGCAGGAGGTTACTCAAGGGGAGGAGGCGTGGTCTAGGTGAAGGACACAGAACAAGATGGAGTCGGCCGGCTTAGGCCCGCCCTTTCACTTCCTTCCTTCCTTCCATCCCCCCTCTCTTTTTCTTTTCTCTTTCTTTCTTTCTTTCTTTGTTCTTTCTTTCTTTCTTTCTCTCCTCCTCTTCCTCCTTGTCCTCCTCGTCCTCCTCCTCCTCCTTCTTCTTCTTTGCATGATGATGCTCCCCAGTGTCTGTCTGTCCACTATAATATGCAAATGACAGGGAAACACCAGGGATCCCTTGTAAGTAGGCAGAGATCAGAGAGGACTCTAACTTTGAAAGACAGAGCTATGTAAATGGAACTTTTGAGTTAGCTATTTTCTGAAATGACCACAAAGGATCACAGAGGTTACATTTGTAGACAAACTTCAGACACTTATTACAAATGTTTATATAATTAAAGAAATACATGTTGAAATGACTAAAGAACATGGTTTTAATGAGTGAGCAGATAGGAAATCTCAACAAATAATTAAAATGATTAAAAAAGGAAACCTTAGGCCTGAAAAAAAAATAGTAACTAAAAAAAAAAAGTAGGTTCAGATGATTTAAAAAACTTTGAAGACTGGAGAAGAATTAGTAAACATGAAATAAATCTATTAAAATTAAGCAATATGAAGAAAAGAAAGAAAGCAATTTGAGGGAGAATGAACAGAGTTTCAGAGATCTATGACAATAAATAATGGTTCAATTTACATGTCACAACTATCTGTACGTACATATATCTGATAATGGGCTTATATCTAGATTATATAAAAAACACAAAAATGCGAAGACAAAATAACATAGGCAAAGGATTTGGACTGACACTTTACAAAAATATATACAAAGAACCAATAAGCATATTAAAATCTGCTCAACATTTTAGTTATCAGGAAAAAGCAAATTAAAATCACAAATGAACTACCACTATACAACCATTAGAATGCCTAAAATTTTAAAAGAGAAAATTATGTTTAGAATATAGATGTTCATTTCAACTGAACTCCACATTTCAGATGAAATGTTCATTCATTGCTGATGGAAATGTAACATAATATGACTATTTTAGAAAAGTTTGGCAGTTTCTTGAAATTTAGATATATTCCTAACATGCTCCATATGTCTTCATATTCTGTTTGGAATAGAGGCTGCTGCTTGGGGCATGTTTTTCTCATGGAAGATCACAGAACCCCCCCCCCCCCCCAAAAAAAAAAAATAGTGGGAATATGTGCTGTCTTTTGAAGCCTTGGCCATAATTGGTACATTGAAACTTTCATCCTCATGTTGTTAGCCTAAGCAAGTCATATGATTAAATTAAACATTGATAGGTTGAGGGAATATACTCTATACTTTGTGTGAGTGGCACTGAGAAGTCATAGGACAAATGTAGATATTTTAATTCAGGGGCAGCTCGGAAAATTCTGTCTGTCAGAGATGATATCTTTTGTTACAACATTAGCAACTATTAACATCACTATTTATTGAAGAAACAGGATGACAAATGGCACAGTTTTGATTAATGGGTATTAAAGAGTAAGAAAGACTAGGATCACACTTGAAAAGAGGCTGGAAGTGCTTATCCAAGGACAACATACTTTGTTGAGCATTTTCTTTTCTTTTTTTTTTTTTTACGTTTATTTTTGAGACAGAGAGAGACAGAGCATGAACGGGGGAGGGGCAGACAGAGAGGGAGACACAGAATCGGAAGCAGGCTCCAGGCTCTGAGCCATCAGCCCAGAGCCTGACGCGGGGCTCGAACTCATGGTCTGTGAGATCATGACCTGAGCTGAAGTCAGACGCTTAACCGACCAGCCACCCAGGCGCCCCTCTTTTTTTTTTTTTTTTTTTTTTTTTTTTTAAATTTTTTTGTTGTTGTTGTTGTTGAGCATTTTCTAAGGAAAATGTTCCCCAACCAAATTTTAAGTAAGCAATTTTTGTGTCTAGACGTAAAGGGACTTTGTGATAGTGTAATGCCCCCGATTTCGAATCTGAGAGACCACCAAGGAGCCGATACTGATGCAAACGCACGAGGGTTTATTTGCAAGCTCGAGCTTGGGCCCAACTATACCCGACACAGCAGAGCAGGGACTTGGACCCCTAGGTTAAAAGGCGTAGCAGTTTTATAGGGGCCAGTGGCCAACGAGATTGTAACACACACAGAAAGTTGCATAGTCATGCCAGTCCACACGCAGGTGGCCAATTGAATTACAATTTACCCTATAGTAACTGTTTGAACTTGCTTATCACTCTGGTCAGAATTGGCGCGCAAGTTTGGCAGGCAAAAGGCGGGGTTTACATTCTTTGGCGGTTAGGGGTTCCGCATTCCTATTTGAACCCGTTTCCAGTAAGGGTGTGCTCAGCGGCTTGACTAGGGTAGGGGAGTGTCTTAAGCAATAAGCAGGTCATGTGGGGGTTATACATGAGATGGTGGGTGTAGCACAAAATGGAGTTAGTCTTGCTCTGCTTGCCCAGGGGTAGGGGATTTTTGTTAAATTTCTTGAATCCCACAATAGTTTTGGAACTAAAGCTCAGGTCTTCTTTTTTCCATTTTCCTGGGAATAATCATAACATTTGTAAATATCTTATAGTGTATGAAATTTTTTGTATGTTAACTGATTTTCCCTTTAAGAATGCTGAAAGGCAGCATTTATTACCGAAACTGTTTTATAGAGGAGCAAAATAGAATACCAGAGAAGTGAAGTGACTTGTCCAAATTCACTTAGCCATTAAAAGATCATGGCTATGAGTCAAACCTCTATCTTCTGATACTAGTCACAGAGCTTTTACAGTATTTGATAGTTATTAATTCAGATTTGAACATATTGAAAGTGTTCAAAAATACTTGCATAATTGAATTTACACAGATGAGTAAATACTGCTTTGGTTCAGTAAGGAGAGAATAAATCTCAAGTCTGAAGGAATTGTTTTCTTTCACATTCTACCCTTTTTGAATATGCAGAAAGTCTTTACTTTCTTCCAATTTTGCCCATGTATGATTGAAAATAACAGCAGTTCCTCAAATTTGCAGTTGTTAGTATATAACAAAGTCTTTTTTCATGCTACAACTAAAGCAGATAGCATTATTATCTCCATCTTATAAAGAGGAAACAGATGGCCTATAAAGGACTTGCCCAGTATCACAGCAGCAATATTAGCAGCTAAACTAAAATTTCAACCAGGTTTGTTCCATTATTTTTTTGATAAATTCCATTGCATTTGTCTGTGATTATTTAGGATTTGGCCTCATATGTAAAATATCCTCCTCAACTCTAGAGAGATGATTACATTGAGACCATTTAATTGCAGTAATATTAATGTATTCATTAAAATTTTGTTATATTCTAGTCAAAATATGTCCACGTTTTCTGGCAGTTCTTAATGTTTTTAGGCTGCTGAGTTCCCATGGGACCTGCTGAAAACACTTAATTAAGAGGTAATTGTTCGAGCATATGTTAATTTTTACTTAAGTGTTTATTAGCATAGATCCTTTCTTGAAGTCCCCCACCTCCTTTTTTCTTCTTCTTCTTTTTTTAAGTGTTAAATTGTCTTGTTGTCATTATCCCTCAGGAAGTATCATCTTTTCATTTATGGCTTAAAATTTTATCTGCAGACCCCATAGTAAATGGTGCCACACATAGCAATAGAAAAAGTGACAAGGAAGGTGAATCCTTTATTCTTAAAATGCCCCTCTTTTCCTGCTGTTTGCAACCAGACCGTTATTCCAGTGCTCCAATACTGAATTCCCCAAAACATATTCCATATACTGAAAAGAGTTTCAATGGGCAACTGTGTTGAGACACCCTGAATTTAACCCTTTCCCTTTTAGTATTTGTTTCACATATTGAAGCACTGAGAAGAACACTGAGAAGAAATTTGACCAGTTTTTAAATTCATAATTTATTTTTTTTTAATTTTAAATGTTTATTTTTGAGACAGAGACAGACAGATCGTGAATGGGGGAGGAGCAGAGAGAGAGGGAGACACAGAATCCGAAGTAGGCTCCAGGCTCTGAGCTGTCAGCACAGAGCCTAATGCGGGGCTTGAACCCACAAACTGTAAGATTGTGATCTGAGCCGAAGTCCGATGCTTAACGGACTGAGCCACCCCGGCGCCCCTTAAATTCATAATTTAAAGACTTAGAAAGAAAAAAATATTATTTAAAATTTTTCTCAAGGAAAGAGAAAAGTAACAAAACTCATCGTGTGTGAGATTGTGATGGCAGAACAGAAAATCATTTTGTATACTTTATGTACAAATTATTATTTTACTTTATTTGTATTATTTTACAAATTGTAAAATTATTTACAAAATAATTTTGTTGATAGCAATTAGGACTGATAAAATGATCAGAAATGCAGTCAAACCTTTAAATAATGACTTTATTTGTAATAAAAGTGGGGAAAAAAGTAAGTATTCAAAAATAAAAACTAGTACATAAAGTGAAGCTACCTGGTCTGCGGCTTAAAATATTTAGTTCAAAAATGCTATCTTGTTACTCAGTAATAAAAATGAATATTTACTATAAATTAATTTAACCAAGTCAATATTGGGGAGTAGGGTATTCTAAGTTAGAGGAAACGATGTGATTCTTAGATTTTACACATGCCCATAAAACAGGAACTTACGATCTACTAGGGCCTTGGAAGGAAGGTTAGAAGTAGAACCTATGGGTGGAAGCCACACAGAACATAAATTTGCTGTATATCAGAGATAATTTAAATAGATTATGTGATATTGTGGCTACAACTATCATTTACCAGGCGCACAGTATACATCAGTCTGTTCTAATATATAGCGTTAACTTATTGAATCCTTACAAACATCCTCTAAGTACTCTCATTATTCCTGCTTCATGGATGAGAAAACTAACTTAGAGACATTTCCAAGGTCACATATCTTTTAAATGGTAGAAACATGATATAAACCCAGATAACATATGGCTTCAAAATCTGTTTTCTTAGCACTTGTTGTAGTTGTCCTATAAGGGAAATAGTTACTCATCACTAAAAATACTCAAACAGCAATTTAAAATGTACTTGCTAGGCATGTTGTCAAAGGGAATTTAAAGCATGTAGAAGGAAAGTTAGACTCCAACCCTGAATTTCTGTTTGTATACAATTTGTAAAATATGCCTTTGGAAAAAAAAATAAACTAAGCTTAATATTCTGCAAGTTGTTGAACATCTTAGGCCATAGCTTTTACTTTTCTTGGACTTTCACTGGGCTTCAAATAGAACTGACACAGCATAAGTCAAAAATATACATTTGCTAATTGAATAAGTTTTAATTACTTTGTATGTATCTCACTGAGAAAATTTAGAACTAGTTCATGTTTCACCAAATTCCTCTTGATGTAAAACTTACCTTAACTTCCTCAGCATTTACCTACTACTTCCTCCATTTGGATGAGCACTCTCTCTGTCTCTCTTTCCCTCCACCTATTCAAGGCTAACTGTCTCAAGTATTTCTACAACTACACCTTTTGTTGCCTCTGTCCCACCAACTTTTCTTCCTTCCTTCCTTCCTTCCTTCCTTCCTTCCTTCCTTCCTTCCTTCCTTCCTTCCTTCCTTCCTTCTTTCCTTCTTTCCTTCCTTCCTTCCTTCTTCCATCTTTCCCTCTCTTTCTCCTCCTCTTCCCTTATTTCTCCTCTTTTTATCTCTCCTCTCTTTCACTCACCTCCCCTTCTCCTCTCTCTTCCCTTACCCTCACTCATTCATATAATGAAATATTTATACAATGAAATATTTTGTGACCATGAAAGAGAATGAAGTATTGATGTATGCAACCACATAGATAGACCTTGAAAATGTTATTGTTAGTGAATAAAGTCTGTCACGAAAGACAACATATTGTATGATTCAATTTACTGGAAATATCCAGAATAGGTATATCTAGACAGTTACTAAATTAGTGATTGTCTAGGGCTTGGATAGGGTCAGAGGAGGTAATAGTTTGGGGATAATAAAAATATTTCAAAATTAGTAGTGATGGTTGCAAAAATGTACACATGCTAAAAACACTGAATTATACACTTTAAAAGGGTGAATTTTATGGAATGTGTATTACATCTTGATAAAACTGATATTAAAAAATATATATGTGTATCTACACTTACATATACACTGATTTATGGGATACATAGATTGCTTCCTGTTTTTTTGTAAGCTTAACTTATTTAGGGATCATGCAGAACACGATCATATATTTTCTTCTTAGAGTGTTAATAAAAACAAGTTTTCCCAATAGAATTAGGACATACTGTTATTTCTTTTTATTATAAACTTTTCAGAATTCATAAAATAAGCGTGGTCATTTAAGGTCTCCTATTTTTAATGCGTCTTTATGTCAAGGACACAGTATCTTTTTAAGCATTCTCTAAAACTCTAAAACAGTTTGAATACTCTTTTGTGCCAGAAATACCTATCTTGTAATTCTGGCCCTGACACTATATATGGGTGTGACCTTGAGAAAATTACCAACTTTTATGAATTTTAGTTTATTCAGATATAAAATGGATGTATAAGTCAGAGATTTTGGTAGGAATTATATGTGTAAACAATACTCTTCTCATTCCTTCACTTAAGTTTTCTGAGCTTTGGTTTTCTAATCTATACAATGGGCTGACCTATCTCACAGTCTATAAATGTAATTTAAATTAGATATTGTAATTAAATCTTTTCATGCAGAGCATGACACAATAAATGGCAGTTTAAAAATTATTATTGTCATTGTCACAATATAATTTGTCTTTTATACATAGCACCCACATCCTAGCATACATATCCCTGTTATTCTCTTTTTGTGTCCTTGTCCCTCTACCTTCAACTGTTCTCTTCCCCTATTAGTGCCTTGTATATACTCAGTTTTGTCTTTTGGCAGTTGTGGCTAAAAGAACTAAATTCTGTGATGCTCTCTACGTATAAATACTGGTAAATCTATGCCCCAAGTTCCCACTATGTTAAATTCTACGAGGTACAGAGTTGTATGTATCTTCCTGAAAAGGGCCTCTTATGTTGTTGGGAAGTAACATATGTATACACATAAGTATAATACAAGTTAGAAAGAGATCAGTACCATGCAGAAGTTTAAAAAAAACAAGGATAGGGCATTTATAGTTGAAATAAGGGATAGACATGAGGGATCAGAGAAATTTATAAAGGAGGAAAATGTGGTAGGCAGAATAATGACCATCCAAAGATATCAGCATCCCAATCTCAGTAACTTGTTTTTATTTTTAAAGGAATTTTAAAAATGTTTATTTATTTTTGAGAGAGAGAGAGAGCACAAGCAGGGGAGGGGAAGAGAGGGAGGGAGACACAGAATCTGAAGCAGGGTCCAGGCTCTGAGCTATCAGTGCAGAGCTGGACATGGGGCTTGAACCCATGAACCGTGAGACTTGACCTGAGCTGAAGACAGACACTTAACTGACTGAACTACCCAGGCACCCTCAATTTTTGTAACTTGTAAAAGTGTTAGCTTGAATGACAAAAAAGAATTACAGTTGCAGATGAAATTAAAGTTGCTAATCAGCTGATCTTAAATTATATTAGGTTATTAAATGGGCTCAATATAATCACAACAGTCCTTAAATGTAGAAAAGGGAGGTGGGGTGCCTGGATGTCTTAGTCGGTTGAGTGTCTGACGTTGGCTCAGGTCATGATCTCGTGGTTCATAGTTTGGATCCCCAGGTGGGACTCTGTGCTGACAGCTGAGTCTGGAGCCTGTTTCAGATGCTGTGTCTCCCTGTCTTTGTGCGCATCCCCCATTCTCTCTCTCTCTCTCTCTCTCTCTCTCAAAAATAAACATTAAAAATATAAAAGTAATAAAATTGAAATAGAAAGAAAAGGGAGGCAGAAGAGTCAGCAAGAGAAAGATGTAACTATGGAAGAAAGGCACAAAAAGATGCAATGTTGCCAAGTTTGAAGATCGAAGTGGGCCACCATCTAGGTCAACGGGTGACTTCTAGAAGGTAGAGAGGTCACAGGCATGGATTTTTTTCTAGAGCCTCCAGAAAGTTGTATAGTCATATCGAATCTTTGATTTTAACTCAGTGAGATACATGTATTACTTCTAATAATTTAGAAGGACTGAGATTTCTTTTTCTTAAGCTACAGAATTTTTGTTGTTATAGCAACAATAAGAAATGAATATAAAAGGCCATGATAGAAGGCTATCATTGCATAGTACTTCATCTGTGGAAGTTTGTATTTCTGACAGATCACACTCATTCATTCATCCATTCATTAAACAAATAGTAATTGAGTACTTTTCCAGGCATAATTTTAGAAGCAGAGATGTAGCTGTAAGTCAGACAAAATTCCTGTCCTCTGAGAACTTGTGTATTAGTGGTAGGCAGTCAATAAACATATAAACATTTACATCAAAAAAATAAAAATCAGGATGTTTATACTATTAATATATTACTAGTTCCGTGAACATTTGAGTACCTAATACATGTCAGAACTTGTTCTAGCCTGAGGGTATAATTGGCAATCATTAAAGGCAGCAAAGAAAAGTTCTTCAAAGCAGAGGCCCTGAAGCCCCACAGATTGGTTTTTATTCCCATTTTATCCATTTATTATGTTGTGACCTTGGACAAGTTACTTAATATCTATGTCTCAGGCTCTTAATCTGAAAAATACAGATAGTAATAGTCCCTAAATGATAAGGCTGTCATAAGGATGAAATGAAATAGAATATTTGGAAAGTACTTAGTGTAGTGCCTGCCTCATTGCATATACAATGCAATTGGTTGATGAATTAAAGAAAAGATTGATCAAACCAACTCATTTTGTCTGAAAAGAATTCAAGCTGGGGTAAAGAGACATACATTATACAAAAAAATTTATATATAGTATGAAAAATATTAGATTCTAGCATTCATATAAGTTGGGGTCTTAAAGTACCAGGGACTATGAAATGTATGTTTTTCTGGAAACATAGAAATTTAATGCCATTATTTTTAGAAAGATGACTTTCTTCAAATGGTTCAAACCACTCTGAGGAAGGAGCTGACTTGGCATCTTCCAAACAATAGAGGCAGACAAGATCATGACACAAGTTCTTTGTCATCCTTTACATGGTCCAGTGTATAAGAAATGGGAAAAAGACAATTCATTTTTCAAGCTCCTTCATGTACTCCTTGCGTGGGCTGGATTCTCTAATGGTTTATTTCAGGCCATTTCCAGCTTTTCTCTAAGATCAATATTTCAAATACAATAGATTCTGGATGTGTGTATAGGTTTGAACGTTCATGTGTGGTTGTGATATTGTGTTCCATTTCTAACTTTTGTACTGCTGGTATAACTGAAAAACAGGAGAGACAGGTCTAAAGAACTCTAAAAACAGCAGGTGATCAATAGCAAAGTAAATCCCATTAGTTTATAAGGGATGAAACTATATGAAGAACAAACAAAAAAAGATGGTGAAGGAGGAGAAAGAGAAAAATATATCAGGTGATTGGCCCTGGATATGCGCAGTAGCTGAATAAGAATATTCAGAGCCTACTGATTTTTTTTCTTCTTATAAAAAAGGAAATCACAAATATGCTATTCAAGATACAAATATAAGATATTTCTGGGTAAAGAACAACTCAGCAAGACAATAACCTTCCATTTAGTACCTTTCTGTCCATCCATCCTGTAGGGTGTATGTGAAGGAGTCGACAAGAGGTAATTATAACAATGGAAACCCAGTGAATCCATTAGATTATCTTCCTGGGACTGAAGTGAAAAGAAAGAGGAGGAAGATTGAGCAGCAGTTAATTTTGGAGCTATCAGAAATATATAATCTGGTAGAATTGTGAATATATTCGGACTCAGTATTAATAACCTTGGGAGTTCAATCCAGACCCCTTAGTGTGGTCTATGCCACTACCGACCTACAATTAAGAGGAAGGTGAGGTTTCATCAGTAGCAAGCATTCCCAGTCATCACTTACTCTACCTTCTATTCATTGTCTACTCCAGCTCTATCTACCTTTCTGGGTAACTTGACTCTCACCAGAAGTGCCTTTTCCACTGTTTCTCTGGATTTTAACACGCAGCTATCCAACCACTGCCTGTTCTTGCAGATCATTTAATCTTTCATTCATCCAGTGATGTAACTGAATGCCTGTCATATAACTTACTCTATCATTCAGTCAGTGCTTACTGTGTGCTAGGCATAGGAATCACACCTTGACATACCATATTTGTTTATTCTTGAAAAAAAAAACATTATAAGAGTCATATTTTTATCCCAATTATTTACTAAGAGCATATGGTTAGAAAGTGGCAGGGGAGGGGGCGCCTGGGTGGCGCAGTCGGTTAAGTGTCCGACTTCAGCCAGGTCACGATCTCGCGGTCCGTGAGTTCGAGCCCCGCGTCAGGCTCTGGGCTGATGGCTCGGAGCCTGGAGCCTGTTTCCGATTCTGTGTCTCCCTCTCTCTCTGCCCCTCCCCCGTTCATGCTGTGTCTCTCTCTGTCCCAAAAATAAAAAAAAAAAAAAAAAACGTTGAAAAAAAAAGAAAGTGGCAGGGGAAGAACTTGGACTCTCCTTTTGGGCTTCAAAGCTTATGCCCTTAATCATGTAACTCTGTGACTCTGTATAGGTGCTAGGGATAGTAGGCTCAAAACAGCCAGTCTCTCCCTGGAGTGACTTCACATTTGATGGGCCAGACAGGGAAACTGATGCTTTCTATATTGCAGACTGAGAACCTCGGTTGAGAGAAGGGTGTGGTTTGCAGACTAGAAGAGGAAAAGGATCTTGGTTGGCTGTTTACCATAATCTTATAAACTGAGCGGAAAGGCCCAGAAAATGGTATCCTACCAGAGCTGAGAATATGTTAACAGACATGCTTTTGGAAAACTGCACATGATTCACTAGAATTGGAGAATAGGGTGGCAGACGCTTAGTTGTAAGACACTGTGATATGTGATACCTTAGAGGTTTTAGGGACATGATAAAGGGATACAGAGATGGGACATCTGGAATACTCCCATAGTGTGAGAGGTCAAGGATGAGTCTGAAGAGTGGGCGACCCACGATATGTGCTAAAGGAAAAATGGAAGTTACCAAGGATGGGAAGGGAGGGAGGACATTCCAAACAAAAATGCAACATGCCTAAAGGCAAAGAGTCATGAAACAGTGAAGAGAAACACTGAATAGTATTTTTTTTTTAAGGTTGAAACAAAGTGTACTTGTGGGGACATGGGGAAAAATGAGGAAAAGTTCAGATTACAAAAGTCTCTTGTGCTAAACTAAGCTATTTATTAGTCCTGTAAGATATCAGGAAACTCTTAAGGATATTAAGCAAGAAACAAAATTGATACAGTTTTGATTCTGGGATAAGAGACCATTGCTCTGGTAGCAATGTAGTAGGTAGAACAAAGAGGGAAGGTGGCTACACTTTGAAGACAAAAAGAACAATCAGGGGACTACATCAGTAATCTAGAGGATAAGTGATGAAGACATAAATGAAAAATATGGTCTCAAAATAGGCATTGGTGGGAGAGTTTTTAATGGCCTGGTAAAAGGTAACAAAAATCATTCTCATATTTCTGGCTTGGGTGACAGAATAGTATTATTGAGGTAGGAAGTTCAAGAACAAAAGTTGATTATGATCCAATTTATCTCAATTCTAGACATGACTAATGTGAAATGTATGTAGAACATTCAAGTTGACATGTGCAGAAAGCTTTTGAAATCTAGAGATCAGCTAAGATAGAGGCCAAGAATGTGCATATCAATAAATACTGTTCCTTTCTCTCTTTTTCTTCTGGGACCCCTATATCTGTTCACTTAATGTTGACCAGGAGATCCTTTAACTTATCCTCATTTTTTTTTTTTTTTTTTGAGAGAGAGCAAGCACAAGCAGAGAAGAGGGGCAGAGGGAGAGAGAGAATCTTAAGCAGGCTCCATGCTCAGCACAGGCCTGATGCAGGGCTCGATTTCACAACTGTGACATCATGACCTGAGCAGAAACCAAGAGGAGGACACCTAACCAACTGAGCCACCCAGGCACCACCCCCGCTTCATTTTAAAAATTCTTTTCTCTTTTTGCTGTTCAACTTGGGTAACTGGGTGACATGAGGCAGGTGTTAGCTAAGGCTGTAGTATCATTTTGCAATATATACATGTATGAAGTCAATAGGTTTTATACCCTAAATGTATGCAATGGTGGATGTCAATTATGTCTCAAAAACCTGGAAAGAAATCTCTGAAAAAAAAATTCCTTCATTTCTCTACTTTTGATCCTCATCAGGTTGTTTTGTTCCTTTTCTAAACAATACTAATTATACATTAACCATTGGAAGAATCTTTTTAAAAAATTTTTTTAACATTATTCATTTTTTTGAGAGACAGAGAGACAAAGCATGAGTGGGGAGGGGCAGGGAGAGAGGGAGACACAGAATCTGAAGCAGGCTCCAGGCTCTGAGCTGTCAACACAGAGCCCTGTGTGGGGCTGGAACTCACAAACCGCGAGATCATGACCTGAGCAGAAGTCGGATGCTTAAGTGACTGAGCCACCCAGGCATCCCAACCATTAGAAAATTCTTAATGCCCCATCTCATATTTAATGTGGAGCTACTCAGGGGCTCCTGGGTGGCTCAGCTGGGTAAGCATCTGAGTTCTGCTCAGGTCATGATCTTGTGGTTTGTGAGTTTGAGCCCATTTGGGGCTCTGTGCTGACAGCTCAGAGCCTGGAGCCTGCTTCAGATTCTGCCTCCCTCTCTCCCTGCCCCTCCCCCACTTGTGTTCTGTCTCTCTCTCTCTCAAAAATAAATATTAAAGAAATTTTTTTAAATATGGAACTCCTTGGGGCGCCTGGGTGGCGCAGTCGGTTAAGCATCCGACTTCAGCCAGGTCACGATCTCGCGGTCCGTGAGTTCGAGCCCCGCGTCAGGCTCTGGGCTGATGGCTCGGAGCCTGGAGCCTGTTTCCGATTCTGTGTCTCCCTCTCTCTCTGCCCCTCCCCCGTTCATGCTCTGTCTCTCTCTGTCCCAAAAATAAATAAAAAACGTTGAAAAAAAAATTAAAAAAAAAAATAAATAAATATGGAACTCCTTGATTTTACAAACTATAAACATAATATTCCCACAAAATCTCAAGTAAACATTTTAAATTAATGACTACTTATGATTGTAAGGAGACATTCATCTTTTTCAGTACTTCTAGTACCCAAAGGGAAAACAAAACCTTTATGATCAATTTTATGGTTTTCTACTCTCCATTTTTTTTTTTCTAGTACCACTGGCATCTTATCTGCTCAACCAAAACTCTGATTACAGCCAGAGATACATTTAGGTCCTTAAAAAGATTACTATTATCACATAAAACTTTTCTAAGTTCTGCATCGTGCAAGAAGCTGCTTCGTCAGTCACTGCAGATGCCTTGGATAAGGAGCCTCTCTTCCCCAGGGTGCACCAAACTGGATAGTGACATAAAATGGCATTTGGATAGCACCGTTCAGAGCTGCTTCACATGCATTGTCTTGATGTTATCCTCATAATACATTTCTGAAACAGAGATTACTGTCACTACTTTTTTTTTTTTTTCTTATTTAAAGCCAAGAAATTTATTGGCTGTTACCCAGGCTTCCTTCTAAATTAAACAACTCAAACAGTACTCATACTATCCTTGCTTCTTGATTTTAGGCATTTTGTCTCTGTTGAACTGGAGCACCTATAAAAAAAAGTTTTTTTTAATTGTTTTAAGTTTTTATTTAAATTCTAGTTGGTTAGCATATACTGTAACATTAGTTTCAAGAGTAGAATTTAGTGATTCATCACCTACATATAACACCAGGTGCTCATCACAAGTGTCATCCTTAACACCCACACCTATCTAGCCTTTCCTCCTGCCCATCTCCCTTCAGCAACCCTCAGCAATAGTTAAAAGTCTGGAGGTGAGGACAAGCACAGACATTTACAAAATTATATGGTAATATGTGAATGATAAGCCAGGAGGGTATGAGGTTAGAAGTGATGGATGAGTGATTTTAGAAGATTCTTCAAGAAAGAATGTCTGCACCACTTACATTCTTATTGTACTAATGGAGTCAATTTGTATATCTATTTTTTTTAACCTAGAATAAGCTTATTTTAAAACTAAAGAAATAAGCAACAACAAACTAACTTTTTACCTTCAGCCTCAAATTTATGGATGTGTAGACTACCACTTGCTTTCTCTCTAAATGGAAAACTTAATTAGAAACCTACTAGAATTAATGTGTACATTTTAAATTTGTTTTTTTCATTTCACATATTATTATAAAAAATCAAAAGGCCTCTAGAGGTCACCAATGGGCTAATTTGAGAGTGGACATCTTTGTGGTTTGTTTCTCTTAGTTTAGAATTAGTCATTGTAAAGGATTATGTGTTTCCCAAAACTAGTGGGAACAAGAAATCCTCTTTGACTCTTTGCCAGCATTTTAGTTACTCATAGACAGTTATGACTCATTTCAGTAAAATGCTGTTTATGATGGAATCAACAATCCAGCTCCATAGCTTCTAGAATGATCTTTGAGACCTTAGGGAAATCCTCATTAATTTATTGTCTTAAATACCTCCTCCACTGATGAAGGAGGCACAGTGACCCTTTAAGTCTAGGAAATGTATTTATTTTCCATGAGCAACTGAAACCCATATTGAAAGTCATTCAATTAGCGATTAGCTACAGAGCAGAGATGAGTTCCAACATATTCTGACTTTGTTTCTACTCAGTTTTCTTTTCTCTCATCCAAAGATTTGAATCCTAAGTTCAGTGCAGTTCAGTTTAATGAACTTTTCCCTAGAGCCTGACACATGCCAGTCATGTAGTGATGGGCACTGAGATAAATTATGGTCTCTGACCTAGTGAGGATGCATACACAGATAATTAGGAAGAGGTTACCTAGTAAAATAGAGGTACATGTCTTCTAGGAAACACAGGGTGCTATGGGAGTGCTTGTCCAAACCTGAATACTTTTCTGGGTATTTAGAGATGTTTTCCTGCTTGAAGAAATTTTTGAGATGTCGAAAAAATTAGTGAAGCTTATCCAGAGAGAGAAGATGGAGAGACTGCGGAGGAAGGATGGATGAAAAGGAGGGGCATCTAGGACAACACAAACAGCAGAAATGGGATTGCATCTTTGAGCAAGAATGTCCTTCATGTGTTAATGTTTGTTTGTTTGTTTCCAAACCATAGCTTCTTCTATAAATTAAGTTTTTAGAAAGCATCAGAGGATGCAAACACAAATGCCTATCAGGACTGGGCATGTAACCTAATAGGTGAAGTCAGCTCAATCTATAAAATCTGCAACCAATGTTAATTGTGGTGAATTGGAAATCCCTTTATAAAGGGAAAGGTTGCTGTTCAAATTATGTTAATGAATGCCAAGGTGTCCTCATCTTGACAGATCTTTCTATTTTTCAAGAGATCTCCAAATCTGGATTTTTATGTGAAATACTCTGAATTTTTAGCCATTGATAATTATATACTTCAACTTTAAGGCCCTGTGCAATCCAACAATGCATACCAAATTCATGAGTTTTGAAATAATTGCAGGTATAATTATACTACCAGATTCTGGGTAACTTTTCTTTGTAAAATAAAACCACATACATATCCATAGCAGAACAGTCACTGGACTGGGAGTCAGGAGATGTGAGTGATTGTGTTATTTTGAGCAAAGGAATTACCCAGTTTTCTTAGCTGAAAGTCATGAATTGCCTAAGTACACATTTAGACTAGCTAGCCAAGGCATTTTAATACCTGTATTTATGAGTTTTTAAGCTTAGGAAGGCTCATAAATATGTGGTGAAATATAATAATTTCTACTTTCTTCTCTGCCTTCAACTTCCCACTGTCCAGCTCTCATATTGTCCTGTTGGGTGTTTCTGCCTCAGAGTCTCATATGTGGTGTTTGGGGAGAATATTCAAAAACACTGAAGTCAGGGACAGCTGTTGCACTCTGTATCCCCTTCCCTGCTCATGTTATACCCTTAACCAGTTATTCATTGTTGATCTTTGGACAAGTTAATGAGGACTAGTTTCAGAGATGTAGATGGTAATACCATAGCTACCCGAATATTTAGGTTTAGACTAGAAGCCTGGTTGAGATCCCTTCCATGACAGAGATCCATTTCTGTCAACCTTCTGCCACCAAGAACCTATTTGTCTTTGGATTCTTTGCTTCTTCCTCCTACTATAACAAGGGAAGCATACTACTTTATAATGCTAATCCCTCAGCTGGGCATTAATTCTGTTCCCTCCCACTTTCTCAGGAACCTTAGAATTCTATTTTTTGATATTCCATTTATTTCAATCATCTCCTCTTTGTAGGATCTTGACTATGCACATTTAAATATATCCAAGTCTCTCCTGTTTATTAATAAAAACATTTTAAACAATTTAAAAGTTCCCTAGATTCACTAGTCCATATAGCCCCTACCCTTTACGGATTACATTCATGACTTCCGTTTTTTTTTTTTTTTACTCACCAGCCTCATAGTCCTTACCCCCTTTAATGTGGCTGTCACACTTAGCACTGCACATCAAAGTCACCATAAGTCTTGGTATTAAATTCAATGCATGCATTCAGTACTCATCTCACTTGATTTTGGAAGTTTTTAACATTATCTGACACATTTCATAAATTCTCTCTTCCCATGACTTTAAAGACCCAGTACTCTACTAATGTTCCTGCTTAATTTTTCCTTTTCTTTTCTTTTTGATTATGTTTTTCTAATTTCTTGGTGAATGGACTTATAGAATGGCTGTATGAGGAGCTTGGTAGACCCATCAAGACAATAATTCCACTGGTGAAAAATATTTTTAAAAAATTGTTTTAAGTCTGGAAATTGTCCAAAAGACATACATCAAATGGAGAATTGTTAATATAAGAAAATCTACTAAATCTTGATAAGAAAGTGAGAATCTGTGGCATGTGAACTGTGGCTTACTCCTACTACTCCCAAGCTCACCCCCAGATCTAAATTATGGAAGTTTTACTCTAAATAAATATCACCAAGAAAATGAGGGCTCTTCTGTATCTTGTATTTTGTATGTTGTATCTGAGACAACAAGGATTCCCTTCCCTTATCAGCTCCCAGTCTCTGTCCCACATACAACAGGCCAAGAATCCTGCCATCTTGATTTTCCCTACCCTTGATTGTTTTCAGATTGAGGTTTCATGCCAAGAGGGGCAAGTTGAGAAGATCAGAGGTTGCTTTTCCACCCGACTTCCCACTCATAGAGTGGAGATGACACTCTAGTAGAAGCAGACCACTATCCTAGCCCCTGTCCCAATGCAGAGAGCTGAGATTCTGAACCAGAAGTAGTATTTAAGGACTAGTAACTCCACGGTTTTGCCTAAGAGCATTTAGTTATAACAGGACCTGGAGAAATTCATGCCTAAACTAGGGAGAGGGACACCCAAGAAAGACTCTCCTAGGATCATACTCATCCCTGGGGGCCTGGAAGGCTGAGGCATTCTGATTGGAATGGCCTGGAGGGAAGAATTGAAAGCATCCTTAATGTTACACACATTAATGAGCAGAGGATGAAAAGTGTTACTGTCTGAAGAGACCTAAGCACAACCTTTGACCAAATGCTGGCTGAATAATAAGATACTCTGACCCAAGGGTGACTCCAAGGTAGCCAAGCTCAAAAATAAAGCTGTACTTATCACTGGTGGTCTGGAAAGCTGAACATCTGAACATATGCCCAAAGCTGTATCCTCTTAGGAGCAATCAGAGAGGGGACTTCTGAACTATTAGTCCCTGATTAGCTGTGGGCAAAAGTATAAACTCCCTGAGCTATAAAGCCTTCTCCAAGTCCCACAGAGATCCAATGGTAAAGAGTGAAAATCTTACTGGCTCAGATGAGATAAAGCACAACCTTGCTGCATTAACATAAATGTTTTATGCTGATGAAGGAGTGACCCCTGGAAAGCCATGCTTAAGGTAAAAAGAAGGGGAAAATATTTGAATTAACACCGGGTAGCTATTCAAATTTACACTTAAAAACAAACCAAACCAAACCAAACCAAACCAAACCAAAACAAAACAAAAGCTCTGGTAAAGGTAATGATAAAAAAAACTGTATAATTACATATTTATTTTCCTTTTATCTTTTCATTGACTCAACAAGCAATTGCTTAAAACAATATCCATGAAATTGTATTTTTGGGCCCTTAACATACAGAAATGTAATATATTTGACAAAAACAGCACAAAGGGTTTATTGGGGATGAAGCTATCTTGCAATAAGGAAATAACACCAGATGGCAACTTAAACCCACATGAGGAGTTCCATTTGGAGAGAATTAATTATAAATGATACATAAGAAAGTTAATGTTTTTTTAAAACATTATTCTCTTACATTTATTCTCTTAGATTACATTTATTCTTTTAGCATCTTTAAAATACATAATTATATAAAGCAATAATTGTAATAATATATTTGGGGGATTTAAACATCTATAACTTTAATATGTATGATAATAATAAGAGAAAAAGTGGAGAGAAAGGAGTAGAAATAATGTTTTTAAATCATATTGAAGGGTGAAGTTAGTGTAAACGTGAAGTAGATTCTTATGTTATAATGCATATTATAAGGCCTAAAGAAATTACTAAGAAAATAACTTTAAAAATTAGTTAAAATTTATTAAAGGAATTAAAGTGGTATGTTAGAAAATACCCACTCAGGGCAATAGGTGGTAAAGGAGGAAGAGAGTTACAAAATAGTCATAAGCCATAGAAAACAAAAAGCACATGGCATTTGTTAATGTGAACACACCAATGATAGCATTTACCATTCAACAACCCAATAAAATAACAGAGATTGTCATTCTGGATTTTTAAAAAACTATTTATAGGTGTGTAGAGGAGATTCAAAGTTATAAATAATTGAAAGTAAAAGCCTGGTAAAAGCTACACTATACAGACAGCAATCACAGGAGAGCTGGAGCTATCTTGCAAATATCTATATCTTGGGCCTCTCTGACTCCTTTGCCAACTTCTTTTCCTTTACTTTGCCTTAAATCTATTTTTCTATTTATATACCTATGGGCTATTTCATTCCAGTCCATCACTACATTATTTCCTGTCAAATTTCTTTTTTTTTCTAAGTTTTTATTTAAGTTCAAGTTAGTTAACATACAATATAGTATTGGTTGCAGGACTAGAATTTAGTATACTGTATGTTAACTAACTTGAATATATTTAAAAAAAAGAATTTAGTGATTCATCACTTACATATAACACCTAGTGCTCAAACAACAAATACCCTCCCTAATGTCCATCACCCAGTTAGCCCATCCCCCACCCACCACCCCTCCAGCAATTCTTAGTTCTCTGTATTTAAGAGTCTTTTATGGTTTGCCTCCCTCTCTGGCTTTATTTTCCTTTCCCTTCCCTTATGTTTTTCTGTTTTGTTTCTTAAATTCTACAAATGAGTAAAATAATATGGTATTTGTCTTTCTCTGATTTGTTTCACATAATACACTCTAGTTTCACCCCTGTCATTGCAAATGGAAAGATATCATTCTTTTTGATGGCTGAGTAATATTCTATTTTATGTATATACCACATCTTCTTTATTCATTCATCAGTCGATGGACATTTGGGTCTTCCCATAATTTGGCTATTGTTGGTAGTGTTGCTATAAACATTGGGGTGATTGTGTACCTTCAATTCAATTTTTGTATCCTTTGGATAAAAACCTAGTAGTGTAATTGCTGAGTCATAGGGTAGTTCTATTTTTAACTTATTGAGGAAAATCCATACTGTTTTCCAGAGCGGATGCAACAGTTTGCATTTCTAACAACACATCCTCGCCAACATCTGTTGTTTCCTGAGTTGTTCATTTTAGCCATTCTGACAGGTGTGAGGTAGTATCTCATAGTTTTGATATGTATTTCCGGATGGTGAATGATGTTGAACATTTTTTCATGTGTCTGTTATCCATCTGGATGTCTTATTTCATAAAATATCTACTCATGTTTCCTACCCATTTCTTAACTGGATTATTTGTTTTTGGGGGGTATTGAGTTTGGTAGTTTCTTTGTAGATTTTGGCTACTAACCCTTTATCTGATATGTCATTTGCACATACCTTCTCCCATTCCAAAGGGTGCCTTTTAGTTTGGTTGATTGTTTCCTTCACTGTGCAGCAGTTTTTTACCTTGATGAAGTCCCAATAGTTCATTTTTGCTTTTGTTTCTCTTGCCTCTGGTGACATGTCTAGTAAGAAGTTGCTATGGCTGGTCCACTTTCATTCTTCTGTATGCTGTTGTCCACTTTTCCCAACAAAATTTGTCGAAGAGACTGTCTTTGTTTCCTACTTTATCAAAGATGAGTTGCCTATATGGTTGTGAGTCCATTTCTGGGTTTTCTGTTCTATTTCGGGATCTATGTGTCTGTTTTTGTGCCAGTACCACACTGTCTTGATCACTATAGCTTGGTAACACAGCTTGAAGTCTGGAATTGTGATGCCTCCAGGTTTTCTTTTCTTTTTCAAGATTGCTTTGGCTATCCAGGGTCTTTTATGGCTCCATACAAATTTTAGAATTGTTTGTTCTAGCTCTGTGAAAAATGCTGGTGTTATTTTGATAGGGATTCTATTGAATGTATATAGATTGCTTTGGATAGTATACACACTTTAACAATATTTGTTCTTCCAATCTATGACCACAAAATGTTTTCCCAATTCCTTGTGTCTTCTGCAGCTTCTTTCTTTTATTTAATTTTTTTTAATGTTTATTTATTTTTGAGAGAGAGAGTGAGGGGTGGGAGGAGCAGAGAGAGAGGGAGACATAGAGTCCAAAGCAGGCTCCAGGCTCTGAGCTGTCAGCACAAAGCCCAATGTGGGACTCGAACTCAGGAACCGTGAGATCATGACCTGAACCGAAGTCGGTCACTTAACAGACTGAGCCACCCAAGTGCCCCATCTGCAATTTCTGAGTATTCTCTAGTTTTCAGGGTATTTTTTTACCTCTTTAGTTAGGTTTATTCCTAGGTATCTTACGGTTTTTGGTTCAATTGTAAATGGAATCAATTCCTTGATTTTTCTTTCTACTGCTTCATTATTGGTCTATAGAAATGCAACCAATTTCTGTACACTGATTTTATATCCTGCAACTTTGCTGAATTCATGTTTCAGTTCTAGCAATGTTTTGGTGGAATCTTTTGGTTTGCTACATAATCACGTCATCTGTGAAGAGTGAAAGTTTGACTTCTTTCTTACTGATTTGGATACCTTTTATTTATTTTTGTTGTCTGATTGCTAAGGCAAAGACTTCAGTACAATACTGAACAACAGTGGTGAGTGAGAGTGGACATTCCTGTGTTCCTGGCACTAGGTAAAAACTCTGTTTCCCCACTGAAGATGATATTAGCTGTGGGTATTTCATATACAGCCTTTATGATGTTGAAGTGTGTTCCTTCTATCCCTACTTTTTTGAAGGGTTTTATCAAGAAAGGATGCTATATTTTGTCTAATATGTTTTCTGCATCTGTTGAGAAGATCATATGGTTATTGTACCTTCTTCTATGTGGTGTATCATGTTGATTGATTTGTGGATATTGAACCACCCCTGCAGCACAGAAATAAGTTCTACTTGATCTTAGTGAATAATTATTTTAAAAAAATTTAAAACTTTTTTTTGCTTCCCAGATAATGGGGAATGAACAGAGAGAGAGGGAGAGGGAGAGAATCCTAAGCAGGCTCCGACCTGTCAGTGCAGAGCCTGATGCAGGGCTCTAACTTATGAACCATGACATCATGACCTGAGCCAAAGTCAGATGCATAGCAGACTGAGCCACCCAGGCACCCTGGTGGATAATTCTTTTTTAGTGTACTTTTGAATTCGATTTGCTAGTATTTTGTTGAGAATCTCTGCATTCATGTTCATCAGGGATACTGGCCTCTAATTCTCCTTTTTAATAGGGTTTTTGGTTTTGGAATCAAGGTAACTCTGGCCTCATAGAATGAGTTTGAAAGTTTTCCTTCCATTTTTATTTTTTTGAACAGTTTCAAAAGAATAGGTATTAATTTTTCTTAAATGTTTTGTAGAATTCCCCCTGGAAAGCCATCAGGCCCTGGATTCTGACTTTGGGGAGATTTTTTATTACTGATTCAATTTCTTTGCTCATTATGGGTATATTCTAAATTTTCTATTTCTTCCTGTTTCAGTTTTCATAGTTTATATGTTTCTAGGAATTTATTCATTTCTTCCAGATTGCCAAATTTGTTAGCATTTAATTGCTAATAATATTATAATTATATTTCTGAAGTGTTGGGTTTGATCTTTCCTCTTTCATTCATGATATTACATATTTGGGTCCTCTCTCTCTCTCTCTCTCTCTCTCTCTCTTTCTCTGTCTCTCTGTGTCTGTCTCTCTCTCTGTCCCTTTCTCTCATAAGTGTGGCTAGGGGGTTATCAATTTTGTTATTTCTTTCAAAGAACCAGCTCCTAGTTTCATTAATCTGTTCCATTTTTTTTATTTATATAACATTTATTTCTGCTCTAATCTTTATTATTTCCTTTCTTCTACTGGTTTTAGGCTTTATTTGCTGGTTTTTATCCAGCACCTTTAGGTGTAAAGTTGGGCTGTGTAGTTGAGACTTTTCTTGGTTCTTATGGAGGACCAGTATTGCTATATTCTTCCCTCTTAGGACCACCTTAACTGCATCACAAAGATTTTGAAGTGTCATGTTTTCATTTTCATTTGCTTTCTCAATTTTTTAAATTTCTTCTTTAATTTCCTGGTTAACCCATTCATTCTTTAGTAGGATGTTCTTTAACCTCCATATATTTGTGGTCTCTCCAAATTTTCTTATGGTTGACTTTTAAGTTTTTGTGGTTGTGGTCTTAAAATATGCATGGGATGATCACAATCTTTTTGTAATGGTTGAAGCCTGATTTGTGATCTATTCGGGAGAATGTTCCATGTTCTATTTTAGGATAAAAATGCTCTGAATATATCTGTTAAGTTCACCTGTTTCAGTGTGTCATTCAAAGTCATTGTTTCCTTATTGCTTTTCTTCTTAGATGATCTGTCCATTGTTGTAAGCGGGTCATTAAAGTCCCCTACTATTATTGTATTATTATAAATGAGTTTCATTTTATGATTGATTTATATATTTGGGATCTTCCAACTTAGGGGCATAAACATTTATAATTGTTAGTTCTTCTTGATGGATAGGCCCAATAATTATGAATAATGCCCTTCTTCATCTCTTGTTACAGTCTTTAGTTTAAAATTTTTTTAATGTTTATTTATTTTTGAGAGAGACAGAGAGAGAATGTGAGTGGGTTGGGGGCAGAGAGAGAGGGAGACACAGAATCGCAAGCAGGCTCCAGGCTCTGAGCTGTCAGCACAGAGCCCGATGTGGGGGCTCAAACTCATGAGCTGTGAGATCATGACCTGAGACAAAGTCAGACACTCAACTGACTGAGCCACCCAGGTGCCCTATATTACAGTCTTTAGTTTAAAATCTAGTTTGTCTGATATAAGTATGACTGCTCCAGGTTTCTTTTGATGCCCAATAACATAATAAATGGTTCTCCATCCCTTACTTTCAATATAGAGTTACTTTGGGTCTAAAATGAGTCTCTTATGAATAGAATATTGATAGGTCTTGTTTTTTTATCCATTCTTATACCCTATGTCTTTCGATTGGACCATTCAGTCCATTCACATTCAGAGTAATTATTGATAGATATGAATTTAGTGTCATGGTATTACCTGTGAAGTCACTGTTCATATAGATTGTTTCTCTTCCTTGTAGTCTTTGTTGCTATTGCTCTCTTTTTACCACTCAAAGTGTCCCCTATAATATTTCTTGCAGAGCTGGTTAAGTATTCCTGAACTCTAGTTTTTACTTGTATTGGAAACTTTTTATCTCTTCTTCTATTCTGAATGACAGCCTTCCTGGATAAAGTATTCTTGGCATATTTTTTCCTATTTAGCATGTTGAATATATCATTCCAGTCCGTTCTAGCCTGCCGGATTTCTGTGGACAGGTCTTCTGATAATCTTCTGTTCTACCCTTACAGGTTAAGGGTCTTTTTCCCTAGCTGCTTTCAGAATTCTCTCCATCCATTTAGTGATCATATACAGTCAGTCTGCATTTTAGTTAGAGGATTTTTTTTTTTTTATTTTGGCCTGACTAGCTTTTAGGTCTTTTTTTTTTTCTCTGCAGCAAGGGTTTCTCTGGTGTCTTCTATACTTCTTTCAAGTCTAGCTAGTGTTTTTATAACTGTTGTTCTAAAATCTTTTTCAGATATATTGCTTATATCTGTTTTGAGTAAATCCCTGGCTGTGATTTCTTCATTTTTCTTTTGGGGAGAATTCCTCTGTCTTGTCATTTTTTCTATGTTTCTGTCTTTTGTGTGTTATGAAAACTTGTTATGGTTTTTGATCTTCAGGGGTAATGCTATATTAAGAAGGGATCATATACTGTCCAGGACCTGGCACTTCCGGAAGTGTTTCTGGTATGTACTGTATACACTCTGTTGTTGTGTTTTGGCTACTCTTTTCCACAGGTCAGTCCTTGCATAGTTCCTCCTTGCTTGCAGAGGGCAGTGTTCAGAACTTTAACCAGATGTGCTTTGATATGTTTGTTAAAATAAGCCTGATTTAAAAAAAAAAAATGCCTGATACAAAAAAAAAAATAGAAAAAAGGAAAAGGAACAAAACCCCCAAACAGATAAACAAACAAACAAAAAAGTCAACAAAGAGGAAAAGAAAAGAAGAAGAAGAAAAAAAAAGAAAGCCTGGTCCTATTTCCACTAGAACTGAAACTGACACTTTGCAACACTCTATGATCAGTGCATGCAGGGGGCCTGTACTGGTCCTCTGGGGGAGAGCCCTGCTGTGCTAGCTCACAGGCTGATCTTCCCTAGTAAATATGCACCTGCAGGATGAAGTGGGGGGGAGGGCAGAGTTTGGTGTAAGCGGTATCAGCCTCTAGTGGGGCCCTGTATTGCTCATTGATGTCCTACCATGCTGGTGGGCAGGGGGAAACAGTCATCACTCTGCTTTCTCATCCCCAGAAAGGGGGGCTCTTGCCCACTGCTGTTCAAGAAGCCCTCACAGAAAAGTGAACAGTCTCCTGTCTTGTGTCTCAGACTTCTGTCAGATCTCTGTCTGTGCCTGGTCCATCAATATCCTGGGCATGTGGCTGGGATTCAAAACTCCAAATATTAAAGGACATGGCATGGAGTGGACCTGCTCTCTTCCTCCAAATGACAGCCTTGTTGTGCTGTGTCTGGTACCATTTTGTCCCAGAAAAGAAGTCACACAGCTGTGCAGGGACTTAGAGTTTATGGTGAAGCACAGCAAACAGCAGTGACCATGTTATCTGCCTTCTGTGTGTGCTTCTGTCCCTTGCTGATGACTGGCCATTCAATGCCCACTGGGTCTTTTGTCCTTGGAGAGGCAATACACCCTCTTGCAAATGTACTCCAGGAAGGGGAATGTTCTCTTCCAGTGCAACCCAGGGGATCCCTGCACCAGGCTGTCTACTCCCAGGCCTCTGCCCTTCTTCTCACAGGAGCACCACTGCCTGCCTGGCTTGATGCTGATGAATGGCACAGACTTCCAGAACCTCAGAATTTGAGCTTCGATGTTTGTGAAAACTGTGATCATCAGTTTCTCTTAATTCCCCAGCCAATGGTTTTGGGGAAGTGTTTTTCTTGTGTGAACCTGATGTGCTGTGCTGTCCTCCCCCTCTTTCTCTCTCCTCTCTGCTTGAAATGGGCTCTCCCTCCCCTCTGTGGAACTGCAGCTTTCCTCTTCCCCTTCACATCTCTGCACCTTATATCTGCCATCTCCCTCTGATTGTGCAGATTGTTCTATTAATCTTCAGACTGATTTCCTAGGTGTCCAAAATGATTTGATGTTAATCTAGCTGTGTTTGAGGGATGAAGAAAACCTAGGTTCCTCCTACTATTCCACCAACCTAACTCTCTTCTCTTTCCTGTTAAATTTCTAGGGAAAGTCAGGTTCACTGTTAGTCAGTCTCAGAGACTACCAGGGAGTCATTCATGATATTAATTTAAATTGTAATTAAATAAACAATTATATAACTAATTTGTGATGTTTTCCTCTTATGGTAGGGTGGACCCCATTAAGAACAGGAACTAAGCTGATATTGTTCTTTTTTATATCTCTAGCATTTAGCATGGAGCCTAGTATATATTAGTTTGGTTTATTGAAATGAGTAAATAAACAAATATGGAAATGACTCCCAAAACTTATAGGAAATTTACCTCTACTGAAGCAATGGTTCCATTCTCCCCCTCAATCCCATGGGTCACACAATGAGAGGGAGTTCCATATAGCCACTATTTTTAAAGTGTCATCAATTAAATGGTATATTAGGGTTAATGGAGACACTGGTAAAATACAGACTCCTAGGCCTTGTTCTAAGTTTATTTCAGTGACTCAGAATGGGCCTATGAATCTCTTAAACAGCACCTTACAGGGTTTTTCTTTAATTTCCCTATACTACATGCACTCATATTACTTTAGACAGTCAAAGAAATATTTGCTAACTCTTGACTAGAAAATGGACACTAGGCAGACAGCAAATGGGAGAAAGACAGAATTAATAAGTGGAAAGGCAGAGCAATGGAGACCAATTTGGCAAATTTGGTAGAATATACAACTGAATATACAGTTTATAGAAGTATACAGTATATATATACAGTATACAGAAGTTTGGTAGAATATACAACTGAATCTCAAAGCACTGGACCACAAAAATGAAGCAGGGCATGAAATGAGACTGCAGAGTTAGACATTCTCCAGATCACTAGCAATTAGTATGTCATGAAAACATATTTAAATTTCAACTTATAGATTTCTCATAGAAGTACAGAAAATTTCAGTCTGATAACCATAAGGTAGAAGGACTAATTTTCAGCTCTGGCCATAAATGCACATGGATAGGAAGAATTCTAATAAAAAACAATAGAGCTGACTCTAATGATTCAGAGACTGTTGTTGCTAGAAGAAACTTTGGAGCCCATTCAAATTCCTCATTGAGCAGTGGAGGAAACTGTCCCTAGAGAAGTGATTTTTCTCTGGAATAAAAACGATTACATTTTGGTGAGCTGGACTAACCTGTCTCTGACCTCAAGGTCCAGTGCTTTGTGTTCTGTGTGAATCCTTGTAAATAATACTTTGAATTTAAATCTCAACTGACAAAACTTCTGGGCACTAAGTGCTCTAGGTTAAATGCTGCCCAAGTTGTTCCATTTAATTTTTATGTTTTTTTTTCCAAAATACTGTTACTTTATGAAGTTTTCGTAAGGAATTTTTCTCATTTTGGATTTATACTTACAGGCTTATCCTTACAAAAGGAAATATTCTCATTATACTGAAATAAAATAAAAACCTGCTGAGACTGGATATTTATGGGTTCTAAATATAATACGCAACCCAATATGTATGTGTATATGTATATGTGTTACTAATAAATGCCCATACAGTGCTAGCAATAATATATCTTGTGGAAATTAGTATCTGAATTAATGTTGTGTGACTATAGCTAGAAAAAAGGAACCTATTTTATTACGTAATAAAATGTTTTTAATTGTTGGAGTAGAACAGGTTTATTGCATACCATTATTTTTGGAAACGCCAACCTTTTCATTGATTGAAAAGTGTTATCAGTCATAGCAAAACTAAAAATAAAGAATAACATTCCTGAAACGGTGAAAGAAAGTGAAATAAAGTGACATAAGTCACTTTTGAATACAAAGTACAATGATTTTGAATACAGAATGGAACACAATCAATGAACAGGTTGATAGCAGAGCTTACACACATTCAGCTTTTTGAAGTCAGCTGCTTATATCAAGAGCTTTGAAGTGCTAGCTTGTGTTTTTATTTTAATTCTGAACTGAAGCCTCTATAAAATTAGTAAAACAAAGTTCATTGAGATAAAGCTAGACTCATTTTCCCTCTTTCTCTTGGCGCTTCAATTAAAGAAGCTTTTGATGCTGTGTATGCATCTTATTTTAGATTTAAATCAAAGGTAGGGGCACCTGGTGGCTCAGTCGGTTGAGTGTCTGACTTCGGCTCAGGTTGTGATCTTGCAGTTCATGAGTTCTAGCCCCGTGTCAGGTTCTGTGCTGACAGCTCAGAGCCAGGAGTCTGCTTCAGATTCTGTCTCCTCTCTCTGCCCCTCCCCTGCTCATGCTCTCTCTCTCAAAAATAAACATTTAAAAAATTTTAAAAAATTAAAGGAAATTTTAAAAAAATATAGGAAATTTTCTGTGTTATCAATCTTTTTATAAAATTTTACATATAACATATATATGAATAGGGAAAGGTAGGAGAGCTTAGAAGGGAAACAGGAAGAAAAAAAGATATAAAGGCTCCTTGCCTTCAAACATATTGATGAGAAACTTCTGGCATAGTCTTCAGTTAGAGTGAAACTCAATAGCAAGCATTTACCCAAAAGTTCCCTCTGGTGGAGGAAGGTGTATAATTGCCCTGGAAAGTTGAAAAAAGATTTGGGGAATGTAACTTATATGGTTTCTGCCAAGTGACATTGATGCATTGGAGAAAATAAATGAAATGGTATGGATGATAAATCTCCAACTGAGAGCAAAGGGTGAAAGTCAGAGGGCCTCCTAGGCAACATACAAGAGACTTTCACCTACTCAAGCCCAGAAAAGACTAAAGATCGGGTTAGAGAATTAATTACAAGAGTGATTGAACTCTAAAAGAATTAAAATTTTAATCCCACTAACTTTACTATGCAAGGTCACATAAATGATGTGGTGGCTCTTAGACTTTGGATGAGGTTATCAGGGTTGATGTATTTAAAAATCTTGAAACATCACATCACCTGGAACTCTGTGCCTGCAGAAGTGACCCATTACTCCCTGTTTGAGGCCAGTGCTTCCCAGCTTTTCGTTGCTTGAAGATAATGCCAGTGTCTTCACCTTGCATATCAGCATGTACTTCACTCCTGCCTGCAAGATTATAATAACACTAGGGCCAAGTCACAACATAACTAACTATGGTAAAGTACTGGGTCAATTACGGGGAGGAAAGAGACAGTATTGGAAGGAGTTGCACAGCCTAGTTAATTTATACTAACAGGATCCCGGAGTATGTAGAGGATTGTATTCTAAGATTGGTGGGTTAAAGGGCAGAATAATAAATTTAAATAAGGGAGACTTATGAAAATCATTGCTCATGAGAACAGTCTTCCATGATATGTGACTCAAAACACTGGGCAAGACTTAGGATGGTAATGTTTACACATTGCTAGGATGGTACTTAGAAGTTTGGGGGAAAGTGATGGCTCATAAAAATGAAACGTAAGCGCCACAACAGCTATATCAGATGGTAGGGAAAAAGATCAAAAGGTGAAGAGGAATGAGCATGTTAGAACAGATGTAACCCACTAGTGTTCTAGCCTTTGGGAGAACATAGAGGCACTTTGCTTACTAAAGCAAATGCACAAGTCAAAGGGACATCAGCAATACTCGCAAGTCAGAGTGGCTGTCCACTGAAGGTGAGGGTGAGTAGGACTTGGTAGAACTTCAATTCCTGATAAAAATGACAATGGCAGAATCCTGAAATAAGGTTGTAGTGGCAGCTGGTGGTGTCGGGACACTGACTTTTAGAGAGATATGGAGATGACTAACAGAACATAGCACTGCTAGGAACAAGACAGACTGAAGTTGAAGCAGTTACGCTCAAATTATGTAATCAAAATAGATAAAGGATGAATGATCAGGAGGTTGAAGATATAGGTCCTTTAACATTAAGTCCTAATTCCTTGCTCCAGTTTTTGGATCTGAGCTAATTTTCAAACTTGGGTGTCCTTGACTGCAGAAGAGGCATAGTTCCCCAGGAAGAAGAAATGCTGTGGTATATGTACATGATAATCACTACCCTATAAGGAATAGTTAGGACTACTGACATAAGAGGATAATAAGAAATAATATATTTGGAATCCAGGAAATCCACTGAGACATATATTGGGAATTCCTTGCACAATATTATTCAAGGGTAGCACTGACAATCTAAGAAAGGCATGGTGACCAGGTTTTACCACTCCTTAGAGTTGAAGGGTGTCTGTACCAGGTGAGTCACCTATACTAGAGGTATGAGGCAAGGGTGAAAGAAGTCTACTATGAGTAATAAAGGGAGAAGATAATTGGTATCAGGTACAGCCTCAAGCCCAGCTACAGTGGTGCAGTTTGTCTCACTACTGTTCCTTTTAAGCATTTCTCTATGAAAAGAGACCAGCCAGAATCCTGGAAGAATTGTTCCCAGAATTTATTATGCAAAGAAAGTGTGTCCAATGGCACAAGAGATAGATGTTGTTGTGTTGTGCCACCAAGATCTCTTCAGAACAGAAACACTCATTTCCCCTGCTTGAGAGAGTATGTTGGCTGCTAACTTTTAGATGAGTACCTCTGCATGAATTAATCTTAGCTGAATGGATTAGCTTTGTCCAATGTCACTTTCTCTTCACTGGCAGCCTACCTCCATTGACAGGTTTACATAGGGGTATAAAGTTCTGGTCACTTTTGCTTAAGGCTGTATAATTCTGAAGCACCATGCCAGCTTCAGATCCCTTAATGGGATCAGCTAAGGCCTTTATTATAACTGCATTGTACTTCAGCACTTTGCTCTGCCCAGTCCTACATACTTCACTCTCCAAAGGTGTTGACTATCCCCAAGGATTCATCCCAACATAATGCCTCCATGCTAATCTCTCAGAGTCTGTTTCCTGAGGATCATGATGTACTTTGCATAAATTAGTACTGCAGAATAGGTCATATTTTATGGTATTGATTTATGATTATGGCAAATATACATAAAAATCACCACCATCCATAATTAAACTAAATCTCCATGAGGGCAACACATTAGTTTCGTTCACCAACAGCTCTCCAGGAATAGTTACTACACAAATATTTGTTGAATGCATATGTGAGTGAATGCATACATGAGTAAATAATGCATACACGAATTAGAGTGAAGCCCCTAGTCTAGTACCTGCAACACAGAAAGAGATCAATATATAATAACAGTTGTGGTTATCATTATATGTTGATTGTTAATGGGATAAAAAATCTATGACAATTTTTAAATCTATGATAATTTTTATCAAATTAATGTATAACTGAGTCTAGTCAATTAATTGATAAATATACAGCAAGTTCCTTAAGACAGGGATGCCCATTCTCAACATTGTTATTTAACATCATACTAGAATTCCTAGCCTCAGACAACGAAAAGGAATAAAAGTCATCCAAATTGGTAAAGAAAAGTCAAACTTTCACTCTTTGCAGATGGCATGATACTTGATGTAGAAAACCCAAAATCTCCACCAAAAAATTGCTAGAGCTGACACATGAATTCAGCAAAGATGTGGGATAGAAAATCAATTGGTTGCATTTGTATACACCAATAATGAAGCAATAGAAAAAGAAATTAAAGAATTGATCCTATTTATAATTGCACCCAAATCATAAGATACCTAGGAATAAATCTAACCAAAGAGGTAAAAGATACTCTGAAAACTACAGAATACTTAAAACAGAAATTGCAGAAGAAACAAAGAATTGGAAAAACATTTTGTGGTCATAGATTGGAAGAACAAATATTGTTAAAGTGTGTATACTATCCAAAGCAATCTATATACATTCAATAGAATCCCTATCAAAATAACACCAGCATTTTTCACAGAGCTAGAACAAACAATTCTAAAATTTGTATGGAGCCATAAAAGACCCTGGATAGCCAAAGCAATCTTGAAAAAGAAAAGAAAACCTGGAGGCATCACAATTCCAGACTTCAAGCTGTGTTACCAAGCTATAGTGATCAAGACAGTGTGGTACTGGCACAAAAACAGACACATAGATCCCGAAATAGAACAGAAAACCCAGAAATGGACTCACAACCATATAGGCAACTCATCTTTGATAAAGTAGGAAACAAAGACAGTCTCTTCGACAAATTTTGTTGGGAAAAGTGGACAACAGCATACAGAAGAATGAAAGTGGACCAGCCATAGCAACTTCTTACTAGACATGTCACCAGAGGCAAGAGAAACAAAAGCAAAAATGAACTATTGGGACTTCATCAAGGTAAAAAACTGCTGCACAGTGAAGGAAACAATCAACCAAACTAAAAGGCACCCTTTGGAATGGGAGAAGGTATGTGCAAATGACATATCAGATAAAGGGTTAGTAGCCAAAATCTACAAAGAAACTACCAAACTCAATACCCCCCAAAAACAAATAATCCAGTTAAGAAATGGGTAGGAAACATGAGTAGATATTTTATGAAATAAGACATCCAGATGGATAACAGACACATGAAAAAATGTTCAACATCACTTACCCTCACACAAACCAAATCAAAACCATAATGAGATATCACCTCACACCTATCAATCAGAATGGCTAACATTAGCAATTCAGGAAACAACAGATGTTGGTGAGGATGCAAAGAAAGGGGGAACCGTGTTGCAATTTTGGTGGGAATGCAAACTGGTGTAGCCACTCTGGAAGATGTTATGGATTTTTCTCAAAAAGTTAAAATAGAACTACTCTACAACCTGGCAATTGCACTACTAGGTATTTACCCAATGGATACAAAAATACTGGTTTAAAGCGGCACATGCACCCCAGTGTTTATATCATCATCAACAATAGCCAAATTACAGAAAGAGCCTAATTGTCCATCAGCTGATGAATGGGTAAAGCAGTTGTTATATGTATATGTGTGTATATGTATGTATGTATATATGTATATATAATTGTGTATATAGTGGAATTTTACTCAGACATCAAAAAGAATGAAATCTTTTAATTTGCAATGGCATGGATGGAGCTAGAGTTATTATGTTAAGTGAAATAAATCAGTCAGAGAAATACAAATTCCATATGGTTTCACTCATACATGGGATTTAAGAAATAACACAGATGAACATAGGGGAAAGAAAAAAAAAATAGATGTAGGTAAATCATAAAAGAGTCCCTTAACTACAGAGAACAAACTGAGGGTTGATAGATCGAAGTGGTTGGAAATGGACTAAATGGGTGATAGGTATTGAGGGCATTTGTTATAAACACGAGGTGTTGTATGTAAGTGATGAATCACTAAATTTTACTCCTGGAACTAATATTACATTACATGTTAACTAACTTTATTTTAAATAAAAACTTGAAACATGACAACAGCAGCAGCAGCAACAACAACAAATAGTGAATTCCTAACATGAGTCAGAAGCTGTTGGAGCATGAGGATATGAAGACAAACATAATAGCCTTTGGTATCAAGCATCTTGTATTTTAATGGAGGATGTTGCAATGTGCATTATTTGAAGAATAGTTGATTAACATAGAAAATAATTGATATAAGATTAAAAGTTAGAATAACAATGATTTTTAAGTATTTTCAACTGTGTGAAAATTACATAGTAAGAAAATTGGAAGAAAACATACCAAAATGTAACAGTAATCTCTTTTGAAGACTACAAGTGTTTTCTTCTTCAGGGTTCTTATGGTTTTCAAGAATTTTGAAAGTTTTACATTGGGTATCATCATTTTTATAATAATAAAAACTAGTATTTTAGTTGATTTATGTTCCAGATGTATATATGCTAGTTTATACTATATTATATTCGAACTACATTCATGGAGTGATTTGCCTTTTGTTTAGAGATACTAAATTTCTAGTTTTATTCAGTTGCATTCCTGAAGGGATAATTTAAATATTCTTTAATCTTTTATTCTTTATAGAAACCCAGAAAAGCATGGCATCTTTCTTTATCTCTTTGTCATTATGAAATTCATATTAATCTTGTTAAATTAGAAAAGGTTAATATTTCTGTATTTAATACTAGAGAACATTTAAAAAACAGTTCCAAATTTATAGTATGCAAAATTCTCTTCAACACACAATTAATTTATAATTCATTGAATAGCTCTGATATTTTGAATACAGATAGATTTATTAAAATGCATGGACTATAATTTAATGGCTGGTTGGTTGGCACTGTTCCTGGTTCCCCATTGTTGAACTTTAAAAAATATGTTTTAATGAACAATTACCATTTTGTATTCAAAGTGCTCATTATTTAGGTAATAGCTAGAAAATATTAAATTACCTAGATCAGGTAGATTTTTGTCTTCTTCTGGTGATAGAAACTAAGATATATTTCTTCTAAAATCTAGCTCTGTGAGCAGAGTTTGTTATTTCTGAACTTGTTCCCACTATATCAAGGACCACAAGTACATTTTCAGCACCAGTCATGGATCTGTGAGTTTAATTAATTATGTGACTCTCTAATTTTAATTTTTCTAATTTTATTTTATATTCATGTTTTTAGTTTAATTAATATGTAAACCCACCATAACATGATAATTGGGTCAAAATGATTGAATTGCATAAAATGTGACCTCATAGTATTGCAAGGTTAATGACATGAGTAGGCTGCTTCTATGCTGTTACTAAACCAGGGGTTTGGTGATGTCTTCATGTAACCTAAATTTACTCCCGTCTTTCTGTAGTGTGATGTAGGCTGGTAGTAGATATTCACTGAAGCTTAAATATTGATTGGTTAAGCTGAAACATTTCCTCAATCCCTACCACTGAAGGTTACAATATTAGCACACTACTGTTTAAAAATGGGAACTGGTCATAATTTCCAGTCATAAAACACCCTGATTATAACCTTTCTGAGCATATAACCTTAAAGTTTTATAGAATTAGCATCCTACAATGGACAAGACACTGCGTTGGAAGGTTTAAAGTTGAGCAGAGATAATATATAGCCAGCTATAATGATGTTTTGAATTGCCTTAGTTGTTCTTTAAATTATCTACTCTTCCATTAACAAAGATTTCCTCTTTTGTGTCAGGCACTGTATTATCCCTTAACAAACAAAAGTGAAAAGAGCACATTCTTTACCCTCAATTTTCTCCCTGACTGATTGTCAAGAAAGGGTTGTAAATCAACAATTCTGAATTGAGTGATAAGTGCCCTGGTGTCAGTACTAAAAGCTGTAGGGATACAGTGGAATGTCTTACTATAAGTGGAAAAGACAAAACATATGGAAACTAGTAAGAGATGGGGCCACATAGGTTAAATAGGGCCAATGATATATTTATATTTATATTTGTATTTATATTATTTATATTTATATTTATTTATATATATATTTATATATGTATATATTATATAATCTAGACCTCCACAATTTGGGGGAAAATTTCTTATACAGAACTTTCATGATATTCGAATCCATATCTTATGTAAAGGAGGGATGTGGTAGGTGTGAGATTGGCTTTAGAAGAGTTACCAATGATATCTGTTTTTTAAGATAGTGGTTAGATTGATGTTAACCATTAGACTGTTTTCAAAGTGCTTTTTGATCTACTGTTATATAGTAGAATGGATGTCAATTTGTCTTCCTTTTCTGAAACATGTGCCTCACTTTGTGCATGTTCACCCAGAACTCAATTTACTTTGAAAGCACAATAAAGATTGCTCAAGAAGAAAAACCTATGTGTGAAAATGAAGAATTCAGTCTTCCATATAGTTCTAGATCAGGCTTGAAATCCAAAGAACTTTGGCTACTTCTGTAGCAAGCTAGTTTTCTGGATCATATTCTTTCCTCCTCTGACCCATTTTTATATAGAAGCTAAATCCTATCCTCAAATCAAGAATAAGAATCTAAAATTCTCATATGTATGTAGGTATGTGTATTAGAGAACAATACAGTGCAGATTCAGAGTGGCCCTATGCTTTCTTCATGTATATATTATTAAAGCCTAAATATCCATCAGTTGATGAATGGATAAAGAAGATATGGTTTATATATGCAATAGAATACTACTTGGCAATGAGAAGGAATGAAATCCTGCCATTTGCAACAATGTAGATGGAACTTGAGGGTATTATGCTAAGTGAAATAAGTCAGTCAGAAGAAGGCAGATATCATATGTTTTCACTTGTAAGTGTAACTTGAGAAACTTAACAGAAGACCATGGGGGAAGGGAAGGGGAGAAAACAGTTTCAAACAGAGAGGGAGGCAAACCATAAGAAATTCCTAAAGACATAGAACAAACTGAGGGTTGATGGTGGGGAGTAGGGGAGAGGGAAAATGGGTGTTGAGCATTGAGGAGGGTACTTGTTGGGATGAGCATTGGGTGTTGTATGTAAGTGATCAATCACGGGAATCTACCCCTGAAACCAAGAGTACACTGTATACACTGTATGTTAGCCAACTTGACAATAAATTATATTAAAAAATATGAAAATATTCCTAAAAAATAAGATTTTTTTCTCTAATTGGATATGTGGATATATTGTGAATGTAAAGTCAATTTTGAAAAAAATATACATATGTAGTGCATTATTTAGGATTAGTCTTGGCAACAGATAACAGAAAAGTCAACATAACAAAGATAGAAATTTATTCTCTCACATAAAGTAATTCCAGAGGCATGTAGATCAAAACTGATATAGCAGGCGCAGTCATCAGATCCCTGGGCTCCTTCTGTCTATCTGCTCAGCTTCTCTGGTACTGACTTTCAAACTTAGAAATACCTCATGTTTCAATAGGGCTGTTGGAGCTCTATCTTTGTCATTTTATTTTAGGTGGCATGAAGGAAAAAGGAGGGAAAGGCAAGAGGAATTTCTGTCAGCGGAATTTTTCCTCTTGAAATAATCTTCCTAGAAAGTTCATAAAACTCTTATTAATCTCTCTTTGGCTAGACCTTGTCACATGTTAATAGTAGTGCCAAAAACAGCAAAGGAAACAATCAACAAAGCTAAAAGACAACCTACATAATGGAAGAAAATAGTTGCAGATGACATGTCTGATAAAGGGTTAGTATCCAAAATCTATAAAGAATTTGTCAAATTCAATACCCAAAAAACAAATAATCTAGTTAAGAGGTGGGAAGAAGACATGAATAGACATTTTATCAAAGAAGACATCCAGATGGCTAACATGAAAAGATGCTCAACATCATTCATCATCAGGAAAATACAAATCAAAATTACAATGAGATACGAACTCATACCTGTCAGAATAGCCAAAATTAACAACTCAGGACACAACAAATATTGTCAAGGATGTAGAGAAAGGGGAACTCTCTTACACTGTTGGTGTGAATGCAAACTGGTGTGGCCAACCACCTATATGGAGGTTCTTCAAAAAGTTGAAAATAGAACTGACCTACATTGGGTACCTGGGTGACTCAGTTAGGCATCTGACTCTTGATTTCAGCTCAGGTCATGATATCATGGTTTGTGAGTTAGAGCTCCATGTCAGTATCCGTGCTGGGCATGGAGCCAACTTAACATACCCACACTCCCTTTCTCTCAGCCCCTCCCCCTTGTACTTTCTCTCCACAAAACAAAACACAACAACAAAAACTACATCTCTTTCTCTCTGTCTCTCTTAAAACAACAACAACAACAACTGAAAAATCTGCCCTACAATCCAGCAACTGCACTACTAGGTATTTACCCAAAGGATACAAAGAATACTGATTCCAAGGGATACATTCACCCTTATGTTTATAGCAATGTTATCAAAAATAATCACATTATGGAAAGAGCCCAAATGTCCATTGACTGATGAATGGATATAGAAATTGTGGTATGCATATACAACAGAATATTACTTGGCCATTGAAAAGAATGAAATCTTGCCATTTGCAATGACATGGATGGACCAAGAGTGTAGTATGCCTAGCAAAATAAGTCTAGAGGTTCCTGAGTGGCTCAGTTGGTTAAGCATCCTACTCTTGATTTTGGCTCAGGTCATGATCTCACAATTCTTGAGAGGAAGGCCTGCATTGGGCTCTGAGATGACAGTGCAGAGTCTGCTTGGAATTCTCTCTCTCTCCCTCTCTCTGCTTTTCCCTGCTCACACACTCTTTCTCTCAAAATAAATAAACATAAAAAAAGAAATAAGTTAGAGAAAGACAAATGCCATATGATTTCACTCATATGTGGAATTTAAGAAACAAAACAGATGAACATAAGGGGAAAAAGGCAAACCAAGAAACAGACTCTTAACTCTAGAGAACAAATAGGGTTGCTGGAGGGGAGGTGGGTGGAGTGATGTTAAATAAGTAATGGGCATTAAGAAGAACACTTACTGTGTTCTGCTCTGGGTGTTGTATGTAAGGGATTAATCCCTAAATTCTACACCTGAAACTATTATTACACTGTATGTTAATTAACTGGAATTTAAATAAAAACTTGGAAAAAACCCAGTACTGTCAAGGGAAGATGTACATATAGTAACTAGATGCATCACAAACTGTTAAAGATTTTCCTACTAAGGAAAAAGGGGAGAATGGAATTTGCATGGAAAATAACAGTTTTTACCATAAATTGATACCTTTGTCTGCAAATAGCAGGAAATCTAACTTAAAGTGTCTCCAACAATATTTTTTGTTATCTCAGATAAAATAAGTAAGTTGAGTAAGTAAATAAATAGATTGATGAATGAATGAATGAATGAATAAATAAATAAATGTAGTTTAGGGTTCAGCATGGCTGTGTCATCCTCAGTGTTGGTATATCATCTTGGGTAGGTCTCCACATGGTCCCATTTCCAGATTTCATGTGCAGACTGCTGTGTCCAGAGGCAGAAAGTTATGTTTGCTTGGTTTATGAACTGAGAAGAAAACTTCCCTGCAGCTTCCCAGCAGTCTTCCTATCATGTCTCATTGCCTAGCCTTGGGTCACAAGCCCGTGCCTGCAGGACCAGCTATTTAATTTTCACAGCCAAAGTCAAAATGGGAGTCCAGAGCTCCTTGCTCAAAATTAAGAGTTTCAAGATGAAAATGACAGAGCATTAGACCAAGCATGAGGCCTTTCTAACTATGCCTATGAAGTTGGTCCTTTATGCCTCAGCAGATCAGCTGGCAAGGAGGGTGAGTTCAGCATGATTGGTTTGAATTACAAAGATTCAAACCCTGGGGTCAGAAAGGGTCTTGTTTTTCGTGAAGAATAAGCCCTTTATAGAAGATAATAACAGAACTCAGAGTTCTGTTTTGAAGGAGAATGAAACCAGTGCTTGTATAGATAATCCTGGTTTGTCACCAAGAAGTTACAGATTTGGAGTTCTGTTCTGGAGGGAGAAAACAATTTTGGCCCCAAATATCACAAATCATGTTGAAAAATAAATACATCCAATTACTTAAACAAGTCATATTTAAATGAGAACGAGTAGGAAAAATACCTACTAGCTTTGATTTTTTAATTATTTATTAACCAATAGCGATTAAAGGGTATCCTTAGATGTACTTCTGGTGGTTTATGTAATTAGGAAGATTATATACTTAACACCTGCCAAGATTGATGAAAACCTTAGATAGGCTGAAAGACTATGGGTTGTGTTCAGAGTCTGTTTTGGAGATGTCTTGCAAGCGTCCTTGAACAGAAGAATATGCCAGCGCACAGATAATCAGTGAAATTTCATTTCTATAGACTTTCAGTTTAATCTTTCCCAAATTAGAAATTCTATTCAATGTGTAACTGTGACCGGGGAAGGAGATGTTGATGGTTTCTTCACTGTGTAAAAGCTTTTTTAATTTGATGAGTCTCACTAGTTTATTTTATTTTTTTTATAAAATACATGTTCTTTACCAAGCTCTACAACTTCATCAGCACTGAGGTTCTAAGTTATGTCATCCTGGTCACTCCAGGCATCCCAGGAGCACAGGACAGCCCCCTAGATGCTTCTTAATGATAAACAAGTGTTCCTAGGACTAAAGCATTCCTGCTCCTCTCTTTGGGAACCTGACATCTCCTGGATCTTGATCTTACTAATTGCCTAAATTTTATTATCTTCTTGATGCTTTTTTATGGAAAATAAAATTTTTATTTCATTCATCTTTGAACAATTTCTTCAAATGGAGGGTTGTGCTAAGTTACATAGTCTGTGATTACCTGAAGCAGAATCCTCACTTTTCTTTCCATTACAAAATGCTCAAAAATTCCTTGAAACATATTTTAGTAATAGTACAAAATAAGAAACTGCAAGTAATTTTAAAAACTTCATGACTTTCAAAATAATCTTAATTTTCTGTCTTCAACTAAATTGTAAGTCCCTCATTATTTGAACTATCCCTAGTAACTTTCATGATTAGTAGATGCTTAATAAGTGAATTGAATGAAATAATTAAATTATATTAAATTAAATTATGAAATTTAACCATCCAGCAATCTAGAAACCTAGATAGGGCAGGTAGTAAAATTTTTCTATCTCTACTTTTATTGCAAAGAAAATAAAAGTAAACATATTAATATTACTACGTTTGGATGAAAAATGACTTTTCCTTTCCCTTTTTATCTAGATATAATGGTCTTATCTCTGATTTTATATAACAAGGCTTGAAGGTCATCTTAAAATTTCTGAGAAATTTCAGAGGCTCTTACATAATCAAAATCTAGAATTGAGTTTCTTCCTCTTTTTGAATCAGTACACTTTAAACATCACCCCATCAATCCAGACATTTTGACTCTATGTCCACCCAGATTGAGAACTGAGACCTTTCTGTTATTTCCTTAACTAAATTCATAGTCACAGTTGTATTTATGGTTTTTTTTACGATAGAGATCATGCTGCATATGCAGATTTGTATCCTGCTGTTTTGTCACTTAAAAGTTTATTATAAGCTTTTTCTTATGTCATGAAATACTATTTGAAATCATGAGCTGTAAGTCATATTTTCTGATGTAGATGTACCATACTTTAATCATTCTCTATTTGGGAGAAATTTTAAATATTTTCTTTTTATTTTGCAATACAAGTAGTTGTTCAATAAATATACTGACACATATGGCACAAAAACAGACACTAAGATCAATGGAACAGAATAGAGAACCCAGAAATGGACCCACAAACGTATCTCCAACTAATCTTTGACAAAGCAGGAATGAATATCCAATGGAATAAAGACGGTCTCTTCAGCAAGTGGTGCTGGGAAAACAGGACAGTGACATGCAGAAGAATGAACCCGGACCAGTTTCTTACACGATACACAAAAATAAACTCAAAATGGATGAAAGACCTCAATGTAAGACAGAAAGCCATCAAAATCCTCGAGGAGAAAGCGGGCAAAATCCTCTTTGACCTTGGCGGCAGCAACTTCTTACTCAACATGTCTCCAGAGACAAGGGAAACAAAAGAAAAGTAAACTATTGCACCTCATCAAAATAAAAAGCTTCTGCACAGTGAAGAAAACAATCAGCAAAACTAAAGGCAACTGACGGAATGGGAGAAGATATGTGCAAATGACGTATCAGATAAAGGGTTAGTATCCAAAATCTATAAAGAACTTCTCAAACTCAGCACCCAAAAACAAAGAATCCAGTGAAGAAATGGGCAAAAGACATGAATAGACACTTCTCCAAAGAATACATCCAGATGGCCAACAGACACATGAAAAAATATTCAACATCACTCTTTATCAGGGAAATACAAATCAAAACCACAATGAGATACCACCTCAGACCTCTCAGAATGGCTCACATTAGCAACTCAGGCAACAATAGATGTTGGTGAGGGTGCAGAGAAAGAGGATCTCTTTTGCATTGCTGGTGGGAATGCAAACTGGTGCAGCTACTCTGGAAGACAGTATGGAGGTTCCTCAAAAAATCAAAAATAGAACTATTCTATGACCCAGAAATTGCACTACTAGGTATTTATCCAAGGGATAAAGGTGTGCTGTTTCCAAGGGACACATGTACCCCAATGTTTATAGCAGCACTATCCACAATAGCCAAAGTATGGAAACAGCCCAAATGTCCGTTGATGGATGAATGGATAGAGAAGATGTGCCATATATATATATATATATATATATATATATATATATATATATACACACACACACACACACACACACACACACACACACACACACACAATGGAGTATTACTTGGTAATCAAAAAGAATGGAATCTTGCCATTTGCAAGTACGTGGATGGAACTAGAGAGTATCATGCTAAGCGAAATTAGTCAGAGAAAGACAAATATCATATGACTTCACTCATATGAGGACTTTAAGACATAGAACAGATGAACACAAGGGAAGGGAAGCAAAAATAATATAAAAACAGGGAGGGGGACAAAACATAAGAGACTCTTAAATACGGAAAACAAACAGAGGGTTACTGGATGGGTTGTGGGAGGGGGGATGGTCTAAAATGGGTAAGTGGCACTAAGGAATCTACTCCTGAAATCATTGTTGCATTATATGCTAACTAATTCAGATGTAAATTAAAGAAAATAAAATTTAAATAAAATGCAAAAAAATATATTGACACATAAATCTTTGTCCTACTTTTAACAATTTTTTTTAGTGTAGAATTATTTCTAAGGGAGGAATTACAAGCTAATTATCATATGAACTTGTTGAAGGGTCTACATATCCCAAAATATTCCAAAATACTTCTCCATAGGTTGTAAAGATTTATATTCTCTCCAACAGTTGATGATAATGCCAGTTTTATGCCACAATTGGCAAAGTTAATTTTTTTTAATTGCTGAGTAGATGAAAAGAATACATCATTATTTGAATATACGTTCTTTTGACTGCAAGTGAAAGATTTTGTTATGTTTTGGCCTTTTGTGCAACTTTTGTTTCATAATGAATGCTATTAGTTTGAATAAATGGATGGATTATGGAATATAATTTATGTTCCATTCATAAAGACTTAATTGGCCAAGGAATTTTAAAGATAATTTCTTTGTGTGCCTGCTAGTGACTGGAAAAAATGAAAAGGGCTACTGAATTTGTCTGAAAGCAAAATTCTCTTATTCAAGACCATGCTGTCATGAGAATCCATCAGAGATGGACAAATGTTGGGTTCAAGATGTGATGAAAATCCATTATCAGTAGGAATGGTTCCATAGCAGAATTGAAAGACAGGATATGTTTGAGATTGCCTGTGCATTGTGATGAAGCTGCTCCTGTCCTAAATTTTCTAACTTCAAGCTGATCCAGGTGAAAAGGCTGCTTTTCCCTGAAGACCTATCATTAACTAAGCTTCAACTCTCAGGTATGAAATATACTTAAGTGTGTGATGCTACAAGCAGTTATGCTATTATGTAACTTCATGTTACATAAAGTGTGTAGAATGTATATGTAAACTGTGACTATTCATAAATTTTCTTAAATTTCCTCCCTAAATTTTCATGTTTTCTTATAATTTTTCTACCGTGTTATAATAGAAATAAAAGAGGCTTTAAAAAAAAAAGAAAATTGGGTTTTAACCTTAGCTCTGTCACTTTCTTCCATTTATGATTAGACTGACTCCCATTCTTGCTCTAAGCCTCAGTTTTCATGTATTAAGATGTGGACAGTATCATTCCATTTGCCCTTCATATAGGTTTGCTTTGATGATCAAATGTGACACAGATAAAAGAGTATTTCAAAATTTGAAAGTATTTAAGAGGCTTGAAAACATAAGATTTTTCTGCTGTTAGTCAGAAAGTTCCACTTTTAGGGTGAGTTGCGGTTTACTATGCTACAACAATTAAGATCTGACTTATTGAAAACAATTGTACCCTTTCTGGGTATGAGGAGATAGTAGCAAAGACTTTAAGCTATCTCATAAAGAAACAGGCACATAATAGCAATAGACTGTGAATTCATGAAGCCTGTCTACTTATTTTTAAATGCCAAGTTTTAAATCCCTTTTGGTTGGTGGTGGGGCCAGTAGTGATCAGAATAGCACTGACCTATCAGTTTGACATGGTGACAGCCCAAAAGGCATTATCACAGGGATGGATAATATTTTAAAATGATCACATGTTAACCATTAATCTGGTGCTGAGCATTCTCTGTGCCTGGGACAAAGGCTATGCAGCAGCTGGAATTCAGAGCAGAGTCAGGGCATCCAGCAGGTATTTCTGACACATCACGTGCCTTTGGAACAGCATGGTCTTCCTTGATAACAGATGATACAAAGGCATCCTTCCTGTCGGGAGGGGTGGGGAGATAAAGAGCAACACTGAAAAGGAAAAAAGAAAAGTCAGATCTTTTCAAAGATAGCTAAGCCTAGCCTAACCCTGCTTCCATTTCTTTCATAAACAAAGAAAGAAGAAACTTTATCTTCTATATATTCAATCACCAGAGGTTTACTGTCAGTTTCACTGGGCAAAATGCATTTTGTACAATTTCAATCCTTGACTATGGGGCTGTGGGAATTCTGGGGCAATGTTGGTACTGTTAAACTTTGAAGAAAAAATACACATGACACTGTTTTTCATTTTCTTTATCAAATTCTTTATGATCAAACATTTTAGAGTCCAGCTAAAAAGATGCAGATAATATTCTTTTATAACTTTCCTGCCCTTTGGTTAAAATGTCATCTATATCATTAAACAATTTTTTTTTTTTTTGCTCTCCAGTCTTTCCATTTGAATCATTGCTCCATTTCCCTCCTGCTCCTTCTCCCCATTCTTAAGTCTGAAAATGATTCAATATCCTACTCATAAATATACTTCCTTTTGTTCCATGTCTCCTTTAAGCACTAGGGTAAACTGCTCTAAGTGTGAGCTTTGGTCTGGCATATCTGGGTTGGAGTCTCTACATCTACTCTTACAATCTGCCTGACTGTATTTAATGTCCCTACGACTTAGGCTCCTTGTCTGTAAAGTGAGGATGATGACAGTACATACTTCAAAGAGTTGTGACAGTTAAATTAGGTATGGGATATAAAGGGCTAGGTACAGTGTCTGTCACACTTAAGTAGTCTTCTCCTTAATTCACCATAGCAATTCATCAATATAAGTCTTGGTGCAAGGAAAAGTCTTGTACTTTTTGTTTACTGTTATACCTACATTGCCTAGAATGGAATTTGGCACATAATAGGTGCTCAAAAAATAGGTGTTGAATGAATGAACAATATAGATGACTAATCTCCATTTAAAATCTCCACATCACTTCCTACGCTTCACCTCCCCTAGGAAAGGGAAGTATCTCCTAACGTAGAACTTAAGAGTTAGACTGCCTGGCTTTGCATCTCAGTTCTGCCACTTACAAGTTGTAAGATCATGAACAAGTTTCTTCATCACTTTGTGCTCAGTTTCCTCATCTGTATAATGTGGATGGTAATTGTAGTCTCTGTGTCATGGTGTTGTGAGGGTTAAGACTTAATACTTGCAAAGCACTTTAGGCAGTGCAGGTTACATCATGAACACCATGCAAGCATTTGCTACTATTATAGTCTGACTTGCCCAGAATTTTGCTCATCGTTCTTTTATACCATTTTCTATCCCGGATGAACTTTTTATGGTTTGTCCTGTCTCTCTTCTTTACTCTTATCTCCCCAAACTGAACTATGGGACTGGCACACGTTAACTTGTACTTCATTAACACATGTACTTCAGATGAATATTCTTCCCTGTGGCGTTAACAACTCTTCAGAAGATGTCCTGGCAATTGTACTCATTCCATTGAGCAGAGCCTCCCACATACAGACCCCTTACTTTGTTCATTCCAATAGCCACTCAGAAAACTCTGTGTAGGTACTTATAACCTACTCATAAGTGCTCCATTCCAAAGACTATTTTATACTATCTCCTAGAGCTCTTATTTAATGACATAAGAAAGTAATAACGCCACTCCCCCCAGTTTACACTGTAATTTACCATAAGATTGTGACTTGAGTAACTTTTCTTGGGCCTTGAGAAAATTACCTAATCTTTTTGTACTTCCTTTTATTTGTCTGTAAAATGGGAGTTCTGAAAGAAATTTTCTGCATTTTCTGTGGTTTCTGTATTTTGTGAATGCATTTATGTAACAGGTTGCTTAGAGCAAGCCTTGTCACCCAGGAAATGCTCAGTGGGTCTGACCTAGTAATGTTCTATTGTTGAAATCTAATCTCTTTGAGGCCCAATTCAAGTCTTGCTAATTATATATAGGATTACCACTCAAGTACTCGTTTAACATGCGACTATTACATTTTGATCATTTCCAAAAGGGAAGACTACCATAAGGAGTAATTCTACCTCTGCAAGTACAGATGTTGGAGCCTTGGTGTATCACGGTGCTCAAAAAAGTATTTGATACTTTGAATCCTGATGTGATTAATATGAATGGCTTCCTGCATGTTTAATAGACTGTGTTTTCTTTAGTATTTCATCAGTATTTCCATAGGCCCTATTTTTTTTCACTTCATGTTTACCACATTGGTACTTTGCATGAATATTTCTTCCTGGAATGACCTGCTACTGATTTCCATTTCATTATCAAAATTCAAGTCAGATGACATTTTCTCTAGTCTATCAGGAATACACTTTCACTTTTGTGCTTTACCTAAAAAATTGCATGTAAATTCCACATATTTAATTTATTGCATTGCCAGTATTTCTGCAGTGTTTATTTACATGTCTGTTTTCTCAGATTAAATATGCTTTAATATTCCCATATCCCATTCCCATATCCCATTCCCAACAAATGGGCTCCCATATAATAAGTGCTGAATAAATGCTTATTGAATTAAACTGGTTTTTCAAGAATAGATGCTGTTAATGAAAAGGAAAGGAAAAGGTATGTGCAAGCTCTTTATTTAAGGTACAATTAAAGAGAAGAATTGTTGAAGAATCTACTGGGTAATTTTAATACTATGGTGATTCATCTATGTTCATGCATGTAAAATTATCTCAGATAGCTTAAACTTGTATAAGATTCAGAAATGGGGTAGGAGGAATTTATTTACTGAAAGAGGAAAGGATGTGTGAATTAGACGATTTTGAAGGTCCCTTGAGAGCTTTCATTTATTAGTAGTTATAAGAAATAATCATAAAGAAACAATAAAACCAAACTTCAAAAGATATAGATAATAGTAAGTAACATAAAAGAGATAATATACTATAGGAGGTTTAGAAGAAAGTTTAATTTCAAGGTAAATATAAGGGGTATTGTGCCATGTGTTTGTAAAGGGAACTTCTGACACTGATAATCCTATAGCCAATCTGATGCCTTGGTGATTCAGAAGGGGCTGTGGTCCAGATTTACTGGCAGAGGAACCTGCACAGGCCTATTCCATCATACAGTTGAGAGTTGCTGGCCACCATCACAGTGTCAGTGTTTCATGAACCAAAATCAGACTGTGTTGAACAAGTCCTAATCTATTCTTGGGAACACTGAAACAGGAAAATTTTAAATATGGCAGTCCCTCAAATGCAGCACATGCTTCTAATCCACACAGTGTTTTCTCTTGTTCGTTTGTTTTTCAATCTCATCCAACATTTAACTCCATAGTTGTGTGGTTCTCAATAAATGTTGCCTGAATTTTAAAAAATGAGTATATAAATGTTATCACCACAGTGTTTATAGTAATAAGAATTTGAAGAGTGTGCGTGTTTTATCTATTCACTCATAAAACATATATTGAGCACTAAGTTTTGTAGCTATGAAGTAAGCTACTCAAGAGTTTTTCTCTTTTTTTTCACTTCCAAATAACCATGTCACAAATCAGTATTAATCAGTTCTACCTGATTAATACCTGTGCCATCCTCTTTATTCCCACAATCCTCATTCATGTACTTATTACTTTATGTCTAGATGAGTGAAATAGTGCCTAATCATCTTTCTACTTTGACTCAGACTCTTTAACTGCTAAGCCACCCACCATATAACTGCCAGAGGATCTTCATCCCATGTAAATCTGATCATGCCACTCTCCTGTACACATTTCTTCACCGGCTCTTTAAATCTCCCTTTTTTTTGTTATTGTGCCTGGTCCTTTTAGTCTAGTGCTCTTTTCTGAACTGATGGATTATGCTGTTCTCATTATCCCACAGAGCAGAAACAGATATCATCCGTTTGTCATTCTCACACACATCTCTGAGTTTTTAAAATAGACTTTGTTTTTTAGACCAGTTTTAGGTTCACAGCAAAACTAATTAGAAGGTACAGAAACTTCCCATTTATTCCCTCCCCCAAATATGCATAACCTTCCCCATTGTCAACATCCCTCACCAGACTAATGCATTTGCTACAATCGATAAACCTACATTCATACATCATTGTTATCCAAACATCTCTGATTTTTAGCTTATTGTTCTCTAATATATTTCTGGGCTCTTTTATAGATATATTATTCCATTTTTACATTAAATATAGGCTTTAATCCTTTTAAAAAATCCCACTTGAGCTTTTTCCAGCCTCTACAGGAGGCACTGGGAATATAGTGTTGAGTAGACAGGTGCAGTCCCAGATCTTTTGTGCCTCGGTAATATTTCCTACGTGGACACTGGTCCTTACCAGAATTAGTAATTATTATTAGTGAATAACCAGTGATGATTGCAAAAAGCTCAAGAAACAAAAGTGCTTACACCGGTTCCTGGTATTCTCTATTTCTTGACATATGATTTCAGAGATGTCTAATGTGTCCCATAAAATGACTAATGATACTAGGGGACACACCATGACTCCTTGGGCTGGACTCACTTCTCTAATTGGATCTGGCCTATTAAGCTGTAAGGTCTGTGTTGGTCATGGCCTTTCTCCTTGCTTTCTCTGATCCAACTTGAACTCTTGCCCCATATTTCATGACCTAGTCCTAATCATGTAAGTTTCTGACATCTTCATTAGAGATTCATACCTGATACTTGGTGGAAAGCTCAGACCAATGCTGTCTTGTGTATTTCACTGGTTTATTTTCTGCAGTGTAATTATATCTCCTTAAGGCTAAATTGACATATCTTTCCTTGAGCAAATGGTTTACAATTTGGCATAGTGTCTGGTATTCTATATGTGAATCTGTATATATTCTTGCCTGCAATACCTTGTTTTGGTTAGCTGTAGCCTCATGCACAGGTCCAAAATACTCACAGTGCTATCCAGATCTTTCCACTGCTTCATTGCTCTGGGCAATGTAATATATTTGAAATATGGGGGACAAGCATTTTACCCTTTTCCCTGCCCTTTCTGTTATTAATAATCGCCATGACTTTTCAAAGTCTCACCCTTCTCCCTCCACCCGCCTCTCCCTGGAAGTGTCCTGTCTCCTGTCTAATTAATGACCATAGTTTACAGACAGTGCAGCTGTCTACACATATGGTTCATTACCCTTAAGACAGAAAACGATGTAAGAGTTGAAGGTTTCTTTCTCAGGGTTCTTTGGGCAAGTATGAAGGATGAAATCATTAACATGACTTTTAACTAAAACAGGTCCTTGTGGTATTGCATCATCTTGTTGTACTTCTAGTGCACTCAATAGAGGCATTATGGCTTTTAAATCAGGGTTTATTAGCTTTTGTTTATAGACAAACTTGCTTGGCGCCAGAGAGAACTAAAAAATAATAATAAAATACTTTACATTGTATCTAAGTTTTAGAAATGTCTCACTTTTGGGGTGAACTACTAACAATAAAATGAATTAATTAGAAAAGAGGACTCAGTGTTTTCCTAGAAAGACAGCAGGCTGATCATCAGAGCAGGTGACATATTTTAGAGATGGGTGGCATTTCTAATCCTGGTGAGAGGCAGTCTTGGGTACCTCATAGAGTTGCCTTTATTCATTCATGTGACACATATTTATTCATGTTATTTGCCAGATACTGTACTAGGTGCTGGGTACTAATAAATAACAACTACTCCCTGCTTCCTAAGAACTTAGGGAATTGCTTTTATCTTTTGTTAAAATAAGACTGTTTTGCCTGTTTATCAGTCCAGCTTCCACCATCTCACAGGAAACCCTGGTAATTGTGACTAGTGATGACTCAGACAACCTCCACCAAGTCTCCATCTTTAGCTTCTGCCTTCTCCAGGCCCTTATAGTGGTCATTAGTTACTACCATGTGACTCCTACTGCTTGGTTTCATAGCCAGGTCCTATGCCAGTGTTGTCATGTCAGGTGGTATAGTCACCCTCATGTGCCTGGCTGAGGGAGGCTGGGAAATGGGTGTTGAATAAAGTAATAGCATCTATCACTATCTTTTTGCTTTCATCTCTGGTTCTTTGTCCTCCACTGGGTTTTTGTTTGTTTGTTTGTTTGTTTTTACTAAAGGTCTATTCTAAACTTCCCAACTTGCCTAGGACTTTAGGACCCAAGGAGCTCTAGTTTGTAACTGAGGGGTTCAGATCCTGTCTTTATGCTCTGATGAAATTTTCTCTTCCTTTTCACCTTTCATTTTATTTTCCTCTCTGCTCATCCTTTAAATCAGGGGTTCAAATTCTGGCTTCTATAATCCTTAACATCTCTTTGGATAGACTTCATGAAATTCATAGGCTTCCTGGAATTATAACCACAAATTGTTTTATGTATGCCTGTGCCATTTCCTAGCAGGTAATTCATGGCTTCTTCAGATTCTTAAAGTGATTCCCAAATATACTTCAACAACAAATTTGACCATTTGTAGTTTCACTCTACATTTTTGTTATTCTCTGAGCTATTGCCTTCATGTGTTCAACATTTACTACCATGTAAATACCAATCAGTCTCAAATTATATCTCCTGATTAGAATTCTGGCCTGCTCAACTTCAACTACCTACAGAAAATTTTCATTTTGGGAGTCTCCTAGACTACTCATATCCAAGCCCAACCTATTGTCCTAAGGTTTTCCTACTATAACTCTTTTGCCTATTTCTTCCTCTGATGTTTTTGTGTAGGGTTATCCTTGGCTGAGGCAGATGAAACAATTCTTGTGCTCCCCTGTTTCCCTCACCACTCCTTTTACACCAGTTTGTAGATACCACATATTGTACCAGCTTTTTATATACTACCTAAATCTCCTATCTGTATCCTCTGCTACTGCCTTAGTTACAACCTTTACTTTAAGACTCTTAGCTTCTATATGTCTCTATTTTTGCTACCCTCCAAAATATCCTTCGCATACTGGCCAGAGGGATAATCCTCAAATGCATGTATTATGATGTTATTTTTATTTAAATTGCTTTAATACTTCCATTGCCTACAGGATTGGATGACATAAAACTGTATGAGCACTGTCAGGTCTCCTGGATGACTTAGTCAGTTAAGCATCCGACTTTTGGTTTCGGCTCAGGTCATGATCTCAGAGTTCATGAGTTTGAGCCCCACATTCGGCTCTGTGCTGACAGTGCAGAGCCTGCTTGGGATTCTCTTTCTCTCCCTCTCTCTGTCTCTCAAAAACAGATAAATAAACTTTTTTTTAATTAAAAAAATTCTATTAGCTCTGTCTATAACACATCCATGATCTGGTTCATACCTGCCTCCACAGGCTCATCTCTTGTTTATTTCTCATGTCTATTGGTCTGCAATGCTTTACTCCTTCTTGTACTCATGCAATAAAGTATCCTTCCATTGAGCATAGGGCTTATCCTTGACTCTGTGTCCAACTATGTGATATGCTTTAACTAAAGAGATATTAGCATATGCGATACAAGCAGGGTCTTGAAAATTACTTGGATGACTGGCCTGATCTGTCCTTGTGCTTCTGCCATCATCATGATAGGGACATGCCTAATCTATCCTGCAAGTCCTCGGAAGAGGATAATGAATAAATAGAGCAGACCAATTCCAGCTTTAAGTTGCTCCTAGCCAAGCACTGCTTAGAACATAGTCCTCTACAAATGAATAAGCAAGCCCAAATGACATAACCAGAGTCCCACAGCTTAATGTTGTATGCTTCTTGAGTTTTCACGTAGTTTGTTACACAGCAAAAGAAAACTGATATACTTACCATAAGGCTTTCTGTATTCTGGCACTATTTAACTGCATGATGCTACTTAAAGCCATAAACCCTCACACTTAGGATTCTTTACTTTGATTCCCTTCAGATTCTTGTTTGCCTAGTAAATTCTTACTTACTTTGTGACGCAAACCAAGTTTTGTTTTTTGTTTGTTTGTTTGTTTTATTTGTTTTTCCTCAGTGAAGCATTCTATGAATCTGGCAAGAAAGTTTTAATCTTCTTTTTTGGGACATGTAGCATTTTCCACATATTAACCTACATTTGCAGCTTATCATATGTATTTTTTTCTTGAAGTTTGCATACCCAAAGGATAAGGCTATTTGTTTAACTTCAGACAAGGTCAGGAAAGCCTTCATAAAGGAAGACATACATAAGTTGAGCAAAGAAGGATGAAGGTGAACAGGTAGGCAAAGGTATATCGGGAAAGCTTAGGTAACCAGAGAGCTGATGTAACCAGCAATGTTTGTGAATAATCACATTTTTCCTTAATGCTTCTTCTATTTCTCAGGTGTAATGGAGCCTCTTGTTCAGTGCATTAAGGAAAATTATTCTAAAGGCACGGATGTGCCATGGAACACTATGATTTTCTTTCCTTTGAGCAGAAAAACCCATGTGCTGCCTGGTCAGCACCTGCTTTTCTCTGGGCATTCTGTCCAGCTGTCCAGTCTGTGAGAGATGGTGACATTTACAACCATTACAAGGCAACTGTACTGGCCGCTTGCCACAGTGGGGCCCATGTCCAAGTGGCTACCATCTGGCAGGACATCTGCTCAGCCACTGGGAGGGCTTTGGATGCAGCAACATGCCCACAGAGAAGACATTGCACTCTGCCCTTTGGGAGAGGAGAATGCATTGCATTTCTACCCATGCAAGAGATGAACAGTGAGAGTAACACAGAGGGGGGCCTTTCCATTGTGGTTGTGATCCTTCATAGCCTTCAGGTTTGGAGACCCTGACAATATGCTTAGAATGTACTTGATGAGAACATGGCCTCAACAGCCAGACTGAGTGGGTTTCCATCCTGGCTTCATCACTTTACCCTGTGACCTTGGGGCAGGTTACTTAACTTCTCTTTGACTAGTACTGATTCTAATAGTAAATGTCAGCTATTTTTATTTTTAGATAGCACTTTAGGGTTTGTCATGTGCTCTAGGAATCTGAGGCTGCTAGGGATCCATGCAGTGCTCTTCAGTGACACTCAAATCCTACTCCACTTGACACTCACACTATACCACAGCCATACTGAATACCAGTATTTCCCTGAATTTTTTAAAAAAAATTTTAATGTTTATTTTTGAAGGAGAGACAGAGCATGAGTGGGGAAGGGGCAGAGAGAGAGGGAGACACAGAATCCAAAGTAGGCTCCAGGCTCTGAGCTGTTAGCACAAAACCGGATGCTGGGCTTGAACTCACAGACCGCAAAATCATGACCTGAGCCAAAGTCAGACGCTTAACTGACTGAGCCACCCAGGTGCCCCTTCCCTGAATTTGTAACATGCTTACTGACACTTCTGGGTCTTTGCACATGATGTTCTCTCTGTTGGAATACTCTCATTGTCACCTTATCAAGTTAACTCTTCATTATTTAGGATACCTTTAAGATCTCTCTTTTTCTTGAAATCCATCTTTGATTACCTCCAGGCTACATATTTCCCTGTCTTTCTGTGTACTGACCCCTGATATTAGATGGATGGATGGGTTGATGGATTAGATGCTTATGTATGATGTCTATCACTCTCATTTAATTAATCCTTAAACAGTCAAATTAAGTGCTTTATTGTCTTCTTGAAAATTAAAAAAAAATCTATTTGTCCTTGTTTCAGATACAGATTGTGACCCACAAGGGAGGCAATTGAAAGCCCATTCCTAGAGAATGAGATTGGAACAATCACATGCTACTTTCCCATCCAGATCTCCTCCAGCATGATTATGTTCAGCCAAATCGACCAGCTGGAAAGAGCTGATTCAGGGAATTGGTTATTGGTCCAATATAGACATTTGTTTGGCTCAATCTAACCATATTTAAAGTGATTTTAGTTAAGTGGAATTGTGTATACATGCTGTCATTGGATTTAGGAATAAAGATGAGCCATTTGGCCCCTGGAAATTCTGTATTTTTTGTTAAAGCTGAGGCCAGCCAGCCTTCTAGGCAGACAAGTGATTGTACAGTGTATGAAATTAGAATAACTCTATGGGGCTTACCTGTCCAGAAACAAGTCTCCCTCCATCCTGCGATCAAACCTGAAATTCTTACCATTTTAGCCAGTCTTTGAGTTAAATTTGTATCTCTGGAAAGTTGCTGTAGAAAGACAACTTTGTTAGCTGAAATTGATAGTATCTTAACCAATATAATTAGAATAATAATAAACACTATCACATTTGTTTATTTAACAAGTAAAGCTTTCCTATATAACATATACGAAACACGCTTCTGTTGATACATGTGTGGAATAGGTCACTGAACATATTCTAGGACCTCACAATCTGGTACGGAAACATAGAAGCTAATAAATGAACATACAATATAAGCAAAATGTAAACAATGTTGGAAAGTAATAAATGCTATGAAAAAATTAAATAATTATGATGCTAATTTTTATACTTACATAGCCCTTTCACATATCATGTGATCCTTCCATATACCTTGAGGTAAGCAGAGGACATATTATTTCTATTTTATAGATGAGGAAATTGAGGCAAAAAGGTAATATGGTGTCAGGCCCTGACTGGTCCTACTATTCCTCATATATTGAAGTACCTGAAAAATACCTGTTAACTTAAACAGATATTTAAATAGCTCCACGAAAGCATTATTGGGATGAATATCAAACTGTCTTAGTTTGGGTCAAATTTGTATACTAGTTCTAACAATATGGCACTTCTTACCATTTAGCTAAGACTCTAACTTCCTGGTTTATAGATTAGTGGTAGAACCTAATTATTGTTCTTTGTGTCTTCTGTGCCTGCCAGATAGTCTTGAGAATTGGAGTTCTGCTAGCATGCTTGTTAGTCAACACTCTGGACCCCCTAATTTTAGGGTTTAGACTCTTTTCCCTGAACCTCTGCCTACTAGTTGTAGCCTTGATTCCTAAGGACACATATACTCTTGACAGATGGTCTTGGTTATGGAGCACTGAGTGAATTCAGTGTAAGAGCCCTAGGAATGGGGCAGGGAGGGCCAGAGTAGGAGACTTTCCCAAACTGGAAGCCAGACCAGAGCTCAGAATCAGGGCAGAGATCTAAAAGGGGCAGAAGTAAAGGTAGCAGATAAACAAATGACACTAATTAGGTAAAAAGAAACAAATTTAGAGGAATTATAAAAATTATTCAGGAATTCAAATGATCTTATTAATGGTAAAAAATGATAATATCATTAATAATAATTTATTATTTTGTGTTCCTTTTATTTGTTGGGCACAAGAATATATATTTGACATATGTCTTTTAATCTTCCAAAGAATAACTTAAGGTAAGTAATATGACATTTCTAAAAGCTGGAATTTGGCTCGGAGAAATTAAGTGATTTTATGAGTTTCAGAGCTAATAAAAAGAAAGTGCTAGATGTTCTAGAACCAAATTATGGATTCACACCAAATAGTTTTGTACCTTGATCAAGTTTCCTCACATACTAAAAAAATAGAGCTACAAAACTTACCTTAAGGGGTTTTGGTGATGTTTAAATAAAATTATGCATAAAAATAATAGCCCAGATCTGGCATATGGTACATATTCAAGCTATTTTGTAGTTATTATTCTTACTGTGTTCTTGCATCTATGTTTGCCAAGTTGGGTCTAGCCCAGACTATAACAGAACTGCTGCCCCTCATTGTGATTTAGGGCAAATAAGTGGTTGAATTAATGGTTGTAAAATCTTACTGAGTGCAATTCACTGGTAGTTATGTCTACCGAAGAGAGGCTGGCAATACATTAGTATTCAGGATGCTAGTTATCTTCCTATTCACTAGGAGGTGTTTTGAAATTGATGCTTTTACTTGGTTTCCAATTGTTTCTGTTATGTGTTTTGGTGTCTTTTGCAGTATGGACAATCATTTCACAAACATTTTTGGTATTTGTAAGACCTAGAACAACTTCTACATATTGAGCCCCAACAGTTGGTTCCTTATTTGTTGCTCTTATATTCAGCTTGTGGGAACCTTACTTAGCAAATCACTTCCCTTTGGTGTAGTAGAGAGGTTAGAAGAAAATAAAAATGGACAATTCTGACTCCATTTCCTGCTATCTGGGTGAACACAGATCACTTAACTTACTGGAATAATAATAATAAAAAGCTTGAATTTCCCACGGTTGTGAAGTTAAAAGTACATTAACCAGCACGTAGCATAGGTACTTAATAAATATAATTTCCCGGGGCGCCTGGGTGGCGCAGTCGGTTAAGCGTCCGACTTCAGCCAGGTCACGATCTCGCGGTCTGTGAGTTCGAGCCCCGCGTCAGGCTCTGGGCTGATGGCTCGGAGCCTGGAGCCTGTTTCCAATTCTGTGTGTCTCCCTCTCTCTCTGCCCCTTCCCCGTTCATGCTCTCTCTCTGTCCCAAAAATAAATAAAAAACGTTGGAAAAAAAAAAAAAAAACTTAAAAAAAAAAAAATATAATTTCCTTTTCCTACCTCCTTGAACTCTGAGCCATCAGACAAATGATGGGATTAAGGAAGAATGGTGACCTTCTATCTCTCTCTCTTCCTTCTGTCTCTCTCCCTCTCCTTCTCCCTCTCTTCTTCCCCTCTCCCTCCTTTCGTATGATATGTTTGTCAGATAACCCTGTTCTCAAATCTGGAACACCAATGCACAAAATAGATACAGTGAGCTGCTCTGGAAAACCCAATCACATAAGCAATTTTCAAGCCTAAAACTAAATGACCAGAGCAAGTGCCACAAGTGCCATGGCTTCTCAGAATAGCACAGCTCTATAAACTTGAATGTCAATAGGATGGATTCAGTGAGAGAACTGGAACTGTAAATGTAATCAGTTTACTGGAAACAACTAAATATAGGTCCACAAGTTGATTCACAGACCTTCATTGACATTTATTCAAAATGTGGAATAAGGACACATTCATATCAAATCCTGGTTCTGCTACATATTATCTTGACACTTAACCTCTCTATGTCTAACTTACCATTTCCATAGAAAGGGGATAATAATATACTCTTCCTTGTGGGTTATTGTTGAGATTACATGAGTTAGTGTTTATAAAATGCTTAAAATGATGCCTGGTATCTAGCAAGTACTATACAAGTGTTAGCAATTACTACATATTATTATTATTATTATTATTATTATTATTATTTATGATGATGATGATGATTACTACTGCTATCAATCCCTGAATTGTGAACACCTATCTATATATGAACACACTTTCTCTTACACCATCATAGATGAAGACTGTTTAATGGGATCATGGAAACCTATTTACACACATTTTATTTGTTGGTAATTTTTTTCTTTCCTTGTTTTTTCTTAATGATATTTTTGCCATATATAAAGTTTTAGTTTGACAATATTTACTTTTTATTTCCATTCATTACATTCAAAATATTGATCCATTTTTTTCTGGCTTGCATGGTTTTCTGATAAGCATTCTCTATCATCCTTATCTTTATTTCTGTGTGTGTACTGTGGTTTTTTTTTCCTCCCTGAATTTAGTACTTTTTTCTTTGCCACTGGGTTTTAACAGTGTGATTTGATATCCCTTGCTGTGTGTGTATGTGTGTGTGTGTGTGTGTGTGTGTGTGTGTGTGTGTGTGTTTGAATGAGTACCTGCATGCAATATTTATCCTGCTTGGAGAATGTTGACATTCTGGTATATGTGTTTATGATTTCTTTAAACTTTGAATTTTGGGGGACAGTATTTATTTATATATTTTTTCCAGGTTCCCTTTTTGGGACTCCAATTAAGCATGTGCTATATTGCTTGATATAATTTTACACGTCATTGAGGCTCTGTTAAAAATTTAAATTCCTCTCTGTCTTTGCTTAAGGTGGTTAGATTTTATTGCTTTGTCTTCAAGATTATTATTTTTTATTCTGCTTTAATCTTTTATTTTCTACTTCTTTCCTTATTATGTTCATATTTTCTTTTAAATATATCTATCTACTTGTTTGTAATGGTTGCCTTAGCATTTTTGCTACTAGTTCCATCATTTAGGTCCTTTTTGTTTTGTTTCTTTTGGTAAGTGCCTCAACTAGTTATTGATAATATTTTCTGGTATACAATTTGTCTAATTTTTGATTGCCTTTTGGACATGGTAGGTTTACATTACTGACATTCTTGATATTTTTGTCTTCCTTTTTAAGGGATGTTGCACTTGTATGCATTTATTTGCTGAAGAGTTTGATCCCTTCAATGCCTACTCTTAACTTTTGCTATGCTGAATATAGTGTGACCATCATTCCCAACATAGTCTGGGCTTATGCTTCCAGCAAGACTTCACTAAGTGTTCCACTGATTGTATCAAATGATCAGAGGCCTGTCCATGCTGAATGATCTAATACCAAGCCTCTACAGCCCTGTATAAGCTTGGGGAATTGCTCTGCTTATGTCATTCTGGTCTTTCTTTGACCGAAAATGTAGTTTGAGATTCCACATGCATGCCCTAATACTATTGTTGGATTTCTGGTCATTTTTCTTTTCTTTTCTTTTTTTTTTAATGTTTATTTTTGATGGGGAGAGAGAGAGAGAGAGAGACAGAGCATGAGCAGGGGAGGGGCAGAGAGAGAGAGGGAGACACAGAATCTGAAAGAGGCTTTAAGCTCCAAGCTGTCAGCACAGAGCCTGACACAGTGCTTGAATTTGTGAACCTTGAGGTCATGACCTGAGATGAAGTTGGATGCTTAACCAGCTGAGCCACCCAGGCACCCCTCTGGTTATTTTTCAACGTAACTCTCATCTTTATGGTGATCTTCCTTACTATTTCCAGCCACCTAAGCTTTTCTGAATTGTGATTTCCATCTCTACAACTCAGGAATGTCATCAGACTCTGTTTAGTTTCTCTGTGTTCATCCTTGAAGTCTGAATATTGCCTCTAGGTAGAAATCCAAAGGCTTATTTTATTTGTCTTCTCTAGAAGGTCACAGTCCTAAACTTCCTAATGTCCAATATCTGAAAACACTTTTTTTTGTCCTATGTTTTATCTAGTTTTCTAGCTCTTCACAGTTGGAGATTATATCCAGTACTGCTAATCCATTTCAGCCACGGGCAGAATCCTTTGTGGGTTTGTTTTGTTTTGTTTTTGCCATATCTGTATCAATTTGTTTTAGCACCATTTATTGAGTAATCTGTCCTTTCCTCTACTGAATTCCTTTGGTGTAATTGCAAAAATCAGTTGACTATATAAATGTGTTTGTATCCAAACTCTTGATATATTTGTCTTTTATTATGTTAATGCAATTTTGTTTTGATTATTGTAGCTTTATAGTAAATCTTAAAATCATGTAGCATGAGAATTCAAGCTACATTTTTCTTTCTTAAGATTGTTTTGGCTACTAGAGATATTTAACATTTTCATTTAATTTAATATTGAGCTGTTATTCATCAAATTTTTGTTGGGCTTTTGATTATATTGTGATAAATATATAATTTATGGAGAAAGATTATTTTAATAGTGTTGAGTTATCCAAATAATCAAAATTGTATCCTCTTCATTTATTTATGTCTTTTTATTAGTTCCATTTAGTAATATTTTTTAATTTTTTATGTAGAAGTCTTATACACTTCTCATTTTAATTACTCCTATGTATTTGATGTGGGTTTTTTGATGCTATTACAGCATTTTTAGAATTTTGTCCACTTAGAACTTTACTTGGAAATTGTTTACCACCAATACATGGAAATACAATAGATTTGTGTTTATTTTCTCACACAGTATATCCTATCCAGTTTCAGGTCTTGGTTGTCTGTGATGGATGCCACCTTAGAAACACTCATCCAACATCCCATCCCGAGATATCTACCCTTATTATCATTTACAGTATACATACAAGTGAATGCATACATTTACATATACATATACAGTATATCATTACAGTATATCATTACATATATACAGTATACATACATTTACATATACATCCAAGTGAATGTATAAAAAAGAAGAAACAGGAGTTCCATTTCTTTCTCTCCTTGTTTCCTGCTCAACCCACTTCTATAAACACTGTGATATAGTTTATTTTTCAAAGTGGAACACTTTTTAAGTCAAAAAAAATCATCGTTAATCATTAAAAAGATATAAATCAGCATTGCAAATTTGATTGAAATGATTCCTTCTTTCCCTGTGTGCATACCACCTGGTAATGTGATGTTGCAACTCCTCCTATCAAGAGGTGGGGTTATTTCTTCATGCCACAAGTCTGTGTGCTACCACTTGAATATGGCCTGATTTTGTTACTTGCATTGATTAACAGAATATGACAGAGTGGCATGTGGAAATTTCAGGCCTAGATTTCAAGAGGTCTTTCTGTTTTGTTCTTGTCCTCTTTGAATGCTATCCTAAGACCACCATTTGAAGCAGCCAGTTTAGGATCCTGGAGGTGGAAATGTTGTGCAGAGTAGAAATAAGCTGGCCCTGAAGCTTCCCTAGAACAAGCAGTCAATAGCCAGATGCAAAGGAACCGTTCTGGAACAACCAGCCACAGTGAACTACCAGATAGCTGCAACTGCATTAAGATTTTAAAGTGAGGACAGAAGCATTAGAATTGTATTTTAAGACACTACATGTTGGAGTAATTAGTTAAATAACACTTGTGTGAGTGGGAATATTCAGGGTAAACCAAGTCTTGTGATTAACACCCATCCTTTTTAGGAAGACTTCACTCTTTTTGCACAAAGTTATGTTCTTTACCCTCATGTTATAAATTTAATAAACATGTCTTGAGATATGAGGTGTGTGTGTGTGTGTGTGTGTGTGTGTGTGTATTTTGAAGTAAGGGATTACAGTAATCAAAAATGGCAATAGATACAGAAGCAGAAAAAATGTCGTTGATTCTGAAAGATCTTTCATATAGGGCACTGTAACTCCCTCTTTCATAGCAGAAAGATAACAACAAAACAAAATAAAATGAACAAAGCAGTCCCTAAGTGATTTTTTCTGTCTTTGACCCTAGCAAAGTGTTGAAGATACAGTACCAGTTTCCAGCATTTTTACTTTCTTCTGTATCCTGCCACTCCCCTCTCTTCTCATTCTTTCTCCAGACTTAGTATAATACATTTGATAACCATTTTCCATACAAACTGACAATCTTGTTCCAGGACAGTCTTTATCAAATTAGACCAAAAGTCTCTTTGATTGGAGTCTTAGGTGTTCTCAAACTCTCATACCCTCACTTAGAATTGATGTCTTGTTCCCTAGATGGCTAATCACATTCACATGGTATAGATTTTTATAATTTAACTCTCAAGAGATATCCATACTGCTTTTATGGATAAATCCCTGATATTCTCAGGACCATCTTGGTCTTAGAGAGGAGCCATGCTGGTCTTTTACTCCCTCTGAGTCCAAGGAAAAAGGAGGTAGCTCACCTGACTGAAACTTGCTTACTAAGTCTCTGAAGGTTGCAGAAGCTAATCCAGATACAGGAAATTGAGTCTGGTGACAACTTCTGGAAAAAGAATCCCATAGTACAATGAAGAGGGAGCAGGTACTTATCAGGTCACTGCTAGTTTCTGAGAGGACTCTACAGGGTATTAGGCATTACACTTTTCACTTACAGTTATAATCAAAGTGTGGAAGGGAAGACATGTAATTCAGTGACTTGATAGAACTTAATTTCTTTCCTCATAGTGTTAGGGCATAATAACGGTAGTACAATTGTGTAAATATTAAGATAATGCACACACACACATACAAACAAACATACACACGTTTCCTACAAGGTTGGGTGGGTCTGATTTAAGGATTAACACCTGCCCTCTACCTGGTGTTAGAACTGAAGCTCTGGTTGACTGGGGAAAAGATGAGTGGGTATTGTGTATAAACAGTAGGCTCTTATCTTAGAAATGGGTTCTCTTGCATGCCCTAAACAGTATGTTTATTCTTCTCATTCTCCCTTGCTGAGTTATAAGATGGCAAGGGCAAAAAATGGAGTGGTTTAAGGAAAAATAACTAATTACAATGCTAAATATGCTGATAAAATATTAGCCTTAGGATAGGGCATAAAAGGTATTTCTGGAGGTATTCAATGGCTTAGACTAACTTACCTAGAAATTATATTGCTGTTTGAACTTGTAACCCCAGCAAACTGCTGAAGAACATGAAAAAGCATCCATCTGGCTCAGGTGTACTCTGTATTACTTACCCAGTCCTTGTCAAGGACCCCCTGGAATGAAATTTAGTGATCTGATGATCCTGTTTCTCTCTATCTCTCTTACTGTCTGTGTCTCTGTTTCTGTCTACCTCTCTCCTCATTTCTCTCTATATCTCTTTTCTTCTTAAATCTGTGACCTAAATTTGGTCTAGGAAATATTTTTGCTCTGCCTTTGTGTGTCTCCTGCTACCATTTGATTCAGAGTGGGTTATATACCCAGGTCCATCCAAGAGTGATTAACTCGATTTTAGAACTTGAATCTGCATTTAGACTGTGACTAGTATGTGCATTTAGACTGTTACGAATATGTAGGTGAAACTATTTATTAGAACTTATTAAAACATTAATAATGGATTGAGAATAATGGAAAGAAGTTGAAACTAAAATACGTGTTGCTTCTACAAAAGTCATTTGCGGTCTTGAGATAGAGTTCTGCCCTTCTACTTTATCACTGGTGAGCAATGTTATGCTTGGTCAGGAAGTCACAACTCTTGTAAAACTTTATTAGTGTTCAAGATCATTAACGGGAAGCAGAGGGGAAAAAGAAGTAAATATAAAGTGTCAGTTTCAGACAGTCAGAGACAAGTTCATTGAGCTGTAAATTAAATCAAATGCCACAAAATATGCAGATTGTAAAAATGTCTATTCTCTGCAAAGCTGTTAAACTTTGAAAGGTCTTTTCAATTAAAATTACTAAGATGAGTATTGTGTCATGTTGCTATAGAAAGGGCTTGCAGAACAGTCAGAAGGCATAGGAAAATGGGTAGGGAATTTTTTTTTTAAGTATATAAATGGATCCACTGGCAACAAATGTTTGGCCACCCTGTCAACTACATGCTGTAGTTCCCTTTCCTTGTCTCCTTGCTAACGTCTTGCATGCATTAATTGTTAGCAATTTTCTCACTAATATTTATTTCATATTGTTTACATAATTTTGCCACCTACTTTGTGTTATCTTTGTCTCTGAATCTGACTACAGTTTGAGTCATGAATATATGCATTACCATAGACACATTCAAAATCTCAGGAAAAAGGCTGAGATTGGGTTATGGTTCTGTATTCTAATTGTCATAATTAGAGAGGCAGGCCTCTCTGATATGATACACAATGGAACATTTCCCCAAAGACTGAGTATGTTTAGATGCAGAATGATCAAAAGTTGATAAATGTCAACCACATCCATTACTTTGGTTGCTCAATCAAAAACACATACTATTTGCATTTTTAAGGAAGCAAGGAGGGAAGGAAAAACATAGGAAAACACATTTATTTTCCAGATTTAATGCTACATGCCAGCTATAAGATGCTAAATTTATTTGCTGGATGAAGTAACTCTATCTAAACTGTTGTAAAAATTGGGATTCCTCCTTGATTAAGTTTATAAATATCTACTGATTTTCCTTGAACCAGTTTTTTTTTTTTTTCTGTACTGGCTCAACGAGTTAATGAATGGAATCAATAACTCCCTGTACCTCTTAGTTGTTGTTGTTGTTGTTGTTGTTATTTTTAAATGATACTGGCAATTTCTATAATGTTTCTTACCCTCCTGTGTAGTATGGCTTTGTTTTTCTAATTTGTCAGAAGGGATAAGGTGCCAAATGGCAAAACTGAAAGTTATTCTGGATACCTGTCCTAATTATGTGCTGATATGTAAGGAAAATAAACTTGGGAATGGTGTCTATCATGGACTTAACAGTGGCCCCCTGGGGATGGCTACCTCCTAATTCTCAGAACTTGTAAATGCTCTTATGCCTTTTACATTAAAAAAAAAAAAGGACTTTTTAAGGTAAGGATATTGGAGAGATTACCCAGATGGACATGGTGTAATCACAAGGGTATCCTGCAAGAAGGATCCAGAAGCAACCAGAACCAGACAGAACATGGGGTAGTAAAGAATATGGAAGCAGAGGGACAGAAAAAAGAAAGGATTTGGAAATGCTACACTGCTGGCTTTGAAGACAGAGGAAAGGGATATGAGATAAAGGATGTAAATGGCCTCTGGGCAGATAGTATTTGAGGGAGACCATGTAGCTTGCTGTCAGCTTTGATGCATAACTTCCCAAAAGACACAAACGTTAGATGGTCTGTGGATGGAGGTACGCACAGATAATTTTAAAAGAAAAGTGAGTTGCTTCTAAAGATGAAAGATAGATCCATGAGCAATATGTTTATGTTAATAGTAGTTCCAAGTGGACATGATCTCTGGGGCTATCCAAATCCAATCCCTTGAATGATGCTCTGTACAGGTGATAAGGCAAGACATGCTTCCACATTCTTGAATATTACCTACTGAAGAAGAAGAATTATTGAATCATAGGTGGAACATGAAGGAAAAACAAACTGTGAAAAAAGTTCACTATTTGAGAAAGTGAAATGAAAGGCAGGTTAGGAAAATCTTACATTGAAGGTACAGGATGAGTAAGTCTTAGTGTTTTGCTAGTGGTTCGTTTTAATGTAAATAATGTGAAGTTACAATGTGCTGAAAGATAGCATGCTAATTTTCTGATCATTTGGCAGAGAGGAGAGAAATAATTCTTACTTTATGATTACATTAGAATAATTCAAATATAAACCTAAATTAATCATTGTTTATTTATGCTGTGATCTGCTTCAATCTTCTAAAACCTAGGTTCAATAAGCTAATATAACAGGGGAACTTCATGTTGATACTGGGATTCCCAGAGATAAAAGAGAAGGGTATATCCTATTATCCTGTAGTCAGCCTCATGAGATGCAAGATGCATGTGGGTAATTGAAATAAATGCTTTATTTGGGAGCAAATTCAGTCATTTCTATGAGTTATCTAATTACTAGTTCTGACAGGTTGGGGAGCAGCTTTAGGCATTCTTCTAGTATGGGTTCTCCACATTAATATATCCCATAGGGGATGCTTTCTTTTTTTAAAAATTTTTTTTAATTTATTTTTTATTTTTTATTTTTTTTCAACATTTATTTATTTTTGGGACAGAGAGAGACAGAGCATGAACGGGGGAGGGGCAGAGAGAGAGGGAGACACAGAATCGGAAACAGGCTCCAGGCTCTGAGCCGTCAGCCCAGAGCCTGACGCGGGGCTCGAACTCACGGACTGCGAGATCGTGACCTGGCTGAAGTCGGACGCCCAACCGACTGCGCCACCCAGGCGCCCCTTAAACTTTTTTTAATGTTTATTCATTTTTTGATAGAGACAGAGCATGAGTGGGGGAGGGGCAAAGAGAGAGGGAGACACAGAATCCAAAGCAAGTTCCAGGCTCTGAACTGACAGCACAGAGCCCGATGTGGGGCTTGAACTCACAGACTGTGAGATCATGACCTGAGCTGAAGCCAAACACTTAACCGACTGAGCCACCCAGGCACCCTGCATAGGATATGCTTTCTAATACACATATTTATGGGCATGGGGGTTGACTTTAAACATTTGTGTTTACCTCAGTAATTTCCTAGCACCAGAGAAAGCAAGTAGAATCTGAAAGGAAAGTTAATCTATTTAGTGAGATATGTATTAAGGTATTCTTTCTTTATGATGGTGCCTTTGGCTGTATAAAAGTGAAACTTCACTGGAAAAAAATTTACAGAACTCTACCCATTTGCATTGTGACTTTTCATGAAGACCGTAATGGGAACACTTTGCCAGAAATAGAAAACTTAAGGGATATGGCAGAAATCTTAATATCATTGTATGTAAATCTTGTATTCTTCAGGTGTCACTGGTTGTAGGTAGCACCATGAATGTGCCTTATATGACACTGAACAAATGAAGAAACATTCAAAATTGTTTGGGGCTGTCAGGCAAAAAGACACTGGTTTTTAGTAATAGGTTCTAAAACACTTTGTTGTTTAAAAAAATTTTTTTTACATTTATTTATTTTTGAGAGACAGAGACAGATCACAAGTTGGGGAGGTACAGAGAGAGAGGGAGACATCAAATCCAAAGCAGGCTCCAGGCTCCGAGCTGTCAGCACAGAGACCAACATGGGCTCGAACTCACAAACGGTGAGATCATGACCTGAGCCAAAGTCGGACACTTAACCGACTAAGCCATCCAGGTGCCCCAAACACTTGTTTTGTTTTAAATTTAAGAAATATTTATTGAACAGTCATCATGAATCTTCTATGGGGTCAATGTCCCCTGGTGGTGCAACATACAAAGTCAATGACATTGTCAGATTAGATTTAATGGAAAAGAATTATCAGAAACCCATAGCTGAGGAAGGTAAGCCAAAGATACTGAGAGAATAATTTAGGGTGTCTCTGGGATCTCCACTGGTTCTTAATAGAAAAAGTAGATGGTGTATGAAACTCTTTGAATGGGCAACCAAACACCTGAGCTTACATGATACAACTGTGTTCTGAGGATTTGGCAGAAGCACCGCAAATAAGACTCTGAGAAATATTTCTTTAAGGTGATAGACATCCTTGAGGAGTTGATGTTAAAACTGTCCCTTGCTAAGTGTTGGTTGTATTGTCAATTCTTTGAGATGAGTGGGACATGAATTCTAATTATGGAATAAGCACAGGTGCATAAAAGTCCTCATCTCCTGGCCCTGTCATGCCTACTTATACTCTCTTGAGGTTGATACACTTATTCCCATTTTATAAATAAAGAAAAATTTTTAGAGGTGAAGGTATTTGTCCAAGGTCGTACTACAAATTGGTGGCAAGCCTAGGATACAGACCTAGGACAGTCTGGCTTTATACTGTGATTAATGTACAGCTCTGATCTGATACTTGAGAGTTTTTTTCCTCAGGTTTTTCTCTTCATCATCATGTCTAGTGATTGTGGTTGTTAAACATTCCCACTTTCAACAACCCTCTGAAAAGTATCCATCATGTAAGTAGCACAGTGTCAACATTAAATATACAGGTAATGGAGGTGCTGCTCTCACAATGGAAAGAAAAGAACAAATCTGGGTAAGGCAGTGCTCTGGTGCCCTGCAGGGGAAAACCATTAAATGATATTGAGGAGTGTTCCAGTCATCCATCCGTGGAGTGTAAATTGTCCCAAGTATATTTAGCTTCAAAAATGTCTCCTCAGCCCATCTTCTTGGTCAACAACTAAATTGTGTTTTTGCCATTTGACCCAAGCCTCCCTGTTCTCTGTTACTTTCTCACCTTAGCTGCAAATTGTCTATAGCCCGATTTTAAATCTCCAAATCAAATCTTCATTTTATCACTAGTTCAGGAGATTAAAAACTGAACCTCCAGGCAGCAGTTAATAAGTAATTGTTTATTTAGCCATCATGTCAAGAGTGAGGCTCACAATCAATTCTCTAGAGGTCGACTTTAGAATTCACTTAAATACTGCTCTCCTGTCTCCCAGTGAATAAGTACCCAGTTGTTTCCTGAGTTTGATTAAGGTTACAGTAATAATTGTCTACTTCCTGTAATTAAATTGAATCTCCACCTAAGAATTATACTTAGGTGTTTCTAAATGTTTCTAAAGGAAAATGAGGTATTTCTATCTCATTTTCTTTTTACCTAAAGAACTACTAAATATTTACTGGATACAAGGATAATATATATTAGATACTACGTATGACTATGTATTATGTATTATATTGATAAATACTTCCAACATCCCTATTGTATAAGTACTATTATTATATCTTTTTATATAAGTGAGGAAATTAAAATTTATGAGGGCTTAGGAAACTTTTCAGGTTAAAGAGATACATATTGCGTATTAAAGACTCAAGACCCAGACTTTGTAATTCCAAAGCCCTTGTTCTTAATTGCTGCACCTGACAGTGTTTCTGTAATAGTATGCATGTTTCCTGATAATGCCTTTATATTTATTATTTCTTTAATATAACTTAACATTCATTAAGCATTTTGGGGGACCCAGATACTGTGATAGTCATTAAAGATACAAAAACAGCAGTGTGTCAAGGTGGCTCAGTTGGTTAAGCATTCGGCTCTTGGTTTCATGAGCTCATGGGTGAGGAGTTCGAGCCCTGCATTAGGCTCTGCACTGACAATGCAGAGCCTGCTGGCGATTCTGTCTCTGTTCCTCTCTTTGCCCCTCCCCTGCTCTCTCTCTCTCTCTTTCTTTCTCTCTCTCTCTCTCGAAAATAAATAAAAAAATACATACATATATACATAAAACTGTAAAAAAATTCAAAAAAGATGCAAAAATGGTAAATTATTGCTCCTACCCTTAGGAGCATAGTCTAATTATAGAAGGGAGGGAGGGATATATGAATAACATTTTACAAAAAAAGTAGTGTGATAAGTTTATTACTATAGAAATATTAACAAATTTCCTTGGGAGATGAGAGTGAAAGAAATAGATTACAGTGGGCTGTTCTTAGCAGCTTACTGGAGGAGGTGGAATTTGTAGTTGCTGCCACTTCAGTGAGTCCTCTCTGCTGCACCACTGTAAAGTATGTCTCTCATAATTGCTCAACCAGGCAAGTAAGGAAAGTATTGTGTGAGAAACTTTCACCTCTCCATTTCACTGGTAGAACAATTTATTAGTTGTTATTCTAAAGACCTAAACATAGGGAGATCTTTGTGATGATGGAATAATTCTCCATCTTGATTTCTGTCGTGATTGAATTCTACACATGTGATAAAATGGCATAGAACTAAAACACACATTGTACCAATACAAATTTTCTGGTTTTTATATTTTACTATGGTTCTATAAGATGTAACTGTTGTGGGAAAATGGGTGAAGGGTACACCAGACCTCTCTGGACTATTTTTTCAAATCCCTGTGAGCCTATAATTATTTTAAAATAATTTTTTAAAATAATTTTCTAAAATATATTACTATTAAGCTTCTAAAATAGCTATCCAATAGAAGTATAATTTGAACAGTTTTTTAAATTTATTTTTATTGAGATATAATTGACATGTACCATTGTGTATGTTTAAGGTATTCATTGAGTTGATTTGATACATTTACATATTGCAATATAATTACCACCTTAGCCTTAGCTGATGCTTCTATCCACAGATGTAATTTTAAATTTTTTAGTAGCTGCATTAAAAACAATAAAAAATAAGGGGCATTAAGGAATCTACTCCTGAAATCATTGTTTCACTATATGCTAACTAATTTGGATATAAATTTTAAAAAATAAAAATAAATAAAACAATAAAAAAAATAGGCAAAATAAATGTAATATTTTTTTTAACCAAAGCATTCAAAATGTTATAATATCAGCATGTAACCAATACAAAGATATTTGATGAGATATTTTACATTTTTATCATACTTGAAATTATTGTTTTGAGCCTTTAGGGGTTTAGAAATTCTTTAATGTCCTGCCATGTACAACTTTTCTTCAGATCCGGGGATTCTAGAATTTACTAAACACATCAAAATCACTTGTACCTTCAGAAAATCACTTGTACTTCAAACTCTGGATGGAAGAAGGAAAGAACACAGAGACAGAGTGGGGGTGGGACCCCACCTCAGCTTCTTCCACTCTCTCCCAACTTCCTCCACACACCAACCCTTTAATTCTCCCTCATTTTCAAGTGCTTCCCCAAATCCCAGGAGAACAGGATAGTGAGCTACACAAACCCAGACCCCAACAATTCCTTAGCAGGAAGTCTTCATGTCTGCCCACTTCCTGCTTCAACCTAAGTGCTTCCCTCAGTAGAGCCACAGCTATGTGCAGAAGGTAATCCTAGAACATTCCCTATGTAAATAACCACAGGGTTTACCCCCTCAACTCCTTCAGGATGTAGATCAAATGTCACCTCTCAGAAAGCCTATCCAGAGGATAGTATTTTTTTTTAATTTTTTTTTAACGTTTATTTATTTTTGAGACAGAGAGAGACTGAGCATGAATGGGGGGAGGGTCAGAGAGAGAGGGAGACACAGAATCGGAAGCAGGCTCCAGGCTCCGAGCTGTCAGCACAGAGCCCTACGCGGGGCTCGAACTCGTGAAGCACGAGATCATGACCTGAGCTGAAGTCGGACGCCCAACGACTGAGCCACCCAGGCGCCCCAAGAGGATAGTATTTAAAATTACAACCAGCTTCCTCATCTCCCCTCCCATCTTTTTCTCTAAATTATTCTACCTTTTGACACACCAATAATATACTTTAGTTGTTTGGTTGTTGATTGTCCTTGTCTTCAATCGGCATGTAAACTCTACAAGGGCAAGAATTATTTTTGCCTATTTAGTTTGATGCATCCCAAAGTGGCTAGAATAATGCCTGGCACAAAGTAGATTCTCAGTAGATACTTGTTGATAAATTGCACATACTTAAAAGTATCAATTGGAGCAGATTAGCCAATCATCCTGGATAACATGCTGTTTATTCTAGGATGTTTGTTTTCTTTTTTAATTTCTTTTCTTTTTTAAAAAATTTCAGTTTATTTATTTATTTTCAGAGAGAGACAGCTTGAGTGGGGTCAGGAGTGGGGGCAGAGAGAGAGAGGGAGAGAGAAAGAATCCCATGCAGGCTCTGCACTGTCAGTGCGGAGCCCAACGCAGGGCTCAAACCCATGAAACTGTGAGATCATGACCTGAGCTGAAACCAGGTTGGACGCTTAACCAATAGCCACCCAAGTGCCCCTAGGATGTTCGTTTTCAGTTGTGTAGCTGCAATTGATTAAACCTACAGTATTTGAGGAAATAGATACACATTCATTTGATGTTTCCTAACAGAGTGTGCCCTTTCTCTTTTTCATGGCAAAAGGCCCAACAAATCTTTGGGAAGGGAATAAACTGGCTCAGGCCTCTTCCCCTTTGGGATTTAACATTATTAGATCTCTTCATTGGGCCAAGTTAGTCTTGTATTAGGTCAACTGGCTGAATACAAGGAATAAAAATTCAAAAGAAGGGAGGAGTGAGCCAGACATACTCAGCCCCATGTCTAAAGGGTCTCAGAAGAATGTTTCTCCTGGCGCAGCCTGTGGCTTAAAAGATAGTATCTTCATACCCAGCTACTCTGGCCCTTTGGCCATGAATGTGTGAGGACACAGAAACTAATGGGCATATTGGGAGCCCTGGCACAAACTGGGGATCATGGCAGAAAATAGCACTAGAGAAAGAGGTGACAGATTTTTCCCTCTTAATCAGAAATAAAAGATTATTGCTGAACGGCAATGATTAAAATGCTTTAACCACTGCTGAATTGGACAAGAATTGCAACAAACAGTTGGGACCACATATTTTCATCACTATTAGCAGAGAGTGGATTCTTTCTGAGAATTAACTAGAGTTTCTATGCTTCTCTCTGAGGAGCAGGAAAAACTCACATTGGACTATTGTTCTGACTGAGCTCCTATAATTTTTTTTTTTACCTTAATAAAGAGAGGAGAATCATGGGAAAAATAAAATACACTTTTTTGATGGCAGTTTGGGCCATCCTTGTACTCAAAGTCATACTGATTTAGACAATGTTTCCTTCCTTCTAAAACATAAGGGAGGGGAGCCTTTACATTAAAAAGGTATGTAGCTCTAGCATTAATTATAATGGTGAAAAAAATGTAAATTACCTAGGTGAGTAATGAGTAAGTATAATAGTCTCCATTCTGATATTATATCCATAGTATCTAGAACACTGTTACATAGAAGGTACACAGCATATATTACAAAATAAATGAATGAATAACAACTGTTTAAATGAATTATATTCTGTAGGATTATAAATTTTAGGTTTATAAATTATAAATATCAATTATAATTTCATTATTATAAATCCTAAGCAGTTATTGAAATGAGTGTGTTAATCATGATCTGGAAAATGTGAATATGATAATGTTGAGTGAAAAAAATAGAATATAAAATAGGGTCTGTAGCAATGGCTCTTAAACTTCAGCACACATTATGTTACCTGGATGGCTTGTTAGAACACAGATTGCCGTTTCAACACCAGTTTGGTTTCAGTAGGTCTGGAATGGGGCCTCAAAATATGCATTTCTAGCAAGTTCCCAGGTGATTCCCATGCTGCTGGTCTGAAGGCCATATTTTGAAAACTACTGATTTAAAGGAAAATTTCAAGTATGTAAAACAAGCAAATAAAATTATGTCTGCTAACAGTGTTGAGAAAGTAAAATTATGCCTAGAAAATGTAGAGAATACAGTGTTAACAGTGATTTTCTTTCAGAGGTGGAATTATTTTTTCTTTTTTCTTTATTTTCCAAATTTTCTTTGTGGTCATCTATTACCTTAAAATGGAAAATAAAGATGACCAAACAGTTTAAATGCAAAAGCAATAACAAAAACAAATGTGATGAATATACACTAAAGGGAGATACTAATTTTTATTGAAGAGATGATAATATGTTGAGTGAAGGGGCTAACTTAAGTGACTAGTATGTGCTCACCTTTAGTATTGCTTATATGGCCTCTGTTAGAACTCCCTGGTACTATACTGATCCTTCACCTGAGGCATAGAGTTATTAATTTCTAGAGACGTTTCTTCACTCTTCTAAAGCCAGGCCCCATAGATGCCAAAAACAGCTTAACCCACATTTGATTTGGCTATTCTCTTTTTTCTTGGTGACTTGGGTTTCTTTGAGACTAGTCCTCAGGTTGTTGCTTGTTTAACATGACATTGGACTAGGTATGGGAAATTGCTAACATTCTCCATGCTCAGCTTGAGTTCATATTTTCATTTTTATAAGTTTATTTATTTATTTTGAGAGAGAGAGAGGGAGCAGGGGAGGGCAGAGAGAGAGGGAGAGAGAGAATCCCAAGCAGCCTTTGTGCTGTCAGTGCAGAGCTTGACACAGAGCTCAAACCTACAAAACCACAAGATCATGCCCTGAGCCGAAATCAGGTTGGATACTTAACTGACTGAGCCACCCAGGTGCCCCTCTAGTTTGCGATTTCTTTTGCCCATCTGGATCCACTACTCTTCATCACTCTCTCTCTTCTAGTAGATAGATAGTTTTGTATCCAATAATCTACTTTAAGTTTTTTTTTTTTTAATATTTGAAGAAAGACCTGCCAAGAATTAAAGAGAAATAAATTGGATTCCTTATTCCAATATTTAGGTAGAGATCGAACCAAGGGGTTTCATACACACAAAACATGTGTTCTACATGGTGAACTGCATCCCCAAGTATAGATAACTTTGGACTGCATCAAAAGACTCCCTTGAGTTCTGACAGGTGGTCTAATGGGAAGCATTGGAAGATGTTTGTGGAGTAAGGTTGGGGTATTTTATTTCTCTGACTTCTTCCCTTTTAGATGGGTTGGTAGTGGCTGTATGCCTTATCTGAAGATCTTAGCTCTTCTAGGATTTTGCTCTCCTCTAGCTACAACTCTCTCTCCAGGTTCTGGTATCTGATCCCTGTCTATCCCTTCAGATGTAGGATACAACTGCTCCCTCTGCTGTTAATCTGATGACTCCTTTTACATTCCTTATTGATTCCCTTTAATCCTGCCCATACATTGTACATAATCCCTTTATTAAAGTCTCCTAAAATTGAGTAGTCCATCTCTTTCCTACTTGAGGCCTTTGTCTGCACACCTCCTTTTCATTTTAATTTCCATGTCTATGGATACATGCCTTTATATCACAGGAAATAAAAAGCCGAAGGTCCTCCTAGCCTACCATGGAACATAAAGAGCACAGGTTTTAGAGAAAACTGTATTGGCTCATATATGAGTTTTTGCCATTTGCTTGCTAAATGATGCTTCAGAGTGTTTTCTGGATAATGCACTTCCATCTCTATTGCATCTCTGCTGTCTGGGCAATACTGGGGACCATGTGAGTTCTAGAGGAGGAGACAGGCAGACCAGATTTGGTTGCTAGTTTCTCCACAAAGACATGGTGACCTCCTTAAGATGAGGAAGCAACACATTATTTGCTTTGTTAAGCATGGGGCATGGACTTCTAGAATAGACCCCGTTCTTACCAAGGAGCAAGTTCTTTTTCAGTGGGGACACTAACGACTTCACAATATACTGATAAAGCATTTTCAGTAAGGCATGGCAGATCAGAACTTTGGGTGAGATATAGAACCAGGTGATTTATGATCTTACTGAGCCCTTAGAATAAACCTGTAAGGGTTATTATAACTTTACCTTTTCTAGTTGATTGAATTGAGGCTTAGAGATGTTAATTGCCACTACTAGAAGGTAGAGGACCTTAGGTAAAACACAGGTTTTACTTCTCTTTTTGAGGGTTAAGTGTTTCAAAGATAGTAGAGCTTCCAAGGATCATTGGTATCAGTATTTGCGTTTCTGTACAGTGTGTAGGGCGGGTGGATGAGGGTGTAGGTGGTATCAGGATCCCTGAGGACCTATAGATAAAAAGAACAAGATACAAACTCAGAGATCCTACCCCTTAATACAGGAAAGATGTGTGATATTGGGAAAAACATTTGATTGATCTCATGTTTTCTCATCTGTAAGATGATGTTTTTCTTGATAGCTGCCTGATAGAATGTTTGGTTCATAACAGTGAATTTAAGTTTCTTCCATGTGCATACCGTGTTTATGTTTTTCATTTTCTCTGTATAGCTTTTGTTCAGGTACCCATTAGCTTCCACCAGTACTGTTCATGCAGTGCTCTATTCTCGCACCTACCTTAACCTGCATAGTTGTTGGCTGAGTAAACCTAAATCATGGACCATCAACCTAAATATAAACAGTCACTTAATTTGGAGACAAGCAAAACAGGAATAGAAAAGGAAGCTTTTCTCTCTTGGAGTATCTATGTAACATTGATAATATTCTGAATATTTCTGCATGTATGGACTAATGGTGGTCCAGCTGCTTCTGCAAAGAATTGTCACCATGTATTGTGCAATATGGAACTTCCCTTAAGCCTAGATTGGTTATCAGTATCCAAGAAGAAAACCATACTGGGTTTTCTGGGGAAAGTTCAGTGAAAAATGATTAGAGGGTACGAAATTGGAAAAAAGTTCCTTAGCCATCCTCCTTGATTCATTAGGGCTCTAAGTAATGGAAATCTATTTCTGTGAAGCTATCATTTTCTATCTAATGTGGTCAGAGAATGTACTTTCCATGGAAGTTATAACCATAGACTGCAATGATATGTGGTAACTTGGACTACATCCTTTCAGAAGTGGCTTCTCCAAGGAGATGAATGTATGAGACAAAAGCTGATACTCAGAATTATGAGAAAGGCAGGAATTCAATTTCCTATCTATAGGTTCAAAGTAAAAGACCTTTACCTGTAAATGATAATTTCTAATGAGGCTAAAAAGTGTTCATTTTGAAGGAAAGTCAGGGCTTGAGGTTTAAACATTTTCTGAGCTGACATTTCCATTTGGAGAAGTTGGTCAGTTCTGGCCAATGACTGCTTATAGAAATGAAAAAAGTGAAAAAACCTGAATAGGATGAAGGTGTAGTATTAGCTGTGGAGGTTTGAGTTCTGATCCTGGCTCTACTACTCAACAGCAACAATAAGATATCAACCCTTCCATGTCTCATTGCCTCCTACTGTGAAACAGATACAAGGAAGGGTAGAAATTAAATTTTAACTGATCACTATAATCTAGATATCATGCTGAGCATTTAAATCCATGTCTCTGCCTGTGCCTCTGCCTCTGTGTGTCTTTCAAAGCATAGCGTCTCAGAGACACATAACAGATGAAGAAACTTACTCAGACCCAAACTGGTAATGATGGAGCAGGATCTCAGTTCTTCATGTGGAGCCTGTGTTCTTCCCACTTTACCATTGTCAGTAATACCTCATACTTACATTAAAGATAAATCTGAGGATCAGACAGGGCCCAATTATTTCAAAGAAAAATATTTTACCTGGTTAGTATCATTTGCATTGTTGACTTTCTCTTCATTTTCAACATTCTGCATTTCACCTGCCTTTTTCAAAAAGTAAAAATAAAGTTTCTTTAAATTGATGTATAATATATATACACATGTTACAAAGCACAAATCATAAGTGTATAGCTTGATGACTTTTACACTGATCAAGGTAAAAAATGCTGCCAAAACACTAGAAGATCACTTGTGCCCCCCCAATGATATTCTGACTTCTATCACCTTAGGTTAATTTTGCTTGTTTTTGAACTTTATGTAAATTCAATCACAATATTTAGGAATTTGTGTGTGATGCTTACACATTTTTATAGCTGTGAAATTCATCCATATCATTGGGCATGGTAGTTTTTATTTGTGTTGATTTAAATATTTTACTCTTTTTGAATATTTGAGGTGTTTTCACTCTTTTGCTATTACAAATAATGCTGCAATGAACAAATATATATATGTCCATATATATGCACACAAAAATACATATGCATATGTATTTATATTTATCTAACTCATGTGTGTGTGCATGGACATGTGTGTATGCAAGCATGCATATACATTTCTATTCCATTAGGTGTATGTACATTCCCTTTATGACTATATTTAAAGGTAGAATTGAGAGATTCATAGGAAATGTGTACATTCAAATTTGAACAGCATGATTAATACATTTTCCAAATTCACATATATAGATTATTACCCTTTGGCAACTTCAGACTACATATATTTTCAGGTATTGCTGCTGTATTTACCAGAATCAACCATATGGTAAGACAAAAAAAATCTCAACAGTATTTAAAATATTGAAAGTATGTAGTGATGTTTCCCTGACCACAATAGATGTAAGCTAGAAATCAATACCAATAAGATAATAAAAAAATCTTTAGGGGCACCTGGGAGGCTCATTCAGTTAAGCATCCGACTTCAGCTCAGGTCATGATCTTATGGTTCGTGGGTTTGGCCCCTGCATCAGGCTCTGTGCTGACATCTCAGAGCCTAGAGCCTCCTTTGGGTTCTGTGTCTCCCTTTCTCTCTGCCCTACCCCCACTGCACCCTGTACGTGTCTCTCTCTCTCAAAAATAAATAAACATTAAAAACATTAAAAAAAATCCTTAGTGTTTGGAAATTAAGCAATATGCTGTGAAAGGAAGAAATCCCAACAAAAGAAAGATAATATTTTGAACTAAGTGATAAAATAATCAGAATTTGTGGAATGCAGTTGAAGCTATGCTTAGAGGAAATGTATAGCTTTAGAAGCAGATTAGAGAAAGTCTGAAAATCAGTGCTATCCATACCTACTTGAAGAAATTCTAATTGCAAAGCTGATTTTTTAAAGAATAGTGTGTTAAAAAGTATGTCTTTTTCTTCTTTTTAATATTTTTACTTCCTTATATTTAAAGTGTTATATTTAAAAGAAACTTATAGTTTCTAGTTTAATCTTATCAGGTATACGGGATATTGTTTGATCTAACCTGATAGCTTTTATCATTTAAGCTTAATTGTGTAATTCCTTTTCATACATATTTTTAAGTTACTGGTTTATATTGGTTTAAACCAAACTTTTACTCTATGTTTTATAATTTGTCTCTGCTTGTCTTACTTTTATCATTTTTCCTGCCTTCTAAGGCAGATTTCATATTCATATTGAATTGTTAGACCTATTTTAAATTAGAATGTTTTAACTATTCTCTAGATAATACAAAGTTCTTATGGAATTTAATTTATATTTACCTCACCTTGTGTGTATTATTGTCATATATTTTAGCCTTACAAAACATTAATATTGTTTTTAACAGTAGTACTTATTTATATATACTTACATATTTTTCTTTCTGATTTTTATTCTTTTCAACCTCAACAAATTTCTATGTGGAATAGCTTTCTTTCTGCTTGAATAGTTTTCCTTTAGTGAAATTAGTTTTTTAGTGAAATGAATTCTTTTAGTTTGAGTTTGCTAGCAGCAGGGGTTTTTTTTTTATGAAAAATATTTCTCCTTCAGTATCAAATCTAGTCTTATCTTCTAGTTTTCTGCATTTTTCTTCAAGCTTTCATGTTGCTCTTTTAACAAAATGTATGTATCTTTACTCTTACTGTTTTTTTTTTTAATTAACTCTTTAATTCCAGTATAGTAAATAAACAGTGTTATATTAGTTTCAGGTGTACAGTATAGTGATTCAATACTTCTGCACATTGCTCAGTACTCATTATGATAAATGTACTCTTTACTCCCATCACTTATTTCACCCATGGCCCTACCCGCCTCCCCTCTGGTAAGCATCAGTTTGTTGTCCATAGTTAAGAATCGGTTTCTTAGTTGATCTGTTTTTCTCTTTTTTTCCTTTGCTCATTTGTTTTGTTTCCTAAATTCCAGATATGAATGAAATCACATGGTATTTGTTTTTCTCTGACTTACTTCACTTACGATTATATTCTCCAGCTCCATCCATGTTGTTGCTAATGGCAAGATTTCATTCTTTTTTCTGGCTGAATAATATTCCATTATATATATATGGATAAATATATATATTAAATATATATATAAATATATGGATAAATATATATCTATATATATTTATCACTTATTTATAAATTTCATCTATTGATGGACACTAGGTCTGCTTCCATAATTTGTCTATGGCAAATAATGCTGCAGGAAACATAGGAGTTCCTGTTTCCTTTTGAAGTAGTGTTTTTGTAGTTTTGGGGTAAATACCCAGTAGTGTGATTATGGAATCATAGGATGCTTCTGTTTTTAACTTTTTTGAAGAAACTCCATACTGTCTTCCACAGTGGCTGCACCAGTTTCTATTCCAACCAACAGTGCAAGAGGGTTCCTTTTTTTCCACATCCTCACCAACATTTGTTGTTTCTTGTGTTTTTGACTTTAGCCATTATGACCAATGTAAAGTGATATCTCATTGTAGTTTCAATCTGTATTTCCCTGATAATGAGTGGTGCAGATAGATCAGTGTGTTGGCCATCTGGATGTCTTCTTTGGAGAAATTCCTATTCATGTCTTCTGCCTATTTCTTAACTAAATTACTCGTGTCTTTTTGGTGTTCAAGTGTTTAAGTTCTTTATATATTTTGGATACTAACACTTTATTGGATGTAATTTGCAAATATCTTTTCTCATTCCCCAAGCTTTTAGCTGTATTGATTGTTACCTTTGCTGTGCAGAAAACTTTTATTTTGATGTAGTCCCAATTGTTTATTTTTGCTTTTATTTCCCTTGCCTCAGGAGATATATCTAGAAAAATGTGCTACAACCAGTATCAAATAAGTTATTACCTGTATTCTAGGATTTTTAAGATTTCAAGTCTCACATTTAGGACTTTAAACCATTTTGAGTTTATTTTGTTTATAGTTTAATAAAATGGTCCAGGAGCACCTGGGTGACTCACTTGGTTAAGTGTACAACTTTTGATTTTGGCTCAGGTCATGATCTTATGGTTGTGGGATCAAGCCCTGCATTGGGTTCCATGCTGTGCATGGAGCCTGCTTCGGATTCTCTCTCTCTGCCCCACCCCAGCTCTCTCTCTCAAAATAAATAAATGAAACTTAAAAAAAAAAGAAAGTCATCCAGTTTCATTCTTTTTCATATAGCTGTCCAGTTATCCCAACACCATTTGTTGAAGAGACTTTTTCTCATTGGATATTCATTCCTTCTTTGTCAAAGATTAATGTACCATATAATTGTGGGTTTATTTCTGAATTTACTACTCTGTTCTCTTGATCTATTTGTCTGTTTTTGTGTCAGTACCATACTGTTTTGATTACCACAAATTTGTAATATAACTTGACTTCTGGAATTGTAATACCCCAGTTTTGTTTTTCTTTTCAGAATTGCTTTGTCTGTTCAGAGTCTTTTATGGCTCCATACAAATTTTAGGATTGTTTGTTATAAGTCTGTGAAAAATGCTATTGGTATTTTCATAGGGATTGCATTAAATCTGTAATTGCTTGGGGTAGTATAGACATTTTATCAATATTTGTTCTTCTACTCCATGAGCATGGAATGTCTTTACATTTATTTATGTCTTTACTTTCTTTCATCAATGTTTTATAGTTATCATAGTAAAGGTCTTTCACTTCTTTGGTTAAATTTATTCCTAGGTATTTTATTCTTTTCGTTGCAGTTGTAAATGGGATTGTTTTCTTAATTTCTCTTTCTGTTGCTTCATTAAAGTGAATAGCAATGCAATAGATTTTTGTTCGTTGATTTTGTGTCCTTCAATTTACTGAATATGTTTATCAGTACTAGTAGTTATTTGGTGGAGTCTTTATGGTTTTTCTAGTATAGTATTGTGTCATCTGTAAATAGTGAGAGTTTTATTTCTTCTTAACAATTTGGATGCCTTTTATTTCTTTTTATTGTGATTGTTGTGGCTAGGACTTCCAGTACTATGTTGAATAAAAGTGGTGAGAATGGACATCTTTGTCTTATTCCTGATCTTAGGGGAAAGCTCTAGTTTTTCCCCATTGAGTGTGAGGTTAGCTGTGGGTTTTTATATATGCCTCTTATTATGATGAGGTATGTTCCCTCTGTACCTACTTTTTTGAGGGATTTTATCATGAATGGTAGTTGTACTTTGTCACATGCTTAAATTCACCTGTTAAAAAGATCATATGTTTTTTATCCTTTATCTTATTGATGTGATATATCATGTTGATTGATTTGTGAATATTGAACCATGCTTGCATTCCAAGAATAAATCCACTTGATTGTGGTGAATGATTTTTTTAATGTACTGTTGGACTCAATTTGTTACTATTTTGTTGAGAATGTTTGCATCTATGTTCATCAGAGATATTGGCCTATAGTTCTCTTCTTTGTGTGTGACATCTTTGTCTGGTTTTGGTGTCAGGGTAATGTTGACTTCATAGAATAAGTTTGGAATTTTTCCTACCTCTTATAGTTTTTGGAATAGTTTGGGAAGAATAAGTTCTTCTGTAAATGTTTGGTAGAATTCACTTTGAAGCCATCTGGTCCTGGACTTTTGTTTTTTTGGCAGTTTTTTGATTCCTGATTCAATTTTAATGCAGGTAATTGATATTTTTTCCTGCTTCAATTATCTCTTGAATTATCTATTTTTTTCCTGCCTCAATTTTTGTAGGTTGTATGATTCTAGGAATTCATCCATTTCTTCTAGGTTGTCCAGTTTGTTGGCATATAATTTTTGAAAATAGTCTCTCAGAATTGATTGTATATCTCTGGTGTTGGTTGTTATTTCTCCTCCTTCATTTGTGATTTTGTTTGAGTCCACCCCACCCCCTATCTTTCTCTCTCATGAACTTGGCTAGAGCTTTGTCAATTTTGTTGATCGTTTCAAAGAAGCAGTTCCTGTTTTCATTGATCGGTTCTATTTATTTTCTGTATCATTTTTTTTCTGTCCTAATCTTTATCATTTCCTTCCTTATGCTGGTCTTGGGTTTTGTTTCTTCTTCTTCTTCTTCTTCTTCTTCTTCTTCTTCTTCTTCTTCTTCTTCTTCTTCATTTTTTTTTTTAAGCACATTTCAATGTAAGGTTAGGTAGTTTACTTGAGATTTTTCTTGCTTCATGCAGTAGGCCTATATTGCTGTAAAATTCTTTCTTACACCTGCTTTTGCTGCATTGATCCCAAAGGTTTTGGACCATTGTGTTTTAATTTTCATTTGTTTCTCTGTAACTTTTGATTTACTATTTGATTTCTTCATGATTTGTTCATTGTTTAGTTACATTTTATTGAACTTCCATATATTTGTGCTCTTTCCAGATTTTTTCTTGTGGTTGATTTATAGTTTCATAGTGTTGTGGTCAGAAGAGATGCATATTGGGATGACTGGGTGGCTCATTTGGTTGTGTCTGACTCTTGATTTCAGGTAAGGTCCTGATCTGAAGTTTCATGATATCAAACCCCACGTTGAGCTCCATGCTGACAGCACAGAGTCTGCTTGAGATTCTATCTCTCACTTTCTCTCGGTCCCTCCCCTGCTCATTGTCTCTCCATCAAAATAAATAAATAAACAAACAAATATGAAAAGATGCATTGCATGACTTCGATCTTTTTTAATTAGTTGGGACTTGTTTTGTGGCCTAATTTGTCTACTGTTCTTGAGAATATTCCATGTGCACTTGAAAAGAATGTGTTTTCTGCTGTTTTAGAATGGAATGTTCTGAGGGGCACCTGGGTGGCTCAGTTGGTTAAGTGTCCAACATCAGGTCAGGTCATGATCTCACTGTTCATGGGATCAAGCCCCACATCCGGCTCTGTGCTGATAGCTCAGAGACTGGAGCCTGCTTCAGATTCTGTGCCTCCCTCCTGCTTATCCTCTGTCTGTCTCTCTCTCTCTCAAAAATAAATAAACATTGAAAAAATTTTAGAATGGAATATTCTGATTATATCTCTTAGTCCATCTAGTCTTTGTTGATTTTCTGCTTAGGTGATCTGTCCATTGGTGTGTTTAGTGTGTTAAAATCCTTCACGTTTATTGTATTACTATTGATCAGTTCCTCTATTTGTCATTAACTGTTTTATGTATTTGGGTGCTTTCACATTGGGTGCATAAATATTTATAATTGTTATACATTCTTGTTGAATTGTACCCATTAATATTATACAGTGCCTTTCTTTTTCTCTTGTTACAGTCTTTGTTTTAAAGTTTATTTTGTCCAATATAAGTTTAGCTATCCAGGTTTTCTTTTGATATCCATTGGTATGATAAATATGTGTACATCCCCCCACTTTCTTTTTTTCTTTTAATGTTTATTTACTTGAGGGAAAGAGAGAGAGGCAGTGCACGAATGGGGAAGGGGCAGAGAGAAAGAGGGAGACACAGATTCTGAAGCGGGATCCAGGCTCTGAGCTGTCAGCACAGAGTTGATGTGGGTCTTGAACTCACAGACCAGGAGATCATGTCCTGAGCTGAAGTTGGACGTTTAATGGACTGAGCCACACAGGCACCCCAATATATCCCCTCACTTTCAATCTGCAGGTGTCTTCAGGTCTGAAATAAATCTCTTGTAGGCAGCACATAGATGGGTCTTTTTTTTTAATCCACTCTATCATTCAATGTTTTTTGATTAGAGTTTTTAGTCCATTTACATTTAAATTACTGATATATAGTATTTATTGTCATTTTGTTACTTTTTGTGGTTATTCTGTGATCTTTCTTGCTCTCTTTCATGATTTGTTGGCTTTCTTTAGTGATATACTTGTATTCCTTTCTCTTTATTCTTTGCATACCTATTACTGGTGTTGGTTTGTGGTTACTGTTAGGTTTGTATTTGTTACTCTTCACATTCTGACTTATGTTCTTTCCTTTCCACTCAAAGAGTCTCCTTTAATATTTTTATGGGGCTGGTTTAGTGGTGAACTCCTTTAGTTTTCATTGTCAACTCTTGATGTCTCCTTCAGTTCTGAATGATAGCCTTACAGGAATACTCTATCCTTAGAGTATTCTTAGCTGCACATTTTTCCCTTTCAGCACTTTGAATATATCATGTCACTCCCTTTTGGCCTGCGAAGTTTCTGTTCTAAAATATGTTGATAAACTTATGGAGTTTCTCTTGTATGTAACTGTTCTCTTGCTGCTTTTATTTTTTCTTTTCTTCATCAGTATGCTTTGACATTTTAATTCCCTTATGTCTTGGCGTGAACCTCCTAGGGTTGACTATGTTGGGGGATCTTTGTGCCTCTTGGGTTGGATATCTGTTTCCCAGATTAGGGAAGTTTTCAAGCTATTATATCTTCAAATAAATTTTCTGCCCCCTTTTCTCTCTCTTGTTCTTCGGCATCCCTATAATACAGATGATATTCCATTTGATGATGTCACTGAGTTTCCTAAGTCTCTTCTCATTTTGCATAATTCTTTTTTCTCTCACCTTGTTCAGATTGATTACTTTCCACTACTCTGTCTTCCAGGTCATTAATTTGTTCCTCTGGCGTCTATTTATTTCATCAAGTGTATTTTTAATTTCAATTATTATGTCCTTGGTCTCTAATTCTTTTTTATTTCTGTGTTGTGTCTCACTGATGTCTTCTATTTTTTTTATCAAGAGCAGTGAGGATCTTTATGATCATTACTTTAAATTCTCCATCAGGTATATTACTTATCTCCATTTTACTTAGGTCTCTTGCTATGATTTTGTTCTGTTGTTTCATTTGGGACATATTTCTCTGTCTTCTCATTTTGCCTAACTGTCTGTCTCTCTGTGTGTTAGGAAAGTCAGCTATGACTCTTGCCCTTGAAAGTAGTTGGTGGAACATGCATTCTTAATGGGGTGGCATTGGTCCTCTTCCACAGGGTACATGCAGCCACTGCAGAGATCAGGGCAGCTGGGACCACTCTGTGAAGTGTCTGTGGGTGGGGTCCATAAGTTGTGTGCACTGGTGCTGTTTCACAGGAGATATGCAGCTGCTGTGGAAACGTGGCAATTGGGCTACTCCACATAACACCTGCAGTCAGGCAGGAGTTGCAGTTTTAACAAGTGTGTACTCTGCAGGAAGTAGTGAGTTGCAGTATTGGCAAGGTTTATGTATGTCTTCTGGTGGGTATGGTACTTGCATCTCTGGGACTGAGACAGGCCCAGCTGGAGAGGGTAGGGCACAAAATGAGCAAGTTAGTAGTGAGTGCTAGCTTAACATTGGTTCCCCACAGGTACCCCTGTGTTTATGCTCAGGGATGGGGTGGGAGAGGCAAATGGCACCTGCCATCGCCTTTGTTCCTAGAGAATACCTCCAGGGAATTCTGTGATTAGTAGCTAACTTTCCCTTCTGTATGCCTCAGGTGTTTTTCAAACTGCTGCTTCCATGCTATACCTCTACTGGCTGTTTGTCATGCTGTCTCCTTATGGGCTGGGACATAGCTTTCTATCACCCTCTGGGCTTTATCAGAGCTAAGCCCACCCATTTGTAAAGTTCCAGGCTTTAAGTCCTTATGGTTTAAGAACTCACGAAATTCAAATTCAGCCCTTCTCATTTGTGAAGCCAAATGCTATGGGGGTTTGTCTTCCCCATGCAAGGTCCCTGGTGCTATAGTCTGTTTCTCACCTCTCTCTGTACCTGCAGGTCCCTCTCTCTGGTGGCCAGACCCATGGTGTTTTACATTCCCATTGCCTATCTGCCCTTCCTACATTCTTTGATGTGGCCTCTTCTCTACATTTAGTTGTGGAGTTTTTTTTCTGCCAGTCTTCAGGTCATTTTCTGGGATGTTTACACTTACATGAGTGTTATATGGTTGTATCCATATAACAGGTAAGTTTACTGTCCTCATACTCTGCCATTTTCCCCGGAGGTCTAATTTGGCTGTTTTGAAGATTTTTCTCTCTGCCATGATATACGATAACATGTAGGTTTTTCTTGTTTATTATGAAATTACATATTAATTATGTATTAAATTGCATATTCCTTTTAAAATCTTGAATCTTGATGTTATACCTCACTTTTGAAAAATTTTGGACACTACCTTTTTTTTTTTCTATAGCTTCTTCTTCATTCTACCCTATACTATTTCCTCTGTTTGTGATTCATATTATATGTTTGTATATATGTATATATAATGTTCCCCTAAATCTGTATCTATTTTGTCTTTTTGTCCTTTTCTGTGATTTAAAACTTTGTTTTCTTTTTTACTTTATTGCTTATTTTCTGTGTTCAACATGTTATTAAATTTATTTTTGAGTTTTTAATTTTAATAATGTATATATGTTTTATTTCTACAATTTCCCTTTGATTAAAACATATTCCAATGGTCAATGTCTCCATTTCACTGTGTATTTTTCTTGGATATATTAAATACATGCATGTGTAAGACCATAGCTATAACTCTAATATATTAATTTACCTATGGACATATTTCTATCATGTTTTTTTCCCATTGATTTTCTTTCAATTGACCTTACTTCTATGCCTTCTGACAATATTAACTAATGCTAGATATTTATATTAAGAATTATAGAGGAACTGGATATTACATTCCTCAGGAGAGGATTTAATTTTCTTCTGACTGGCAGTTAGATTAGGGGTGGATTGATCTGATCCAGTCTGGGATTGATATAGTTTGATTGAATTTTAGGCATTATGAGCCCTGGCCTCTATTTCTGACTTGTTATATTCTTAGAGTGTAGATTTTCAGAGGTTTCAAAAGAAAAAAAAAAAAAGACCAGCAACTACACTAAGTAGAAATTTTTTGTTTGTTTTTAGCATAGTTTATAGCAACTACCTCTAAATCTTTACTTTTTGGTAGACTTTTCTTATTATTCCCTAACCATTGACTTGTCTCTGTTAAGACACTAATAGCCGTATTAGGTATACTTGTTTTCTGATAGCCTTAATTCCTTTGTATTGTCTTATATACTGAATTTAGTATATATAACTTTATACTTTTTATTTATCTCTTGGCTTTCATGGCATTGCACTGTACTAGTTATTTTTCAACCTCTTATAATAATAATAATAATAATAATAATAATAATAATAATAGAATAATAAGAAGAGGAGGAGGAGAAAGAGGAGAAGGAGAAGGAGGGGTGGGAGAGGGGGAGAGGAGGAGGAGGAGGAAAAGAAAAAGAAGGAGGAGGAAAAGGGGGAGGAGAAGGAAGAGGGATCACCATAAGTGAAGGCAACTCAGGATTCTAAGTATCCTGATACTTGTTTTTCTCAGTTTATTTTAATATAATAATAAAACTCAATGAATGAGGGAATATTTTCCTTGAGAAAAATACCTTCAGACATATATCAGAAGACATAGGCATAAATGTGTTTTCTGATCAATAGTATACTATTGGAAAAAAGAAGGATTTGACATCAGACAGGACCTATTTTTAAAGACCAACTAGCCGGGGTGTGGGGGAGGTGGCACCTGGGTGGCTCAGTGGGTTAAGCATCCGACTGACTCTTGATTTCAGCTCAGGTCATAATCTCAGTTTATGCGATTGAGCCTGATGTCAGGCTCCACAATGATAGCATGGAGCCTTCTTGAGATTCTCTCTCTCCCACTCTCTGTGTCTTTCCCTCACACCTCTCAAAATAAATAAATAAACAAAAATCCCATCTTGGCACTTGAGTCACTTAGGTATGGGTTATGGTTAGGCCCAAAGAGCTTAGGTGACTTGTAAAGCATCCATTCTCTTTGATTTTTTTAGCCTATCTTTTTTAAAGTGAGAAAATAGGATAAACCATTCATAGTTATATGATATTTAATATATAAAGCATATCACATATTTGCAGATCCTGGAACATATCTTCCTTTTTCAGAAATAAGTGGGAGATTTAGAGAAATTTAACTTCATTTACAGGCAAGCTTAACTGGTATTTATTTGCATCAGTATTATGCCTCTGAGATTTTATCATTTTCTTTAGTAGAAAGTAGGCTAAGTCAGTTGTCCAAAAGCTCTAGAATCTGAATGTAAAACTTAAACACTGAGCTTAATATGTATCAAAACTAGGTCTGTCACTTCTAGTGGCCCAAGATCAAAAAGATTTATTCCTATGATTTACTCTAAGCGTTTTATAGTTTTGGTTCTTTTACTTTGCTGATGATTTATTTTGAATAATTTTTGGGGTATGGTATGAGTTAGGGGTCCAACTTAATTCTTTTGCATGTAGATACCCAATTGTCCTAGAACCATGTGTTGAAAGAATATTCTTTCCTCATTGAATTATATTAGTGAAAAGCTAACTGACCATGAATGTAATCGTTTATTTCTGAGCTCCATTCAAAACCATTGACATATTTGTCAAGTCCTATGCCAGTACCACACTATCTTAATTACTATAGATTTGTAGCAAGTTTTGAAATTAGAAAGTAGGAGTTGTTCAAATTTGTTCTTTTGTTTTTTTTCAAGATTCTTTTGGGTATTTTTGGTCTCATGAATTTCTATATGAGTTATAGGCCTTTTTACCAATTTCTATATATATGCTCTATTCTCCAGAGTTCTATAAGTAATACTGTGTTTTGGTTAAAGAGGGAGAAACATAATGTATAAGGGTCTCTGTATGAAATACAAAAGATAAATTCTTTTCTATATTATCTCATTGCCACTAGGTTCTGAACATGTCCCATTGTTTTTTTTCTTATTAGTATTACCCATACCCAGCAGCGTCTAGTATAGTGTGAACTTTCTGTAAATTTAGTGTAAGAATAAGAAACAGACACACAAAAAAAATAGCTATTACATAAAGGGAGCTGTGGTAAGAATTTAAAAGAATTATATTAAAGATGCTATAGCTAAGTGAACACCAGTAGAGATTTAAAAATTACCTTAAACTCAGTTCTATAGTCATAATTCTTCATTGCTGTTTGATCTCTATTTCCATGGGTTCCACCTCTACCCCATACTTTTTGACATCGTCATTCATCTTTTAATCTGCCAAAGTTCATCACCAATTCTGAATTTTGCTATATTTTTTAAGGGTGGCTCACAGAGATCATATAACATAAAGTGTCTGATTTATAACTTTCCATTTGCATAACCAAGCCACTGAGATAGATTATACTCCATTTTATTTAGGCACTTAGAATTGCTATAAAGAAGCCTGGGGCCAAACATCTTCATTCCTTGTATAAGATTTTCATTTTCTAACCATTGAATTTTTATAATGTTATAAACCTCGGCAATATTAGATAGTTTTGTAATTAATAAAAAGTTATAATTGAGATAGATATGGTAGAAGGGAGTATAAGTTTTAATTGCTATATCTTTTAAAGTAAGACATTAATAAAGATTAAATAAACTGAAAATAGGTAATTGGGAAAAAAAAGTCCAAGCACAGATTTTAAAAAGTAACCCTGTGCATTTGTTTTTGGAAATTTTTATAAATGAAATCTCATGTAAATGAATATTAATTTAACATTAAGTAATTTTTCAATTACTTTTTAAATTGTTATAATTAGATTTAAATTTACAGTGAAATCAGAATTTTAAATCTACTTTGAAAAAAGTATATCTTGTTTAAGACATAGGCTTTAAATGATCCCAGAATATGAATATTAAATCTAGTCAAATTTTTCTTTGAAAATGTGGTAAGAAAGTATATGATAGTGAAGATTGCTTTTGCTTAATAAATTCAATATGTCCAATTTAATATCTAGCTTTGGTGGATATCACACACTCAGCATGTACTTGCAATATGACCCAGCAATTCTATTCCTGGTTATTTACTGAAGTTAAATGAAAATATATCTTAACACAAAGACTTGCATTAAATTATTCATAGCAACTTTATTCATAACATGTTCAAACTGGACAGCAATCTAAATGTCCATCAAGTAGGGAATGGATAAACTAAATGTGGCATATCCGTAAATAGAATACTACTTAGCAATAAAGATGGATGAACCACTGACATATACAAAACATAAATGAGTCCTAAGAGTTTAATACCACACATTGAAAACTGTATTCATATGAAAATTTAGAAGACTCAAAACTATGGAAAAAGAAGGAGGATCAGTGATTTCAAGGGGTGGGTGGTAGAGGGAGGGCATTGACTACAGTGGGACATAAGGAAATTGTTTGGAGTGATAGAAATGTTTTGTATCCTTATCAGGGGATAATTACATTATACATTTGGCCAAATTCATCAAGTCATACACAAAAATGTACCACTTTTAATAACAATTTTGTTTTATGTATATTTACCTCCATAAGCTGATTATAAAATTGTCTCTTGAGGGTCAAATATCTAGTTCCTACTCTCTACAATCTCTTAGATTAAATTTTGAGTTTTGAAATATATCTTGAATTCCTCAGTAATTTGTTGGACACAGAAGCAAGAAAAGGAATGAAACTTTTTAAATGTTTGTTTTAATTTATTTTGAGAGAGAGAGAGCAGGGGAGGGGTAGATAGAGTAGGAGGGAGGGAATCCCAAGCAGTCTCTGCACTGTCAGCTTAAAGCCCAATGGTACTTGACCTCAGAAACTGTGAGATCATGACCTGAGCCAAAACCAAGAGTTGGACACTTAACCAACTGAGCCACCCAGGCACCTCTAGAAAAGACATGAATCTTATGTTTATCCATTTCATTTAACTAGAACCATAGAAGGTTCTAAATCCTTTATGGAAGGATTTGAGGGAGGTGGAATTTTCAGTGTTATTTCTTACTATGAGCTCAGTTTTTCACAGGCCAGTTCAGGAAGAGGGCAGAAAATGATTACCAGTTTTTCTGTATTCACCAAAATAATGATATTGATGTTGGAAAAATAGCAGTGGTTTAATTAACATTCAGTGATTTGTTAAATTTAGTGAAAACATGTGGAAATGCATTGGCTTTAAAAGGCTCAATATTAATGGGAAAGATATTTTATGATATATTTGCAAGGTTACAGAACATAGTGTTATAACCCTCATAGGCAATTTGAAGAATTGTTCTAAATTTTTAATGGAGATCTGAGCCAGAGAGTCATATTTCAGAGACACTTACATGGCAAGGTTCTTTTTGCAATTTTTGATTAAACATGATGGGATTGTTTCTAATAATTACAGCTTATTAGCATAAAATTAAGAGGAAGAAAATAGAGATTCAGAGCACTTAGAGTGGTAAGATCATCCAGATAACCCCTCTCATTTTAAGCTTACAGTCCTAGAATACATAGCATACTACTAGAAGGTCCAGGTCTATGAATTTTTCTTCCTGACTCTCAGTATAGTTACCAATATGTTTTTTCATATACTGAGTCTCTGGAAAGGGTTTACCCTTGAGGTTACAGGGAAATAATGTGAAAAAAGAACTTCTCACATACTGATGAATGTATCTAATGATCAGGTATGTAAACAGCGGGCAAGTGTGTCTAATCAGGAGGATGGGAAGGAACAGCTGTATGGTGCATTGGCTACTAAAAAGATAAATGGGGAACAGTTGGTTTTCCACAAGAGCCATACCTCCCATAATTCCCTTGTCTCTGCTTTTCTGTGGCATGAATATTCTCCTAGGTTAAAGGGGAAGACACTTTTATAGATCACAGAGACAGCTGCTGTTTTTCTTAAAGAGGCAATTTGTCCCAGCCTCAGAAATTGCTCTTATTGGTCACCAAGGGAGTGAGCCCAGATGCTTTCAGTTATGAAATTCAATGTGAAACCAATTATGGGTGTCCTGATGCATCATGATATCTGAGATAAAGAAATTGCAAATTAGGCCCTTTCCTCTTTGTAAATTTAAATTCTGACATTTTATACTGTCATGATTTATGCTGACTCCTAGGCAGTAGAAATGTTGCTGCTTGACTGCCTACTCCTTCCAAAGGTAGGTACATAGTGCTCCAACAGGCAGCAAAGTTTGTGAAAATAATGTTGATATAATTTATCTTTTTATGTCTAGTAATAGTGTAGATAGGTCAGATCTAAATGGATGGGTTAGAACAAGCTTTGACTCTAGCTGGGTACTTGCAGAATCTTCCTGGTCCTACTCAGAGCCATGTTGTTGGAGCTAGTCCATCCTGGGCCTAATCCTGGCCATTGTTTCTATCTGGCTGACCTTGGTAATACAGCAAGCAGGTGATCTCAGTAAATTATTTAATATCCATATCTTTGTATTGTTATGTGAAAAATAGAGATGAAAATACTCAGTTAAGCTGCTCTATATTTTGCACTGATATTTTTCATCTTAGTATGTCTGAGCTTGCTATAAAATACTCCTGAGTGGGGCGCCTGGGTGGCTCAGTCGGTTAAGCGTCCGACTTCGGCTCAGGTCACGATCTCGCGGTATGTGAGTTCGAGCCCCGCATCGGGCTCTGTGCTGACTGCTCAGAGCCTGGAGCCCGTTTCAGATTCTGTGTCTCCCTCTCTCTCTGCCCCTCCCCCGTTCATGCTCTGTCTCTCTCTGTCTCAAAAATAAATAAATGTTAAAAAAAAATTAAAAAAAAATACTCCTGAGTAATTAATAACAAAGAGATAAACATCAGAGGGCCTAGTTGGTTCATAGAATTGAATATTCAACATACAAAATTCACATATTGAAAGTAAAGCAATATATATTATATATATGTATATATTTGTGTATGTATATACACACAATTATACTATGTATGTTTGTGTACATACAAACACATATGTGTATATATTCATATATTCACACATAAATATTGTTTATTTGCTTGTTTTTGGCCACCAAGGATATTGACTAATAGAGGGATTGAAACCGTGGCGAGGAAAGGAAACTAAAGAAAAGGTGACAAGATAGATACTGCTTGGAAAACTGGGTTTATGACTCAAAAGACAGTTCTATTGCTGTCTTACTCATATATATTTGCCTGAAACCTTCATAGTAGCTTGTAGATACCATCAAGTATATTCCTCATTCATGAAAATTACTTTTAAAATCATGAATAGTCCATAATATTATTGAGTTTTTCTCGGTATCTATTAATACAATAATTTTTCTTTAAATTTGTTAATATGGTATAATGTGTTAACAGGTTTTTTACTTTTTCAAAACAGATTTATAAGTGTATAATTATATACATGAAGAGTACTCATTGAAAGTGTACAGTTTGATGGATTTTTAGTAAATTTATACATCTATATAACCATCTTCTCAATGTTTTGGAACACTTCTGTCATTAGAAAATTTTCCTCATCAGGGCACCTGGTGGTTTAGTTAATTAAGCCTCGGATTTGGCTCAGACTCAGGTCATGATCTCACAGTTCATGAGTTTGAGCCCCACAGCAGGCTCTGTGCTGACAGATCAGTCTGGAACCTGCTTTGGATTCTGTGTCTCCCTGTCTCTCTGCCCCTCCCCTGCTCATGTTCTGTCTCTCTCTCTCTCAAAGATAAATAAACATAAAAAAAGAAAAGTTTCCTTATTTCTGTTTTTAGATAATTGTCTCCTCCAGCAAAACGCATATGCTTTCTGTCCTATAGATTTTGCTTTTCTAGAAATTTTATTTGAAAGGAATCATATGTGTGTCTAGTTTCTTTTACTATGCATAATGATTTTATATTCATTTATATCATTTCATGAATATGTAGTTGATTTCTTTATATTGCTGAGTAGTATTCCATTATGCAGCTACATGTCATATTTATCCTTTCATCGGTTGTTTTATATTTGTCTTGTTTTTAGGTTTTGGCTGCTATGTATATTCATACACATTTATGCATATTCTTTGTGTAAACATATGTTTCCATTTAATTTAAGTAAATATCTACAAGTAGAATTAGTAGGCAACATGGTAAATGTGTGTTTATTTAAGAAAGTGACAAATTAATTCCAAAGAAGTTTCATTTTACATTCCCATAAGCAATATATGTAAAATATGAGAGTTCTAGTTTATCCTAACTCTCTCCAGTGCTTGGCATTGCCATATTTTTTTTATTATAGTCTAGTGAGTGTATAATAGAATCTCATTACTTTTCATTTTTATTTATTTTTATTTTTTTAAATTTTTATTTATTTTTGAGAGAGAGAGAGATAGGGCATGAACAGAGGAGGGGCAGAGAGAGAGGGAGAGCACAAAATCTGAAGCAAACTCCAGGTTCTGAGCTGTCAGCACACAGCTTAACGTGGGGCTCAAACCTACCAACTGTGAGATCATGACCTGAGCTGAAGTCAGATGCTTAACCGACTTAGCCACTCAGGTACTGCATCATTATTTTTCGTTTTTAAATGGTACCTAATTTTGAAATGATTTTGGGTTCACATTGAAGTTGTAAAAACAGGACACAGATTCCCTGTACCCTGTATCCAGCTTCCTCAAATACAACACCATACATAACTATAGCACAGTTATTAAAGCCAGGACTTTGAAATTGGTACAATAAAATTAACTAATTTACACATCTTATTGAATTTCACTATATTTGTATGCATGCTTTTTTTTTTTGGAATGCAGTTCTGTAAAATTTTATACAGCTAATGATTAGTGTAAACTTTCACTGCAGTCAGAAAACAGAACTATTCCATCATCACAAAGAAATGCCATAGTGGAACCCCATTATATTCTCATACAACCCTAACCCCTAGAAACCATTCAGTTGGTCTTCATCACATAATTTTTTTCATTTCACAGATGCTATATAAATGCAATCCTATAGTATGTAACCTCTTCAATTGACCTTTTTCACTTACAATGTTCTTGAGATCCATCCAGGTTGTTGTGCACATCAATGGTTCTGTTTACCTTTAATTGCTGAGTCCAATGTATGGATAATCATAGATTGCGTAACCACAAAAACTTCAGAGCATTTGAGTTGGTTTCAGTTGCTGACTATTATAAATAATATGTTATTTATTTGTGTACAGAAATTTGTGTGAATATAAGTGCTTGTTTCTGGGGGCGCCTAAGTGGCTGAGTTGGTTAAGCATCTGATTTTTGATTTCCACTCAGGTTATGATCTCATGGGTCACGATCTCATGGTTCATCAGTTCATGAGTTCAAGTCCCGTGTAGAGATGCATTGATGGTGAAGAGTGTGCTTGGGATTCTTTCTCTCAGAATAAATAAATAAACATAAAAAGATAAGTATTTGTTTCTGTAGTGTAGGGGTCAACAAACTATGACCTGCAGGAGGAATCTGTGCCTCAACCTTTTTTTTTTTCTTTTTTGATAAACCCTACACTCACTTGAGTATCCATAATCAAAAAGAATGACAATGCCAGGTATTGGGGTGGCTTAGGAGAAAGTTGAACCCTCATACACTGCATATGTTACTTACTAGGAGGATTGCAAAATGGGTCTACTTTGGAATCAATCTGACATTTTCTTGAATAAATATATTTTACCATGTGATTTACCAATTCTACATCTAGATATTAACCCACATTAAATGAAAACATATGTTCACACAAATGTAAAAATTATTTTTATATTTTTAAAGCTTTGGAAAAATGATGAGTATGTGATACAGATAACTTTTGGCTCACACAACTGAAGATATTTAGTATCTGGTACTTTACAGAAAAAGTTTGCCAACTTCTGCTCTGGAGTAAACATCCAAGAGAAGATTGCTGGATTATATGGTAAATGCGTATTTGACATTAAAATAAACAACTAAACTGTCTTTGAGAGTGGCTGTTACATTTTGCATTTTCATCATCAGTGTTTCAGAGATCCAGTTGCTCCATATCCTCATCAGCACGTAGAATTGTTATTACAAAAATCCTAATAGGAATGCAGTAGTATGTCATTGAACACTTAATCTGCACCTCTCTCTAGTGCCTAATGATGTTCATATCTTCATCTTACTATCCATATGTTCTTTTTGGTGAAGTGCCTGTTCAAGTATTTTACCCATTTTCTAATTGAATTACATACTTTCTTATAGCTTAGATTACAGACTTCTTTATATAATCTGGATATAATTCCTTTGTTGACTTTATGATTTGCAAATATTTTCTCCTAGTCTATGGCTTGTTCTTTCTCTTAAACTATTTTTGTGAAGTATTTATTTTAATTTTGATGAAGTCCCATTTGTTGATATTTTCTTTTATGTATTTTACTTTGTGTCATGACAAATAACTCTTAATCTAACTCTAGCTAATGGAGATATTTTTTATGTTTTCTCCTGAAAGATTAATAGTTTTACATTTTACACTTAATTCTAAGATCTCATTTGAGTTGATTTTTACATAAATTATGAGGCTTTCATTGAAAATACTGAGTTTTCAAATTGGATAATGTAATTCCTATAATTATATTCTTCTTTTTCAAAAATGTTTTCGATATTTTAATCCTTTTGCTGCTCAAATTTTAGGAAGAGTTTATTCCTTTCAGCAAAAATGCCATTGGAACTTTGATAGACATTACAATGGGTCTGCATATCTATTTGGAGACAAGTGCATATTAAAATGATGGAATGTGCCAATCTCCACATATAGTACTTTGTTCCATTTTTAGTGCCACTTTAAATTTTTCTAGCAATACTTTTTTATATTTACATGTGCAGGTCTTTCACTTTCATAATATCTATCTAAATATTTTGTTATATTTCAAAGATAATCTAACTTTTAAATTTTTGGGTGATAATATCTCAAATAAAATTAATATTTTTGAATATTGATTGTGTATCTTGTGACCTTGCTAAGTTTGCTTAATAGTTTTAGTAGTGTTTTAAATTTTTTAAAGATTTTTTTAAAAAATTTATTTATTTATTTTGAGATGGAGAGAGAGAGAATGCAAGCAAGGGGGGGACAGAGAGAGGGAGAGAGAGAATCCCATGCGGGCTCCACACCATCACTGTGGAGCCTGATGTGGGGCTCAAACTCATGAATCATGAGATTATGACATGAATTGATATCAAGAGTCAGACCAACTGGGCCAACCAGGTGCTCAGTGGTTTTTTTAGATTCCTTAGGATATTTTTACATATGAGACTATTTCATCAGTGGATGGAGGCACTTTACTGGTTTCCAATCTGGGTGCTATTTAATTGGCTTTTTGCACTGGCTAGAATCTTTAGAAAAATGTTAGACTAGAAATGGTGAGAACAGACATCTTTTCTGTGTTCCAGATCTTAGGGAGAAAACAGTTAGTCAGTCACAATTAGGTATGAAAGTAGCTGTAGATTCGTAAACACTTTTTATCATATTATGTTTAGATTTATGCTTGCCTTTTGCTGTATGTTTTCTATATATTGCTTTTTTTGAGATTTTGGGGGGGTCTCTGGTCTTTTCTGCCTTTTTTGTCTTAAATCAATGTTTTAACATATAATTTTAATTTCTTTGTTGAATTAAAAAAAAACTTTTAAAATTTATTTTTGAGAAAGGGAGACAGGGCAGGAAAGGGACAGAGAGAGAGAGAAACACAGAATCTGAAGCAGGCTCCAAGCTCAGAGATGCCAGCACAGAGTCTGACGTGGAGCTCGAATTCACAAACTGTGAGATCATGACCTGACCCAAAGTCAGATGCTTACCAACTGAGCCACTCAGGCTCCCCTCTTTGTTGAATTTTAAGTATTTCTCTTGAAATATTTTCATACTGGTTGCTCTAAGTATTAAAATATGCATATTCTATTTTTGCCACATTCTTTTTAAAAAATATTTTTAATATTTATTTATTTTTGAGAGCCAGGGCATGAGCAGGGGAGGGGTACGGAGAAAGGGAGATACAGAATATGTGCAGACTCCAAACTCTGAGCTGTCAGCACAGAGCCCAATGTGGGGCTCAAACCTATGAACCACAAGATCATGACCTTAGCTGAGGTCAGAAGCTTAACCAACTGAGCCACCCAGGCACCCCTATTTTTGTCACATTTTACTTCAAGTTAATACTAGCTTGATTCTGATATAATATAGCTACTTTGCTGCTATGAGCTCCATTTTCTTTCTCCTTTGTGCTATTTTTCCATATGTTTCATCTATATATTACGAAGCCAAGTTGAATTTATAATTATATTTTTAAAGGAAATTAAGAAAAAAATGACAACAGTATATAAATGCCTTTTATATGTCATTTCTACTGTTCTCCATTCCTTCTTGTTAATCCTGCTTACTATCTGTTAAAATTTACTTTTAAACCAAAGATTTTCCTTTAGGGTTATAGGACAGTTTGGCTAACTAAAAATTCACCCAGTTTTTGTTCACCTAGAAATACTTTTATTTCCTCTGCCTTTGGAATAAGAGTATTGATGGTGAGTATAGACTAGCTAACATGTATGTCCCCTAGTGTGTTGTATGCCATTCCACTATATCTGGCTTTCATTATTTTAATGAGAATTCTGCTATTAATTATGTTGTTGTTCATGTTTTATATGAATCATTTTTCTTTTGCTATTTTCAAGATTTTCCTTATGAATTTCGGTTGTAGCTTTTTGATTCTGATAACTTTAGGTACAAACTCTTTTTTTAAAAAAAATAATTTACTTTTTAATTTACATCCAAGTTAGCAGATAGTGCAACAATTTTTTCAGGAGTAGATTCCTTAATGCCCCTTGCCCATTTAGCCCATCCCCCTTCCCACAACCCCTCCAGCAACCCTTTGTTTATTCTCTGTATTTAAGTATAAATCCCTCTTAATTTGAGGTTTGTTGAGCTTCTTGGATTTATAGATTAATGTTTTTCATCAAATTTGGGAATGTTTTAATCGTACTTTTTTCATATATTTATTTTGAACTTTTCTCTTCTTCCATTTCTACTGGTACTTGATTACACATACATTGGTATACTTTATATTGTCCCACATATCCCTGAGGCTATATTAATTTTTATTCCATTTCTTATCCCTGGACTTTGGACTAGACAATTTCTATTTTGCTGTGTTCAAGTTGACTGATACTTCCTCCTACTACCGGAAATCTGTTGAGCTCATTCAGCAAATTTTTCCTCTTAGTTTTTATACCTTTTAACTTAAAAATTTTATTTGATACTTTTTTATAATTTATATTTCTCCATTGACATTATTACTTTGTTGAATCATTGTCTTATTTTTCTTTGGTTCTTTGAACCTATTAGAATAGCTGTTTTGAAGTCATGGTCTGCTAAACACAACCTCTGAGTCAATCACGGATTTTATTGACCACATTTTACCCTGTGTATAGGTCGCATTTTCCTGTTTTTGTTGCTGTTGTTTGTTTTGTTTTTTGTATGTTTCATTATTTTGGGTTGAATTCAGACATCAGTAAGATGTCTTGTAGTGACTCTAGATTCAATTTTATTTTTCTAAATTGTTTTGTTTTGATTTGTTTCCTTTTTCAGTCTGTACTTAAACTGCAGAGTCTACTATGGCTACTGATGTCTATACCCACAGTTATTATTGTTGTTTTAAATTTTAGCTTGACTTCCTAGGAATCACCCCTGTGTCTATATAACTTGTCTGTAAGCCAGAGGTTGTGAGCAGAGGTTGTGCTTTTAAATAACTCAAGATTTTGGGGTGCCTGGGTGGCTCAGTTGGTTAAGCTGTAGACTTTGGCTCAGATATGATCTTGCAGATCGTGAGTTCTAGCCCTGCATCCGGCTCTGTGCTGACAGTTTGTAGCCTTCCTTGGATTTTGTATCTCTCTCCTCTCTTTATGCCACATGTTGTTGGAAGACCAACATGTTGCATTGGGTAATAAGAATTAAGCTAAATAGGGTTCAGTATGAGGATTTTTATAATATTCTGATTAACTCCTAGGATTAGTTGACCTGTGTCTTAAGGTCTTGGTCTTCATTATCCTTTTCTATAACTCCTGTGTCGGTACAGTTTTCCCCCTTCTCTGTAATGCCTTCCCTTGCTCTAGAATTTTGAATCTATTTCTTTGAAGTCCTTTGCTCTATTGTTTATTTTTGTTTTTCTTTTATGTGAGACAAGAAGACTGTTGAGGCTGGAGTGAGGAGAAATTCCTTTCCTCCAGCTGGAATAAGGATTATGAATCACATTTTTACAAAGTCTTTTTCCTTTTCTTGGAGAGTATGACTTGGTTATAAAGAATGTTCTGGGTGTGTTTCAAAATGGGTACTTCTCTTTTCTCTGTAGCAGGTATGGCTGCAGCATCTTCTTGTCCTGGTAAGCAGATTTTAGGTGCTATATCTCTATCAATTTATCTTTCTCTACCAATTTTGGTGTGGTAGTTTGCTCTGAGAATTTAGTTCTTATGATGACACTTACAGTTTGTGAGCTTTTTTATTACTGTGAGAATGCCATTTGCTATTAACAAAAACATAGTGAGATAAACAGGACATAGATCATTAGAGGAGCTTAGCACTTGCCAATTATGAGTGAGTTTGCTGTCTCACATGAGCCCAGAAAGGATATGTGAGGTTATATAAGGTCACACACACATTTCTGCTCAGGACTCTAGCTGCCAACTCAGATTATGCTAAATGACCCTAAGCAAACTAGATAAGAGATTTTTGTCTCCTGAATTTCCTAATGAAAAATCACTATGTGATGCATCCACCAACCCTCCTCTCCCCATGACGTTCTATTTGACTGGATCTCAGGAGACCTCAAACCTTCTGATGAGGCTGTCTTTATAAGAAAAACAATGTGGTATAACAGTAGTGACAAGGAGATAGAGATGTTTTGACATTTGTTTTTTAATGACAAATTTTGGCACAAATTAGGTTCAAACAAATGATTTTGTATCTAATAGCTGACAATCCCATATGCAGTGCCCCTTATACTCTTACCCTTTTCTATTTTAGATTAAATATGACTTTATGTAAAGAAATATTCCTGTTATCATTCTTATTTCTGTAACTTAAAAAATATGTTTCCCTAATTTATCTGAGAGCTAGACAATGGCAGAACCTTGAAGAAAGTACAGACCTGTACCATATTAAGAACTAATAGGACTTCTGATGAATCTTGGAAACAGTGCTTTCTGGATGCTGTTGACTATGCTACAGGAATTTTATGTCTTGCTCTAAGACTAAGAAAACTGCTGCTTCACTTTCAAGATAGAGAATAAAGAGATATTTGAGCCAGCAAGGGTCTCAGAGAGCATGCTCCCTAATCTTTTTATTTTACAGATAAGGAAACAGCCTTGGAGAGTAAAGCTTACAAGAACTAGAGCTTCAACAAGATCTCCAGGATAAATTATTTAATATTTGCCATGTATTGGGTATTGTACTAGGCACCAGGGGTATAGAATTGAATATGGAACTGAATTCTGTCCCTTAAAGTTCAAGTTCTGCGGTGAGGAAGAAACATAAAGAGATGTTTACAATGCACTGTGTGATATGCTCTAAAATCATGGGATCAGAAAGACAAAGTTGAAACTCAATTCTAATTCTTATTAGCTCTGCCGCTGTATGATCTTGGCAAATCACAGTCTCTGATACTCATTTCCTCATCTGTTAAGTGAGGGTAATATTATTTATCTTAGAGTTGTTATGCTACTCTATATAAATTTCAGTTAAAAGCTTTTTTTAAGCTGTAAAACTTTGTAAAATATAAAGGATAATGTATATTGTACTTATTATTAAAATGCATACCCTCTTCCAATCATGACTATACTGCCTTATCTGTACCCCACCCAATTATAAGATCAGGTAGATGTAGAAAGTGATGCTATACAATTTTCATATTTTCCTTTACCACATTTGGATAACTGTATTCAAAGTTTAATTAATAAAATGCACTCAGAATTAGAAGGATTCTTTTGCAAAAGTTTTTTTCCTCTTAAATAAATTAATAGGGAAATAGCTAATTCTCCTTTATTGAAAATCTGCCTTTTATTTGCTCCGCTTAATTAAATCTCAGCATATTTGTGTATGCTTTCTAAAGAATAATTATTAACAATTAGTAGTTTTTTAATAATAAAAATTCTTCTGGGGATAAGGAAATGTGTCAAGTCGTGTGGCAGCCTAATGAATCTCTGTTTAATCTCTCCAGGGCAGGATTTAGACATAGCCATGGAGACAAGAAAGTTTGGGTTGTAACTTGGCTTTAGAAAATGGCAAGACTTAGCAAAAATAGGATCTTATCCAAGTCAAGGTGTGAAAGGAAAAAGAGATGATGGGACAGATGCAGGGAATGGTTAAGGAAACAGTGTGTCATGATTTGTAATGTAGTGGTTTTTATTGTATGCCCATTTGAAAATGATATTATATAATAAAAGACATTTTTCTCTTTCATCGACTCTAAGTCTAAAGTTCTCTTTTGGCCAGCAAGAGAGTGGGATGCAGGATTAAAGTGAGAGATGGCTAACATCTAGGAAAAGATAAGAGCCCTGAATCAGAGTCCTTGCCCCGTATTTATTAAGATCAGAAGACTTACAAACATGATGGGCATGGACAAAGAGACAAACTATGAGCATTAACTTGGGGACGTGAGGGAAAAGTGGGGTTTTGAAGATATACATTATTTGGGGTTTGGGTCAATATAAAACAAAATCATGGTGCCAGGCGGATGGGCAGATGGTTGTTAAAAGCAGACAGGAGGCACCATGCCTGTTTATCTTAGCTAGCCTCAAGGATGAGACAGATGGGGGAATAACCTCAGGGTTAACAAGGTACCTTTTTTTTGTTGTTGTTAACCATCTTCGCTCTGGGCTGCTTTACCCACAGTACATTGGTCTATAGTCCAATGTATCTGTTTGTCTCACTTGGCCCTTTCCTCCTGTGAAAGCTGCTTTTCTGCTATAGTCCTAAATTGGGGGGCATTTTTGCCCTGCATGCCTAATCTTGCTTACCTCATATACATTTGTATTGGGAACCTTTGCACCCATTCCTATTTTGGGGCCTTTGCCTGTCCCTCTCTATTCTGGGGGCTTTGCACCCCCTCTGTATTCTGGACTGCCTTTGCATCCCCTCTCTATTTTTAGGTGCCTTTTCGCCCCCTATTCTTGGGGTGCCAATCTGGTTTATTCAAACTTGGGTCTGAGCATTCTATGGCTTTGTATTTCTTTATGGCTTGTTAACCCATTGGTGTAAGCCCAGGGAATTTCTAAGCTTATTTCTCACAGTTCTCTAATATGATTTGCAGATATGGTACAGAGAGTAGAGCAAGAACTTAACATTCAGGGGTAGAGGGTGAGGATCTATTTCATTTGAGGATATCCATAGACTAGCTCATTTGAGTTTAGAAGGTGGGAATCATCATCCCAGATTATAGGTGAGAGAACTAAGCCTCAGAGAGATATGTTGTTTGCCGAGGTCACAAAGCTTATAAGTAACTCTGGGATTCAAATTTAAATTTATTCAAGGGCGCCTGGGTGGCTCAGTTGGTTAAGCGTCTGACTTCAGCTCAGGTCATGATCTCACAGTTCGTGGGTTCGAGCCCCGTGTCGGGCTCTGGGCTGACCACTCAGAGCCTGGAGCCTGTTTCAGATTCTGTGTCTCCCCCTCTCTCTCTGCCCCTTCCCTGCTCATGCTCTGTCTCTCTCGATCTCAAAAATAAATAAACATTAAAAAAAAATTAAAAAAAAAATTTAAATTTATTCAAAGCTAGGTCTTCTACTACCTATATCTCTCTTATGGTAAGCAAGATGATACACCTAATTATAAGAATATATGATTTGTTTAATTAGTGTTTTGAATGAACACATGGTGTTTATGATTAAGATCGGTATTTCCAAGGATGACTGTGTTTTTTCCAGTGAAGAGCTTGATCACTTCTTGGCAAGTGTTATTATTCTTCAGCTAACACAATTCAAGACAACCAACATTATTATGAAAAGCAAGGTTCTAACTCAGACAAGATGATCTTTTAGAAATAGATGGGTCATTTTAGTGGCTTTAATGTATGATTTTTATTAAAATAACAAGATAAATCTAACATTTTTCCCCATGACTTATAGAAAAAAAAAGGAATTTTACTGGCTTTTTATTATTATATATATACTGCATGACTTTATAAAGAGACCAAGTATGGCATCAACAGAAATCACTTACCATAGGACAAAACTTTCTAACCAACTCTGGGATTCTCATTCATAGAAAAGCTTTGGTATATCACAAGAAAATCTTTGAACTCAGAATCAGAATACCAGGTGCTATCACTAGTTGTGTTACTTCTAGTAATTTTCCTACAAAAGAAAATCTGTTTATTTTTTTTCCTGTTTCTAAATCTCACTGCCCTCATCTAAAAACTGAGGGACTGAGATGCCTTTATCTCTGAAATGTTTTTTGGCACTGATATTTTAAGATGAAAAAAATAACTTTAGTGAAAGCTAGTGATTTGTGTACATTCATATACAAACTGCATGCTTATGCATATTAAAAAAGAAGATATATATGATGTAAAATAAGAACAAAACAGAAGAACAATAAAAACAAAATCTTCTGAACAGGTCAGATTTCGAGTTTAGTGTAGACTGGGGAATTTTAAAATGTATAATTAGGCCGAGGGTTGCAAGTATATAATTACTGTTGTATCTATTTTATTTGCTAGTTACACTTAGGCTTTAAAATCTTTTTAATTTTTGTATGGACTTGATAGATTGTGTGTATATGTGTGTGTGCACATTAACTAACATGATTATAATGGCTCCATTCCTAATTAATTAGTAACAGGGTGGAAAAACCAGGTCAAATTTACTTCTTTCAAATTTAGTATAATAGTATGTAGTCTCAATCTAATCCTCATCTTAATTTGGTTTATTTATTTTCACTGCCTTTTAGACATTTTATGTCTTTGAGGTCTTTCTTTGTTGCACATGATTATAAAAAGACTTATCCCTCATAGGCTGTTCTGTTGAGGTTTTAAATTAGAAAAAGAAAATCCACTGCAGTTGACTTATAAATTAGACTTTACATACATGATTTTAACATAAGTTATCACTTGGAAAATTATGTAACCACTAGAAGAAAGGAGGCTGGAAGAGATGAAGAGATGGGGAAAGATCAGAGACAGACAAAGATATAAGAATATAAAACAGAAGTTCAGAAAAAGAGGAGACAAAAGAAGAAAGTGGGGGTAGGGGAGAGGAAACAGAGAAGAGAAAAAGAGAGATAAGGAAAGGAATGAGAATAAAGAAAAGAGAAGGAACATTATTTGGCAAGGAGGTATGAGTCTAATCCAAAAGTAAGGTGTCAAAATCTAGAAAACTATTTCCTCAACAAAGCTACCTATCACCATCATAAGTTCCTGAGAACAAAAGAACCTACAGCTTAAAGAGGTTAATATCCATAATACATAAAAAACTCCTACCACTCAAGAACAAGAACAACAACAGCAACAACAACAACAAAAACAAATAGCCCAATTAAAAAATGAGCAAAGAACTTGAATACACATTTCTCTAAAGAAGACACATATGCAGAGAAACTGTTGTTTGGAAAAAGTGAATTTTTCTCTCCAGTTCTTATAAAGAAGCATACTCAAAGCAGATAAAAGATAGCAAATCTTTAATATTTTGCCTTAATTTTGAAGCCAGTTAATTCATGCCAATTGTCAAGGTTGTTCACTATCTGAGAACTTTACATTGATCCCATCAATGAAAGTTGTGATATGTGCCACTATATTTCCTGTATCTTGTGAACAAAATCCCCCTCATAATAGATTGTTTCTTTCTCTAGAGAGAATCTTCCAAAATAATTCTTTGTTCTTCCAGTCAGATATATAACAGGCACAGGGAGAAAAGCCAGTATTTTCCACTATATTTTAGGTGATTTTTATAATTTATATCAAATTAATATAGGTAAAGTTACACCACACACACACCTTTCTTTGAATGTTCGTGCAATAATTGATCCATTAAAATATAATACTTTTAAACTCTGGTGTTGGGTAAATAACTAAGTGGACTAAGCTTATAATAGCTTATGTCTCACACTGATCACAACTAAATAAATCACAGAAAATAACTGCATAAAACACAAAGAACCAAAAGACTCAGAAATCCTAAGAAGTTAACAATAGTAGCCAAATTAAGGAGGGATGCCAAAAATTGAAGAATGGCACATGTGGAAGTGAATTTTCTTATTTTTTTTTTTAAATTTTTTTCGACGTTTTTTATTTATTTTTGGGACAGAGGGAGACAGAGCATGAACGGCGGAGGGGCAGAGAGAGAGGGAGACACAGAATCAGAAACAGGCTCCAGGCTCCGAGCCATCAGCCCAGAGCCTGATGCGGGGCTCGAACTCACAGACCGCGAGATCGTGACCTGGCTGAAGTCGGACGCTTAACCGACTGCGCCACCCAGGCGCCCCGATCATATGGTTTTTATCCTTTTTCTTATTGATGTGATATATCACATTGATTGATTTGCAAATAGAACCACCCTTGCATCCTGGAATAAATCCCACTTAATTATGGTGAATGATTTTTTTAATGTATTGTTGGATTTGGATTACTAATATTTTATTGAGAATTTTTGCATCTCTGTTCATGAGGGAGGGATGTTGTCCTGTAATTCTCTTTTTTGGTAGTGTCTTTATATGGTTTTGGTATCAGGGAAAAGCTGGCCTCATAGAATGAATTAGGAAGTTTGCCTTTCTCTTCTCTTTTTTGGAATAGTTTGAGAAGAATAGGTATCAACTAAATATTTGGTAGAAGTTGCCTGTGAAGTCATCTGGTCCTGGACTTTTATTTGTTGGTAATTTTTTGATTACTGATTCAATTTCATTGCTGATAATTGGTCTGTTTAAATTCACTATTTTGTCTTGATTTAGTTTTGGGACATTATATATTTTTAGTAATTTATCCATTTCTTCTAGGATGTCCGATTGTTGATATATAGTGTTTCATAATATTCTCTTATAATTGTTTGTATTTCTGTGCTGTTGGTTGTTTTTTTCTCCTTTCACTTTTGATTTTGTTTATTTGACTCCACCCTCTCTTTTTGAAAATCTGCCTAATGAGTTTATCATTTTTTTGATCTTGTCAAAGAACAAGCCCCTGGTTTAATTATTCTATTGTTTCTTTCCTTTCTATATCATTTATTTTTGCTCTAATATTTATAAATTCCTTCCTTCTGGTGGTTTGGGGGTTTTTTTGCTTTTCTTTTTGTAGCTCCTTTAGGCTTAGTGTTAGGTTGAGATTTTTCTTGCTTCTTGAGGTAGACCTGTATTGCTATAAACTTCCTTTTTAGAACTGCTTTTGCTGTATCCATCCCAAAGATTTAGGACCACTGTGTTTTTATTTTCATTTGTCTTCATGAATTTTTTGATTTCTTCTTTGATTTTTTGGTTGACCCATTGATTGTTTAGTAGCATATGATTGAACCTCCATGTGTTTGTGGTCTTTCCAGATTTTTTCTTGTGGTTTATGTCTAGTTTCATAGAATGATACTAGATAGATGGTATGACTGATCTTTTAAATTGGTTGAGGCTTGTTTTGTGGCCTAAGATGTGATCTGTTCTGGAGAATGTTCCATGTACACTTGAAAAGAATTTATAAATGTATATTCTGCTGTTTTACGATGTAATGTTCTTAATATATCTCTTAGTCTCTCTGGCCCAATGTGTCATTCAAATCAACTCTTTTTGTTGATTTTCTGTTTGGATGATCTGTCCATTGATGTAGCTAGGGTGTTAAAATTCCCTGTTGTTATTGTATTACTATTGATTACTTCCTTTATGTTTGTTATTAATTGCTTTAGGTTTTTGGATTCTTTCTTGTTGGGTGCATATCTATTTACAACTGTTATATCTTCTTGTTGGAATGTTCCCTTAATGATTATATAATGTTCTTTTGTCTCTTGTTACAGTGTTTGTTTTAAAGTCTATTTTGCCTGATATCAACATTGTTACTCTGGCTTTCTTTTGACATCCATTTGCATGATAAATGCTTCTCCATCCCTTCACTTTTAATCTGCATGTGTCTTTAGGTCTGAAATGAGTCTTTTGTAGGCAACATATAGATGGGTCTTATTTTTTTATCCAAAATGTTATCCTATATCTTTTGATTGTAGTGCTTAGTCCATTTACATTCAAGGAGTTATTGATAGGCATATACTTTTTGCATTTTGTTACTTGTTTTATGGTTGTTTTGTAGTTCTTCTCCATGCCTTCCTTCTCCTGCTCTCTTCTCTCATGATTAATTGGCTTTCTCTAGTGATATACCTGGACGTTTTTCTCTTTATTTTTTGCATATCTTTATTGGTTTTTGATCTGTGGTTGCCATTCAGTTTTTGTATAACATCTCCTATATATCGCAATTTATATTAAAGTTGATGAGCCCATTGCTTAAGTTTAAACCCATTCTTTATTCCTCTTCCCTCCATGTTTTAGTTATATGGTATCATACTTTACATCCTTTTGTTTTGTGAGTTCCTTGACTGATTTTTACAGATATATTTAAGATGTTTTTAGGGTTAGGGGCACCTAGATGGCTCAGCTGATTAAGCGTCTGACTCTTGGTTTGGGCTCAGGTCACAATCTCACCGTTTGTGAGTTCAAGCCCCATGTCCGGCTATGTGTTGCCAGTGTGGAGCCTACTTGGGATTCTTTCTCTCTCCCTCTCTCTGCCTCTCTCTCTCTCAAAATAAATAAATAAACTTAAATGAAATAAAGATTTAAAAAAAGATTTCTTTAGGCCTAGTTTCATGGCCATGAATTCCTTTGTCTGGGAAACTATCTCCCCTTCTATTCTGAATGATAGCCTTGTTGGATAGAATTCTTGGCTGCAGATTTTTTTCCTTCCAGCACTTTGAATATATCACACAACTCCTTTCTGACCAGCACAATTTCTGCTGAAAAAGCAGTTGACAGCCTTATGGGATTTTCCTTTTATGTAACTATTTCCTTTCTTCTTGCTGCTTTTAAAATTCTTTATGTCAGTGTTTTTGTTTTTGATTTTCCATTATAATTATTATGCATCTTTGTGTGGACCTCCTTGGGTTGATTTTGTTGGGTGCTCTCTTTGTCTCCAGTATCTAGATTTCTGTTCCCTCCCCCAGATTTGGGAAGTTTTTAACTATTATTTATTCAAATGAATTTTCCCCCCTTTTTTCTCTCCTCTCCTTCAGGGATCCCTATAATACAAATGTTATTACTCTTTATGGTGGTTCCCTATGTCTATTCTCACATTGTATTATCTTCTTTTATCTCACCTGCTCAGCCTGATTGCTTTATGTAACTCTGTCTTCCAGGTTGCTGATCCATTCTTCTGCTTCTTCTAGTCTACTGTTCTTCTTTTCCTCTAATCTATTTATTCCATCTAATGTATTTTTAATTTAATTACTAAATTTTTAATTTAGTTTATTAAAACTAAGTTGTTTTTTTGTTTTGTTTCTTTGTTAAGGGTCTCACCAATATCCTCCATTCTTTTCTTATCTCTAGTGAATATCTTTAATTCTTTAAATATCTTTATTTTTTAAATATATTTAATTCTTGAAATATCTTTAATATTTATCTTTATAAACATTATAAATATTTATTTTATAATTTATACTTTATATAACATAATTTATAATTTATATATAAAATATAATTTATAAATATTTATAAATATTTTACATATTATAAATATATAAATAAATGTAAATATAAACCTCTATAAAAATATCCTTAAATTACTTTAAATTCTCTATCAGGCACATCACTTATCACTGTTTCACTTAGGTCTCTTGCCATGATTACGTCTTGTTCTTTCCTTTGGTATTTGCTTCTGTCTCCTCGTTTTGTCCAATTTTCTGTGCCTATTTCTATGTGTTAGGAAGGTCACTTTTGTCTCCTTCTCTTGGAAGTAGCGGTCCAGTTAAAAGAGGTCTTGTAGAGCCCTGCAATGCAGTGTTTCCTCTTCACCAGATCCCGGTGCTTCAGGGGTGTCTCCTATATGCGTTTTGTGCACGCTTCTGTTTTGGTTGAGTCACTTTGCCTTTAGTTCAGTCATCTTAAGTGGTTCTCTTTACCTATTGTAGATAGGTTTTGTCTCTGTGCTGTTATTGGCCATTCTGGGACTGCCTTGGGCTTGAATTGTCAGAGCAGGCATTTTTGAGAGATTCAGTAGCACCAAACTGCAGGGCACATTCCCTGTGTAGTCCCTGAGAAGCTTTCATTGCTGGTCAGGCCCTGAAGTCAGACCAGGTATGCCTTCAGCTCACTGCTGTGGCTGCAGTCTGACTGGCATATGTGGTTCTTTCCCTCTCCCCAGGGCAGGAGTCACTTTGGAGAGATGCTGGTGCCTATCCAGGTTGCTTGCACAGCCAGGCTTGTGGGCTGCTTGAATGGGTTCTGCCCAAGAGTGTATTGGAGAGGGTGGATCTGTCAAAGCATAACAGGGGAGAACAAAATGTATGGTGTAAGCAAGTTAGATAGTGAGTTGGTTCCCACTGGTTCCCACAGGTAGCCCTCTGTTTTCACTGGCGTAGTGGGGGAAGAAATGGTGCCTGTTAACTTCGTTGTACCTGGAAAAGTTTTCCAAGGATCTCTGACCCTCCAGCATGTGCTCTGAGATTAGTATAAACATATATCCCTCCCATATACCCCAGACATTTTTCAAACTGCTGCTTCTCCATGGGCTGTTCATTGTGCTGTCTTTTAGGGTGGGCCCTCAATGTCCTCTCACCTTCCTGTCTTTCCCACAGCTGAGCTCATTGATTTTTATTTATTTTATTTTTTTATTTTATTAATATTTATTTATTTTTGAGAGAGAGAGAGAGAGCAAGAGACAGAACACGAGTGGGGGAGGGGCAGAGTGAGAGGGAGACACAGAAACTGAAGCAGGCTCCAGGTTCTGAGTTGCCTGACATGGGGCTCGAACTCATGAAACCATGAGATCATGACCTGAGTCAAAGTCAGATGCTTAACTGACTGAGCCACCCAGGCTTCCCCTGAGCTCAATGATTTTTAAACTTCTAGGTTTTAAGTCTTGATGGTTGTAGAACTCATGAAATTTTGCCCCTCTGTTTTTCAAAGCCAAATGATATGGGGTTACATTTTCTCCAGGTGGACTCTCAGTAAGTGTGTCTATTTTTCTCCCCTCTCCATGCTTGTGGCATCCCTCTCTCCCACAGATAGTCTCATGGGTCCACTTAGGTCCCAGCAATATCTCTGCCTTTCCTACCTTCTTTGATGTGGCTTCTTCTCTGCATTTAGTTGTGGAGTTTGTTCTGCCAGTCTTTGGGTAATTTTCTAGGTTATTACACTAATGTGAGTGTTACCTAGTTCTACTTGTGGAACAGGGTTAGCTTAGGGTCCTCCTATTCTGCCTTCTTGCCTACAAGTCAAGAATTATTTATATTAATGGGAAACTGGAAAATCTGAATTTGCAACAGCTGGAGAACTTTAAATAAATGATGGAATTGCCAATTATGGAACCATGAAAAAAATATAAACTGTAAAAATATATAAAACTTACTTAAAAATGAATAATATGTATTTAAAAAGGTGAGACAAAATCATTAATAACCCTGTGATATAAATTTTCTTCTTTTTATATAGTTTGCCAATTTTTCTATAATGAATATATATAACTTTTATTATATATAGATTTTTAAAAGTATAAAATATATATCTGGTTTGCAAATCGTCCATGAACATAAAGAATATTTTAAGAGGTTGCATCTTAATGTAACTCTTTACTTTTTTTCTTTTTCTTTTTTTAAATATATTTCAAATTTACATCAGAGTTTATTAGCATATAATGCAATAATGATTTCAGGAGTAGATTCCAGTGGTTCACCCCCTATGTATAACATCCAGTGCTCATCCCATCCTTAACGCCCCTTACTCATTTAGCCAATCTCCTCATGTAAAACCCCTCCAGCAACCATCAATTTTTCTCTGTATTTAAGAGTCTCTTATGTTCTGTCCCTGTTTTTATATTATTTTTGCTTCCCTTCCCTTATGCTCATCTGTTTTGTATCTTAAATTCCACAGATGAGTGAAGTCATATGATATTTGTCTTTCTCTGACTTATTTCACTTAGCATAATACCCTCTAGTTCTATCCGCATTGTTGCAAATGGCAAGGTTTCATTTTTTTTGATTGCTAAGTAACATTCCAGTGATTGTGTGTGTGTATACACATATATATACCACATCTTTTATCCATTCATCCATCAGTGGACATTTGGGCTCTTTCCATACTTTGGCTATTGTGGATAGTGCTGCTATAAACACTGGGATGCATGTGCCCCTTCGAAAAAACACACCTTTATCCCTTGGATATATACATATTAATGCAATTGCAGGGTGGTAGGGTAGTTCTATTTTTAACTTTTTGAGGAACCTCCATACTGTTTTCCAAAGTAGCTACGCTAGTTTACATTCCCACCAGCAGTGCAAAAGAGATCCTCTTTCTCTGCATCTTTGCCAACATCTGTTCTTGCTTGAGTTGTTAATTTTAGCCATTTTGATTGGTGTTAGGTGGTATCTCAAAGTGGTTTTGACTTGTATTTCTCTGATGATGAGTGATGTTGAACATTTTTTCATGTGTCATTATTCTCCATAAGTTTTTTCTCTATATCCCTGATTCGCTGCTCTGTTTCATCCATCTTTGCTGCTATGGCATCATTCGAGATTGCATCTCAGTTGTAAAATTTAAATTTAGTCCTGACTAGATTGTACTTCTTTTATCCCTGCAGAAAAGGATTCTATGCTTTTTTAAAAGCCAGCTAGTATATTTATTATCATGATTCTAATTCTGATTCACCACTCTTGCTTGCATATGTGTTGATTAAGCTCTGGCTGTCATTTCTTCCTGTTCTTTCTTTTGGGGAGAATTCCTTTGTTTTGTTATTTTGGAGAAAGAAAAAAATTAATAAAATAAATTAAAAACAACACAAAAAAATAAAAAGATGGTTGATCCTAGATTTATCTTGGTCTGGTTGTTAAAAGAAGCTTGATAGAATAGAGGAGAAAGGGAAAGAAAAGAAAAAAAAGGAAAAAGAAAAAAAGGAAAACTTTTAAAAGTTTAAAAAAATGAATACAATAAATGGAATAAAATGCAATGATGAAATTAAAATAGGAATAAAAATATTTACAAAAAAATTAAAAAATAGAAATAATTAAAGAAAAATCTTTTTTGTAAAAACGGAAAGTAAAAATAATTTTTTTCTCTTTCCGTATTCAATAATAAGAAAAGAAAAAGAAAAAAAAATGAATAGATGGACTGGCGAACAGCATGGAATACAATTGAAATTACATTCAGTTTCCCCAGAAGTCAAACTATGAAGCACTTTATAGTCTATAAACTAAGCAGGCAGAGAGAATTGTGGTGCTCCTCTAGAACGTCATTGGTGCAATTGGATGGAGCTTGGTGTAATAGCTGTTTTTCACTAGATGGTGCTGCTTAGCTTACAGGGGTGGATCGTGTGGCACATGTATACACATGCATGGGAAAGGTGATAATGGCATCACCTAGCTACTCAGTCTCTGGTGTCAGAACTCTGTGCTCTCACCCACCAGCAATCAAGCGCCCCTCCTTTGCCTCTGGCCTCCTTCTATTCCCCACTTCTACCCTGTCTGTGACCAAACTGTCAGCCTGCCAGGTGCCACCTCCCTCCTGAGTTTTGTCTCAGATGGGGCTGTGTTTCCCAACCCCTCACTTCTTAGGGACTGCAGCTTTGACCTAGTTAGATCATCTGGGAAGGGTCTCGCTGAGCAGTGGTCCAACCCCAGGAATGTTCACTCAACTGTGCTGTTGCACATATCCAGAGATAGCGGCCGGGTGCCAGCCCACCCCAGAAAACATTCACGTGATTGTATAGCAGCAGCGTTTCAGGAATTATAGGAAATCACAATACACATCTGGCACCAGGCTTCACCCTTAACAGCCTTGTTCCAACATTAGCAAAGGTGGCTGTTCTTTGGGGTTCGCTGGGATCTTTGCCTATGAGGAGCCCTCACAGCCTCTACCAAATGTCCTCTCAGCAGGGAACTATCTCTCCCGTGTGGCCAGAGGACCAGTCTGTTCCTGAAGATTCACCCTTCCCACCAGAGCTTTTCCAGGTATTGAGCTGTGGAGTTTCAGACTCTGTGCTCCCCTGTATAGAGTCTTTTTTTTTTTTTAACGTTTATTTATTTTTGAGACAGAGAGAGACAAAGCATGAACGGGGGAGGGGCAGAGAGAGGGAGACACAGAATCTGAAACAGGCTCCAGGTTCTGAGCTGTCAGCACAGAGCCCAACGCGGGGCTCGAACTCACGGACCGCGAGATCATGACCTGAGCCGAAGTCGGCCGCTTAACCGACTGAGCCACCCAGGCGCCCCGCCCTGTATAGAGTCTTAATGGTATCCAAACCCTCTCCTTTATCCTTTCTCCCCAGCTGCTTTCGGGTGGCGTGCTCTTCCGGTACTCTCACTGCTGTCTCCATCCTCTCTCCACAAACCGAAAGGTAGCTCCCTACCCTCCACGGCTTCTCTCTCCCCCAGTTCACCTCTCCATGCTGCGTACCTACCCACTTCTGTGGTTCAAGTTATGCGGATTGTTGTGTTAATCCCCAGATCAATTTTCTAGGTGCACAAGATGGTTTGGTGTTGATCTGACTGCATTTCAGGGACCAGAGGTGCAAAAAAACTTCTATTCTGCTCTGCCATCTCCACATTGATTTTTCAAATATTGAATCAGTCTTGCATCCCTGATGGAGGGGCTTGGATGAAGAGGCCTGCTCCCCCCTTCACAGGCTGCTGGCAGTCTGTAACTCTTTACTTTTAGTATTTGTTAATTCTAATTTATTTATTTATTTATTTTTAAAAAAATTTTTTTTTCAACGTTTATTTTATTTTTTGGGACAGAGAGAGACAGAGCATGAACGGGGGAGGGAGAGAGAGAGAGGGAGACACAGAATCGGAAACAGGCTCCAGGCTCTGAGCCATCAGCCCAGAGCCTGACGCGGGGCTCGAACTCACGGACCGTGAGATCGTGACCTGGCTGAAGTCGGACGCTTAACCGACTGCGCCACCCAGGCGCCCCTTGTTAATTCTAATTTAAATGCCATCCTGTCCTAGAGACAAAAATAGTATTTAACATCCAGATGAAAGAAATTACTTGAAACACCTGGATTTAACTTAATTTCTTTATATTAAAACACCATTTATACCTCTTAGCAGAGATATTATGGCAAGATGTCTTCCTATGTAAAATGCTTTGGTTATTTTTAAGGAAGTCCTTCACAGATAGTCAGAAATGAAGTCAAGACAGAAGCCACTGCTGTTTGGGAGGTCAGGAACAATACAGTGTCTCAAAAGCTCCACACAGCCCACATACTTGTTGACTAATTGTCTACATGGGTTGTAGAGTTTGTATCTGCTGGTGCTTCTATGTCATTGAATACTTCTATGTGACTCAGTTACATTTAGGAAGATGTGTCCTCTTGCAGTCCTAAAGCTCAGATGAATGCTCTCTCCATACAGAGGAGGGGGCTCCATGAGAATATAAGGAAAGGATTTTGTAGCATAAAACAAATATTTTCTAAACACTTAATTTTTATGTTCAGGATGAGGGGCTCACTGTGGTCTGAAATTTTAATGAGGTATGTATTTGGTATATAGGTGACAGGATTTTATAATATGTCATCAACTTGTACTGAAATAATACCTAAAGGGCCCTTATTCCCTTGAGACTGTAATAAAAGTAGCTGGTAAGACCATATCAGAATATCTAAAATTTTTCATTGAAATTCCAAGAGGAGAAGAGAAAAATATAGTGAGGAAAAAATAGTGGAGGAAATAGTGACTAAAAATGTGTCACATTTATTGAAGAATATTAATTTACATGTTATCAAAAGCAAACAGAAGAACTCAAGGAAAATCATGCCAAGGTAAACTATAACCAAACTGCTGAAAACCAAAGAAACAGAAGTCTTAAAAGCAACCACAGAAAAGTGACCCATTAAATATAGGGAAACAAGTTGAATTACTGAAGATTTTTAAGAAATCATAAAAGCCATAAGATATTGAATATTATCTTTCAAGTGCCCAAAGAAAAGAATTGTCAATCCATAAATTGTATCAAGCAAAAATATTCTTTAGGAGTAGTGGAGAAATAAAGACATCCTCAGATGAAGAAGAAAAATAATAGATTTTATCAACAATAGACTATTACAGAAAATTATAATTTATGTTCTTTACAGTGAAGAAAATGACATCAAAAAGAAACTTCGAACTGGAAAAATGAAGAAAGAGCAAGTAAAAAGTAAATGTGACAGACTATTTTTGCTTCATTTATATTTTTAAAACTGGGTATGACTGTTTAAAGCAAAAAATATGACATTTTCTTTTGGGGATTTTAAGAAATGTAGATGTAATATATATAACAATTGTACCATAAAGTAGGAAGGAATATGACATTTATAAATCTCTCTTTTACTTGAAGTGGTAAAATATTAACTCTAAGTAGACTGTGAAAGATTAGATATGTATATTTTAATCCCTGGAGCAAAGACTATAAATAATATAGAAGATATATCCAAAAAGTCAACAGATAAATTAAAATGGAATGCTAAAATATATTCACATAAACCAAAAGGGAGCCAGAGAGTGGGATCAGAAGAACAAGAGACTGACTAGAAAAACAGATGATAAATAATAAAATGGTCAACCTAAATCTGAGCATATTGAGTATTAAATTACATGGAAATGGATTAGGTTTCAACTTCCTGGTAAGATGTAGGCACACTGTACCCTGCCTCTCCTACTGAATATAGCTATAAATCCTTGGGGGTGGGGGTGGGGAATGCATGTAGCAGCCATTGGAAAAAAAATCAGTAGCAAAACCACAAAAACCTCTGAAAAGCAAATAGTAACAGGCAGATAAGGAAAGACATGAATTTAGAATACCATTTAACCAGTATTGGTTAGAACTCCCTAGTCAGATCAAGGAATTGGAAACCTGGAAGTAAGTACCAGAGCACAGAGAGTGTTCCAAGAGATTTACTCACTTCTAGCCCAATAATTGAACAAAGGACCACCTTAAGCTCGGAGAGAGTTTGGAATCTACTCCCTTTTTTTTTTTCTCTTTCTTTTCTCTATTCTCTTACTGTTCCCCCGTAGTGATTGCAACTGGTGGCAATGAGAGACTGTAGAGGCAAAACCCCAAAGGAGTAGAAATTTAGTTGGTTTGTAGTTTGGTACCTGACATTAATTTGGAAAATTCTCAGTCATTATGTTTCAAATATTTCCTTTGTTCCTTTCTCTCTATTTTCCCTTCAGGTGGTATTCCTATTGCACATATGTTACACCTTTTATAGTTGTCCCACAGTCCCTGTGTTGTTCTTTTCCAGTGTTTATTCTGTTTCCTTTTTGGTTTTCAAGAATTCTGTTGATATGCGCTCCAGTGCAGAGATTCTTTCTTCAGCCATGTCCAGTTTACTGATAATCCTATAGAAAACATTCTTCATTTCTTTTACAGAGGGTTTTTGTTAAATCTCTGACATTCTTGTTGTTGTTGTTCTTTCATAGGACTTCCTTTTTCTCCTTACATTTCCAATCTGGTCTTGCATGCTGTTTGCATTATCTGTTAGAATCTTTAATGTATGAATCATCATAGTTTAAAATTTCTGTCTGCTAATTCCAACATCTCTGATGTGTCTGATACAGATGTTTGCTCTGTCTTCTCAATTTTTCTTTCTTGCCTATTGATTTGCTTTGTAATTTTTTTATTGCTGGCCAGACATGATGTACTGGGAAAAAAGAACTGCTGTAAATAGGATTTGAATAATGTGGTGATGAGGTTTGGGGATAGGGGAAGCATTCTATTGTCTATGATTAGGTCTCAGTTTTTGTGACCCTATGCCTGGACTATGAAATTCACAAGTGTTCTTAGTTTTTTTCCGCCCTTCTTAGATGGGACAGAGTGGCAAGAGTAGGAGTGGAGTTATATATTTCCCTTCCCCAGGTCAGTTATGCTCTGATAATACCCCAGTAGGTTAGGTACTGAGACCAGGCCTTGTTAAGAAGAACAAAGTTCTCTGTTGTATTTCAAAATGACTCCTTTCCCCCTCCTCCTGCTGGAATCCTGAGAATTTTTTCTGATGTATACTGTGGAAATCTGGTCCAACTTCTGGAGGTAGATCTTATAATATGGGGGGACCTCCTATGACTAGGTCACCCTGAAGGTTTTAACTCTTAGAAGTTGTCTGCACTGAGCCTCCAGCAATTTATCATTTATGGTTCAGGCTTCCTACACAGCCACTGGTTCCTGAGGCAGTTTCTGCTCTTGAGTGTCTGCTCTAGTAAGTGGCAATTCCCTTTGTTTGCCTTTCTCTCCAATCTTGGAAGCAGCAGTTTGGCCTTTGTCCTCCTCTGCATTATGGATCCAACAACAGTTGATTTTTTTCAGTCTGTTCACCTTGACTTTTGTTGTTAGGTGGGGTAGAGAGGAGACTTCTAACCTGTTTACATTTAGAACCAGAAACCAGTAACTATTCATTGTAAAAAGTGGACAATATGTTCTATTACCCATAAACAGGGACTCAAATTTTTCTGTGGATTTTCCATTTTATACTTTAAGAACTTGAGAATAATCTTTAGTTGTTTCTGATCTGTCTAGTCCTGTCAATAAAATGTACAACAGGGATTCATTTCTTCATTTTTCTTATTTAACATAGGCTTCATTAAAGGAAAACATAAAAATAATTCCAGTTAAAGTAACGACTAAGATTAATATGCAAAAGAACACACAAAAATCCTTACATGTACATATTATTAGGTATTATTATTTTCTTTTGATTAAAAAAAAACTAATTCCTGACATGCCATCCTGGCATCAAAATAGTCACTGCAGTTTTCACTTAAGGTTAACTTTTCCAGTAGTGTATCATTAATCACATCTAAATGGATTCTTTTTTCAGGACGTAAAAAAAAATGGAGCTTCATTGGATACATAAAAAGCAATGAATTATGATAATCTCAGGAATGTTGTTTTAAAGGGAATTAGGGGTTGAAGTAAAGAAGCAATGCCAAACTTGCTTGACTGTAAACAAGTGCATGTGAAGTGAACATCAGATTATATATTTTAAACAAGGATAGAAGCACAGCATGGTTCTAGTTTTTAATTCAACTCATTCCTCACTGAGGAATGGGTGACATCTTTTGTTAGTGTGACTAAGGCAGTTGTAAAATATTTTTTTAATGTTGTTTTTCCCAGTTTTGAGGTCCTAGCTAGACGCTGGTAAATTTCCTTTCTTGGGCAATTGAGTAAAACCATATTCTATCACTTCCCTTATCAGGGCTAGGGGCTCTCACAATCAGGGAACACTGTGTACCAGCTGTAGGTGCCCCAGGGCCAGATGCCAGATAACCAGCAACATTTCCCATGTCCCTGATCCCTGGAAATTATTCCCTGGAAATTATTCAAATTATCTAACCCACAGGGAGCCCGTGAACTCTAACTAGCCCCATGCCCTATAGCTCCAGTGTGCTCCAGCATCCACCCTGTTCCCAGGTACAACTTCCTGTGTGGCCTTGCCTGGCAGCCTTTTCTTTATTGGAGCTATAAGAAGCAAAAGTTCTGCCTTCCATCTATCCAAATATTGCTGTGTTGTATCCCACCATCAAAAGAATCTTTATAGTCTTATTAAATAGAAATTCTGAGATTTTATGTTTGTTATCTACTTACTCATTTGTCAACCATGCTCTGTACTCTGTGTTCATTGGGGTATTTACTTCCTTTATTCATTCACTGAAGACAAACCGATAAATATGCCAGTGTATAACATATAGTATGAACAAAGAGCATCAGGTGAAAAGTAGCAGATGGGACTGAGAAGTTTCAGAAAGCGAAAAGTTAAAAAGGACTTGATATTATTATTATTTTTCATTTATTTATTTTGAGAGAGGGAGAGTGTGCATGCATGTGAGCTGAGGATGGGCAGAGAGAGGGAGAGAGAGAACCCCAAGCACGTTTTGCGCTGTGAGTGCAGAGCCCTACGCAGGGCTCAATCCCATGAACTGTGAGATCGTGCCTTCAGCCAAAATCAAGAGTCAGATGCTTAACTGACTGACCCACCCAGGTGCCCCTAAAAAAAGGATTGTATATTATATTAGTGTACAGAATTTTTACTTTATTTTGTAGATAACCAGAAGATAATAAAGGATTGTAAACAGACCCTAATTCTATCAGGTTTATTACTGACCAACTAGGGAGATGTGGACTATTAGTTTACTTAGAGTTACCAGTGTAGCAATGTTTACATAAATTTTTGTTATTGTTTTCTCTCTAGTAGACATGAACTGCAGGATTCTGTCTTTAATATAATTTAGCGTAGAAATACTTCTAGTTTAAAATGTGTGTGTACCAGATATTTATCCAGCTCTGGTTACTGAATACTTCATTTTCAGTTTACCCTGGAGTTGTTGGAGGGAAAGATATGATGTTTTGGCAAGGTTGAAAAGATCTAAAGTTGCTTGTAGAAATGCAATAGAGAACACAGTTGCTATCATAATGGAGACCTAATCGTTGACGTGGGCTAGACCTGAGACTGTGCACTTCATTTTAGTACTCACCAGAAAGCTACATTTATTTAAGAGAGAATCTTGTCAAAGCCTTCTGTCCTTAGTCTCAAGTCAATAATAATGACAACACTTTTGTTCACACTGGGTGAAAATGTATTGTCCTCTCTACTTTCCTATCAAATATAAACTTTCATAGCTACAAATTCAAATGTTATTATGAAATCCAGGATTAATTTGAATTTATATAGTAATATTTCATTCTCTCAGTATTTCCTTCCTAAGAAATATAATTTCCAAGACAAAGTATGTATTTTCTATGCAATTACAACTTTTGGTTCTGGGAAAAACAAGAACATTTTTAAATTATTTGCTTGTCTTAAAATCTTATTCTAATTAGAAGAACAAATGAACAGATTATAAGATGAATCTCTTTCATTAACTTTGTACTTTCTTGAAGAATAAAATTATCAACACCTTAGTTTATTAGAGAATTGCTATGTCACGCTTTAAGAAATATATTTTGGAATTAACATCTACTCCTTCATTTTAGGGTGAGATCACAAATTAAGATACATGAATATTCCGTAGCTGTGATGCAGGAATTAGCAACAGAATGGCTAATAACTATTAAACACATTTTAAGTCAGATACTGTTATGTAACTCAGTTCTCACAATCACTTTTCAGGGGGATGTTCTTATTTAACTCTTTTGAAATTAACAAAGTTGGGACATGGAAGTTTTGGGTAATATAAGATCACAAAACTAGAAACTGTTTTGAAACAATATTGTTTGTTTTGAGTCCACCACACAATCGCTCTAATTGTCATTAACCATACACAGATAATTTAACCACTTCCCTAGAACACAGAATTGCTCTTTTCCCACCCATTTAAATTAGACTCAACCACATGACTTGCTTCAGCCAAGGAAATGTAATCAGCTGTGGCATGTGGCACTTTAGAGTAGAAACTGTGAAAAAAATTCAAAATGAAGTAAGCATTGGTAAGTCACTCAAAATAGAGTCAAAATGACATTGAGGAAGTAGGTCCCATGTAAGTCTTCCTTTTTATTTCTCAGAACACCATGAACTTTTGACTTTTGTTGATTGGAACTTGACCCCCTCTTGGAGCACATCCTTCTATTTTGGACCAGAATAAAGACAATGTGACACCTATTCACTAAGTAGCCAATTGTGTATTAGGCAGTTAGTTTAAATTCTGTTGGCACCAATCAAATTTTTTCAAAACAAGTTATGTAACCATTTTTTTTCCTTTGTCAGTGTGCACTCCCTGCTCACAATTCAGAGCCACTTTCAATTTTGTCAATTGTGTTTCTCCCAGATTACAATCACTGAGACCCAAAATAATGCTTTTGTTTGCTTTACAGTCTCTTCTTCATAATCAACATGGCATAATCAGCAGGATCCAGAGTGCCTGACCTCTATCACTGGCAGTGCTGTGGATTCAATTAAGATACCTACAAAAGTCCATTGCTTTTTTTTTCTTCTCCGTGGCTTATGGTCATGTTGGTAAGTCCTGTTGGTTTCGAACCTCCCGTATTGGTTGAGGTTCAGGCCTTTATTTGGGTGTCCTCTATTGCTGGCTTTTATCCTCACCTGTTTCTGAGGGGAGCATTTCCTTTACACTCAGTTTTAGTGGAAGATTTGGGTTTCAGATTCTTGGTAAGTACTCAATTATGGGAAATAATTTTTGTAGGGGGACTTCTGATAGTAGCCTCCTCCTAGAACTCCTGCAGGATTTATTTTTAAAGAATATGGCCCTTCTTGCTTTAAAATTTTACCCCATTGGTTTTACATTACCCAGGTTGTTTTAAAACTTAATGGGTCAAAATGGGGCAATTTTCATATCACAAAACTAAGGATTGGAAAAGGATTATAAAACCAAACAAAATGAATGTAATGCCTATTTTAATTGGTACCAAATGTACTGAGGACTCTAAAAACACTGCTTTACAAAATACCACTTCTAAATTAATTGAGGTAAATAAACAATTAAAGGAAGACCCTCATTCTCTGGGATTCATTAATGATAATTTTCATAGATTAAGATTCTGTTACTCAAAAGAAGGGGGCGGATAGGAATGCTGATCTTGTCATTCTCACAGGATAGAAGACTTCTTCCATAGGTATCAGGATGGATCCTCTTATACTAAAATAAATGCTGGTGAAAACAGGAAAATAAAGTATATTTAGTTTATATGAATGCCTTCTCTCTCTCTCTCTCTCTCTCTCTCTCTCTCTCACACACACACACACACACACACACACACACACACACACACACAGACACACTGTGTTTCAAACTCAGATATATTAGCCACAGAAATAGGTTCTGGCATATGGTCAGTGCTTAAAAGACTTTGTACAAGAAGAAAAACACTTCTTTGGCAACAAGTATATCTAAATTTTTACATACTCAACTTCTTCCTAGAGAATCAGTGTTCGTAGGTAGTGTACTGAATTATGTATTGCAAGCATATGCTTGTATTTCCCATACCTGCTGATGTGGGGAAATACAAGGAGAAGAAAAGCAACAAGTTTCAGGAAGAGACATAAGTAACACTGGCAAATCCGACCTAAGAATCAAGATGAACATAATTTTTGTAAATGATAAACAGTTGTTTTGTAATTGTGATTATAATACACATGAGAGTATTTAGTAGGTTCAGACACAATAGAGAGATTTCCCAGAAAATTCAGACAGGTCAGGTGTAACATGAGATAATACTGGTTAAATTCCTGTCTTTCAAAGGGACTGTGTAACTGATCTCTATATAAACCAGAATCTTACCTTTAATACTCAGGAAGCACTCATTCAGTGTATATCTGTATAAATAAAGCTTGGAGAAGTTCCCTAATTAGGGTTTTCTGAAGAAAACCAGTAGATATACTAGAAGCGTCTGATCCACCCTGCCCCATGAATGAAAAAAATGGGTACATTTATAATATGAATATATTATGTAGTGTTCATACAACAAAATATAAGATATATAGTAGGTTCTGAAATGAGTACTCATTTTCTTCTCCAGGAAGACCTAATAGTTTTTAACTATTGATGAGTAGATAGTCTCTGTGAGAGTACATTCTCTTTCTTTTTCTGGTCACTTTATGCTCTTCTTTTGTGAAGTAAACTTGGGAATGTCATCTTTTTGTTTCAGGGTTCCTAGTGTTATCTCCACCTATGTGCTTTATCTGTCAGCAGTTGCTACATAAGACAGAATAATAAATCTCAGTAGATTTAAAAAATAAGCATTTCCTCATACATCTTAGGTTTAGCTAGGGGAGCTCAGTAAACTCTTGTCATTGGTTTGTTAGGATGTGTCATCCATAAATATGCTCTCAAAAACCCAACCTACCTCTTCACTTGTTAATGGAAATAGCTGGATGATTCTGCAGCTCTCTGCTTCTCACTTGTCCACATATTTGTGTCTATAGCCTTTCTTTTATTACTCTATCTGCCACTAGCTAATAAGCACTGTAACAGCATGAATAAAATTTCGGTACTTTCCCTCTTTCTCTCATTTTACTTCCATCTACATTCAGGAAAGGATCTAATATTTATCTTTCAGCAGTTACACAGTAAAGTAACCATTGGTTTATGTGTGTATTATCTTCTTTGAACAATGGACTCCTTTGTGGCAGATCTTATATATCAGTTACCTTGTATTGTCAGTTTCCATGTCCAGGATATTGTCTCTCAAATTTTAATATGCATAAAATCACCTGGCATGTTAAAACGCAAGATTCTGATTCAGGGGATCAAGGTTTAAGCCTGATAGTCTGTCTTCTTTACAAGCATCCAGATGTTACGGATGCTTCTGGTCATAGCCCGCAATTTGAGACACAAGGATCAAACTGCATTTTACAAAAAAGAAATGTGGTTCTCCTCTTTGCTAGATCACCACTCATTCCAGTGTAATATTTTTTATTATATTTTATGATATGCTACTTAAATTTAAATAGATGACTTGGATCCTTGGTAAAACAATTAAATATTTAATGAGAATGAGGAAACGTGTTATGGTGTATGCCAAGGAGGTAAGTACAGGCATATCTCTACCATGTTCTTAAATCACAAAATATAATGTACTCTTCGTCTATGTCATTTAAAGGAGTTCCTTCTAAATGGAAAGTACTTGCCATTCTTTGCCAAGATAATTTTTTATAAATGACATACTAACAGTCATTTCTATAAATTCTATAACCCAAATTGAGGTCTGCTTAACCTTAATGATATATAAAAATTGTTCTTGGTCATATAAATGGAATAAACTAAATATATTGCATAATCTGAATAATTACTCTCTCTTAGATAAGTTCTCCGTTCCAGATTCATTACTTTTTTTCAGTAATCATATCTCAGCTTCTCCTATGCCTAAATCCATTAGAAAAATGGTTTCTCTAGTTTCTCTTGTATCTACTGCAGTTTCCACATTTTTTTTTCATGTGACATATTCTCAGGATAAAGATCAAATCAAAGGCTACAAATTCTTTGCAATTCTTTTTATCAAAAGATGGAATCTATTTCTTTATACCCTGAATCTGTTCTTGGTCATATGGCTTATTTGGGCAATAAATAATTCACAAATGTGAAATAACCAGAGGCTTAAAAAGTAATTAATGCATTAGTTCATGCATTTTTTTTCCTGATAACCATAGCATCACCATGTAGACAACTTTGGCCTTAGGATAGGAGGGTATGTAGTTAAAAGGGACCCCAGATGTTCTAGCCAACCAAGCTTTGTTGGCTGAGTTCCCAAACTTATAAATAAAGTCATCCAGGACCAAACAGCACAAACTGAACTAGTCCAGACCAGAAAAACCTTGTAGCTAATTCTTATACTTGTGAGAAACAGAATTTATTGTTGTTGTAGACACTAAGTTTTGAGGTGACTTTTATTGTTGAGTTATTGATTCTTGAATATACTATTTCTATAGTATCTCACATGCAGAAGATGGTTAACATGCAGCAGCATGATTCCAATAATTTATGTTTATAATGCCTCTGTACCATCAAAGTCATCATCAGCATTTGGAAATTTAACATTTTAAGAGGATTTGTACATTTTTATACCAATTGTTTTTATTTAATTGATGAAAAGACTGATATTTAGCATGTTTGGGAAATTGTTAATCTGTGTTCATAACAGTGTCAATGTGTTTGATTCTTCTTTTCTTTCTTTTCTTGCCTTTTCTTGTCTTTTCTTTATCTATCAATCAACCTATCTATCATCTATTATCTATCATCTAATATCTATCTATCATCTATCTATGTATCTATGTATCTATGTATCTATCATCATCATCATCATCGATCTATCCACACTACATCAGGCTTCTCTGCATAACAATATCAGAGTTTGTAAAGTTCACTTTCAAAACATGATCACCAAATGCTTGAAACAGTGACCTAATAATGTTCAGCATCCTTAGATTTCAATGAAAGTTTCAATTTTGCCAAATTCTAGGTGAATAAAACACAATTTTATATATGTGGTAAAAAATTAATACCATTTACCCTTTTAATTAATATAAATTTTCACAGAAAATGTGTAGCAGAATTGCATTTCACCACATGATAGAGGTCTAATCTATAGCCTCTCTAAAAGTGTAATAATATTGTGGATAATATTTTCCTCCTTTAAACAATGAGGGGTTGGGGCGCCTAGGTGGCTCAGTTGGTTAAGCGTCCAACTTCAGCTCAGGTCATGATCTTACGGTTTGTGATTTGGAGCTCCGCGTCAGGCTCTGTGCTGACAGCTTGCTCAGAGCCTGGAGCCTGCTCTGGATTCTGTCTCCCTTTCTCTCTGCCCCTGCACTGCTCACACTCTGTCTCTGTCTCTCTCAAAAAAAAGTAAACAATGAGGGGCACAGGCATTTTTGGGGGAACGGCTGCAAAAACTTACAATATATAGATTAGAGTTTGTGAAAGAAGTTATAAATGAATGAGGACTGTGTACCAGGAAACTTGAAGAAAGATTCTGAGATGGGTACCTGGGTGGCTCAGTCAGTTGAATAATTGACTGTTGATTTCATCTCAGGTCATGATCCCAGGGTTGTGGGATCGAGCCCCACATCAGGCTTCACACTGAGTGTGGAACCTGTTTAGGATTCTCTCTCTTGCTCTCTCTCTCCCGCTGTTCCTCTCCTCAGCTTGCAGGCCTTCTTTCTCTCTCAAATTAAAAAAGAAATCACAAAAAAACAAAACTATAAAAAAATAAAGATTCTGAGAAAGAAAAATTGGAGCAAGAGTCACACACATACAGTGGTGATAAGGGAGAACCAAAAAGTCAGATGTTTTATATACTATCAGGGAGAATTGGGAAGAAGTGATTATTTCTGCTTGCTTTTATGTAATTTGACCATTCTAATCAGGTCATTGATGAGAGAGAACTTAAGTAAATGCTATAATCATTATTAAGATAGTGTCTGTGTCTCCTAAATATTCCAGGATACTGAAGTTGTTTAGATATTGAGAGGTACTATTCATGAATAATAAATATTATATAATCCCAGCAACACATAGATCCTAGGTACTAGAGTAAATTGCACCCTTTAAGACAGTGACTGAACAGAAATGAATTAACTAATCTCTACATGTAAAAGTCATCAAGAATAACGGGTAAATGCTGTTTTAAGGACTGAAATAATTAAATTTTATTGTTTATAAAATATTAATTTGCTTGGCCTAGGAAAACAGTTTAAATACTGTTGAATTCCACATATTAATAGCTGGGGGCAAATACTGTGTAATTATGCTTTTCTTGGGATTCAGTGCACCCATTTCTTGTGGAACGTAAAGGCTACTAATGAAATGCTTAAGGCAGGAATGTCAATTTTGACAGGCCACATTCTTTTAGAGCCATGTTTCAAAGGCTGCATTTTCTTCTGAATGCTTATTCAAACAAAATGAACATTTAACATTATTGGGTTTTTTCTCCCATTCATCTAATTAATGTATTATTTTAATGAGGATTAGATGTTGATTAGATATAATGACTGCTAATGATCATATGTACTAATTTTAGACAGATGTTAAGGGATTTATTCTAAAAAATACCTCCTGTAATAAATCTCAGGAGAAGCTAGTAAGAGAAAGTCAGAGCCTTCTGCATTTACCATGCTAATGAATTAACCGTGACCTGAGGAGGCAAAATGATGTCTATGGCATAGATTTGGCTCACACACAGGATGAAAATAACAGGTGCTTAGAGTGCTTTAAAATTTGAATGCAAAATATTTTTAGAAGTGTTGACAAACTGAAGGAAATGAAGGTTTTCAGAGCAAAGAATCCTTGGATTTCTACCATATATTTGTTTTAGAGATGGTAGTGTATTTATAGATGTATAAATACAGTCAAACCTCATGCAGTAAAGTTTCTAGTTCATCCAGAGTAAAGTAGGGCATGTAGAAACTAAATACCAAGTCTGTGTTCTCATTTTCCACACGTATGGCCCTGTAGGACCATTTGCTTGGGCAAATTTTTTGGTATTTAATTCAAAAAATTTCATTTTATTCAATTTTATGCAATGAATATTTATGTAAAAGCACAACAGTAGGCAGGAAAACATGATCCATGTAAAGAAATTCCTTGGCCACTTTATGCTAAGGATTAAAGTGGATCGGTATCAATACATTTGAATTTGAAGTCAGCAACACATATTATTATCCTGTAATCCTTGTATGTTAGGCTAACTGTTGTAAGAAAACCTCAGATCTCTGTGGATTCACCCGTTCGGTTTAATATGAATTTATACAGTAGTCTAATGAGGGATTTGGTGGGTGGCTTTCTTTATGCTGATACAGTCCCAGGTATTTTCTGTGCAGTGGCTTTGTTATTTTACTGGGGGTTCAGAGTCCTTCACTGAATTAAATGTTGATTACATATAAAATCAGCTAGTAACTGGAGTCACAAAAAGGTTATAAGTACCAAGGTCTGTTAGTAGCATACCTCATTCCCTTCCACATTTCATTGGCTGGTATTTGGTCACATTGTCCCACTTAACTACAAAGGAGGATGGGAGATGTAAGCCTTTCTTTTGATCATGAAAAAAAATATTAGATGGGATTTTATGTTTTTCCCATAATCTCTTTGCTCACTTTTAAAAAAATTAACAATCTCCTAGGTTTCTTATGTTTCTGTGACAACAGACTATTACTAATGTATTACTACTCATATTTTAAATAAACAGGAAATAGGAATTTTCCTAAGGATAAAAAGGGCATATATTAATTTTTTTATCATGAACTTTTTTGTGTGTAGTTAGAAAAGTGGTTTAGAAGTTTCAGGTCTCTAGCTCTGATTCCAGGTATCTCTTCTCCTGTCTGTGTGATTTAGTCAGATCATATCACTCCAAGTGAAGATAATAATACCAGGCTTATCAACCAGAAGGTTTAATAATGGTTTTAACTTTGAATAGACTTTATTTTTAGAATGTTTTAGTCTCAGAAAAAATTGAGGAGAAAGTACCTGAGTTCCTATATATCCCCTGACACCCCTGCTTTACCTGCCCCACCATAAACACAGCCTCCCATCTATCAGCATCTCCCACCAGAATGGAACATTTATTACAATAGATGAACCTACATTGACATATCATAATCACTAAAGTCTGTTATTTGGATTTTTTACTTTGTAATATGCATCTAAATTTCTTCTGTGTCTTTTCATGGTTTGCTGGATCATATATATTTTTTTATGTTTTTTTATTTTTGAGAGAGAAAGAGATAGAGAGCAAGTGGGGGAGAGCAGAGAGAGAAGGAGACAGAGAACTAGGCTGAACTAGGCTCCAGGCTCTGAGCTGTCTGGACAGAGACTCACAGAGGGCTCAAACTCATGAACCATGAGATCATAACCTGAGCGAAGTTGGATACTTAACTCAGTGAGTCACTTAGGCATCCCATGGCTCATTTCTTTTTAACAATGAATAATATTCATCCACAACAGTTTATTTATTCATTCACCCACTGAAGGACATCTTGATTGCTTTCAAGTTTTGGCAATTATGAATGAAGCTGCTATAAACATGTGTGTGCAGGTTTCAGTGTAGATGTTTTCAACATTTTTGAATAAACATCAAGCAGAGTGATTGCTGGATTGTATTGTAAGATTATGTTTTGTTTTGTAAGAACTGTCAAATTGTCTTCCAATGTGTTGTACTATTTTGCATTCCCACCAATAATGACTGACAGTTTGTTATAGGCCTACCTTGTTTTATTGGTTTTTAATCTATTATACTCTGCTGATTTTGTGTTTTTACAAATTGAAGGTTTGTGGTCACCCTGCATCAAGCAAGTATGTTGTCACATTTCTCCAACATCATTTGTTCATTTAGTATTTCCATGTCATACTTTGGTAATTCTTGGAAAATCTCAATGTTTTTCATTATTATATTTGTTAGGGTGATCTGTGACCACTGATCTTTAATGTTATTGTAATTGTTTGGGGGTGCAACAAACCATGCCCACATAAGACGATGAACTTAACTGGGCACCTAGGTGACTCAGTTGGTTAAGCATCTGATTTAGGCTCAGGTCATGATCTCTCAGTCAGTGAGTTTGAGCCCTGCATCCAAGTGCTGACAGCTTGGAACCTGGAGCATGCTTCAGATTCTGTGTCTCCCACTCCCTCTGCCCCTCCCAGCTCACACTCTGTCTCCTCTCTCTCTCAAAATATAACTAAACGTCAAACAAACAAACAAACAAACAATGAACTTAATTGATGAATGTATGTGTTCTGACTATTCTGCCAACTGACCATTCTCCCTTTTTTCTCCTTCCACTCAAGACTCCCTATTCACTGAGACAACCATACTGAAATTAGACCAATTAATAACCCTACAATGACCTCTAAATGTTCCAGTGAAAGGAAGAGCCACATATTTTTCACTTTAAATCAAAAAGTAAAAATTATTAGGTGAGGAATGCATGTCAAAGGCCAAGAGAGACCGAAATTTAGGTCTCTTGCACCAGTTAGGTAAGTTGTGACTGCAAATGAAAGGTTCTTGGGAGACATTAAAACTGCTACGCCAGTGAATACATGAATAAGAAAGTGGAACAGCCTTATTACTGAAATGGAGAAAGTTTGGGTGGTCCAGATAAAAGATCAAACTAGCCACTCCATTTCCTTAATCCTAAACCTAATCCAGACCAAGGCTCTAACCCTTTTTAATTCAGTGAAGGCTAAGAGAGGTGAGGAAGCTGCAGAAGAAAAGTTTGACACTAGCAGAGATTGGTTCATGAAGTCTAAGGAAAAAAGGCAGTTCTGTAACATCAAAGTGCAAGGTGAAGCAACAAGTGTTGATGTAGAAACTGCAGGAAGTTATTCAGAATATCTCACTACAATAATTAATGAGGGTGGCTACACTCAACAATAGATTTTCAATATAGATGAAACAGCTTTATATTGGAAGAAGATGCCATCTGGGACTTTAGACTAGCTACAGAGGAGAAGTCAATGCCTGGCTTCAAAGCTCCAAAGGACCAGCTGACTCTCTTGTTAGAGGCTAAGGCAGCTGGTGACTTTAAGTTGAAGCCAAAGGTTTTTTTTTTTTTTTTCCATTCCAGAAATCCTAGGTCCCTTAAGAATTATGTTAAATCTTCTCTGCTTGTGCTCTATAAATGGAACAACAAATGTGGTTGATAGCACATCCATTTACAGTGTGGTTTCCTGAATATTTTAAGCCCACTGTTGAGACCTACTGCTCAGAAAAAAAAATCTTTCACAATAGTACTGTTCACTGACAAGGCACCTGGTCATCCAAGAGATCTGTTGGAGATGTACAGTAAGATGGATGTTTTCATGTTTGCTAACGCAACATCCATCCTGCAGCCTATGGGTCATTTTGACTTTCAAGTCTTATTACTGAAGAATTACATTTTGTAAGGCTATAGCTGCCATAGATAGTGATTCTTCTGATGGATCTGGGAAAAGTCATTTGGAAACCTTCTAGAAAGGATTCACCATTCTGGATGCTAGTAAGAACATTTGTGATTGATGGGGAAAGGTCAAAATATCAACATGAACAGGAGTTTGTAAGAAGTGGATTCCAGCACTCATGGATGACTTTGAGGAGTTCAAGACTTGAGTGGACGGAGTAACTGCAGATGTGGTAAAAATAGCAAGAAAACTAGAATGACAAGTGGAGCCTGAATATGTGACTGAAGTGCTGTAATCTCATGATAACACTTAAACAGATGAGGTGTTGCTTCTTATGGATGAGCAAAGAAATTGGTTTCTTTAGATGGAATCTACTCCTGATGAACATGCTGTAAAGATGTTAAAATGATCACAAAGGCTTTAGAATATTACATAAATTTTGTTGATAAAACAGTGGCAGGGTTTGAGAGGAATAACTCCAATTTTGAAAGAAGCTCTACCAGGTATAAAATGCTATCAAATAGCATAGCATGCTACAGAGAAATCATTTTTAAAGGAAGTGTCAATTGATGCAGCAAACTTTATTGTTTCCTGATTTTAAGAAATTGCCATAGCCACCCCAGCCTTCAGCAACCACCACGTTGATCAGTCATCAGCCATTAACATTGAGCCAAGACCCTTCACCAACGAAAATACTATGACATGCTGAAAGCTTAGATGATGGTTAGCACTTTTAGCAATAAACTATTTTTAAAGTAGGGTATGCATGTTTTTGAGATATAATGTTAGAGCACACTTAATAGACTACAATATTGTGTAAATATAACTTTTATATATATGGGGAAACCAAAAAATTCAATTGACTAGGGTTGTTGTGATATTTTCTGTTTTGCAGTGGTTTGGAATCAAACACATAATATTTCTGAATCAAACCCATATTTCTGAGATATGCCCAATTTTGTTTTAAGAAGTGATAATTTTCTGATGTTATCTGGCACTCATCCTTGTTCACATTGGTCTACATTGTGTCCCTGACTTAGACCCCTTGCAACTTGAGTTCATTGCTACCTAGGATGGTTTTTTCCCTAGATCTTTTATTATTATTATTATTATTATTATTATTATTATTGAGAGAGAGAGAGAGAGAGAGAGAGAGAGAGAGTGCAAGCAGGGGAGGAACAGAGAGAGAGGGAGACCCAGAATCTGAACCAGGCTCCAGGTTCCAAGCTGTCAGCACAGAGCCTGCTGTGGGGCTCAAACTCATAAGCTGTGAGATCATGACTTAAGCTGAAGTTGGACGCTTAACCGACTGAGTCACCCAGGCACCCCTTCCCTAGATCCTTACATGGCTAGTTCCTTCTCAAAATTTCAGCTTTAGCTCACATTTTTCCAAGAGATTTTTTTGCAAAATCTTTCTGAGATATTATTCTTTCTGTTTCTTTTAGTTCCTGTGAGACACTGTATATTTTATTTAAAGCAGTTATCAATGCATACAAATAGAGTCCACTAGAATGTAAGTGGACTGTCTTCTTCAGTGATATATATGTGGACAGTAAGTAAGGTGTCTATCAGGTGAATTCATTGAAAGAATAGAACACAGCCAGAACTATGTATTAGTAAAAAGATTTGTTTGTTCTGGGCAAATTTTGTTTCCTCTCTGGAAGCATTTCAGCGTCCCTTCTAAACATAAGGTGGTCCTTCTGCCTTTTGTAGGTTCTCATGGACCACCTTGAGAATTTAAGGCCTTTTGTTACATGGTCATTTAAGAATTATGGGCATAAGTAGCAGGCTACTTAAGAGTTTTGTGACAAACCTGTTACTAATTGTGTGATTTGGGTTTTGCATGGGATCCACATGAGCAGTGGACAAAGAACATTTGATTAAAGGAAGTCAAGTACAATTAGGTGATATTTTATTCAGATTCTCTGACATTTTTATTTTTGATCAATTGGGGTTCATAATTATTTTTTGGAAAGTATGCCTCCAGGTGATGCACTCTTGCTGTTGACCATCTAATTTTCAAATCAGAGTAAAACTTTTCTCTATGTTGAGTAGTTTAAAGCAGTTTATTGTAGAAAAATCTGTGAAAGGGTTTTGTTTGTTTCATGTCATGCTTTTTGTAAAAAAAAAAAAGGCTTGATTCAGGCTTTTCAAAGCACAAAGCACTATGTAAAATAATTTGAAAATAAGTATATATCAGAGAAGAATAGAAATAATTTAAATATTTTAAAATTTGGAGGATAGGGCATTAGAATTAATGCCCTATATGATGTATTTTAAAAGCCTTATATCCTTAGTATAAACTGAATAGTGTAATCTTCTAGTTTTCTGTTCTTGAATCTTGTGTATGCCTAGCTTAGTATAAAGAAATTTTTTTTCAGTTTTCAGAGAGATGATAACTTAGATTTAACAAGCAGCTTTACTCAAATCGTTTCATACAATTATTCAGATAGGCTTATCAGTGAACTATTATTAGATCTATTCTGTAGATAGTCTGAAAAATGTTGAGTAATTTGTCCAAGTTCACATAGCTATTAAATGACAAACCTAGTACTGAAGTACAAGTGTGTCTGACTCAAAGCCTGTGGTTCTTCCATTCTCTCACTATGTATACATTTCTTGTACATTATCTCTTGGCAAGTGAGGTGAATTTATTTACTTGATTTTACACTTGTGGCTCTTGGGGCTCAGAGATTAAGTAAACACTTTATGGTCACATTTAAATATAAAAGATTCAGTGTTGATTAAAATCCATGTGTTTTAGTTCCAAATTTCAGAATATTTTAGTGTAGGTTTACTTCAGGTCAGATTAAAAAGTGGTAAGGATTGTTAATTCATGTATCTGTGATTACCAGAACCAAGTCTTTATTTCAGTTAAGATAGTTTTTGTAGTATTTTTTTCATATTATTCTAAAGTAGTTTCAAGTGTTTTTAAATAAAAATGGCACATTAAGAAAAGATGTGTTGTACATTAGGGAAACATGCTTCTAAATCTTTCATCTCCACAGATCCTTTTTCAGTAGTTGTGAATTGAGCCCCATCAATGTGTATATTTAACAAGTAGATGCTTTTGAAATAAGAGATCTGCACAGGAAACTTTGGAAAGCACTATTATCTTAGCATTTACTATATTATAACATGGCTTTTATTCCATAGACCTATTTACTTGAGTTTCTCATTCAATAAGTCAGCTCATATTCAAAATCCTACAAAATCATGGTGGGCAATGAAAATGATAAAATACTTTCCTTACATTTATAGATAATGTTACCATGGATGGAAAATCTTCTTTTATACTACACTGTTGAATAATTATGTTAGGCAACATCCCAAGGGGAGGGATTCCTAGAGCAAAAGTCTTGCACATTGTGTTTATTCTGAGTCATTTTAAATCACTTTTTCACTCTCTGGCTTCTTGGACCACTTATATCAAACTCATTCCAGATTGATCCCACTGGCTGGTCAGCAGCATCATCTCCATACAACTGGGTTTTGACACAGTTGTCTATAATAGGGCTGTTGGATCTTGAAATGTTTACTTGATCAAAAAAATAACTCAAAAAAGAAATAGAAAAAGGCTATGGGATGTCAGTGTCTTTGTTCCTCCTTGACTAAAAACACAAAGATTTTTTGTTTGTTGGTTGGTTTTACTTTTTGTAGTTTAATTCTGGAATTAAAATCAATTAAAATAAATGAGCCAGTTACAATAGACTTCAAATTGAACATTGTTCATAACACCCACAAGGCTGTAATTAGGATATCAAGAATTCTACTACTTGTTCCTTCATGCATTCATCTAATGGATATTTATTTAACACTCACAGTGTTAGGTACTAGGCTAGGCAAATAAGACAGAATGGTTTCTTCTTTCATAACATTTATAATCTAATGGAGAAGATTGGCACTAAACAAGTATGTATAGAGTGTGAAAAGAATATGTGGTATTACAGGCTAACTGGCATGGCATGCATCTCATTAGACAACCCCGAGCATCCTCTCACATGAAGTGATGGATGAGCTGATAGCTGTGGTACTAGGGATAAATTGTCTAGGCAGAGAATGAGGGTGCAGTTGGCCTAAAGAACAACTTAAATAGAGTTTAAGAGAAGACATCGTCTGCTCTATCTGAAAGAATGAAAGCATTTCTATTTGGTTGAAGGTATTTGAGTGAATAGTAAGAGAAAATGCTGGATGGAATGGTTGGGTCTGATCAAGAAGGCCATATTAAGGGTTGGGGCTTTATTTGAAAGACAAGAGGCAAAAATATTTTAAGCAAGGATATCAACATAGGCAGATTCACATTTTGGACAGATAATTTGCATTGTTTTGTGGGGACAGAATCTGATAAGAACAGTAGTGGAGTAGGAGACAATTTACCAGGCTGTAGCAGTCAACAGGTGAGGATTGGCAGCCTGCCCTTGGATGTTAGTAAGGAAAGAAGTGGAAGGAGTTTGGATTCACTGGGAGTGGAATCTACCAATATGCAATTGGTGTTTGAATAAATTTTGGGGGTTAGGAAGATAAGGATGCAAATTAAATGCTAGGTTTCTAGTTTTTTAAAGGTAGGTATTAATTTGTACTTTATTCTTTCCACTTTAGATAGACAAGTGAAGTTAAGCCATGCTTTCTCTCTATGCCTTCAGCTTTTACTTCTGAAGACAAGCAGTTTTGAATCTACTATAGGTACTTTCTGAATATCTTCTTTGTGTGTATATATATATATATATATAACTATATATATATATGCGTGTGTGTATACATATATGTGTATACATATATGTGTGTATATATATATGTGTGTGTGTATATGTGTATATATATATATATATATATATATATATATATATATATATATACTACAACCAGTTAGAAGTTATATTGCATTTATTTTTTTATTAAATATAATTTATTGTCAAATTGGTTTCTCAGTATCTTCTTTTGAAAAGTAGAAGTGTCAAGGGACGAGCTCTGAAACTTGGATAATGGGGAGGACTAAGTTTTCTGAAAAGAAAATAGCTTTCTTTTCAAGGAGGGGAGAGGATAGGTGTTAAATGGAGCATTAGAATTATTTGATAAATTTCCTGTCCCACAAGAACTTAGAGTGGACTAGGAATAGCCTGGTTTTCTCTCTGAAAGATATGCAGGATGAATTTGGCACAGAGCAGTGAACAGATACAATTGGAATAGAAAATGAAGCTCTCACAGTGATTTTGATATGTTTTAGACTTTTTTTGGGGGGGGGGTAGGCATTATATAAGCCTCTTTATTCTTCTGGGATTATGGGGAGGGGAGAAGAATCCCAAATAATATCTGTAACTAACATTTTACCACATAAGCTTTCTTAAATCTCTGTTTTTAAAGTGCTTGAAAGTATGGCTTTAAGGGTCAAAAATGTTAAAGAGTAGATTGAAAAGTCTGAACCATGTGTATCAAAAGTCCACATATAAGATGTCTTAGTGTCCACTGACTATCAGCACAAGACTGTGTGCAGTGACTCCATGAACTCCATTGTCATCTGCATTTGGCAAATGAGCCAAGTAAGGCTTGGAGCTGCTAGATGACTTGTACATGGCCACATGCTGGTAGTGGAAGAATAAATTTAATGCCAAGTCACAACACAATGGCTTCTGAAATGCTACTCAGAGGACAGTAGGGCCTAATAATCAAATACCACTTGACCCAGGGAACAAACCTCCAAGCAGGAACTGTGTGCTTCCTTTTAACTGGAATCTGTGGTGCACTAGCCCAAACTACCAGGTTAATAGCTATAACTCTCTGTTGTAATTATCCATACATTTAGGTGCATCTGTACAGCCTGTCTTCTACTTTTAAAGCTAAGATTTATCTTCTGTGATATTAAACAAAGTTTGCTGGTTAAAGGTAATTCAGTTTCTCTCACAAAAAAAAATCTTACTTTTATTGTTCAATAAATATGGTGCTTGATTTTCTCCTCTCACAGTAGAGAACATATGTTTTTTAAAGGCATTTCTGTGTTGCCTTTTATGATTCCTTTGTTATACACTATAAGGAATATAGTTGTTTCCTTGAAGAGCTAACTTTATACCTCCTGGATCAGGCACATTTTTTTCTCAGGCTTCTTCCTGTCAATATAAATAATATGATTTAAAAATAAAATACAACAGAATCCACCAATCCATATGAGATACAGTGATTTACCAATGAAGATTATACAATGACTATGTAGAGAGGAACTACTCGTATTTGTTTGTTATTCAGTCAATGCACGTGAAGATTTTTTATAGTGTCCAAACACCATCTTTTCCTGTTCCGGTTTAGGAACTATCTCTTTGTGTTTTTTTTATCAAGTGTGCTATCCCTGGCTAATTTTATAACTTTTACAATAAGAAAAATGTAGCAGTGCAGTCATTACTTACAATACCATGGCTTTTGAAAACCTGTTAACTTAAAATAACATAGATCTATTTGGCTATTCAGTTTCCTAATTCCACTTATTTAATGCTGTCGACACCATTATTCATGATGCTGCATTATTCAACACCATCATTATTTGCAGCACTTCCTATGAATACTGACTTGCAGTGCAAAAGTTACTGCTGCACCTTTTTGATGATGACCACAAGAGCAAGTCTTACCCAGAGTATGTAGTACATAGGAATAATAATTAGTTTACTGATTATGGTATACATATCCAGTATTTTATAGCATAAAGATAGGGAAAAATATTGCAATTGTGCCTCCTTTTGAACTCTGCAGTTACTATATTCCTATATGGAATGTGGTCTCTCTTATTCCTGCCTTCCATACATTGATACCTATGGGAAGGATAGGCAAGAGTCCCATGCAAGATTGAGAAAAGTGGTCGTAATTAAGCAAGGGACGTCCATCCCTCATTTGACAATGCATAGGAACAACCTGAGAGAGCCAAAACATAAGAGAGTCTTAAAAACTGAGAACAAACTGAGAGTTGATGGGGGTGGGAGGGAGGGAAGGGTGGATGATGGGTATTGAGGAGGACACCTGTTGGGATGAGCACCGGGTGTTGTCTGGAAACCAAATTGACAATAAATTTCATATATTAAAAAAAAAGACCATCTTGAGAGAGTACCCCTCACAGGGCAAATGAGAAGCAATAGAGAACATTGATCAGAAGAGCCAGTTGATTTTGCAGAGAAGATAGGTGAAGCCATTTCCAGAATACTGATAGACATGTGACCTGGAGCTGGCAGAGGGAGTGAGGACCACTCTGGGAAAGGAACATACAGAGTAAAGGAACCCTGACCAACATTTCTTCACCATTGGTTGCTAGAGACCACAGGCGACACTGCAGTCAGAACAGATTGGTGAGGGAGAATCCCTGACAACACAGGAGATCAATAAAGTTCAAAGTCCAAGGATAGAGCATTGGATGGGGCCCAGGAATTTGCATATTTAATAAATGTACTCTGAAAGTACTCCTCTTTTAGTGCATTATTATAATGTACTGGGTTTTTTTTATAGTTTTCATTCACCTGAATTTCTCATTAAATTAGTAAATTCATACTAAGAGTCTTACACAAGTGCAGCAGACAATAAATTTAATAAAATATTTCCCCTTATTGTAGAAAATGTTGCAATGGATAGAAAACCTGGCTTTGTTTTCTACTGTTGAAATTCCTTTGGCTACATCTCAAGGGAAGGGATTATTGAATCAAAAGGCTTGGGAATTATGTTGGCTTTACCAATTTTGGCTTCTCAGAGCCGGTGACCCTAACTCAAAGATGGGCATACAAGATCAGAGGGATCCCAAAGGGAGAAATCTGAGACCATGTGAGTCCCAGGCTCAGGGTGTTCTACTTTGATGACACTATCAACCCCACACAATTTCAGGTACCAAAGTAGGATCTAGAAAGTTTCAAGAAAGGCCTTCCACAGTATGCGGCTTACTGAGGCACAAGAAAGGCAGTATTGTCCTAGATACAAAAATTAATAACAGCTCTCAAAATAACTCACTTTGGAAAAATAGTTCAATTGCCTTACCTCTCTTAACTACAGGTTAAATATATAGGTAAGGAAGAAAAATATCTCTCTCACAGTTTTTTAGATGGTTAAAATTAAATAATGTATGTGAAAGTACCCGTGTCTAGAATATTTTATGTATTCAAAATCTTACTTTTTTCTTTCCTAAAGAGTCAAATACCTGCTTCATTTCTTGAGAGTCTTTTTCTAGTTTTTTTAAATAACAGAAAAATGACCTCAAGCAAAATATTGAAGGTGAATTTTTGTGCCTCTAGCTTCTTCTGTTTTATTCTCTTTTACCATTGGTTCACTGTGCCTTATGTTCTGTCTCCATTCTTTTCAGAACATGTTCCTTGGGATGATTCTGAATAAGTTACTCATACTTGTGTAAAGATGTGTCACTGTATTTCATCTACTAGTAACTTATTCATTATATTAAATGAGTGTTTATTGAGTACTTCTTTACCAGGTCTTATGGTAGGCACTAGATATAAAGTGACAACAGAGCTGGCTTTATGTGTGTGTGACCTGTGCCCTCACACAGGGTCCTGTTCTCAGATGTGTGTCAATGCTCTGCTGTCCTCATTTTGAAATCCTTAATAACTTTTGAGTAATGGACCCACAGTTTCTTTTTATATTTCTTTTTTTTTTTTTAATTTTTTTTTTCAACGTTTTTTATTTATTTTTGGGACAGAGAGAGACAAAGCATGAACGGGGGAGGGGCAGAGAGAGAGGGAGACACAGAATCGGAAACAGGCTCCAGGCTCCGAGCCATCAGCCCAGAGCCTGACGCGGGGCTCGAACTCACGGACCGCGAGATCGTGACCTGGCTGAAGTCGGAGGCTTAACCGACTGCGCCACCCAGGCGCCCCTATATTTCTTTTTTAATTGAACTTTAGTTAACATACAATGTTATGTTAGTTTCAGATGTATAGCATAGTGATTCAAAATTATATACATTATGCAGTGCTCACCTCAGTAAGTGTACTTACCATCTGCTGCTACCATACAACATTTTTACAATCTTGTTGACTATATTTCCTATACTGTACTTTTCATCACTGTGACTTATTTATCTTATAACTGGAAGTTTGTACCTGTTAATCCCCTTCACCTATTTTGCCCACCTGCCAACTCCCTTTCCCTCTGGCAATGACTGGCTTATTCTCTGTATTTGTGAATCTGTTTCTGTTTTTTGTTTCTTTTGTTTTTGAATTCCACACATAAGTGAAATCATATGGTATTTGTCTTTCGCCATCTGACTTATTTTACTTAGCATAATACCCTTTACATCCATCCATGCTGTTGTGAATGAAAAGATTTCTTTTTTTTCCCAAATAATATTCCTCTGTGTGTGTGTGTGTGTGTGTGTGTGTGTGTGTGTGTGTGTGTGTTTGTACATACCGTATCTTCTTTAGCCCTTCATTTATCAATGGATACTTAGGTTGCTATCATATCTTGGCCATTGTTTTTTGAGAGAGAGAGAGATGGAGGAAGAGAGAGAGAGAAGGGGACAGACAGAGAGTGAGGGAGAAAGAATCTCAAGCAGACTCCAAGTGCAGGACAGAGCCCAGTGCAGGGCTCAAACTCATGTCCATAAGATCGTGACCTGAGCTGAAATCAAGAATTAGACACAAAGGATTGAGCCACCGGGGCGCCCTAACATAGGTATGCATATGTTTTTTTTCAAACTGGTGTTTTTGTTTTCTTTGGGTGAATGAATACCTAGTAGTGGAATTACTCAATCATTTGGTATTTCTGTTTTTAATTTTCAGAGGAATCTCCATACTGTCTTCCATAGGGACTGCACCATTTTACATTCTCACAAATAGTACATGAAAGCTTCCTTTTCTTTACATCTTCACTAGCACTGTTAATATCTTGTCTTTTTTGCTAGTAGCCAATCTGGTGTGAAGTGATATTTCATTGTGGTTTTGATTTGCATTTCCTTGATGATTAGTGATGTTGATCATCTTTCCATGTGTCTGTTGGCCATCTGTATGTCTTCTTTGGAAAAATGTCAGGTCAGGTCCTCTGTTCATTTTTAATTGGATTATTTGGGGTTTTGGTATTGAGTTGTATGAGTTCTTTATATATTTTGGGTATTAAATTCTTATCAGATACTTCATTTGCAAGTATCTTCTTCCACTCAGTAGGTTTTGTTTTGTTTTGTTTGTTTGTTTGTTTTACTTGTTGATGGTTTCCTTCACTGTGCAAAAGCTTTTGATTTTGGTGTAGTCCCAGTAGTTTATTTTTGCTTTTTTCCCCCTTGCCTGAGGAAGTCCTAGCTGCAGCAATAAGATGAGAAAAAGAAGTATAAGGCATCCAAATGGGTAGGGAAGAAGTAAAACTCTTATTGCAGTTGACATGATACTGTATATAGAAAACCCTAGACTCCACCTACAAACTGTTAGAAGTAATAAATGAATTTGGTAAAGTTTCAGGACACAAAATTCATATACAGAAATATGTTGCATTTCTATACATTAATAACAAAGTAGCAGAAAAAGAAATTAAGAAAACAATCCCACTTGCCATTTCATCAAAAAGAATAAAATACTTAGGAATAAATTTAACCAAGCAGGTGAAAGACCTGTATTCTTAAAACGATAATACACTGATGAGAGATACTGCGGATGACACAAATTGAATGATATACCTCTCTTATTGGAAGAATTTATATCCTATACCATATTCATAGTTTATATACTATATACATAGTACCCAAAGCAATCTATAGATCCAGTTAAATCCTTATCAAAATACCAATAATATTTTTCACAGATCTAGAAGAAATAATCCTATAATTTGTATGGAACCAAAAAGACCCTGAATAGACAGCGCAATCTGAAGAAAGAACAAAGCTGAAGGTATCACAATCCCAGATCAAGCTACAAGCTATACTACAAAGCTGTAGTAATCAAAACAATATGGTAGTGGCAAAAGTAGACACATAGAACAATGGACTAAAATAGGCCAGAAACAATCCCACACTTATACAGTCTATTAATCTTTGACAAGGGAGGCAAAAATATACAATGGAGAAAAGAGTCTCTTCAGCAAATGATATTGAGAGCACTGGACAGCTACATGCAAAAGGATGAAACTGGACCACTTCCTTACACCTACAAAAAATAAACTAAACATGGATTAAAGATTTAAATGTGAGGCCTGAAACCATAAAACTCCAAAAAGAAAACATAAGCAATAATCTCTTGGACATTGGCCTGAGGGACCCACATTTTCATTTTGCACTGGGAATCAAAAAGTATGCATCTGATTCTGTGTCCTGAACCTAAAATATACACTTCCTGCCCTCAGTCAGCTTACAAGATATACATGAATTTAAAATAATAAACCACCAACAAGTAGAAAATATATAAATTTCTGTAAAATAAAGAATATTATTTGAAATAAAATAAGAGAGCTAATGTAGTTAAGAATGAGTCAATTAGCAAGGCCTCTCTCAGGATGTGAGCTGACACTTGGAGGATGAGCAGGAGTCAGCTGTGTTATAAGATTCAAAAAACAAAAACTAAAAAACATGCTTAAAGACCTGAGGTAGATAAAAACTTAACACTTCCAAGGAAGTGAGGAGTGAGTCTGACGTGAATTTGGAGAAGGAGGCAGGGACCATATCACACACAGCTTTCTGGTCCAAAGCACAGATTTAATGTTTTATGCTGTGCAGAGATGAGAAACTAGAGAAAGGGTGTGTGTGTGTGTGTGTGTGTGTGTGTGTGTGTGTGTACGTGTACGTACACTTACGTACACATGTTGACAAATGACAAATGTAATGACTCTCTAATGCTATTCTAAGCACAGACATTGGTGGATCAGGAAGACTAGGAGGGAGATGTTGACATTTGCTGTAAAAGAGAGTTCAGAAAAGTAGAGGAGGTGTATGGGAAGGTAACATAAAATTTCTGTTTTGAAATGATGTATTTGAACAAAAATTTTGGAATATTTACTCCTGAAATCATATGTGTCTCAGTTTCTTCCTGGGATCTTAAACACAACTTTTGCTCTTGGCTATATGTACTGCATCCCCCAGGAGAGTGATGTTGTAGAATCCAGAAGGAATAAAATAGTTGTCATGGTCAATTTTATATATCAAACTTGACTTGTCTAACACATGCCTAAGTAACTGGTAACACATTTTTGGGTTTGTCTTTGGGGGTGTTTCTGGGAGAGGTTGAGTAGTTGATTAAATGGAGAAAAGAGCTCTGCCCTCACCATGTAGGCAGGCGTCATCCAGTCTCAATCTGTTGAAGTTCTGAATAGAACAAAAAGGCAAAGGAAGGGAAAATTTCCCCTCTCTTCTTGAGGTGGGCCATCCATCTTTTCCTGCCCTTGGATGTTGGAGCTTCAGATTTTCAGGCTTTCAGACTCTGGGACTTGTACCACTGGCCTCCTGGTTCTTATGCCTTTGGCCTCAGACTGGGAATTACACCATTGCCTATCCTGGTTCTCAGACTCTCAGACTTTGGCTGAATTTCACTACCAGACTTCCTGGGTCTCCAATTATGTGTGTGTGTGTGTGTGTGTGTGTGTGTGTGTGTGTGTGTGTGTATATATATATATATATATATATATATATATATATAATTTATATTTATATATAATATTTTAAATATATTTATATACTTCTATCTGTATATTTATATAGGATATAAATGTATTATTCTATTAGTTCTGCCTCTCTGGAGAGCACTAAAATTAAAATGGCATAGATGATAGCAAATTATCAGTAGAATGTTGAACTGAGTAGATGTAAAAGTAACATAGTTACATAAAAACAGCTTCAATTAATGATTAATTACAGCAAAATGATATGTTTTAGTTAATATCCCATACTTGGAGATAGTGTATATACATATAATTTATTGGTCATTTATAACCAATATAACCAATTATAGGTTTTTTAACTTATACACACATAAATACAGTGTGCCCTTGAGAAAGTTATTCACTTTCAAGTGAGTATAAAAAATATTCTTAGACTCTTTGACTTTAGTAATTGTACCACTGCCCCTTTCCCAAATGCTCCTTTTCCATCTGCCTATTAACCATTTCTTCCTTATCAACACTTGGCCCAGCAAGCCTTCCTTTGTAGCGCTTATCTTCCTGAACCTGATGTCAGTGTTACTCTTGTTTGCCTTTGCATAATTCTGGGCTTCCTTCTGTAGTCTCATCTTGCTGTTTTGAAATGACCTCTTTACTTGTCTGCCTCCCTGTCAAGCGTATGATTCCTGACAGTTGAGAGAATATGATCTCTGGATCTAGTACCTTGCATAGGGGCCAAGGTAGTACTCAATTTCTATTGCAGAAAAATGGAATGAATGATTGAGTTAGTTCCACATACAGTTGTTATGATGATTTTACTAGGCAGTACATTTAAAAGTATCCAGAAGAGTGGCTAATAAATGGGAGATGATATGAAATGTAAACTTTTTTTCTTAAGCACTTTATGGCTTTGATTCTGTGTGAGGAGGCTCATTGCAAATCCAAAGAAGTAAAGACATGCACCAATCCATGACATCAGAGTCTGGCAGGAAAGCTGTTCTAAGGAAGGGACATGACTTGCAGAAGTTAATCCTTTGTAAATATTTATTTCATTGATTTCATCCCCCTTCTGGGACTCTTAATAACATGTCCATCAGGAGATTGTACTAGAGAATCTTTTATAAGGATTTCTTAGATTTTTTTAGGGTAACATGCCTTTGTTTGAAAAATATTAAGCAATAAAAAATGTTTCTGATTGGATTCAAAGCTATTATTTCTAGTAATATTTTATTACTTGTGCTATGAATAGAGGATAAAGTAGCATATTTTAGATTATTCAAACTAGGGCCAAGAGGGTGGGTGCTCTTTTAGTCACATTGCTAACTTGCTGTCTGATCATAAGCAAGCTACAAGCTGCTTTACCTTTCTTGCTCTATAAGGTATTGTTATGTACATTAGGAAATTTTCTTCCTCCCTCCCTTCCTCCCTCCCTCCCTCCCTCCTTCCATCTTTCTGTCTTTCTCTCTCTCTCTATTTCTGTCAGTTGCCTTCTCTTTTTATTCTAGTAGGGAAACTGAGAATTGGAAGTATTCAAGTGTTCATTTTAGTGCACTAGGCTTCAATGTAAGCAATGAGAACATATCTCATTTAGAAGAAAGTAATTTTTACTGCTTTCTAAATACATTTTTAAAAGAAAGTAGATATGTTATTGTTGTTTTTAAAGTTTATTTATTTGAGAGAGAGCATGCACACATGCATATACACGTGGGAGAGAGGCAGAGGGAGAAGGAGAGAGAGAATCCCAAGCAGGCTCCATGCTGTCAGTGTGGAACCCAATGTGGGGCTTGATCCCACAAACCATGAGATCATGACCTGAGTCAATACCAAGAGTCTGATTCTTTTTTTTTTTTAATTTTTTTTTCAACGTTTTTTATTTTTATTTTTGGGACAGAGAGAGACAGAGCATGAACGGGGGAGGGGCAGAGAGAGAGGGAGACACAGAAGCGGAAACAGGCTCCAGGCTCTGAGCCATCAGCCCAGAGCCTGACGCGGGGCTCGAACTCACGGACCGCGAGATCGTGACCTGGCTGAAGTCGGACGCTTAACCGACTGCGCCACCCAGGTGCCCCCCAAGAGTCTGATTCTTAACCCACTGAACCACCCAGGCACCCCTAAACATTTTTAATAATTAGATATTTTAATAAATCTCCATACTAAATTTCTATCCCATAGTTAAAAAAAAAGTTCAGAACATCCTTTAATAGCCATTAATGGCCTAGTGGTAACATTTATTAACTGCTCTACTGGTGAAAATAATCAATGAATAAATATCATCAGAATTGCTAAATTTCAGAAAGTTGCATTGCTCTGTAATCTTTTCTCTGGCAGGGCGACTGACCCTTATTTTGTCCCGTTTAATGTGAAGGCAGTATGGTGTAAAACAAATCAAGTCACCATGTAAAGAAAGATCAGCCCTTGATAGAACATCAAAAACTGAATGCCAGATCAGAAGACAAGGCCAGAAAATTGTCAAATGATGATAGTACAATTCTGTGCCATGCCACCTTGCCTGGCAGTACCTGAGGCCACAGAACCCAATGGAAGAGCTTCCACAAGGCCAAACCCTAAACAGTCAGTGTTTCACACCTCACCTCCTCCTATCTGAATATAGAAAATAATTTTCTACCTCCAAATTTCTCAGACTTTCTTTGTCATTTCCTCTTGGGTTGATGGCTGCAAATATAACTCCATCTCACATATGGGAGCATTGCCATTATCTACAGATGTTTCATGGCCACTGTGGATTCTCTAGCTACCACTGCCATTATTGAAAATGTGGGCTGCTGGAGGAATACTGCCTGCCACCTTCAGGATAGCCTTCACCTTCAAAATCCTACTGTCTCTCTTATTTTATACCACTTTTCTTTCCACCACCTTTGACTTAATCAAACTCAAGGGGAATCCTTTCTCCAGCTTGCATCTCCATGATCTTCTCTGGTAATTCCAATGGGAAGTCATTGCTAAATTTAACATGGTTTTTTTGGGCAGCTCTACTACCTGATCCGCCAGGGAAAGTAAAATCTGGCAAAACAGACATGGAAACCTTCCCTCTATCTCGGAACGCTTGGTAGTGAGATTAGTATCTTCACAAGGAAAACCCTATTTATTTCAGGGAGAGATACTTGAAATGGCTTCTTCTTGGACAAGGAAAGAAACCAGGGGAATTCCATAAAGACCTAATGCAGCCTATTCTTCTGTTCCAGGGAATTTGTGAAAGGGCTGTCTCCCAAGCACTGACTTATTGTTCTGTACTTGAGTTCATTCTGTCTTGGTCTAACTCATTAAGAATGACACTGTGCCTGGATAATCTACTTAACTAGTCATTTTGTGTGTGTGCCAATATACTCTCTTCAACTGGCCCCCTTAAGCTTCATGCACTGCAGATCACACAGGAGTGTGGTGCCTCAACATGTGTCATACCCAGGCTTCTTGTGTGTGGCACTGCCCAGCTTCAGTGTCTCCAGAAAGCCACTGAACTGGAGGGAAGAGTCAACATTTTAGGCGATAAATGAATAATAAATAATGGAAATAGTAGTAGAAAATTGAAATATCCCTTGTCCCAGAAGTTCAGAGATGAGTAATGGATCCTCAGAAAAGCACTCCCAGCTTGTACATTATTTGAGTTAATAATTTACATTTAAAAAATTTCTTTTGGGGGCACCTGGGTGGCTTAGTCATTTGAATGCCCAACTTTGGCTCAGGTCATGATCTCACAGTTCCTGAGTTCAAGCCTCACATTGGGCTCGCTGCTGTTAGCCTGTCAGTGCAGAGCTGGATTCGGATCCTCTGTCCCCCTCTCTCTCACCCTCCCTGACTTGTGCTCTCTCAAAAATAAATAGACATTAAAAAAATGTCAGTGCTTTCTTTCCTTCATTTTTAAGTAAGGCATAACTTATGTATAGAAACAATGATCATCTTTATTGTAAAATTCTCTAAGTTTTGAAAAATGTTATCTGTGTAATGACCACCACAATCAAGATATAGAACAGCTCCATCAACCTCCCAAACTCCCTGGTGCCCCTATGCAGTCAGCTTATTCCTTTACCCCAGACTCTGGCAATCATTGATCTATTTTCTTTCCCTACAATATTGACTTTGCAAAAGTGTGATAAAAATGAAAGCACATAGAATGTTGCATTTTCAATCTGGCTTCTTTTGTATAATTATTTAAGATTCATCCATTTTGTTGCATGTATTCATAGCTCACTCTTTTTTTTATTAACAAGTAGTATTCCATTATAGGTTTGCACCACAGTTTGTTACCCGTTCTCCAGTTCAGTGACATTTGAGATGTTTCTAGTTTGGCGATTAAAAATAAAGCAATTTTAACATTCACATACAGATTTTTCTGTGAACAGTTTCCATTTCACTTGGGAAAATATGTAGGAGTGGAATTGCTGGGACATATGGTAAATGTCTGTTTAGTTTTACAAGAAACTGCCAAATTATCTTCCCAAATGGTGGTGCCATTCTGTATTCCTACCAGCCATGTACTATAGGTCTGGAGGCTCACTGTCTTTAGATACAGTCATTTTCTTTTTATTTATTTTTTTCCTATCAACTTTTTTCTTATTGACATATATTTGATATATAACATTGTATAAATTTAGCACATACAGCATGTTAATTTGATATATTTATACATTGTAGTAATAATTAACAGCAGTATCATGTTACATATTCTTTTTTGTTCTAGTGGTTAGAATAATTAAATTCTAGTCTTAGCAAATTTGATGATTATAATACATTATTTTTGTCTGTATTCAATATACTCTGCATTAGGTCTCTGGGACTTATTTACTACCCATTGCAAATTTGTACCCTTAACCATCATGTGCACAATCTTCATCCCCCATCACCTGGTAACTACCACATTTACTCTCTGTTTTTATGAGTTTGACTTTTTTATATTCCACAGATAAAAGAGATTGTATAGTAATTGTCTATCGATGCCTGACTTATGTTACTTGGCATAATGTGCCAAAGTCCACCCATGTTGATGAAACTGGCAAGAGGTCCTTCTTTCTCATGGCTGAGTAATACTGCCTTGTATATGTATACAACATATTTTGTTATCCATCTATCCATTGATTGGCACTTAAATTATTAACATACCTTGGCTACTATAAACAATGCTGCAACAAACGTGGGGGTATTTTCACTTCCCCTGAGTATGCGCCCAGAAATGAAATTGCTGAATCACATGAAAGCTCCACTTTCATTTTTTTTTTTAGGAATTCCATATTATTTTCCAGTTGAACCAATTTACATTCCCTTAAACAATGTACAAAGGTTTCCTTTTCTCCACATCCTCAACAAGCCTTGTTATCTTGTCTTCTTACTGATAGCCATTCTAATAAGTATGAATCAATATCTCATTGCGGCTTTAATTTGCCTTTCCCTAAGAATTAGTGGTGTTGAGAACCTTTTCATGTACATGTTGGCCATTTGGATGTCTTTTTTGGAAAAATGTCTATTTAGTTCTTCTGGTCACTTTTTTTAAGTTTATTTATTTTTGAGAGAGAGACAGAGCATGAGTGGGTGAGGGGCAAAGAGGGAGACACAGAATCCAAAGCATGCTCCAGGCTCTGAGCTGTCAGCACAGAGCCTGGCATGGAGCTCGAACTCACGAACCATGAGATCATGACCTGAGCTGAAGTCAGACGCTTAACCAACTGAGCCACCCAGGTGCCCCTCGTCTGGTCATTTTTAATCATATTCTTCTGGGTTTGTTGTTCTTATTGCTTTGTATGAATACTTTATATGTTTTGTATATTAAGATTAAAATTTCAAAAATTAAAAATAGAAATCCCATGTGATTCAGCAGTTCCTCTCCTAAGTATGTATTCAAAGGAAATGAAACACCCTAGTGTCTATAGCAGCACAATTCACCATAGCCAAGATATGGAAAAAATTCAATTGGATATTAATCCCTTAAGTAATATATAGTTTGGAAAATTTTTCTCCCATTCTGGAAGCTGTCTTTCCATTGTTGTTAATTATTTCTTTGGCTGTGCCAAAGCTTTTTTTTTTTTTAAGATTTTATGTAAATTCCAGTTAGTTAATATACAGTGTAATATTAATTTAAGGTGTACAATACAGTTATTCAACATTTCCATACAGCACACAGTGCTCATCATAAAAAGTACACTCCTTGATCCCCATCACGTGTGTAACCCATCACCCTACCCACCTCCATTCTGGTAATTATCTGTCTGTTTTCTATAATTCAGGATCTGTTTCTTGGTTTGCCTCCCTCTCTTTTTTCCCCTCTTTGTTCATTTGCTTTGTTTCTTAAGTTCCACATATGAGTAAAATGATATGATAATTGTCTTTCTCTGACCGATTTATTTCATAAATATATTTCATATATATATTTAATAAATATATTTCATGATATATTTATTGTATATTTATTTACATATGCAAATATACATATATGTTTATATATGTGTATATACACATACATACATACACAGAGACACCACCTCTTCTTTATCCATTCATCAGTTGATGGACACTTGAGCTATCTTCATACTTTGGCTATTGTAGATAATGCTGCTATAAACATGAGGGTGCATCTATCCCTTTGAAATAGTATTTTTATATCCTTTGGGTAAATACCTATTAGTGCGATTGCTGGATCATAGGGCAGTTTTGTGTTTAACTTTTTTGAAAAACCTTCATTCTCTTTTCTACAGTGGCTGTGGAAAAGTTTGCATTCCCACCAGCAGTGCAAGAGGGTTCTCCTTTCTCCACATCCTTGCGAATACTTGTTGTTTCTTGTGTTGTTGATTTTAGCCATTCCGACAGATGTGAGGTGATATCTCATTGTAGTTTTGATGTGCATTTCTCTGTTGATGAGTGATGTTGAGCTTCTTTTCATGTGTCTGTTAGCCACATGGATGTCTTCTTTGGAGAAATGTCTCTTCATGTCTTCTTCCCAATGTTTAATTAGATTATTCATTTGGGGGCTACTGGGTTGTATAAGTTCTTTACATATTGTAACCCTTTATCAGATATGTCATTTGGAAATAACCTTCTCCCATTCCATTGGTTGCCTTTTAGTTTTGTTGATTGTTTCCTTTGCTGTGTGAAGCTTTTTATTTTGATGAAGTCCCAATAGTTTATTTTTGCTTTTGTTTCTCTTCCTTCAGGAGACATACCTAGAAAGAAGCTGCTATGTGAAATGCTAACGATATTGAGCGTCTTGTCATGATCTTTAACTTTTAATTTTAGACTATTTTAAGACTTAGAGAAAATTTGAAAGAGTTGTATAAGAGAACAAACATACACATTTTATCCATATTCTGCAATTAACATTTTACAACCTTTGCTTTATCATATTTTCTCACTATATATATATATATACACACGTTTATACTCATACATATGTATGAAATATATTTCCACAAAATATTTTTCTGAACTTTTTAAGAGCAACTTGTATACGATGCCACTTCAGTATGTGTTTCTTAGAAACAAGAATATTATCTTATATAATCATAGTACAATCATCTAATCAAAAACATAAAATCAGCGCCCTAGATCTTTCTCCAGTAATGTTCTCTATATGTGTGTATGCATGAATGTGTGTGTATGTGTGTGGTTGTGTGTACATTTTTGTCCCTGTTTAAGATCTAATCTGAGGGGTGCCTGGGTGGCTCAGTAGGTTAAGTGTCAGACTTTGGCTCAGGTCATGATCTCACAGTTAGTCAGTTGAGCGACAGGCTCTGTGCTGACAGCTCAGAGCCCAGAGCCTACTTTGGATTCTGTGTCTCCCTCTCTGTCTGCCCCTCCGCTGCTCACACTTTGTGTCTCTGTCTCTCAAAAATAAATAAACATTAAAAAAATTTTTTAAAAAAGATCTAATCTGAGAACTCACATGTAATTAGTTGTCATATATTTTTAGTCTCCGTCAATCTAGAATTGTTCTTTTTGTCTTTTATGACCTTGGTATTTTTGAAGAGTGCATGGCACTTATTTTGTAGAAAGGCACTCAATTGGTGTTTGTTTGATGTTTCCAATGATTAACTGTTGATTTTACATTTTCTGTCAGGAATACCACATAAGTATTTTTTCTTTCCAGTGCATTATAATACCAGGAACATTGTATTGATTTGTGTGATTTCTATTGAAATTAACATTGATCACTTAATGTGGTGGCTGTTATATTTCTCCATTGTACCTTTATATTTTTTCTCTTTGAAAGTAATGGGAACTTTATGACGTGATCCTTTGAAACTCTCAATATCCTTTTAGTGTTCTAATTCTAATTTGGTGGTGTTAGCATCCAGTGAGGATTCATGGTGTAATCAGTTATTACTATGGTGGTTGCTAATTGGTCATTTTCTAATTCCATCACTCTTTCCTCAATTAGCAGTTGGCATTTTAATAAAAAAAAAGTTTTCCTTTTTTAAAAAATTTATTTATTCATGTGTTTCCATCCTTTTTCCTCTTGTGTTTTTTTTTTAACGCTTATCTATTTTTGAGAGAGAGACAGAACATGAGTGGGGGAGGGGCAGAGAGAGAGAGGGAGACACAGAATCTGATGCAGGCTGCAGGCTCTGAGCTGTCAGCGCAGAGCCCAATGCAGGGCTCAAACTCTCAAACCGTGAAATCATGACCTGAGGGGGAGTCAGACTCTTAATTGACTGAGCCACCCCGGCGCCCCTGCTCTTATGTTCTTATTTTATTCCATAAATTATAATCTGTTATTTGCGATGTCAAACTGTCACAGATTTGGCCAGTGGGAGCTTCTTCATTATGGCTCCTGTTTCTTTTAGATATCTTTGTATTTCTTTGAAGACTTCCCCCCACCCACACACAAGATGTTCCAGACTCAACTCTTTCAGCCTCAGTTCTGGAATTAGCTATCTCTCTAAAAACCTTGTTTTTGTTTCTAAATAATTATTTTTTTGGTAGATATTTCAGATTAGGAATGATGATTTTGTGCCTGAGCAGTTCATTGTTATTACATTGTGCCTGTTCATAGTTTCTCTCAACAAACAGAAATAGGGAGTGTAAGTATACATACACACACACACATTTCCATGTATCTGTCTATATATCTATTTATATATCTACCTATATTTTAAAAATAACTTCAGTTATTAATAAAGCACAGGGATGAAAATTACAGCATGAGAATATAGTCAATAAGATTGTAATAACTGTATAGTGACATATTTTAACTACACTTATCATAGTGAAGATTTTGTAATGTATATAATAGCTAAATTACTATGTATACTTGAAACTTACATAATTTTGTATGTCAACTTTACTTCAATAAAAATTAATATATGTGTGTTCTGGTACCTCCAGTTCCAGTTCAACATCACATAATTCATTCTACTGTTCTCTCTTCCATAGTCTAATTCTTTTCCCTAGTGGTGAGAACCTACAACTATACTTAATACTAGATAAATATTATTTCCCGAGTCCTGAATATACCTAACGTAGTTTCAGAATTGCTTACACATACCACTGAGAAAAACACCTCCACTAATAAGAGTTTAATGCTTAATTGCAGTTTTTTTTTTGTCTTCAGCCTGAGGATATAATGTCAAAATACTGGGTCCAAAAAAGTAATGTCTTTTCTTCCTTTTATTTTTTTTCTTTTTCTTTAACTTCCTTTAATGTAGTTATTTATTTCATATACAGTTTGGTTATTCATTTCAGTTAGATTCAAATATTTATTTATTCCTTACCCTTCTCATCCTATTCCTAATATGCATCCTTTAAGTAATCAATCTCATTAGTTTCTGAGTTAACCTTTCTGTATTTATTTTTGCATAAATGATCAGATATATGAAGTCATTTTGGTTGCACATTTAATACTATTATTTACTTATTATTATTATTAAATACTTTAATAGTATTTATTTATTTAATATTTATTAATATTTAATACTTTAATATTATTTAATTATTTACTTATTATTATTTAATACTAATTATTTACTATTATTTATAATAGACGAAAGTATTAATACTTTCTTGTTTAAAAACATATGATTCTATCAAATTCATATACTTTTTCTTGTGTGAATTCACTATGTTTTATATACACTGTTCTTGAGATATAAGCTCTATGTAAATTACATAGAATTAATGCATAAATTAGTAAACTATACACATGTATATTATCTGATGGCTGAGGTCATGATTATTCTTGCTTATCTGCATGCTTTCTTTCATTTTTTGTATTTTTTCTACATCATTTTCTAAGCTGCTTTGTTTGCTTTTACTTTCCATGTTACTGACATTAGAGTTATAAACTTGCATTTATATATCTATATTTATACCTATATTTGCATCTATATCTATGTATCTATACCTGCAGCTAGTTTAGAAGATATCTACCTAAGTTAGAGAGACTGGTATTTTTATTGCACTTTTTTTCTGTTCTTATTTGGAATTTCACTAATCTAGAAAATTCACAAAACTTAGAAAGGGCTAGTCTTTGCAAATATCCCTGATGTCTGACTTTGATCATTAATTTTTTTTGAGGTCAATTTAGAAAGGAGGGGGAATGAACTGACAACTGACAGAGCTTTAGCCTTTTTAGTCAGAAATTGTATCCCAAGAACATTTTAAACCTTATGTGGATTTTTAAAATGAGTAAACTGAGGCTCAAAGAGGAGGAAAATTTCATCTGTGATGTGTTTCTTTGTTTGCCAGTTGCCCTTCACTTTGGTGTGCATGAATGACATAAATGGCTGAGTATAAGGTAAAAAGCAGAGAGAGGAAAGATATTCCAGTTCCCTCCTAAACATTTAGTCCAGTTTCCTAGAGCAGGAAAGAAAGAGCTAAGATAGAGCTGAGGGTAAGTATTGACAGAACATCTGCTGTATTACATGACACCATGTTGTTTTAGCTGTTACCAATTTGTACACACCTTATCCAGAATGCTCTATTCCTATGGCTGCCTGAGAAATTGTGATGTTCCCCACCCCCAATTTTCTAAGACTTCATCTACAATCTGAAACAGTCTTAGATGATTTACAACAGTAAATAACTCTTTCTTTAATAATATGTCAAATAAAATATATTACTGTCATCTTTTAATAGATGCAGACAGTATGATTCAAAAATGTTTATGATTTCTATAGTCACAAAACTGTATAGTGGCTTGACTAGTATTCACACTTTCACCTTTCTGACTTCACCTTTCTGAATTTTATATCACATCAATAAGGACATCTCTATTTCTGCATGATCATTTTGCATTTCAATTATGTACTTTTACTTCCATCTCATGTATTATTCTATGGGTTCCTAAATACTCAAAGCCTTATTTATGTCTAGTAACTTTTCAAACTAAACAGTGTTTCTGAGACTCCTGAAAAGCTGAGGTGTGCAAGAGGGTGAAACTACTAGCAATGATTAGTTTTAGAATGTTTAGAAACTATTGTTTTCATTTTCATGACATTTTACATCGAATATTCTTGTTTTTCTTTTGTTAGTTTTTCCTTATACCTTGTAAAATCTATTTACAGTGATTTTAGGAACTCTATACAAACTTTCTATGACTCTGAATTTGCCTCCAGGGTTTGATTCTGTGGGAGCAATTCTCTCTGCCAGTCACACGTACCCAAAGTACTTTTTCACTTTGAAGAAGAACATTTTTTGCTCTTTGCAGTGTGTGTGTGTGTGTTTGTGTGTGCGTGTGTGTGTGTTCTCTCAAACTGATCATAGGTTGCTGATAATCACTCTTTGCGTGTGATCTTTTACCTGCTGTGCAAAACTTAGGAACAGCTTGATGGGTCCGCTCACCAACTACATGCCCTCATTTATTATGGTAATTTTTTAGATTATGAGATACCCCATGATATCTAGTGATTTATTAAGGGGAAAATCTGTGCACATCTCCTTAGTTAATTTGGAAGTGGAGAAAACATTACTCATGTGGACGTCCTCATTAAGACTGGGACAATGGAAAACAGGTAATGAGTAAGAAGCAGGCTGATGCAGTGGAAAGAGCACTGCAGTGTGGGCGAAAGGAACTGTATTCCAGTCTCTGTTTTTGGACTTACCTGCTAGATAATATTGACCAAGTGCCATAACCTACTTGGTCACAGTAACCTAGCAGATAAGCACAGAATCCTATATTAGACCTCTCATCTGTAAAATGGATCTTAAAAACTTCTACTTTTCCATCCCTTCAGAAATGATGTATATGTCAAATGATATAGTATCTAGCAATTTATCCACTTTTTCACTATTCACTCATTCTTTCATTCTTCCCATCCACATTTATTGAGGTAGGGCTACTAAAATTCATAAAATGCCCCTGATCTCAAAGTGGAGGAGAAAAAAGTATCAGTAATATACTAAGAGTTTAGTCAATTATATATGTAAAAGCACTTTTTAAATTTAACTGACAAAGAAATTTAAGTTACCCCTTCTTTCTTAAAAAATGATATTACCAGGGATGTCTGATTGGCTCAATCAGTAAGTGCTGGACTCTTGATCTAATGGTTCCTAGGATCCAGCCCTGCATGGGGCTTCATGCTCAGCATGGAGCCTGCTTGGGATTTTCTCTCTCCCTCTCTTTCTGCCCTTCCCTCGCTTGCATTTTCTCTCTTTCTCTCAAAATAAATGAATAAACATTAAAAAAAAAAAAAGAAAGAATACTACTATTCATTCAGTCCCACAAGCTGAGAGGGTCATCTGACTCTCCCTACTTTCTCATAATCATCCACAACATCAAATAAGGAAGTCCTGTTGACTTTCTCTCCTTAATCCTTTGAAAACGTATCTATTTGTCTCCATCCTATTTCTACATTACTGGAGCTCTCCCCTGGGTTACCACAAAATCCTCTTTACTCACCTATCTGCTGTCTATTGCCACTATTCCATTCTTCTTGTGGAACCTGGATGATCTTTCTAGAAACAAATATGTTTTTGTCACTTCCTTGAAAAAGTATTTCAAGTAAAGAGCTCTATTTTGTCTGTAGAGCAAAATCTAAGCTCAACAGGGATTGAAATCCTTTTCATAGCTGTTTTCTATCTGCTTCAAAGCACCAAGTATTTTCTCATCTATTTTTACTACTCTCCCTTAAATACTATGTATACTCCTTGAGGGATCATCCTTGTATTTTTTATGGATGTATTTCTAAGAACTAGCCTGGTTTTTGTCCTTTGGTTGGTACTCAATAAATCCTTGTTGCATGGATGGGTTTCCCTCCAGTTTTTTGTAGAACTGTTCCTAAGGCATGTCAAATTAAAGTGATATCCAGAGCTGTTGCCACCCTTTTCTGTCTCTGCTGATGACTGGGATTCAAGCCATAGAAGGAATCATAGGGTTCAATATGTCATTTTAAATGGCTTGATACTTTCGGGTACGTAATCTGTTATACCAACAGGAAAGCAGACATGTTTTATATGTTTTATGCCTCACATGATAGTGGGAAGCTTAAAGAAGATTAATTTGTGAAAGTGCATTAAAATTCAAGAGCTCTAAAATATTAAAGTATTATAAAAATTATTATAATTATATACTTCAGTCATGTGATATATGTTAGAAATATGACTAAAATGTGACCCATCGAGTTTATTCATCCAGTTATTGCTGTTGATTTTATACAGTAATTTGTTGATACTATCTCTTTGTTCTGATGATTTTAAGTTCCCCGATATTCCTCTAATATATGTAAAAATATGCATCACTAATCTAAACAAGGACATGATGAGTCAGCACATTCAATAAATTTATTGATTTTTTTAAGCTGTTGCTGGGTAATGTATTTTACAAATTTATAGCACCTACCAACACATGCTAAGCCAGCTGCCTTATACCAATAAATATCAAGTTAAGAAAATTGAACAAAATGATTAAACTGCTGAAATATGCAAGAACAATATTAGTAAACTGTTATTGTGCTGGTATTAAATAAGCTGCAGCTATTTTCAATGTCTGGAACTGTTTGGCACTTAGTGCTTTAAAATCTTTCCAAATGTTTAAGCATTCCTTGTGCTAATAGGCAATACATAAGGAAGGATCTTTAGTGTTTTCCTCTCCTTTTTTCTACTTTTTTAAACTTAATGCCTTTTTAGGATCCTTTCTTGGTAGTTCCCTCCTTCCTGCAAACCTTCCACCTAAGACTGGCATTGGGAATTTTCTCTGTTACTTCATTTACCCTGTGCATTTTTTTGCCATAGGACTTGATGCATTTACTGAAATAATTTATTTAGCTGCCATTCTTTATCACCAGAATGAGGGTAAACAATGTCTCTCTTTTCAATTTTTTTATATATAATAAATTTGAGATGCTGCTCAATGAAAGTCATTGTGAAATTTGGGGCATGAGAAGTGATATAGAAGCACATTCTCTATAGAGGAGCCCTACAAAATCGAAATGGAGCACAACAAATTATCTACTTCATTTGACAGATAAATGATGCTTAGATTATAAAAATAGACTCAATCCAGAGTTAACTACCTTCCCAAATTGATGCTTATACTTTGAAGAAGTATATTTACACACTGTGGTATATTGCTTTTTTGTCAATAAAATATCAATAGACAAAAACTAGAGTTTTTTTCAAATACTTAGTAAGTTCCCACAATACGATTGGATTTGTCTAAAAACTAAATTAAAGGGTAGAGCAGAAATTAGAAATCATTTTAGCACAATCACTTAATACAGAAAGTAGGGAGACATTATCATGTATTAGAAAGAGTGTAGGTTAGAGTCTCTAAAATGTAGCTTGTAAAATGAGACCCCTGGTTTCAAATTATGATTCTGCCACCCACTAGCTATGCAATGTGGGGCTAATAAATTAATGTTTCTGAGTGGATGAAGATGATAGTTTTCAGGCCAGTTTTCATATATGAATAAATAACAATAAAGAAAATAATGCGTGGCATTGATTATGCTCATATAATTTGTCAGTGCCTGGGCAATATTTCTTACATACATAATTCAATTTAATCTTCACAATATCCTGATTTGAATTTGATGATATTCACTTTTTTTTTTAACATGTAGGTTTTGTTTTTGTTTTAAGATATTTTAAAAGTAATCTCTATATCCAACATGGGGCTCGAACTCACAGCCCCAAGATCAAGAGTCACATGCCTGGCCTCCCTAGCATTATTCTCTTTTTAAAGATAAATAGGTCGAGATTCAGAATGGTTAAGTGACTTATCCAGATGTGAACAGCAAGTAAGTGAGAGAGTCAGGATGAGAGTTTAGGGCTATGTGGCTTCACAGTCAACATGTCATGTGGGTAAACTGTATTGTAGACTCTCAATAAATGATGACCAATGTTATGATTATACACTTACAGTTGCTGAGCAAGAAATATAGGCACCATCTGACTTTCCTTTTAGCCATAAGCCACTACTTACAGGATTTTAGAAAAAAATTCTCCATTGTTTATGAACTTCCATCATTGCTTGGAGAGATTCATGGATAAAGAATGTTATCATTATAAAAGCATTGAACTGAAATCAGAGATTACAGGGTTTTAGATCAACTCTGCCCCAAATACCCGAATTCTTAATGAGTCCATTGGCTCAAAGTTTAAAATCCCAAAGCAGAAAACACCTTGTATTAAGATTTGTAGTTCCTTTGTTTCATACTATTCGTGTTTGGATGTTTGGAGGTACAAAACAATTTGCTCTTCTTTTCACTAACAGTTTACATGCTAAAATATAAACTATTGTTATTTACAGAATTCAGAGAACTGATGGCACCTGCCTGATTATTCAAGGTGGATGACCTTGAAATTGATCAGTGTGCAATAAGCTGTTAAAAATTGAGCAATGATTGGTGGCAGCAAGAGCAAATACAATTTATGCTCAAGATATCTAAAATATAAATTCAATTATATTGACATGGCATAATTCCCTAAGTCCCCAAGAGGATTGGTAAAGGATATGATTTAGGATAAGGGTAAGCCTATGAAGTGAGTTTAGGGCTCTCAGAGACATTTGCGAAGATATTCAAGAAGTTTGCATTTTTTGCAGTTGAGTAACTCAGAAACTAGAAAAATAGCTTATGAAAGCTAAGAAGAGCAGGACTTTCAAACAAGTTGCATCATGATTTGCCATTTCATACTGCAAATGATAAACAGCATAGATAAACATATGGGTCCTAGACTAAGAGAAAGGAAATAATGGTTCAATTTCATGATCTACCAATAAGTACATGACATTCAACAAATGGCTTTACTTTTCTAGATCTGATAGTCCTTTCTAAAAATGAGTATGTTGTCTGGATCATCTTTAAGATCCTTTTTCAGTAGAAAAATCTGAAATTCCCTCAACTCTGGTAGGAATCCTGGAGAAGAACTTTACACTCCTTAATTCCAAAAAATATACATTCTGTAACATCCCGAATAGAATTGGGCTCAATGTTAAGTAGACCTTCTTAATGAGGAACATTTTTTTTAAACCTAGGGATGATTTACAGATAAACTGTTTAGCCAAACATATTGCACATTCTGGGGATTCCTCTTTCTGACAAGAGAGACATAATGAATGCAAATTGAATAAATGCATAGTGAATGAAGTTAGTTAATTATATCACATTCTGACTCAGACTAGATATTCTCAGAACAACCAATTGAAAGAGAGAAACAATTGGATGGCTCCATATTTCACTCTTAATTTAGGTGACAACAATTATGTGAGGTATATTTTATTACTTCACTCTATAAATAAAGAAACTGATGGTCAGAGAGGTTCAGGTATATTTCTGCAGCTTGGAAGCCTTGAGAACAAGACTCAGTTTTCTTAAACCAAGTTCAGTGTTTGTTTGTTTGTTTGTTTTTCCAACATGATACACTGTACTTCTATCTATTATTTCTATTACCTTTTAAATATTTAAAGAGCTTCCTGGCATATCCTAACCACTTTCAGAATTAAAATTGTTATTAGTTCTCTGAAATACTCTAATAAAGTCATTCCCTACAGTTACTTTATAATCTGAGGAGAATCTTAAGAACAACAAAAAAAATACTTTGCAAATCTATTTCTCTTATATTTATTGAGGAGATAATAAACCAGAGAAAATTATAAAAGGGACTTTAACTTTGAGGACTCAGGGATGATGTATGGTTCCTATATCTATAAATATAAAAAAATTCTGAAACTCATAAAACATCAGTCTGTATTCTTATTCTTTGCCATATGGCAACATTAACCACAGTCTTTTGGGCTGTCCATGCTTGCCCAAACTTCCCAAGATATCTTACTCACTTCCTGAATAGTTTATTGAAAAGGGTAATATTTTTAGAATTAGATGACTGCAATTTAAATTCTGGTCTTGGCATAATATATATAATTAAATGTCATAAACTCTGAGTATTAGCTCAGTTTACCACCTATTTGTAAAGAGTAGGGAAAATATCTACATCAGAATGGGTATTGTGTGCATTAAATAAAATCTCTGCAGATACTATCTAATATATTTAATCTCACTGAGACTCAGCTATTTCTTCCATAATATTAGAGTGATTACTATGTAATTGGCAATTGTAAATATTAAAAATAATAATAAATATAGGGTACCTAACACATATGAGGCCTCTAGTTATAGCATTATTTTTTATTATTTTATTTTTTCATCATGATAAATGTACCCTTTAATCCCCATCCCCTTGTTTCACCCATCTGGTAACCGTAAGTTTGTTCTCTATAGTTAGGAGACATTTCTTGGTTTGCCTCTCTCTATCTCTCTTTTCTTTTCCCTTACTCATTTGATTTGTTTCTTAAAATCCATATAAGAGTGAAATCATGTAGTATTTGTCCTTTTCTGACTGACTTATTTTATCATTATACGTTCTAGCTCCATCTATGTTGTTACAAATGACAAGATTTCATTCTTTTTTGTGGCTGAATAATGTCTATATCTGTATGTCTATGTATCTGTGTATCTATGTATCTATCTATCCATATCTATCTACCTACCTACCTACATACCACTTCCTTATCTATACATCTCTTTTTGGATACTTGGGCTACTTCCATAATTTGGCTATTGTAAATAATGCTGCAATGAAGATAGGAGTGCATGTATCCTTTTGAATTAGTGTTTTTGTATTTTTGGTTAAATACCTAGTGGTGCAATTATTGGATACAAGGGTAGTTCTCTTTTTAATTTTTTGATGAACCTCCATACTGTTCTCCATACTGGCTGCACTAGTTTGCAATCCCACCAATATGCAAGAGGGTTCATTTTTCTCCACATCCTCAACAACACTTGTTTCTTGTGTTTTTTATTTTAGTCATTTTGACAGGTGTGAGGTCATATCTCATTGTGGTTTTGATTTGCATTTCCCTGATGATGAAAGATGTTGAACATCTTTTCATTTGTCTGTTGGGCATCTGGATGTCTTTGAGGAAATGTTTGTTCATGTCTCTGGCCCATTTTTTAATTGGATTATTTGTTGTTTGTGTGTTGAGTTTGACAAGTTCTTTATAGATTTTGAATACTAACCCTTTATTGGATATGTCATTTGCAAATATCTTTTCCTGTTCAGTAGTTGCCTTTTGGTTTTGTTGAGTATTTCTTTCACTGTGCAGAAGCTTTTTATTTTTATGAAGTCCCACTACTTTATTTTTGCTTTTATTTCTCTTCCCTCAAGAGACATACCTAGAAAAGTGTTGCTATGGTTGATATGCTACTTTCTGTGCTCTTTTCAAGGATTTTTATGTTTTCAGGTCTCACATTTAGGCTTGAATCCATTTTGAGTTTATTTTTGTGTATAGTGAAAGAAAGTGGTCGAGTTTCATTCTTTTGCATGTGGCTGTCTAGTTTTCCAACACAGTTTGTTGAAAAGACGGTCTTTTTTTTCCACTGGATATTCATTCCTCTTTTGTCAAAGATTATTGACCATATAATTGTGGGTTTATTTGTGGGTTTTGGGTTCTGTTCCATTATCTATGCATTTTATTTTTATGGCAGAACAATACTGTCTTAATTACTACCATTTTGTAGAATAACTTGAAATCTAGAATTTGATACCTCCAGTTTTGTTTTTCTTTTTCAAGATTGCTATGACTATTCATGATCTTTTGTGGTTCCATACAAATTTTAGGATTACTTGTTCTAGTTCTGTGAAAAATACTGTCAGTATTTTGATAATGACTACATTAAATCTGTATATTGCTTTGGGTAGTATAAACTTTTAACAATATTTGTTCTTTTTTTAATAATTTTTTAATGTTTATTTTTGAGAGAGAGAGAGAGGAAAAAGAGTGAGTGAGTGAGTGGGGGAGGGCAGAGAGAGAGGGAGACAGAATTGAAGCAGGCTCCAGGCTCTGAGCTGTTAGCACAGAGCCTGACACAGGGCTAAAACTCACAAACCATGAGATCATGACCTGAGCTGAAGTTGGATGCTTAACCAACTGAGCCACCCAGGTGTTCCACAATATTTGTTCTTTCAACCCATGCGTGTGTCATGTGTTTCCATTTATTTGCATTGTCTTGAATTTCTTTCATCAGTGTTTTAGAGTTTTCAGAGTACAGGTCTCTCATCTCCTTATTAAGTTTATTCCTAGGTATATTATTATTTTTGGTGCAATTGTAAGTGGGATTATTTTCTTAATTTCCCTTTCTGATTCTTCACTATTAATGTATAGAGATGCAACAAATTTCTGTGCATTGATTTTGTATCCTACAGTTTTACTGAATTCATTTATCAGTTCTAGTAGTTTTTTTGGTTGGAGTCTTTAGGGTTTTCTACATATATTATCATGTCATCTTCAAATAGTGAGAGTTTTACTTCTTCCTTACCAATCTGGATGTCTTTCATTTCTTTATGTTGTCTAATTGCTGTGGCCAGGACTTCCCACAGTATCTCGAATAAAAGTTGTTAGAGTGGACATCCTTGTCTTATTCATGACCTTGTGAAAAGCAATCAGTTTTTCTTCATTAAATACGATGTTGGCTGTGGAGTTTTCATGCATGGCCTTTATTTATTATGTTGAGGTATGTTCCCTCTAGACCTGTTTTGTAGTTTTTTTTTTAAATCATAAATGGATATTATGCTTCATCAAATGCTTTTCCTGCATGTATTGAAATGATCATATGTTTTTTTTATCCTTTCTCTTAATGATGTCATGTATCATGTTGATTGTTTTATACATATTGAACCACCCTTGCATCCCAGGAATAAATCCCACTTGATCATTGTGTATGTTTTTTTTTTTTTAATTTACTGTAGGATTCAGTTTGCTAATATGTGGTTGAGGATTTTTGCATGTAGATTCATGGGAGATTTGCCCTGCAGTTTTCTTTTTTGATGGTATCTTTATCTAGTTTTGGTATCAAGGTAATACTTACCTCATAGAATGAATTTGGATGTTTTTATTCCTCTTCTACTTTTAAGAATAGTTTGAGAAGAATAGGCATTAACCCTTCTTGAAAAATTTGGTAGAATTTGCCTATGAAGCGGGGTCTTGGACTTTAGTTTGTTGGGAGTTTTATGATTACTGATTCAATGCTTTAATTGGTTTGTTCATATTTTCTATTTCTTCCTGTTTTAGTTTTGGTAGTCTTTATGTTTCTAGGAATTTATCTATTCCTTCTAAGTTGTGCAGTTTGTTGGCATAGGTTTTCATACTATTCTCTTACAACTGTTTGCATTTCTGTGGTGTTGGTTGTTAACTCTCCTCTTTTGTTTGTAATTTTGATCCTCTCTCTCTTTCTTCTATTTTTTTTTTTGATGACCATGGCTTGAAGATTTTCTATTTTGTCGATATTTAAAAAAATAAAATAAAAAAACAGCTCCTGATTTCATTGATCTTTTCTATGTTTTTTTTTTAACTTTTCATATATTTCTGCTCTAATCTTTATTATTTCCTTCCATTTGTTGGTTTTGGATTTTGTTTGTTCTTCCTTTTCTAGTGCATTTAGGCATAATGTTAGGTTGTTTATTTGAGATTTTTCTTGCTTCTTTAGGTAGACCTATGTTGCTATAAACTTCCCTCTTAGAATAACTTTTGCTGCATCACAAAGGTTTTGAAACATTGTTTGCATTTTCATTTATTTCCACGTATTTTTTTTATTTCTTCTTTGATTTCTTAGTTGAGTCATTCACTGATTGGTAGCATGTTCTTTAACCTCCATGTATTTGTACTTTTTCCATATTTTTTCTTGTGGCTTATTTCTAGTTTCATACCATTTTGGTCAGAATATATGCATGTTATGATTTGTTTTGTGGGCTATGAAAAGAATGTGTATTCTTCTGTTTTAGGATGAAATGTTCTGAATCTATCTCTTAATCCACCTGGTCTAATTATCATTGACTATCATTTGAATATGATATCATTTGAATTATTCAAAACCACTGTTTTCTTGTTGATTTTCTGTTTGGATGACCTGTCTGTTGATAAATGGGGTGTTTAAGTCCCCTACTGTTACTGCATTACTATTGATTAGTTCCTCTAAGTTTGCTTTTAATTGTTTTATATATTTTGGTGCTTTCATATTGGGTGCATAAATATTTACAATGGTTATATCTTCTTATTGGATTGTACCCTTTATTATTATATAATGCCCTTCTTTGTCTCTTGTTACAGTCTTTGTTTTAAAGTCTATTTTTTCTGATAGGTATTGCTATTCTGGCTTTCTTTTGACATTCATTTGCATGATATAGGTTTCTCCATCTCCTCACTTTCATTCTGCTGATATCTTCCTGAAATGAATCTCTTGTGGGCAGCATATAGATTAGTCTTATTTTTTTTTTTTATCTGTCACCCTATGTCCTTTGATTGGAGCATTTACTCCATTTACATTCAAAGTAATTATTGATAGATATGTATTTATTGCCATTTTGTGGTTGCTTCTATAGATTTTCTCTGATCTTTCTTCTCTTACTATCTTTCATGGTTTGTTTTTTCTTTAGTAATATACTTGGATTCCTTTTGCGTTATTCCTTGTGTATGTATTATGGGTTTTTGACTTGTGGTTACCATTAGTTTGTTACCATTAGGTTGGTTACCATTGGGTTTCATTAGGCAATGTTATGGGGATTCACCCTACCCATTCATGGGCTCCCTGGTGTGAAAGTTTCTTTTTTCCTCTTCTCTGCACCTCTGTGGGCCACCATGGTCCATTTCACTCACAGACTGGGTTTTTGTCCTTCCTACCTTCTTCAACAAGGCCTCCTCTCTATCTTTAGTTATGGAGTACGTTCTGCCAGTTGTTGGATTATTTTCTGGTCTATTTATGTTGATGTGAGTGTTGTCTAGTTGTAACCATAGGATTAGGCAAGTTTAGGGTCCTCCTACTCCACTATCTTCCCAGCCAACCTCCAGTTATGGTATTAACATATTCTCAATTGTCAGTTCCTAATCAGGGATGTGTATACACAAATCACATGTAGTGACTGAGCACTTACCTAGATGATAGTGTGATGAACAGAGTCAGAATCTCTGTAAGGACATGTTCAAGATAGATAGATATGTTTTTCAAAGCTAAAGAAATAATGATCATCATTGCTCTGGTTAAAAGTAAGCAGTGGTATAATTTGGGGATCATGTTTTTTTTCTGTCTTTGTTCTCGTACATTCATTAATTTTAGATTAGAGATTATTCTAATATAGTCTTGAAATATTTATACTCCTTGAACTTAGTGAAAATAGCTACCACTTATGTTTATGCTTAATAAAACAGCAATTAGATTTATTTGGATTTTGAGAGCCCTCTTATTTTATATGCATGGATCTTTGTTAAGGAAGTATTATTTCATTAGGTTTATAACTATTGTTTCTGTTGTATTTATTCTGGTTTTTACCTGAGCAAAAAGAGTAAGTTTTATGTTGGATTTCTATTTTCAAATTTTCACTATTCTCTTCTTATTTTCTTATTTTAATATATATAATAAACCCATAAACTGATTAAATTTGTCTTCACATTCTGATTCAATTTCTAACCCAGTTAACTTTCCTATGTACTACCTTTACTGCAGATTGTATTTTGATATTTGATTTTGAAGTTAAAAAATTCCTCTTCATCCTTTATATCTCTTCTTCACATTCTCTTTTGTTTAAAGGTGGTGATAGTTACCTTCAGCCTCTTATTTACTTATAAATTTCTACATTTTTTCTAATTGTAATTCATTATTTTTAATGGTTTTCCCTTCATTTGAGCCTGTAGGATAATATTTGCTTTATTTTTATTTCCCCAGTTTTTTTTTCCTATTAGTTAAATATTACTCAAGAGCAAGCAAATATGTACAACCCTGGTAGATATCCCTGTAGACCTGGTCTTAACAAAACATGAAGCTTGTAGCTTGCTCTTCCTTCCACGTTTTCACTGACAAATGCCATTTTCAAGTATACACATGAATGATAGATTAAAATACAAAGCTTCTGGCCCAAATTTAATGTTTTCTCCATGGGAGAGTTTTAAGTAGTCAGATAGTATTTGTTAAAGAAACATTTAACAATAACGTGTAGTGTAATACCACTAGCATTAACTGTTAATATGATTTCTGTATACTGAGGGCAGAGATGTAGAAAAGATATCACAAAAAAAAAAGAAGAAAAGATATCACAACCAATTATCTCTTTGAGAGTTAGATCTGGAATAGCAACCCTTTTATGAATATATAAACAGTAAATTTTTTTTTTATAATTTTTAATGTTTTATTTATTTGGGGGGGGGGTAATGACAATGAGAACAAGCAGGGTAGGGGCAGAGAGAAAGGGAGACAGAGAGTCCCAAGCAGTCTCCATGTTGTCGGCACAGAAACAGACACAGGGCTTAAATTCATAGTGAGATTATGATGTGAGCCAAAATCAAGAGTCGGATGCTTAAACAACTGAGCCACCCAGGTGCCTCTAAATAGGAACAATTTAAATTTTATTTGCTACCTTTGTTACTTTTTAAAATTATACTTTTTTCTTCTGTAGTCATTATCAAAGAGTAGATTGTCCTTCAAAAATATTGTAAATAATGTTGATAAGACTTATGTAAAGTTGTTTTCCCTCAAGTAGAGCACTGTACCGTGTGTTTTAGATATAATAGCAATTGGAATGTACACAAGTTAATTGGCTATGGCCTTTGCCCTCCTGATTCAGTAGATCAGGATACACAGATGAGACATGGCTCTCAGTTATGCCTAATCCTCTATAATTAGTACATCTTAAGGTATAGTGTGTATTCTCTTAAGACCCTTAATAGAGTTACTTGATAAGAATTCCTTGATATTAAATTTACACATATATCCTACAGTTCCAATCCATTATGCTCTTTTGTGAAAAAGAGAGTGAAAATATAGGTAATTTTTTGGAACTCCCTAAAAGTAGATTTCCATAGTTATCAATCCCTAAAGTGTTCACAAAATATTTATCGTTTTGTCAATTGTAACTTAATCAGTCACAGTCTTGAGAAGTGGCTAGTTTCCCTAGCTTTTTAAAAATATCAGAGATGAGATCTCTGAGCTATAAGCAGTGATAAGCAGAAATAATTCAGGCTTTAGAAACAATCAGACCATGTTAAAATAGGTTCAAATAATACTTTTGCTGTTCATTTCTTCTGAAGTCTTGGTCCAACCATGGAACATCTTTGAGACTCAATTACTCTGTATTATGGAAAGAGAAGGAGGAGGAGGAGGAGGAGGAAGAAGAGAGAGAATGAGGAGGAGAAAGAAGATGATAAAAAGGGGGAGGTGATGGGGCGCCTGGGTGGCTCAGTCGGTTGGGCAGCCGACTTCGGCTCAGGTCATGATCTCGCGGTCCGTGAGTTCAAGCCCCGCGTCGGGCTCTGTGCTGACAGCTCAGAGCCTGGAGCCTGTTTCGGATTCTGTATCTCCCTCTCTCTGACCCTCCCCTGTTCATGCTTTGTCTCTCTCTGTCTCAAAAATAAAATAAACGTTAAAAAAAAAAATTAAAAAAAAAAAAGGGAGAGGTGGGAAGAAGGGAGAAAGAGAAATAATTCAAATTTCAGGAGAGTTAGCACTGGAAAATGTATGTGTAGAGAGACTGGCCCATAGTAGGTTTTTATTTTATTAAAGCAATTAATCTTCCAAAGCAACACACACACACAAATATTTCTCTGTTATTCTTTTTCTTTTTAGTTTTATTAATTTATTTTAAGAGAGAAAGAGAGAAAGCTCACACATGCATACAGGAGAGGGGCAGAAAGAGAGGGAAGGAGTGAATCCTAAGCAGGCTTCACAATGTGAGTATAGAGCTAGATGCAGGGCTTAAACTCATGAACCATGAGATCATGACCTAAGCCTAAATCAAAAGTGGCTTAATGACAGAGCCACCCAGGTGTCCCATGTTATTCTTAAGGCAATGTAGGGTAGTGGTTCAGACAACTTAACTCTGACTCTTACTTGCCACTTATTAGCTGTGTGACCTTGGGCAAGATAGCCAACCTTTCTGTCTCAGTTATCTCTTCTGTAAAATAAAGAAAATAACAATAGCTACTTCACTGTTTTGGGGAAAATTAAGTGAATTAATTTTTGTAAAATACATAGTAAATTTTACTTAAATTTTTTACTTCTTTTCATAATAATGAAAAATGCCTTTCTATACCAGACAGAGATAACAGGTGCTAATCAGATCATTGGTTCTTTATCTTGTAAGACTAATGTTTTCTACTGAGCTTGTATTTTGCAGGTTGCAAAGAACTAGCAGAAAAAAATTGAAAACATGCACTTAAGTAACTTAAGTATGAGCTCCTTTTGGAATTTTCTCAATACTCTGCCCCTTCCTAACTGTATGACATTGAATTTAACCTAAATCACCTAACCTAAGACTTTGTCCTATATCTCTACAAATGGTCTTAATGACAATACCTCTTTCATAGGACTGCTGTGAAGATAAAATATACAGAGAGGTTAACCTGGTGTGGGCAGTGCTGACTCATTCAAACTCATAGTAACAAGAGTATTAATAATAAAAAGGGCATAATGGATGACAGTTAAAAGGGAAGAAAAATGTGATATATTTTCATTGCTACTTTGTTTTCCTAATAGTAAAACTGTATGTTACCTCTAATTTTTCTATAATTTTCTACCTGAGGACCAGTGAAGTGATTTTCTTATAATCAGTAGTAGATTATAGTTGAAACTGAACTCTTTTTTTTCCCTAGGGAGAGAGAGCAAGTAGGAGAGAGGGGGAGGGAAAGAGAGAATCTTAATCTTAAGCCCCCACAGGAGGCTCCATTCCACAACTCTGGGATCATGACCTGAGCCAAGATCAAGATGCTCAACTGACTGAGACACCCAAGTGCCCTAAACTCTTCTTTATCAAACATTAAGACCTTCTCTGCTACCTCTTAGGCTTAATAAAAATTAATAGAGTCTTACCTGTGAAGTAGTTTAGAGGACTGAAATAAGCACATTTCCAAAAGTTTTATTAAAATAGCTAGAAAAAGACAAGCAGCATATCAATAGTAATTTTTTTAGAGTAATAGTAATTTGTTAGAAAAATTCTAATATTTTGAAATAAAATTAGATTTCAGTAGAAATTTTTTTAAGTATTACACTTAAATTTATCCTTTTATTTTCTAAACAGTATTGAAAACTAGGCATGACTATTCTCATTTATGATGTTTCCCCATTGTGAAGATGTGGAAACTGGGGCTCAGAGAGCTTACCTAATTTTCTTCTGGTCACACAGTTACCAATCAGGTCAGATTTACCTGATTACAAATTCCAGACTGTTTCCACTGTTTAGTGCAAGATCAAAAATAAGCCTAATTATTCCCCTTTCTAAGTCTAGCTAAATATCACTTAGAAATGGTTGTTGAGTACTTCTTTTTTTCTCCCCCAAAAAGTATTCTAAAGGATATAATGGTTTTGAAACCCCTTTGTCACTTAACATTTCAAATATACTAACAGATGGCTTCTCCCAGCTCTAGGCAGATGATGGTTCAGAAATAAGTGGTGTTGGGAGATTTCCTGCAAACGCTCAGGGACAGGAAAGACAGCTGTCACAGAATATCTTAATTACAGCATTTACAAAGTTCTAATTAATGTAATGGTACTTTTATGATTATATTAATGTTATGACCATCGGGGTGTTTATTGCTGAACTCATTTGGTAAGATAATTTGTTAGTTATTGCATATTTTAAGGCTAACAACTGTTATTTGAGTTGAATATCTTTTCCTTTACAGTAGAAACAAAAAGAATTATTTTATACCTAATTATATAACTGAAAATTAATTTTTTAAACAACATATGTTGTTAAAAATATGAATTGGAATGGATAGAAATTTATATATTACACAGTAAAAAGACCAATAATAGAACATATTAGAGAAAAGATAGTACCTTTAGAATCTAGAGGCTTATGCCATGTATTGACAGTGTGACCCTGGGTAAGTCATTTCATCTTATCTGTGGTTGTTTCTTTTTCAATTAAATGAGGATGAAAACAATAATATCTACTTGGCTTTATAAGAACATTAAATTGTTCTTTAGGTTATATAAAAAGAATATTTAGTTTATAATTTTATTTATGCCTAAGGAGCTATAAATTCTAATATATTTGAATCTCTTAATAGAGGCTAGATGAAACTGAGGCACCAGTGTGGCTCAGTTAGTTAAGTGTCCAACTGTGGCTCAGGTCATGATCTCATGGTTCATGGGTTTAAGCCCCATATCAGGCTCTCTGCTGTCAGCACAGAATCTGCTTTGGATCCTCTGTCCTTTTCTTTCTCTGTCCCTACCCGGCTTGTGCTGTCTCTCTGTCTCTTTTAAAAATAAATAAACATTGGGGCCCCTGGGTGGCTCATTCGGTTAAGCTTCTGACTTGGGCTCAGGTAACAATCTCATGATCCGTGAGTTCGAGCCCCGCGTCGGGCTCTGTGCTGACAGCTCAGAGCCTGGAGCCTGCTTAGGATTCTGTGTCTCCCTCTCTCTCTCTGCTCCTCCCCCATTCATGCTCTGTCTCTTTCTCTGTCTCAAAAATAAATAAATAAATAAATAAATAAATAAATAAATAAACAAACAAACATTAAAAGAAGAAGCTAGTTAAAACTGAAATGAACATTTTAAATTCAAAATATTTCGTTTATTCACACAGATAAATTATGTTTTTTTTTTTAATTGTTGGTTTTTCTATTGAGGTAGAATATGTTGGCTGAATAGGAAGAATCTTGGATTAGACAGAGCTGAGTTTGAATTCTGCCTCTGATACACAGCTGTGTAATCTATGGCAGGCTTCTTATACTCTCTGAGTAATTGTTCCTTTAAAAAATTATGTGCGGGCACCTGGGTGGCTCAGTCGGTTAAATGTCTGACTTTAGCTCAGGTCATGATCTCACCGTTCTGAGTTCCAGCCCCCCGTCGGGCTCTGTGCTGACAGCTGAGAGCCTGGAGCCTGTTTCAGATTCTGTGTCTCCCTCTCTGTCTGTGCCTCCTCCACTCATGCGCTCTCTCTCTCTCTCTCTCTCTCTCTCTCTCTCTTTCTCTCTCTGTCAAAAATAAATAAACATTAAAAAAGTTAAAAAAAATATTCGGATAACACTGCCAACACAGTGCACTATTGTGAAAACAAATGAAATAGCGTGGGGTAAAGCACCTGCATGTGGTGTCAGGTACATTTCATTTATCTACCCATTTTTCCCTTTGATAAAGCATAGCTGTGATTTAAACTCTTAGTTTATTCATAATTCTCAAATCGGAAATAGTAATAAATATCTCATTTATTTTTAAACATAGAAGTATAATAAAGCTCCATTTGCAAATAGTGATTATTTGTGAAACACTTTTTATCTTATCTTTTTCAGTAGATTATGAGTTCCATAGAAGAGAACTATCCCTAAATTACTTAGAGAATGTTTAAAAATATTTGGAGGAGTCAAGAAATTCCACTTTTATTTCCTTCTTACGGTTCATTCAATCATTTTAGCACTGTACAGGGCAATGTCAGTTCATCAATAAAACAGTTCAACATAATGCATCATTAATTTCAGGACAAGCAGTAGACCTTTTCTCGTTGTAGTTGAATACATTCACCAACTATTTTAATAAGCCCCACTAGAGTAGCTCCCCCCATTATTTCCTATGATGTCACCCTACTTATTTTCTCCATAGACATATTGTACCCTGAAGTGGGCTTTTTTGTGTGTGTTTTTTGTAATACTATTATCAATTTCTCCATCTGTACCCTTGAGACAGGGGGTACAGTTAGCTTGGTCTGCCTTGTTTGGTATTGTATCCTGATTATCTCACTAGGTGGCCTGTGAGCAGAGAGAAGGTCAAGAAGTAACCAAAAATATAATTTCATGAGTAAGTCTCAACTTGTGCTCTCCCTACTGCCATGGTACTCTGGCTTTTGGTGTAAACTTACGGGCCAAAATTCATGTTTAGATTATTCATCAAGAGAAAATATCACTAAAAAAGTACCATTTTGTTATGAAAGTTATACATTTGTTATATAGATATACCAATGAACCAGAATAACTTTTGCACTTTTTTTAATGCTCATAGATTATAAAATAAAATGAGTTAAGCCAGATTGATGATAAACTTACATAACAAAAGAATAATCATTTTTAGAGAATTAGCAGTCTAAGTCCCAAACTTAACAGAGAAAATAAAACTTAGTTAGAATTTTATTTTATTTTTTTTTCCAGTAAGCATCTATATATGCCAGATGATGCGATGCCTGTTGCAGATCCAAAGAAATGGGACACAGTTCTGACTTTTGAGTAACTCAATATCTATCGGCTTTCTATAATTTAGGATAGGAAATCATAGACTCAAATTATGTATAGATTAGGAAAGTGTGGAGGGGGGAAGGGAGCATTCAAGAAGTTGTATGAAGTGGATGATATTTGAACTGAGTTAGAGGGATGTAATGGAATCAATGAGGATAGCAAAAGGGTGTGGGAGTGGTTGTGGGCTGTGAGTTCCAGGTTAAGATAACACCGGAAGCACAGATGTAGGTCTATGAAAACTCCTGACCAATTGAGCTTATGTAGCTTCAATAGTAGAGCTCAAGAACTTCTGAGATGTGGCAGGAGATGAGGCTGGAGTGTGGAGGTAACTACTAAAAGGCTTTGAGTCTTATACAAATACAAAGTCTTTAATGACAATGAGAAATAATACAAAGATTTGCAGCAGGAAAGTTTATGATTGAATTTTGTTTTGTTTTTAGAAAAGTTAGTATGCTGCTGAAAATAGGTGTGAATGAGGAGGTCAAGCCCAGTTAGAAATACATTGTAGAGTCCAGGGAAGAGGTTATGTTGGGAGGAATTAAGCCACAGAAGAGGGAAGACATAGGAAACGATACATTAAATAAAGAGGTATGATTGATAGGATGGGATTACTGATGAGATGGAAAATGATGCAAAAAAAAAAAAAAAGAGGGACATAATATTATAGGCACCCCTAAGAGACAAAGTTTCTTTTTAGGTGGGGAATCACAAAAGTCTGCATTAAGATCTCACTTCAGGCAGCCTGCGAAGGATGGATGAGTAAGGTTTTAACAGGCACTAATAGGGGCAAATATGCTTTAAATAGAAGGACCTATATATGCAAAGCCACCCATTCAAAGGTGCATATGTAGCAAAGGGTAATTTGAATAACTGTTTGGCCAGCTCAGCCAATGTGCCAGTCAGATTCCATCATGCAAAATGAGTTATGTCTTATTCATCTGAAATTTTCTATTAAACCACTTGCCTGTATTGTTGTTACTATGATCTACTATGATGTTACTTGCTTTTGCCCAATAATATTTCATAATAAATGAGAAAATTAGGAGAGGTCCTGTTACTTCATAGTATTTTAATTACTTTGTGTCAAGTGTTGAAAAATGAGTATGCATTATAGGTGGTAACATACCATGGTATCATTAAGTATCTTGCCTCATTCTTCTTATAGACATGGCCAAATTGTTGGAGGGTATTAAATTTCCACAGAGGCAAGTGGCTTGAAGTGAAGCTGAAGATCATTGGCATCCATAGTATCTCTTGTTAAAAAATATGCTTTCTGAAACAAAAAATTCTTGAAAGAGAAGGAAGGAGTTGTACAGGTTAACCTCCATTTGCTAATCCTAGATTCATCCTCTGTCCTCTGTCCTTTTCTTTCATGCTCTGTGTGGAGGGATTGACCTTGAGAACTGCATCACCCATATTTATCTGTCTTCTGCCTTCTATCAGATTCATCCAGTGGGAATCATCAACACATGGCAAGAGAAAACATGAGTCAAAGCATATCTTACCCCACTCCTTGCCTGAGTCAGCACCATGGTTTTAGCAGTGGCTAAATCACACCATAACTGCTGCTCCTGTTGAGCATCTCCTGCTCTGTGGTAGAATATTTACTGAGGTCCAGAAACACTGTTTCCTTCCCTTGCCCCTTCAAAGCCATACCATTTTCACTACAAGATTGACTTCTCTAATCCTTTCTCCATCATATTGTCTCCAAACAAATTATTTTGGTTAAAATGCTGTTTCCTGCTGGGACTAAGTCTAAAATAGCACTTATCATTTGTTGAATTCTTACTATGTGATACCATGCTAATGATGACTCTAACATGAAATATCTCAATCTGTATATTATCACTGAGAATGAGAAAACTTTACTCAATGTTGACTGATGTGGGAACAAGTGCATACAGATCTTATCCAATGTCTAATTCATAGGAAACAGTAAGACATATTGCCATCCAGCACATAGATGATTATATATTTTATGTATTTTTGATAGAATTATCCCTATAAATTTCATAATTTGATGACATTATAGTATTGTTTTTAAAATGTAATTTCAGATTGTTCATTGCTAGTATACATAAATATAATAGCTATTATTGTTCTTGTACTGCATAACTCTCTAAAAGCTTTTGGATGCTTTTTCTGTCAATTTCATGATTAGCTACATGCATGATTATGTAATCTATGAATAAAGGTAGTTCTATATTTTCTTTACAATCTGGATGCTATTTATTTTTTATTTTCTTACATATTAACACCCTCTAACTTTTAGCACAAAGTTGAATCAAGTGGTTTGGGCAAACATCAATTACTTTGGGGGAAGGGAGTATTTCAGTATTTGACCATTAAGTATAACATTGGCTATAATTTTTTTTATGCATCTCCTTTAGGAGATGAAGAAGTACCTTTCTATTCATAGTTTGATGAGGTTTTATCAGGAATAGATGACAGATAATGAAAATGCTTTTTCTGCATCTACTGAGACAATCCTATTATTTCTCTTTATGGTTCTATCCATTTTTGTTTCATATATTTTAAAGCTGTGTTATTAGGTACCTAATCTATTTATTAATATATATGTACAAATTCTCAATAAATAAATATTAGCCAAATCCATCAGTAAGTAAAAGGATAGTGCCCAAAAATCATGATGGATTTTTTTTCAGGAATATAAGATTAGTTTAACAATTGAAAATCAATTAATAAAATTCACCACATTATCAGATTAAGGAGAAAAAGACTGAAATTACCTCAATAGGTAAAGTAAAGGGGGTGCTAAAATTTAACTCCCATTCATGATATAAATTATTAGGAAGTGAGAAATAGAAATATTCTTATTTTATATCAGGTATTTATAAGAAAATCTAATTGTAAATGTCATACTTAATCATAAAATAAAATTTCTCCCTTGCATCAGGAACAAGATATGGAAAACTGTTACTACCTTTTTATTTTTTTGAGAGAGAGAGAGTGCACACGTTCGTGGAAGCAAGTGTGCACCTGCGCAAGTTGGGGAGAGACAGAGGGAAAGGGAGAGAGAGACTCTTGAGCAGGCTCTGCGTTCATCTCATGACCTTGAGAGCATGACCTGAATTGAAATAAAGAGTCATACACTTAACTGACTAGGTGTCCCGCTTTGCCATTTTTGTTCATGGTACCGGATATTCTAGTCAGTGTTAAAATAAAAAAAAAAAAATAACTACAAGGCAAAATAATTGTAAAGGGAGAAATAAGAAGTATAATTCTTATCATTCAAAACATGCATCAAAGCATATATAGAAAATGCAAAGTAACTTATAAACAAATTATTATAATTAAGTGATTTAAAAAGTTCTCTACTTGCAGGGTTCACTTGAAACGTTGATTTCTATATGCAGTCAACAATTAGAAAATAAACTGTAAAAGATACAATTTTTAATAATATAAAACATTAAATGTTCAGTAATTAGTGAATAATGGGTAAGAATTTTCACAGAGAACTACAACATATTACTGAGAGATCATAAAGATCTAAATACAGGGAATGGTATTCCATATTCATGAACAGGCAGACACAATATCATAAACATGTCAATTCTGCCCCAATTGATTTATATACTTAATGAAATCCTAGTTAAAATCCTAACAGGAGTGTGGGCGGGGGGGGGGGGCATAGAAGCTTATTCTAAAATGTATATGGAACTGCAAAGGGCCAAAAAAAATCATGCAGTCTTGGAGAAGAACAAATTTGGATGACTTTTATTATCAATTGTTAAGATATTTTGAAGTACAATTTATTAAAATTGTATAGTATTAACACAAGGAAAGAAAAATAATTATATAGAAAAGAGTTTAGAAAGAGAGATATATGGGAATGCTTGATGTAGGACACTGGTGAACTGGCAAAGAAGGGGGAAAATAAGAGTAGTTTTTTAAATAAATGGCATAGGGTCCGTTGGATATCCTATATGGAAAGAAGTGAAATTGAACTTTTATGTCATGCCATATACAAAAATACGACCAAGCATATTATAAACTCAAATGTCAAAGATAAATGATATTATATCTTAATGAGTTCCAGGTATCCAGGTATATTTTAAATGAGACACACAATTAATTAACTGTATAGAAAAGATTGATCAATTGGAGTACATTAAAATTAAGGACTTCTTTTTATCAAAATACTTCATTAAAAGAAGAAAGGGAAAATCACAGATTGGGACATGGTCTTTGCTATGTTTAATTCACATTCAGAATATATAAAGAATTGGTGAAAATCAATAAAAGACAGTCATATTAGTTTTCTTTTGTGACCATACAACTTACTACAGATTTAGTAGTTTCAAACAATACAAATTTGTTATCCTGAAGTTCACAGGTCTGAAAACTGTTATAGGTCAGGCTGTGCTAAAATCAGTGTTAGCAGGGCTGTATTCCTTTCTTCAGGCACCAAGGGATGAGTCATTTCCTTGCTCACTTAGGTGTTGGTAGAATTCAGTTCTGTGCAGTTGTAAGGCTGAAGACTCCATACCACCGAGAGCAGCTAGGGACTGTCATTAGCCCCTAGAGGCATCTCTTTGGTTCTTTCAAGGGTACATTTCAGCATAAGCAACAGGGTATAAAATATTTTTCATGCTTCTATCACTCTAACCTACTTAACTTCCATTCTTACTTTTAAGACAACCATGTGAGATCTTAAACTGGACCCACCTAGAATATCCAGAATAATTTCCCCATCTCAAGTCCTTCACCTTAAGCACATCTACAAAGCTCATTTTGCCATGTAAGGTGACATATTTACATATTTACCAATTCCAGGCATCAAGATGTGGACATTTTGGGGCCCATTTTTCTGCCTATCACAACAGTCAACCTAATTTTAAAAATGAGCTAGTGACTTGAACAAGAACATTACAAATGAGATTATCTCATTGGTTATTTAACATTAAAAAATGAATCACTCTCATTAATTACAAGGGAAATGCTAATTAATCTTAAGTCAATGATACTATACACCAACCAGAATGGTCAATTTTTAAAAGACCAAAAATATTGAGTGTTGGTAAGAATAAGAAACAACTGAAACCCTCATCCATTCTTCATAAGTTGGCAAAATTATGGAATCCTTTTGGAACACCATTTATCCGTATCTACTAAAGTTGAGCATAAGTATATCCAAGAGTGCATCAATCCAACTTCTAGGCATACTTTCAGTAGTATGTATATGTGTAACAAATATATGCACAAAATATTCATGGTAGCATTATTTGTAATAAAATCTGGAAATATATCTACTGATCGAACTCATAAATACAATATTGGTGCATTCTTACAATGGAATAATATATAGTAATAAGAATAAATAAACTACCTCATATAACAAAATGCATAAATCTCATAGACATAATATCGAATAAAAGATTACAGAAATAAAAGAGTACACATATACAGCATAATCATATTTTTATATATTTAAATATAGGGATAATTTATATACTAGAATAGTGATTATTTTTGGAAGGAGGATTAGGGTACTTCTTAGGTGTTTTCAATATTCCGTTTTTTTCATTTGTATGAAGTTGACACAGCTATGTTCACTTTGTGAAATTCATCAAGGTTTACGTTTATGATAATATTTGCTTTTTGTATTAAATTATATTTTTTAAATACTGAACAGCTTATATCCCTGCGAACAGAGGGACAGCTTTGCTTCTGAGGTTGCCAGTATCCCTGCTGGATGGAACCTGTCAACTGCTCCTCTTTTTACAGCTAGAGATGCTATCTGAACAAGGAGGGAGCAGTAGGGACCAGACAGATGAACAAGTCCTACTCCTGCTGCACTACAGTTCCCTGTCCCTGGAGACCTGTTTTTTTTTTTTCCTTTTTTATTTACTTATGTGTTTATTGAATACCGTGTTGTTATACAAAAGGCTCTGTGTGGTCAAAAATAAAAAGACACTGATATTGGTAGAAAGGGATGGAAAAAAATGAGAAGGTGAGCCAGGTGGGCCTGGAGAAGCCACTTGATTCCTAAGAGACAGTTGTTCCAATGCCAACAGACTACTGCCCCAGGAGAGCTCACACCTAGGGTTGCTGAATCTCATCTCTCAAAAGATGACATAAGTGGAGATGTACTGAGTTATAAATATCATAAACTTAATATTTATAGAAATCTCAGTTTTGGATCTCTGATGTTAGAAGTCAGGCAGTGGATTTCTTTGGAGGGGTAAAAATGACTGGGAATGGACATATGGGATTGCTAGGAAGGTTCTATGTCTTGATCTGGGCTGGTTAAATGGGTATGGTAGTTTGTGAACATTTCATGGAGTTATACATATATGTGAAATGGTTAGGAAGATAACATCTAAAGTCAAAGCATAGTCTGGAGCTGTTTCTCTTCAACTACAGTAATATTCAGATATCTTTTAAAATGAAACTTTCCATAAATTCTTCATGTCCTGTGGAATTCAGGAAAATGGCTCTAGATACAATGATCTAGACGTGTTGCAAAACAAAGAGGCCAGGATGAAAACAAACAAACAAACAAAAAACTGAGTGCAGAGGCAAGAACCTGAGGATTGGTTGGGAGGGAGGAGGGGTGAAGATGAGTGTAAATGAACCAAGAGTATATGGGCAGGTTCTTGTGCCCTTATCTAACTCGGGCACATGCTTTTGTGTGCATGCGTGTGCATGCGTGTGCGTGTGAGTGTGTGTGTGTGTGTGTGTGTGTGTGTGTGTGAGGTAGAATATGAGTGTCTTGATTGCATTTATATTAGTAAGGATGAAAAGCATGTTCTGATTCTGATTTGGGACATAGTGTCCTGAATGTTTCTGTGCCATTTATGGAGATTTCAGGCTGGTGAACACCACCACTTATGGGCACAAAATAAGGCTATGATATTAATAAAATTTTGTTTAAACACAGCAGAAAAATAGATTTGGGAAGTAAGATATAATTCCTGGTTTTACACATGTACAATAAAATAAAAAACTAGCAATTAGATGTTGATTGTTAGGATCAATTCTTACATATGTTGTTGCATTTATGCCCAGTAATGGCCCTGCTAAATGCATATAATTACATTTATTTATCATCCATAAAAGTGTATTTCTTAAGCATTATCTTTCCTCAGAAGCCTATCCTACTGAGGTAAAATTGATAACTCTAAAATGGTCCATCTTCCTTCACCTCCACCATTACCTTACTTCATATTGCAGAAATTATGACCTATATTTGGGTTTATATCTATCCTGTCTTTACATTGTAAATGATTTTAACAAGGGATTCTATGTTGCTCATCTCCCAGAGTTCTATCCAAGTGACTGGCTTATAGGAGTTCTCAGTAAATGTTTGTTGAAAGAATGAAAAGAATATGAACACTAGAAGTAAGAAAGGCCAACTTCCATGGGGCAAAAGGCATCCATACTGAATTTGAACCCAGCTCTTTGTGATTCTAATTCCAAACTTTTCTGTTAAATCACACTAAATGAACATCAAACCTCACTGCATTTGTCAGTTTCTGGTATTGAAAATGGGAAACACTTCTGTCTCTAATACTACTTTTACCTCACATCCACATTTGGATTTGCATTGGGCTTTCAGGTGCCAGCCAAGGTTCCTGCTGCCCAGGAAATAATGCACATGGGTAAATGCCAGTTTTATATAATTTAGGAGAAAGAACTGCATTTGAGATCATTTACATAAAAATAAAATTTGTGCCTGTCTCTACAGAATAGGCTCTGGTCAACAGAGCACAAATCAATCTGTTTGCTCTTAAATTTAAATTTCCATAAGTCATTACATAGCTCATAATCACATTGATGTAACTGAATTGAATTTGCAGAGATTATTCTGTGTGAGAAGGGACTTCCAAGCTATTTAAACTGCTGCTATTCAATAGATAAGGCCTCTCAAATCTGACCTCTGTTTTATATTAAATTTGTGACCTAATTTTCATTTTTCTCTGGGTTCTCATTTTCTCAGATGAAGAGGTCTTAGAAGCTTTCACACCAGCACTTTTACGTTGGCAGTTGCAGACAGAAGGATAAAGAAAGATGTGCATTCAGATGCTGGAAGAGGGTGTGATAGCAAATTGGTTAATCAAATGGACATATTCCATTTTAAATATGGGCTCCACACATAGTAACTCTTTGTCTTTGGGCAAGTTGCTGAGCCTCTCTAGGCTTCAACTTCCCTCTCTGTATTATGCAGATAGTATTAGGGTCTACTTCACATAATTTATAAGACTTTAATGAAAGCCTAGACCAGAGCCTGTAAAATGGTGAGCAATCTATGTTAGCCAACTCATGGCAATTAATATTGTCATTATATAACTGTTACAAATTTGTATTATTAGTTTTAAATGTCACACACACACACACACACACACACACACACACACACACACGAATAAAACAGTTGAAGAAGAGAGTAAATTGGGAAAGATCCAGATAAAATGCTGAGCATTCAGTTTCAGCTTTTTGTCTTAATACTTCTTTACATTTTCCTAGCACCTTACATATTTAATTAAAATTTTTTATATTGATTTATTTATTTTGAGAGAGAGAAAGCATGAACAGGGGAGGGGCAGAGAGAGAGGAGAAAGAATCCCAAGCAGGCTCCATGCACTATCATGGCAGAGCCTGACATGCGATTTGATCCCACAAACAAACCATGAGATCATGACCTGAGCCAAAATCAAGAGTCGGATGTTCAGTGACTGAGCCACCCAAGCACCCCCACCTTATACATTTTAAAACACTTTAACTTATTTCATTAGGTCTCTCAGAGCAATCTTTTATGAAAATTATATCATTTTTTATATACTATTTTAAGAATATATTATCCTTCTAATTGAACAGATGAGGGAAAAAGCACCTTAAGAAGTTAAATGAATTCTCTAAAGTGGTAATAAACTGGCCAAACTTGAGTGTTCTAAATCTCAAGCAAGTCCTCTTAGTATAAATGAGCTTTGCCCTGCTAGCCCTTTGAATAAGGTCTTATAGGTCTATAAGGTCTTATAGGTCGAGGGTCGTGACTCCACTGACGGACCAGAAGTGAAATTGGAAAGGAACAAATATGGCGATGTATCAAGTATGACACACAAAATTAAGAATTGGTATAGTTTTCATGCCCATAAGTAATTCCTTATGGAATAGTATACAACTCCTTCCTTCATTGATTCTGTATTTCAATACAAAATTATTGAAGTACTGTGTGCAAGACAGAGTGTACTGTGACTACACTAAATGCTATAAGGAATTTTAATAAATTTCACATGTGTCTTTATCTTCAGACGCCAACATCCTATGGCACTTGTTTAGAAGTTTTTAGAGAGGAGATCTATCTTTTCTTATTAAAACAAATCTTATATGCTATCCCCTATATAATAGACATGAAAATTGTTAATTCCTTTAGGCAATTTGGTTCTTTATTGGCAGAAAATCTTTCATTTTTTATGGACTTTCTGAGATATCATCACAGAATCATAGAACAAGTTCCATATACTAGAAAAAAAAAGGAAACTACTTGAAAGAAAAAATTTCTCCTTTTTCTAAGGACAACATAGTAGAAGCAGTAATCATTAAGTAAAATTCTCAAAGAGAAGTGTTTTGTTTTTGTCTTTGTTTTTGTTCCCCTCCTCCCCCCCCCCCCCCCCCCCCAGTCAAGAATGATACCTTGAAGATCTGGCTTCCCTGGTCCATATTGAAATGATATTTTCACTAAAAACCTTGTGCGTCTGATGTTACTAGTTGTTATTTTTTAATTAAAATTATGCTTATAATTGTTTTTAAAGGAAGGACATTTACTCTAATAGGATTAAAGTAGAAAGAAATCATTTAAGGAAACTTCATCCTCATATAATTTTTTCTTATTTGTATTCATATTCAACTAGCAAATGTTCTTAGTACCTAAATAAAAATACATTTGACAAAATTTAAGTGATAAGTTTATTTTTTGCTGTCCTTTAGTTATGAAGTTTAGGAAAATTAAAAAATAAAACAAGCAACAGAGAAGTTCAGTGGAGTTGAGGCAGGAGCTTATGGTAGTTATTTCAGGAAGTGAGAACTCTGTAGTTTATGGATTATGAAGTAATTGTGGTATAAGTGTAATATTTATATTTTATTTCATATTAATTAATTTATTCCATGAATAAGAATACATACACTGTGCCATATTCTGCCCCACATTTGTCAGTTCATAAGGCAAATAAAAATAACGATATTTGGTTATTTTCCTTAAAAAATTATTAGCAGTAAATATTTGGTGCTTAATTAAATGCTGAATCAGTTCGAATATATCAAAATTAAAATAAAAATTTTTTTTTTTTTTTTTTTTTTAAATTTTTTTTTTCAACGTTTTTTATTTATTTTTGGGACAGAGAGAGACAGAGCATGAACGGGGGAGGGGCAGAGAGAGAGGGAGACACAGAATTGGAAACAGGCTCCAGGCTCCGAGCCATCAGCCCAGAGCCTGACGCGGGGCTCGAACTCACGGACCGCGAGATCGTGACCTGGCTGAAGTCGGACGCTTAACCGACTGCGCCACCCAGGCGCCCCTAAAATAAAAATTTTTAAAGGAATAAATATTTTATGAGTTTAGGCAAACTTAAATTTGTACGTTTACTAGAAAATAAATGTGATGGAAATAGGAAATTTGAGTAAGTCCAAATTATAATTAGAAAGTGCCTTCTTGGGGCGCCTGGGTGGCTCAGTCGGTTAAGCGTCCGACTTCAGCTCAGGTCACAATCTCAAGGTCCATGAGTTTGAGCCCCACATCAGGCTCTGGGCTGATGGCTCAGAGCCTGGAGCCTGCTTCCGATTCTGTGTCTCCCTCTCTCTCTGCTCCTCCCCCATTCATGCTCTGTCTCTCTCTCTCTCAAAAATAAATAAACGTTAAAAAAATTTTTTTTTAAAAAAGAAAGTACCTTCTTCTCACCAAAATAGAAATATACCCTTGTTCTATACAAACATTGATTGGGAAAATGAATTATCTAGATCTAGGAAATATAATTGTCAGCTAGACAGGCTGCTAGAATATTAGATTAAATGGACACAGAATTGGAACTTTTGAGAGATTTTCTATCCAAACAATCATGGAAACCCCTGCTTCCCGGGGAGTATTCCTTGTCTCTCTGATTGGATCATGAGCGCTGTGAACAAGAATGCATGTACGTATGTGCATATGCCTCTCTGTATGCTTTGTAATTAATATGTCCATTAAAAATAATTCCCCCATAATTCATATTTGACCTAAGATGTCTCCTCTGAAAAATCTTATTTATAGGTATAATATTGGTCTTTAATTTGACAGTATTAACACAGATACCAGGAAAAGATAATGTCTACCTAGACAAGGATTTAATGGTGAAGTAAGTGATGCAGAGTGGAGAGTGGGTATTTGGAATAAATGACCAAAAGAAAAAATAGACAAAGGCATTTAAGAACTATCCCCACCAATTCTGAGTTTCTTCGATATTCTGGTAAGGCAAAGTAGATGATTAAATCCAGAAATGTATTATAGGTACCTGCATATTGGTTGAACTGTGCATTCGTATATATTTTTCTGTTAATTGCTAATGAGCAATGATTTAGAAAGAGGGTTCTGAAGCTAGAACAAACAATCCTAAAATTTGAACCCCATCAAAGTCCCCGAATAGCCAAAGAAATGTTGAAAAATAAAACCAAAGCAGGAGGCATTACAATCCCTGACTTTAGCCTCCACTACAAAGCTGTAATCACCAAGACAGTATCGTACTGGCACAAAAACAGATACATAGACCAATGGAATAGAATAGAGAACCCAGAATTCGACCCACAAATGTATGGCCAACTAATCTTTGACATAGCAGGAAAGAGTAGCCAATGGAAGAAAGACAGTCTCTTTAACAAATGGTGCTGGCAGAACTGGACGGCAACATGCACAAGAATGAAACTGGACCACTTTTTACACCATACACAAAAATAAACTCAAAATGGATGAAAGGCCTAAGTGTGAGACAGGAAACCATCAAAACCTTAGAGGAGAAAACAGGCATCAACCTCTTTGACCTCGGCCGCAGCAGTTTCTTGCTCAACACATTTCCAAAGGCAAGGGGAATAAAAGCAAAAATGAACTATTGGGACCTCATCAAGATAAAAAGTTTCTGTACTGCAAAGGAATCTGTCAACAATATTAAAAGGCAACTGATAGAATGGGAGAAGATATTTGAAAATGACATATCAGATAAAGGGTTAGGATCCAAAATCTATAAAGAACTTACCAAACTCAACACCTGAAAAACAAATAATCCGGTGAAGAAAAGGGCAGAAGACATGAATAGACACTTTTCCAAAGAAGACATCCAGATAGGCAACAGACATACGATAAGATGCTCAACATCACTCATTATCAGGGAAGTACAAATCAAAACCACATTGAGATACCACCTCATGCCAGTCAGAGTGGCTAAAATTAACAACTCTGGAAACGAGATATTGGCGAGGATGTGGAGAAACAGGAACCCTCTTGCACTGTTGGTGGGAAATAAACTGGTGCACTGGAAAACAGTGTACAGGTACCTCAAAAAGTTAAAAATAGAAGTACCCTATGACCCAGAAATAGCAATACTAGGAATTTATCCAAAGGATACAAGAGTGCTCATTCATAGGGGCACTTGTATCCCAATGTTTATAGCAGTGCTTTCAACAATAGCCAAATTATGGAAAGAGCCCAAATATCCATCAACTGATGAATGGATAAAGAAGATGTGGTTTGGGGCGCCTGGGTGTCTCGGTCGGTTAAGCGTCCGACTTCGGCTCAGGTCATGATCTCGCGGTCCGTGAATTTAAGCCCCGCATCGGGCTCTGTGCTGACAGCTCAGAGCCTGGAGCCTGTTTCAGATTCTGTGTCTCCCTCTCTCTGTGACCCTCCCCCATTCATGCTCTGTCTCTCTCTGTCTCAAAAATAAATAAACGTTAAAAAAAAATTAAAAAAAAAAAGATGATGTGGTTTATATATACAATGGAATACTACTTGGCTTTGAGAAAGAATGAAATCCTGCCATTTGCAACAACATGGATGAAACTGGAGGGTATTCGGCTAAGTGAAATAAGTCAGTCAGAGAAAGACAGATATCATATGTTTTCACTCATATGTGGAACTTGAGAAACTTAAACAGAAGACCTGGGAGAAGGGAGGGGGAAAAATAGTTTCAAACAGAGAGGGAAGCAAACCATAAGAGACTCTTAAATACAGAAATCAAACTGAGGGTTGATGGGGGTGCCGAGGGAGAAGGGAAAAAAGGGTGATGGGCATTGAGGAGGGCACTTGTTGGGATGAGCACTGGGTATTGTATATAAGCAATGAATCATGGGAATCTAACCTCGAAATCAAGAGCACACTATATACACTGTATGTTAGCTAACTTGACAATAAATTATATTTAAAAAAATAGTTGTAATGGGGGCCCCCTGGCTGGCTCATTTGGTAGAGCATGTAACTCTTGATCTCAGGATTGTGAGTTTGAGCTCCATGTTGGGTATGGAGATTACTTAAATAAGTAAATCTTCAAAAACAAGCAAACAACAACAACAGCAAAACAAAAGAAAGAAAGAGAGTTCTAGAGTTTAACAGCCTGGATTTGTATCTGAACTCGACCCCTGACTAGCTGAGTGACTTTGAGTAAATGACTTAACATCTCTGTGCCTGAAATTCCAATCTTTAAAATGAGAATAAGAATAGTAATTACCTCAGCGTTTCATTAAGATAATAAGTATAAAATGTATAAAAGTGTTGCTAGTACATGTTAAGAACATAGTGTTACTACATTAATAATAACTATTATATAATAACTAATGTGTAGCACATTATATATATATAATGGTATTTATATATATATGGTATGTATATATATAATGGTATTAATTATATATATATATATAATGGTATTAATTAATATAGTAACACTACATGACAAGTTTTGTGGCTATGAATGTTCCAAGTTGACTTCCTCTGCAGTACGTTTCAGGACTTGTACCCTTCTACCTTCACATAAAGTCACAAAATTACATGCATCGGAAGCCAAAATATTTTCAAACATTTTGTTCTCAGCAATTCCTTCACTGAAACACACCCCAGGGAAATAATGTGACATATCTAGGAGCATTTTGCTCAAAATATTAATTGCAGGATTGGAATACTATACCACCATTAAAATAAAATATTTAAATTCCTTAATGTGTTAAGAAAAATAAAACGCTGGAATGAAGTATGGATATGTGTAACTGGAGGTATATTTAAAAGGAAGAATATGAAATACTTATTCACCAATGACCTGTATTATTTTTCTAAATGTATTATAATTATTTATAAGAATATAAATGTGTGCATATGTGTATGTATGTTTCTGTGGGTAACTGTCTAAACAGAAACTGCATAGGAAATATCTAAATGGATTATATAAGTTCTAAATCTGTTCTGGCTTATAAACAATCTAGGTATCAACAAGATCACACTTCCCTCCAGGGAATAAAGCAATGTCAGGGACAAGTATCTTTGAACAGTATCTCTAAATAGCTTTTCATTATTGTAGAAAGCCAGTGGCTTCATGTAGAGGAGTCACTGGTCTGTGGAGTACACTTAGGAAATGCTGCCCTACTCTATTAAAACAGACCAGAGCAGTTCTTTTTCCTCCCTTCTCTCTCCATCCCAAACCATCGCTCACAGAACTAATGTTTTGAATGTGAAGACATGAAGAAACTGAGATTCAAAAAAATTACTTTCCAAATGTCATTCAACTAGGAGGTGGTGAACTAAAACTGTTTCATCTCTCACTAAACATTAATTCAGGCCCTGATACATTTAAAACACAGATATATATGATAAATTGAACATGAATACTTTCACATGATGCTCACTGTGTAATGGGGTTCAAAAAATTAAACAATCAGCTATTATTCAATAGGTTAAGTGCTGCAAGAGAAATAGCACATGATTATTCAAATTTATTCAACACATATTTGTTAAATGCCCCCTATGCATTTACCGCAGCTAGATGTTATCGCAGCAAAAGTTAGTAAGATAAACTCTATCTTGAGGTGCTTATGATTTAGTGGAGAATGTCAATCTGAACTGACCATTTCAATATAGTATGGTAATAGTGATAATAGCTAACATTTTTTTGAGTGCTTACTACTTAGTAAGCACTATTTAAAAATTTTTTTTAGTTAACATACAAGGCAATATTGGTTTCAGCAGAATTCAGTAATTTATCACTTACATACAATACCCAGCACTGATCACAAGTGTCCTCCTTAATATCCATTACTTACCTAGCCCATCTCCCACCCAGCTTCCTTCATCAATCCTCACTTTGTTCTCTGTCATTAAGTATCTTTCCTGGTTTGTTTCTCTCTCTTCTCTTCCCCCTCCACTTCCCATAAGCACAACTATTTTGTTTCTTAAATTCTACATATGAGTGAAATAATATGGTGTTTGTATTTCTCTGATTGACTTATTTCCCTTAGTGTACTACATTCTTTGCAAATGGCAAGATTTCATTCTTTTCGATGGCCGAGTAATGTTCCATTGTTTGTTTATACACACACACACACACACACACACACACACACCCCACATCTTCTTTATCCATTCATCAACTGATGGACAGTTGGGCTTCCTCCATAGTTTTGCTATTGTTGATAATGCTGCTATAAACATTGGGGTGCATGTACCCCTTTGAATCTGTACTTTTGTATCCTTTTGGGTAAATACTAATAGTGCAATTGCTGATTCATAGGTTATTTCTATTTTTAATTTTTTGAGGAAACCCCATACTGTTCTCTAGAGTGTCTGCACCGGTTTTCATTCCCACCAACAATGCAAGAGAGTTCCTCTTTCTCCGTAGCTTCACTAACATCTGTTGTTTCTTGTGTTGTTAATTTTAGCCATTCTGATAGGTGTGAGGTGGTATCGTGGTTTTGATTTGTATTTCCCTGATGATGAGTGCTGTTGAGCATCTTTCTCATGTGTCTGTTAGCCACCTGATGTCTTCTTTGTGAAGTGTCTATTTATGTTTTCTGCCTATTTCTTATTGGGTTGTTTGTTTTTTGGGTGTTGAGTTTGATACTTATTTATAGATTTTGTATACTAACCCTTTGTATGATATGTCATTTGCAAGTATCTTCTGGCATTCTGTAGGCTACCTTTTAGTTTTGTTGATTGTTTCCTTTGCTTTGTGGAAGCTTTTTATCTTGATAGAGTCCCAATAGTTCATGTATCCCTTGCCTTCAGCAACATGTCTAGTAAGAAATTGCTATGGCTGATGTTAAAGAGATTGCTGTCTGTGTTCTCCTTCCTCTAGGATTTGATAGTTTCCTGTCTCACATTTAGGTCTTTCATCCATTTTGAACATATTTTTGTGTGTGGTATAAGAAAGTAGTCCAGTTTCGTTCTTCTGTATGTTGCTGTCCAGTTTTCCCAACACCATTTTTTGAAGAGACTGTCTTTTTTCCATTGGATATTCTTTCCTGCTTTGTCAAAGATGAGTTAACCATATGGTTGTGGGCCCATTTCTGGTTTTTCTACTCTGTTCCACTGATCTATATGTCTGTTTTTGTGCTACCATTCTGTCTTGATTACTTTAGCTTTGCAGTGTAGCTTAAATTCCAGAATCATGATGCCTCTAATTTTGTTTTATTTTTTCAGGATTGCTTTGGCTATTCACGGTCTTTTATGGTTCCATATAAATTTTAGGATTGTTTGTTCTAGGTATGCAAAAAATACTGGTGGTATTTTGGTAGGGACTGAATTAAATGTGTAGATTGCTTTTGGTAGTATAGATATTTTAACCATGTTTGTTCTTCCAATTCATGAGCATGGGATGCCTTTCCATTTCTTTGTGTCATCTTCAGTTTCTTTCATCAGTGTTTTATAGTTTTCAGAGTACAAATCTTTTTTTAGTTAGATTTATTCCTGGTTATCTTACTGTTTTTCGTGCAATTGCAAGTGGGATCAATTCCTTGATTTCTTTTTTTGCTGCTTTGTTATTGGTATAAAGAAATGCAACAGATTTCTGCACGTTGATTTTATATCCTGTGGCTTTGCTGAATCATGTATGCATTCTAACAACTTTCTGGTGGGGCCTTTTGGATTTTCTACATAGAGTATCATGTCACCTGCAAATAGTAAAAGTTTGACTTCTTTCTTGCTGATTTATGTGCCCTTTATTTCTTTTTGTTGTTAGATCACTGAGGCTAAGACTTCCAGGACTATGTTAAGTAGTAATGGTGAGAGTGGACATCCTTGTCTTGTTCCTGACCATAGGGGAAAAGCTGTCAGGTTTTCCTCTTTGAGGATAATGTTAGCTTTGGTTTTGTATATGTGCTTTATGATGTTGAGGTAAGCAAAAATCTCTTAACAAACAAGAGTTCTGGGCCAGATGGTGTCCCAGGAGAATTATACCAGACATTTAAAGAAGAGTTAATTGTTCTCAAACTGTTCCAAAAAATAGAAATGAAAGGAAAACTTCCAAATTCATTCTATAAATTCAGCATTACCTTGATTCCAAAACCGACCAAGACCCCACTAAAAAGGAGAATTATAGGCTAATATCCCTTATGAACACGGATGGAAAAGTTCTCAACAAGATACCAGCAAATCAAACTGAACAATACATAAAAAGAGTTATTCACTGTGATCAAGTGGGATTTATTCCTGAGCCGCAGGGCTGGTTCAATAATTGCCAACAAATCAACACGATACATGACATTGATAAAAGAAAGGATAAGGACCATATGATCCTGGCGATAGATGCAGAAAAGCATTGATAAAATACAGTATTCAGTCTTGATAAAAAACCTTCAACAAAGTACGGGTAGATGGAATATTTAGGTACTATTTTAAGTACTTTGTGTATTTCATTCAATCCTCATAACAAAGCTTAAGGTCAATACTCCCCTGAATATAGATGTGGTTAATGGAGCAGAGAGTGTTTGAAATAACTTGTCCTATGTTACCCAGATAGAAGGTTGTGGAGCTGGAATATGGATGCAAGCATCTGACTGTGGAGCCTATGCTATTATCTGTATGCCAAACTGCCTTCAAAACCTCTTAGAAAAATAAATTCTGGTTAATATAGGGCCTAACATACATAAAAACATAAACACTTAGGGCTTAAAACTGTTGTTCAGGTAGAGTAATAAAAGTCCTAGTTACATGAGACAGGCCCATTTTATACCTGTTATTGGATATCTGTTCAGCTTAACATCTTTCTCTGATCCTAAATTTATTTCAATAAGGTGTCACATAATGACTGCATTAAGATGACCCAGGATGAATTTGGTAGTCTTCCACTTGAGAGTTCAGGATTCTGTCATGATCTCATATAATGATGTAAGAGATGCATGGGAAGAATACAGAATTCTCACCCCAACACAGGATTAAATTTAAAAGATGACTCAAAATAACCTCTTTCTTTTCCTGACTTTTTTCAGACACAGGGTAACTGTAGAGGATAGTATGCAGAGCTAAGGGTGATAAAAAATGGTGCATACTGAGAAGGTAGCCGCCAGAGCCAGCTAAGTCCTTCTGGTCTCAGTTAGTGGCATTTGATAGTATTACCATTGTTGAACATGTAATAATGGCTTGGGCTATGGATTGTCAGTCACAAGGCTGCCAGGCTGCCAGTTGGTAGCTTAAGTGAGAAATGTGGGGAAATGCAGGTTAATAAATAAATGTTAAATATGTGCAGAAAATGGAGTCTGAGTGCTGCCATCAAGAGAATAGGGGTTTATCTAGATGTTCTTGTTGCAGTGTTTTTGTCATTTATTGAACAGCATATAATCGATAACTATTTTCTTATTTGGTAATACAGTTACATTTTAAATTAAGTTGTTTTAGTTGTAATGAGCTTTTAAAAAGCACAAAATAACATGTTTAAGATTTTACAGAGTCCTTCATTTCTCAAGAAAGCTGATAATGAAGTATGACTTAAAGTATTTTGGGGTTCTGAATATCTGCCATGGGGCTTGATGTAGTATCAACAACCACATGAGAGCCAGAAGATACATCACTGCTAACAAAGCATTAACATCTTTAGCAGTTTGTTTTTATTTTAGAAGATTAAGCTTGAATACATCAATTTAATACAGGCAGCAGCAAAAAGTACCACATATATCAGTGTCTGAAGTATGGCTTTCAGTGACCTTAGATGATTGTTTTGTTATTTTAGCTTTGCTTACTTTTGTTTCCAAGATTCTTACAGATATATATAAAGTGCAGAAGTAGCTGGTAATATATTGGTTCTATTTACAGAAGAACCTCACATATAGGTAAAAAATAAGGTCAGTTTTATATCAGTCACATTCAAAGCTTCAGATAGAAAATAAATTAATTTGTTTTTAGTAGTGGCTCAAATTTTCATCTGATTGTAGAATTAACATAAAGTTTTGAAAGTTCATTCCATTAAAAGTAGAATACCTGGTATTATTTTGAATTTTTTCTAATTTTGTTTGAACAATTAAACCTGAAGGTAAAATTATTTGTTTTTGTAGTTATGTTCATATAGAAACTCATTTGAGTATTGTTGAACTACTAAATTAGAAAATCTGAGACTAGATTCTGTGGGTCACTAAATTTTTATATAAAGAAAAGTAAGGAAAAGATATGAGCTCACAATTGGTGTTGCTGCACAAATAATTCACTAATTTATCTAATTCAGCTGTCATATTTACAAAAAGTGTAAACAGGGGATGTCAAGTTTAAAACATGTTTATAACCAAACTGAAATCTCACAATTTTAATGACAAAACTGATGTAGACCCGGGGTGGGGGGGGGGGGAGCTCAAATATAGGGAGAATGTATAAAATATATCTTTGCTGCTTTTTACCAATAAATACAAATAATTAGTTTTGTTTGTATTTTGAACAAAGTTGGTTGAGGATCTTTAATTAAATATTCAATGAATGGAGACCCCAAAGCTTTAGCTTTGGAAGCTTTTGGCAAATTGCATTTATTAAAGATAAAGATTGCAAAGGGAAGAACATGAAGTTGATCTGTCTTAGAGCAAGGAAGGAACTGAAAAGTTTGAACTAGTTGTTAAAAAATTATAAGTCTACAATGATAATTTTATTATGAATCTTGGGATATATAAATTTGAGGGAAAGAAGATTTTTTAAAAAAATAATTGGATATCCTATTTTATTGTATATGTTTATACTATTGACCAGAATGGAAAAAAGATGAAAAAGTCTACAATCTAATAGTCTTTAAATTTGGCAAAACATTAAAAACAATTATAAACAAAAAATCTGTATATGATGACTGTTTTCTGATAAATATAATTATACAAAGAGTTTTTAAATTAATGCAAAAAGACAATAGCTGTGAATATATTTGAACTGCTATATTTACACATGTCAATTAGCAAAATTTTAAAATTAGTACATCTATTTAAGAGAACTTGCTTTAAATTGACTATATGACTCAATATCCATGGAACACTATTTCTCAATTGTTATATTTATTTTATATGAATATATAAATATATCAATATAAATGCATATTATTTAATGTAAATATTAATATAAATAAGTTTAAAGATTGTAACCATAAGACACAATGTTAAAGAAAGTTCCAGGGAATTTATGACACAATTTCAATTAGTAAGACTGTTTTGTTTGAAACCTTTATTGAGAGTTTTTATGATTAATGGATGTTGGATTTTGTCACATGCCTTTTCTGCATCTGTTGAGACTATCATATGATTTTTGTCCTTCATTTGTTAATGTTGTGTATTGCATTGATTGATTTGTGGATATTGAACCATCCTTGCATCCCTGGAATAAATCCCACTTCATCATGACGAATTATACTTTAAATGTATTGTTGAATGCAGGTTGCTGTTATTTTGTTGAGAATTTTTGCCTCTTTGTTCATCAGAGATACTGGCCTGTAGTTTTCTTTTCTCTTCTTTTCTTTTCTTTTCTTTTCTTTTCTTTTTTCTTTTCTTTTCTTTTCTTTTCTTTTCTTTTCTCTTCTCTTCTCTTCTCTTCTCTCCTCTCCTCTCCTCTCCTCTCCTCTCCTCTCCTCTCCTCTCCTCTCCTCTTCTTTTCTTTTCTTTTCTTTTCTTTTCTTTTCTTTTCTTTTCTTTTCTTTTCTTTTCTTTTCTGTAGTATCTTTGCCTGGTTTTGGTATCTGGGTAATGCTGGCCTCATAGGATGTATTTGGAAAATTTCATTCCTCTTTGTTTTTTGGAGTGGTTTGAGGAGAATAGGTATAAGCTGTTTTTTCTAACGTTTGGTAGAATTTACCTGTGAATCCATTTGGTCCTAGACTTTTATTTTTTGGGAGTATTTGATTTTTGATTCAGTTTCATCCGTAGTAATAGGTCTGTTGAGTTTTTTTTTTTTTTCCCCTGGTTCACTTTTGGAAGATTGTATATTTCTAGGAATTTATCCATTTCTTCTATGTTATCTGATTTATTGTCATATCATTTTTCATAGTAGTTTCTTATAATCCTTTGTATTTCTGTGGTGTCAATTGTTACTTCTTCTATTTCAATTCTGATTTTACTTATTTAGTACTTCTGCCTTTTTATCCTGATGAGTCTGGCTAAAGGTTTATGAATTTTGTTTATCTTTTCAATGAGACAGCTCTTGGTTTTCTTTTTTTTTTTCTTTTCTTCTCTTTCCTTTTTCTTTATTTTCAATTCATTTTCCACTCTGGTCTATTATTTCTATCTACTAACTCTAGATTTGTTTGGTCTTTTTTCCCCCTAGTTGCTTTAGGTGTAAGGTTATACTGTTTATTTGAGATTTTTCTTGTTTTTTAAAGTAGACCAGTATTGCTATAAATTTCCCTCTTAGAAGTGCTTTTGCTGTGCCCCATAGATTTTGGAATGTTGTGTTTTCATATTCATTTTTTTCTCCACATATTTTTTGAGTTCCTCTTTGATTTCTTTATTGATCCATTGCTTGCTCAGTAGCATGTTGTTTGGCCTCACATGTTTTATGAGTCTTCCAGTTGTTTTCTTGTAATTGACTTCTAGTTTCATACCACTGTGGTCAGAAAAGATGTGTGATATGATTTCAGTGTTCTTAAATTTATTAAGAGCTATCTATTCTGTGGCCTAACATATGATCTACCCTGGAGGATGTTCCATAGTGAATATCTATTGCATAATAAAAACAGGTCTAAGATAATGATTAAGTTATATGAATCTATTTCAAAATAATTATTCATATGTGATATTTATTTAGATAATGAATATAAAGTAGTTTATAAAAATATATTCTTCTTTAATTATGAATATTTTTTATTCTTTAGAAAAAATAGTTGTGAAAATAGCTTATGAATAAAATATAAAACTTTATCACACTTCTTATTTATAAAATATCCTAGTTAGATAAATTAAATGTTTATGCTAGGTATAGAAAACAGGAGGTGCTTAGGAGTTGAGGCAAAGGAGGTTTCAGCATATTCTGGTATATTTTATGATAGCTTCATGTATATTTGAGTTGAAAATTTCATACTTTATTAAAACTGGGAGACTTTTTTTTGAGGCAAAAATACGTTTTTTAATATTTTTCTTTCACTTATATTTCTTAGAAATATTTCTTATTTCTCACTACACTTTTGTTGTTCTCATAATTTAGATAGTCTAGACTGGCCCCGTTTTACAATAAACCTAGAATTATTATTTCATATGGAACCTGTCTTCTAATCTTATACTTTGTGACAGAAATGAAAGGAGAAGAGAAGAAGTAGCATTATATTTCAAACAATAATATAATATCACCTTACACAAGAATAAGATTTTGAATATGTTATTTTTTTGGCACTGATTCCAGTCTTCTGTTAAACCCTGTTTTCAAGTTTTGGAGTCATTCTCAACTTGGGGCCAGGGAAAGGAAGGGTCTTTGAAATACCAGAAAAGAGCACAAAGCTGGAAGGCAAAGAATACATTCTGGAATTCCCTGTACCTTCCTGGTTCAATCTCCCTGGAAAAGGTGAATCAAACAGGTGCTAAGTCCCTAGGAGATTTGTGGTAAAGTTTCTGGAATGCCTGATCATTTGGGTGAGGAAATCAAGGCTCAGCACATTTGAAGGGAATAATTTGGAGGTGGTATGCCTCACTCCAGACATTGACACATGACAAAACCAAGTTATTACAATATATAGTATGAAGTGCTTCACATTATAGAGTGCAAGATCTTTATCTTTCAGTCAGTTGTCAAATGCTGGGATTATCAGATAAATGTTCATATTTTCAGGAAAGACTAGTATATTCATTAGGCTGACTTTGAACCTGGATGTTTAACATAGTTTATGCTCTTCTTACATGCTAAATTAGTGATTAAATAGGAAAATCAGAACCTTTAAATATTTTCACCAAAATATAGCTGTTTTTACCTCAGAAATAATTCTGTCAATCAACAAGGTTTTATTTTTGTTTTTCTCAATGGTGTCAGACAACCAGCTTGACTCTTTCCTCCATTGAAATGATGAAATTGAATTTGAATAAATTTGAATACATTGGAGTGGTTTTCAATTACAACCTTATCCTGTCAATAATTGCTCTTGTTTTAAAAAATTTTTTTAATAACTAGGATCATATGATTTGGGCTCAAAACCAAAGTAACCACTTTATGGATTAAATGAAATTATCTAATTTAAATGGATGTTTGGATATAATTAAAACATTATACTAGTGCATTTATACAGCTGCAGAGTTTTTGCATCAATATTTTTAACCTCAAGGTTGTAAGTAATTATGTATAATTGGTTTAGCGTCTATTAAAATAATTAGATTATAGTGATGCCATATCAAATGTGTGTGTGTGTGTGTGTGTGTGTGTGTGTGTGTGTGTATTTTGGAGTTAATTTTTAGCAGTTAGCTTTCTCATAGACCCTATCAGCATTGTAATTTGATTTGTGCCTCCAGAAAGTTACTGGAACCACAGGTTTGGGAACTCTGTTGCTTGAATTGCTCTGCAGGAGAACACAACATTCTGTGCCTGGCACAAAGCTAATAAACTCTGACCTGGACCATATTCAAATATATTTTGTAAATATACACTATCAAAGAATATTTGTCCTATTGAATTATTATGCTGCACACCTGAAACTAATATACTATTATATGTCATTTATATGGCAATAAAAAGGGGGGGGGCAGGAGGTAATTTGGGTGACGATAGAAATGTTCTGTATCTTGTTTGCATTGTATACCACTACTGTACTCTTATGTCAAAACTCAATGAATTATACACTTAAAAGCATTGAATTTTATTGATGTGAATTGTACCTTAATTAAACTGGAAAACATAAATATGTAGTCTTACGGGCATTCAAAAGCAACAAAGAACAAGAATTAATGAAATAAAGGAGAAAATGATATAACTGTCCTCCTCTTCCAAGCTGTGATAATGATTGTTCTAAGTGGCTATTTATATATTGGCAAATCAGACAAAATAAATTCCTTCTGCTTTTGTGCCCCTGCTCTTTTTGTATAGTCTTCTGTCATGGAAACATAAATGCTTTATTTTATTTCTAATTTTACAAACCAATTTCCCATTAGGAATCTGTAGTATCTTAAGGTGGTTTATCTCAACATAGCTTACTTACCATAGCATATTGCCTGGCCAAGTTGTAGGTCCCTCTTTCTTTTATGTATGTGTATATCTATATGGGTGTGTGTGTGTATTCAATGTATAGGTGTATATGTGTATGTATATATACATGTGCATATGTATGTATATGCATATATGTACATATATATGTGAACATATACATATGATACCTAATATATGTGTATATGTTGAAAATACTAGAAGACATTATTTTTCTCTTTATTGTAAATAATTCTCTAGTTTTCCTATTTTTTATTTAATTTCTTAATTGTACTCAATTTTTGTTTTCCATTCTCTTTATATTTTATTTGATCATTAACCTTTTTTGTTAAGTAGTGTATTGAGGACTTTCACAAGTATGCCTCCATTTGGGAATTTATAGGTTGAATATACAAAACCCCAAACAATCTATCAGTGCTTTTTTATACATGTGTACACACATACATACAATACCACAACATACCAAATTTAATAAAGAAAAAAAGGATGATTGGTTCAGTTCTTATTATTTAGCAGATTGAATTTATCCTATAAAGGTACAAGGTAAGACAGATGCCAAGATTTCCAACTCAAAAACTCCCACTGGCAATCACTCAGCCAGTCAATTCATACATATATAATATCAAATTTTATTACTCTATCCCTATATACACAACATATGCAGTCCCTTATTAGCCATTACTACTTTGCTACTCATTCTCACATTTTCCCACTTTTAATATTCCCTAAAATGTGCTCTTCAGTATAGTTTGACTACTTTCATGATATCCTTTATAATTTTTTTTGTTTGTACATCTGCTTGTTGTATTTTTAGTCTCCTTCCCATGCAACTTTGTTTTGTTAAGTGTAGAAAACAATAAAATAAAATGGCATTCTATCCCTAAAATTCAAGATAAGAGTCTTAGTTTAATCTCTGCCTCTTATGTATTTTTGTGAAATTTACTCTAATTCTCTAGGTGTCTTATTGTCTTCCATAAACTCATAATGACATCTGTCCACCTTACACTGAAGTTGTAAAGATTAAATAAGGGAATGGATTTATAGATTCTGAGTGAGTCATCTGGCTTCAAACAGGCTTTTGTTCCACTATGAAGTACTGACTCTTTTCTAGACTCATGTTTTACATGGAAAATCTGTATTAATTGCTGTTATGGTAAGACTTTCTCCAATTCAGCCAATACTCATTGGGGTAATACTGTGTGTGGTACTATTTTAGGTGTTGGGGATATTGTAGTGAACAGAGAAGATTGCTTCCATTAAAAAACAAAGTTCAACTGAGTAAATTTTAAAGATCTTATTGGCTTTATTCAGCAATTCATTATTGGGAGCATCTAATCTAATAGATAGAAAAGATCTCCAAAGAACTATATAGGCAAGAGATTGTATAAGTAGAAAGGAACAAGAACAAGGGGGTTGCATTATGTGAGAAACAAATTGGTTATTGCAAAGTTACTTTCCTTACAGGGCATGACAGGAGTTTATCAGTCAGATAACCTAACTAATGCTGGTCAGGTGATTCATGATTGGTTTAAGATTCCATTTTTGGAAGAGCTAACAGTGTAATTAAGTCTTGTTGTGATGATGTAGGTGATGGGGTAGAGAGGGATTGCAAGGAAGCAGAGTTGGGAAAACTACTTTTAGATATTGACAATTGCATAGTGTAAGCTAAAGTGAATTTATGGATATTTTTGGTTTTGTTTGTCAACTAAATCATACATTCACTTTTTCTTATTAAAATAAAATGTAGGCAAAGTGTTAGATATTTTGGTTTGGTTTGGTTTGGTTCTTGATTATTGAAATTATTCAGGATTAGAGAGAGCAAGACAGAAGCAGAGTAGGACGACCCTAGGCTCATCTTGTCCCATGAACACAACTAGATAACTATCAAATCATTCTAAATACCCTAGAAATTGATCTGGAGACTGACAGAACAAACTCTACAACTAAAAGAAGAAAAGAAGATATTGAAGGAGGTAGGAAGCTTGGAGACATGGTTCAGGGGAGAACTGGATCATGGAGCTGTGGAGGGGAGGGAGCCATGGCCCCTGAGGAGGGCAAAAGAGAGAGGGGCACACAGGGGAACCCATATGGAAAAGGTTTCCCCAAAGCCATTGGCTTGGGAAACAAGAGGGGCTGAATTCTGTGAAAGCTTGCAACCAGTGCCTGGAGTTTAAAAAGCTGGGGCGCTGGGGTGGCTCAGTTGGTTGAGTGTCTGACTCTTAATTTCAGTTCAGGTCATGATATCATGGCTTCATGAGTTTGAGCCCTGCAGTAGACTCTGCACACTGACTGAGAAGCCTGCTTGGGATTCTCCCTTTCTTCCTCTCTCTCTGCCCCTCCCTACTCACACTCTTTGTCTCTCTCAAAATAAGTAAATTAAATTAAAAAAAAAAAGAATATATATATATATGTGTGTGTGTGTGTGTGTGTGTGTGTGTGTGTGTGTGTGTGTTTAAAAGGTCATCAAGCATGGCTAGGATAGACCCAGGACAGTATTGCTCTGCTTCTGGAGAGAAGACAGACAAACAACCTGGGGCAGACGACATGGAAACAGAGATCTGAAGAATGCCTAGGGCATACAGTGAGTATGTGGGGTGATTATTCCCTCTTCTTGGAGCACTTCCTTGAAAGATAGCTCTCGTGGAGACAGCTCCCTGGAAACAAAGAAGCTGGCTGAGGCATTTCTCTCCCCTGTACCTGAGTGTAAACACAGAGCTAGTAGAGGAAAGCAGCACAGCACCAACATTGGCTGCCTAAGTTACTTACACCAAGCCCCACACCCCTGTGCTCTGGCAGAACTACCCTTCTCAGTCAAGCTTGCTTCATTCCCAGTGTGGCAGTCCTCTCCCCAAGACCAGTACAAAACCCTGCCCCCATGTCTGGTTCTATAGGGCTTCAGTTCTGGTGGAGATTGTGTTAGGTCTCATTTCACAAGCAGACGGGAGCACACCTGGTTAAAACTTCCCACAGTCAGGACAGGGATCAAACACTTCCCACAGCAGGCAAGGAGAGCCTCTGCAGACAACTGGCCTGAAGGATAGAGCAGCCGGAACACAATAGCAGAGCACATGCAGCACACACCAGAGACACTCCCTGAAATGTCATGACCTGGGATCTCATCTTCATAAGGCCTTTACTTTCAGGAACATGAGACATAATCGACATTTCTGACACACAGAAGGCAGAGACTTAGACAAAATGTGAAGCTAGAGGAATTTATCCTAAATGAAAGAACAAGATAAGGCCACAGAGATCAACACAAAACATATATAAGTAACATCCCTGATGGAGAATTTATTTTTTTTCCAAATTGGTTTCTATACAACACCCAGTGCTCATCCCAAAAGGTGCCCTCCTCAATACCCATCGCCCACCCTCCCCTCCCTCCCACCCCCCATCAACCCTCAGTTTGTTCTCATTTTTTTTAATTTTTTTAAACGGTTTTTATTTATTTTTGAGACAGGAAGAGACAGAGCATGAACAGGGGAGGGTCAGAGAGAGGGAGACACAGAATCTGAAACAGGCTCCAGGCTCTGAGCTGTCAGCACAGAGCCCGACGCGGGGCTCGAACTCACGGACCGCGAGATCATGACCTGAGCTGAAGTCGGCTGCTTAACCGACTGAGCCACCCAGGCACCCCTGTTCTCAGTTTTTAAGAGTATCTTATGATTTGGCTCTCTTCTACTCTAACCTCTTTTTTTTTTTCTCCTTCCCCTCCCCCATGGGTTTCTGTTAAGTTTCTCAGGATCCACATAAGAGTGAAACCGTATGGTATCTGTCTTTCTCTGTATGGCTTATTTCACTTAGCATAACACTCTCTAGTTCCATCCATGTTGCTACAAAGGGCCATATTTCATTCTTTCTCATTGCCATGTAGTACTCCATTGTGTATATAAACCACAATTTCTTTATCCATTTCCTGATGGAGGATTCAAAGCAACAGTCAACTCACTGGGCTTGAGAAAAGAACAGAAGACATCAGGGAGGCCCCTGTTACAAAGATAAAAGAGATAAAAAAAGAATCAGAGATGAAGAGTGTAATAAATGAGATTGGAAACAGGCTTGATGCTGTGAATAGCAGGCTGGAAGAAGCAGAGGAATAAACTGGTGACCTAGAAGACAAAATAATGGACACAATGAAGCTGAACAAAAGAGAGAAAGGGTGACACAACATGAGAATAGGTTTAGGGAAATGTGACTCCATCAAATGTAATAACATTTATATTATAGGAGTCCCAGAAGAAGACAGAGAAAGGGGATAGAAAATTCATTTGAAGAAATAATAGCTGAAAACTTCCCTAATCTGAGTAAGGAAACAGACATCCAGATACACGAGGCACAGAGAATTCCCATCAAAATTAACAAAAGCAAGCCAAAACCAACACATACTATATTTAAATTTCCAAAATGTAGTAATAAAGAAAAAATCTTAAAAGCAGCAAGACAGTCCTTAACCGTCCTTAACTTACAAGGGAAACCCCATAAGGCTAACTGAAGATTTCTTAACAGAAACTTGACATGGCAGAAGAAAGTGGCATGATATATTCAAAAGTGTTGAATGGAAAAAATTTGCATTCAATAATACTATATCCAGCAAGGATATCATTCAGAACAGAAGGAGAGAGAAAGATTTTCACAGACAAAGAAAAACTAAAGAGGTTCATGACCACTAAACTACCGCTGCAAGAAATACTAAAGCGGACTCTGAGCAGAAAGGAGAGAGCAAAAGTGAAAGACAAGAAAGAATCAGAGAAAATCTCCAGAAACCATGACAAAACAAGTAATAAAATGACAATAAATACATATCTATCAAATCTATCAATAATTGTTTTGAATGTAAATGGACTAAATTGTCCAATCAAAACACATAGGATGTCAGAATAGATTTAAAAAAAAAAAGACCCATATATATTCTGCCTACAGAAGACTCTTTAGACCTAAAGACACTTGCAGATAGAAAGAGGAGGTGGAGCACCATTTATCATACAAATGGATCTCAAAAGAAAGCTGGAGTAGCAATGCTTATATCAGACAAACTACACTTTAAGACAGACTGTAACAAGATCCAAAGAAGGGCACTATATAAACATAAAGAATACAATCCAACAAGAAGATATAACAACTGTAAATATTTATGCACCCAGCATGGGAAGACTCAAATATAAAGAAATTAATAGCAAACATAAAAACTAACTTATAATAACACAATAATAGTAGGGGACTTTAATGCCCCAAGTACGTCAATGGACAGATTATCTAAAGAGAAAATAAACAAGGAAAGAATGGCTTTGAATGGCACACTGGATCAGATGGACTTAACGGATATATTCAGAATATTTCCGTCCTAAAACACCAGAATACATATTCTTTTCAAGTGCACATGGAACATTCTGCAGAATTGGTCACATATTAGGCCACAAAACAAGCCTTAACAAAGACAAAAGGAATGAAGTCATACCATGCAAAATATCAGACCATGACACTGTGAAACTAGAATTCAATCATGAGGAAAAGTCAGGAAACCACAAATACACTGAAGTTAAACAACAGGCCACTAAGCAATGGATCAACCAAGAATTCAAGAATAATTTTTTTAAAAATGACATATAAACAAATAAAAATGAAATCATAATGGTCCAAAACCTTTGAGGTGCAGCAAAAGCACTCCTATGAGGAACATATATAGCAATACAGGCCTATTGAAGAAGCAAGAAAAATATCAAATAAACAACCTAACCTTACACCTAAAGGAGCTATAAAAAGAACAACAAATGAAGTGTAAGGTCAACAGAAGGAGGAAATAATAAAGATAAGAGCAGAAATAAATTATATAGAAACAAAAAACAACCCAATACAACAGGTCAATGAAACAAGGAGATGGTTCTTTGAAAAAATTAATAACATTGATAAACCTCTAACCAGGTTTATCAAAAAGAAAAGATAAAGCATCAAAATAAGTAAAGTCACACATGAGAGAGGATAAATAACAACCAACAGAAATACAAGAAAATATTATGAAAAACTATATGCCCCAAATTGGGTAACCTAGAAGAAATGGATAAATTCCTAGACACATAAATTACCAAAACTAAAACATGAAGAACTAGAAAACTTAAACAAATTGATAACCTGCAAAGAAATTGAATCTGTAATAAAAAAAAACAAAACAAAAACCCCAAAAACAACAACAAAAAAACTTCCAACAAAGAGTAGTCCAGGGACAAATGGCCTCACAGGCAAATTCTGACAAACATTTAAAGAAGAGTTAATACCTATTCTTCTCAAACTATTACAAAAAATGGAAGAGGAAGGAAAGCTTCCAAATTCCTTCTGTGAGGCCAACATTTCTGTGATACCAAAACCAGATAGAGACAACACAAAACAAAAACAATTACAGGACAATATCCCTGATGAACCTAGATGTAAAAATTCTCAATAAAATATTAGCAAACTGAATCGAAGAATACATTAAAAAAATCATTCACCATGATCATGTGTGATTTATTTTTGGGTTGCGAGAGTGGTTCAATATTTGCAAATCAATCCATACAGTACACCACATTAATAAAAGAAAGGAAAAGAACCATATAATCATTTCGATAGGTGCAGAAAAAGCATTTGACAAAGTACAATATCCACTCATGATAAAAACCGTCAATAAAGTAGGATTAGAAAGAACATTTCTCAACATAATAAAGGCCATCTATGAAAAACCCACCGTGACAGCATCTTCAATGGGGAAAAACTGAGAGATTTTCCCCTATTGTCAGGAACAAGATAAGGATGTCCACTCTCATCACTGTTATCTAACATAGTACTAGAAATCCTAGCCACAGAAATAAGACAACAAAAGGAAATAAAAGGCATACAAATCATCAAGGAAGAAGTAATTCTTTCACTACTTGCACATGACATGATACTCTATATAGAAAACCTGAAAGACTCCACCAAAAACTTCTAGAACTGATAAATAATTTCAGTAGTCACATGATGTAAATGTGATCAATGTACAGAAATATGTTGTTTCTATACACAAATGATGAAACAGCAGAGAGAGCAATAAAAGAATCTATCTCATTTACAATTGTACCAAAAACAATAAGAAAATTAGAATAAACCTAACCAAAGAGATTAAAGACCTGTACTCTGAAAAATTTAAAACATTGATGAAAGAAATTGAAGATGGCAAAAAGAAATGGCAAGACATTTCATTCTAATGGATTGGAAGAATAAATGCTGTGAAAATGCCTATACTACCCAAACCAGAATGCACATTTAATGCAGTTCCTACCAAAATACCAAGAGCTTTTTTCACAGAGCAAAGGCTAACAATCCTAAAAAATTTTTGAACCACAAAAGATTCCAAATAGCCAAAGCAACTTTACAAAAGAAAAGCAAAGCTGGAGGCATCACAATTCTGGACCTCAAGGTATTTTCCAAATGTGCAGTGGTTAAAATAGTATGATACCAGCACAAAAACAGATACATAGCTCAATGGAACAGAATAAAAAAATCAGAAATAAATCCAAAATTATTTGGACCATTAATTTTTGCCAAAGCAGGAAAGAATATCTAATGGGAAAAAGACATTATCTTCATCAAGTGGTGTTGGGAAAACTGGAGAGACACATGCAAAAGAATGAAACTAGATCACTTTCTTATACCATATACAAAAATAAATTCAAAATGGATTAAAGACCTAACTATGATACAGAAAGCAATCAAAATCCCAGAATGGAATACAAGCAGTATCTTTGACATTGGCCACAGCAACTTCTTTCCAGATTTGTCTCTGAGACAAGGGAAACAAAAGCAAAAATAAACTATTGGTATATCATAAAAATAAAAGCAAAGGAAATGAAAGAAAACTAAAAGAGAACCGACAAAATGGGAGAAGATATTTGCAGATGACATATCTGATAAATGGTTGGTATCCAAAATATATAAATAACTTATAAAACTCAATACCACAAAAACAAATAATCCAAATAAAAAATAGGCAGAAGACATGAACATTTTTTCCAGAGGAGACGTGCAGACGGCCAACTCACATAAAAAGATGCTCAACATCACTCATGATCAAGAAATGCAAATAAAAACTACAATGAGATATCACCTCATACATGTCAGAATGGCTAAAATCAACAACATAAGAAACAACAGGTGTTGGCAAAGATCTGGAATAAGGGAATCATCTCACACTGTTAGTGAGAATGCAAACTGGTTCAGCCGCTCTGGAAAACAGTATGGAGGTTCCTCAAAAACTTAAAAATAAAACTACCCAATGGTCCAGCAGTTGTACCACTAGGTATTTACCCAAAGTATACCAAAAAATATCAATTCAAACAGGTACATGCAACCCGATGTTTATAGTAGCATTGTATATGATAGCCAAATTGTAGAAATAGCCAGTGTCCATCAACCGATAAATGGATGAACAAGTGAAATAAATATACAATAGAATATTACTCAGATGTACAAAGAATGAAACCTTCCCATTTGCAATGACAGGAATGGCTGTAGAGAGTATTATGCTAAATAAAATAAGTCCATAAGCTAGAGAGAGACAAATACCATATGATTTCACTCGTATGTGTAATTTAAGAAACAAACAAATAAGTAAAGGACAGAAAAAGAGAGAGAGAGGCAAACTACGAAACAGACTCTCAACTATGGAAAACAAACTGATGGTTGCCAGAATGGAGGTGGGTGAGGTATGGGTTATATAGGTGATGGAGATTAAAGATTGCACTGTGATGAGCAGTGAGTGTTATATGGAAGTATTGAATCATTATATTTTACACCTGAAACTAGTATTACACTGTATTTTAACTAACTGAAATTTAAATAAAAACTTCAAAAAGGAAAGTACAAACTGCAGAAAGCCTCCCTCAAGTAACATCTTTTTGTCATTAAGATATAAGGGCTTTGAAACTAACGTATAGAAGCATATGGGAAAAGCCATGTGTTTCGCTTCTTGGAAAACACACTGTGCTTAAACTGTCAAAAAATTCTTTAAAATTATGTTGATTTTGTTCCAAATCTCAATTCTGACCTATTCCTATTTAAACTCTCAGATTTCTTATTTATACATTGGGGAAAATTTTAAGCAACTGATAAGATGCCTAGCATGAAACAAACATTTGGCAAAGGATTGTTTCCTTCGTTTTATGTCCTTTATTTTCATTGGCCCCTAAAATCTTTTTATTCCTTGGTTTTCATGGGTCATTAACATTCTCTGATATATAGTTCCATCCACTATCTAATACATGAATTCATTTAAAAATCTTCCATTTATTTAAATTCCAAAACGATGCTCACTTATGACCATTCGAATCTCTGTTTAAATATATCCACTGATAAAAGAAAACCCATTTACTGTAACTTCTCTTCACTGGTCCGTTGAATCTTGTTTGAGACTGGGAATAGGAAAGACATCAACTGGATGGGAATTATCATTAACTGAAGTAATATAGATTATTAGCATTTATACATATTATTAAAATAATATATAATATTATCAAAAATTATATAATACTGTTATTAATATAATAATTGTATTGGTATCACAGGTTTGTATTAATGTTTCCTAATTCCTCATATGACATTTTTCACTACTTAAAAAGACAAGTGTTTCTGATGAGGTTAATGGTGGAACGTGGGTGAGAAACTAAGGAGAAAAGAAACTCATTTCTTTCTGAAAACCTATTGTTTTAGTAACGGCTGTGTTTGAAAACCCTGACAGTCAGTTCCTTTATTCAAGAACATTTATCCCCATATGTTTTGTGGTTCCACAGCATAAAAATTACCTATTGGAGGAGTTATTGCTTCAGGCAATAATGAGACCATAAATCTGTTAGCCTCTGGTTAAGGTCCCTGGAAACGCACAAGGGCTTTTGGGACTGTTGTTTTCCTGAAAACTGTAAAATCATCATTTTTGTTGATCATTTAAATGAGGCAAGTTTCTCCACTTGGGGCAGGATTGCTTTGATAGAAACTAAATTATGAGGTCTCCAATCCACAGCAGTTGGAGACACTTTGATTGAACAAAGCAATTATGTTCTGGAAAATAAGATTGCTTGACAGAGAGCATTCAAAATGCCTATTAGATAGAGTTTGCATTTGGAGATCACTTGCACTCTAGGCAAGCAATGATGCCTTGACCATTTGATTTTTAACTGGCAAATCTCTAGGAGAGATTATGTGAAAGGCATACAGTAGTTGTGTACTGTCTCTGTACTGCTTTCTAATTTCTGTAATAAAGGATGGCTCTTACTAACATTGGGAAACTTAAAACTACCATGCAGGATTAGAAATACAGGGAATTAAATTGATTTATAAAGTTACACCATCTTGCAACCAATGTTTGACTTGGAATTAGAAAACTAGATTCAAATGAACTTTCTAACCTTTATTAGCTATAGGAAAATTTAGGACTGACAGAGCCTGTCTTCTCATCAATGAGAAAAGAAGAATACTAATAGCCACTGTGTACCCAATGGGAGGGTTACCAGATCATTATTCATTGATTGTTGTGTTTTAAGACTCTGAGACTAGTCTTTAAACTCAGGGGAATCTAAGAACATCTCTTCATTTAGATAGGCCTAGATTATCAGCCTACATTTATCATAATTTTGAATCTGCTTCTAATTTACTATCCTTTGGAGTGTTTCCTCTCACATAATTGTTTAGAAAGTGTTATAGGGGCGCCTGGGTGGCGCAGTTGGTTAAGCGTCCGACTTCAGCCAGGTCACGATCTCGCGGTCCGTGAGTTCGAGCCCCGCGTCAGGCTCTGGGCTGATGGCTCGGAGCCTGGAGCCTGTTTCCGATTCTGTGTCTCCCTCTCTCTCTGCCCCTCCCCCGTTCATGCTCTGTCTCTCTCTGTCCCAAAAAAAAATAAATAAAAAACGTTGAAAAAAAAAAATTAAAAAAAAAAAGAAAGTGTTATAAAGTATGCTCAAATCCCCTCCTTTTAGTCTTGTTTAGACAAATTCATTTAATTTTAGAGATACTAATTTTTATGTAAATTCCAGTATGGTTAATATACAGTGTTATATTAATTTTAAGTGTACCATATGGTGATTCAACAATTCCATATATTACTCAGTGGTCATCATGGTAAGTGTACTCTTAATCCCATTCACATGTATCACCCATTTCTCAGGCCCATCACCCCTCGGGTAACTACAAATTCATTCTCTATAGTCGAGTCTGTTTGTCTCTTTTTTCCCTTTGTTCATTTGTTTTGTCTCTGAAATTCCACATGTGAGTGAGATAATATGTATATGCACCTCTATGTTCATTGCAGCATTATTTACAGTGGCCAAATTATGGAAACATCCCAAGTGTCCACCAAGAGATGAATGGATAAAGAAGTTGTATGTATGTACAATGAAATATTATTCAGCCATAAAAAATAATAAAATCTTGCTATTTGCAACAACATGGATGGATGTAGAGTATAGTGGTAAGAAAAATAAGTCAGTTAGAGATATTTTTTGTCACTGTGGGGATACAAATGGTGATAATGAAGAAAATAGTGACTATAAACTTATTTATAAAATCAGAAGAGATTTAACAATAATTGAACATCTTCCATATGTTTACCTCCATTTATCCCTTACAATAATCCTGTGAGACGGTGTTGAAAAAGGCTGAAGAGATTAGGTGACTTGTCTAAGTCATATAAACATAAGACATGTATAATTGAAAGACTGTTTTTGAAGCCAAAGACTGTGATTATTATATTATACCCAGTTGTCCAATGGAAATGGTAATTTTACAACCTTTTGTTATCATTAATATTCACTATTCATAGCTCCTTTTCTTAATCTAAATGACTTTGTACTCTTATTCATCAAGGTAAAGTTCACAAAACTGTTTATCTCTAGACCTGAGTAAACCATTCCTTTATTATTTCTACTCTCAAGTCTGTGGTTCATCAGAATGGTGCCATGTGAAATATTGGAAATAAGACAGACCTTGGTTGGCTTTCTGATTTTGTACTTACTAACTGAAGTTGGGTCACTTTGCTGAATCTATCTTACTTGCAATTTTCTTATCTATAACCTGCTGAGAATGTTTAGCTTGCAAGAGTTTTTAACTGATATTAACTAAGAAAATATACTAAAGTTGTCTAGCCTGCACATGTATGTAAAATTACCTATTAGTAATTGTAGAAACATGCCAAAATGAAAATGCATACAAGTGTGAGAATGTGCCCAAATTTAATCTTAATATATAAAAAATATTGCTTGAAATTGAATTCCTTCCTCCCACACTTGAGTCACTTGGCCCTGCAAAACTTTTGGATAGCTACAGGTAAGAATGTTGTTTGGTTCCTTGACAGAGTGAGCATGGTGATATTGCAGTCACTCATAGTACTGAGCATGTTTTGACATGTGTTATTTCAGTCGTGGCTGCACTTGTAAACTTAAGTGCTGGAATTTTTAAAATCATCTTCTTTAGATGCACATAGAATCCCTATGAAAATAGTTTCTTGTATGCTTTCATTCTTTCTCAGGACTTTCATGGTTGGTCTCCAGAATTAAGTTAAAAGTTGTTTCCACAAATCATGAGGCCCCATGAAATTGGAAAGATAGGGACAACATATATATTAGTTCCATTCAATATTCCAGACACAGTATATATCATTTAGAATTCAGACAGATTCTTGAAACCACACTAGTTATTTTAGCAGAGGCAATTTAATCTAGGCAATTGGATAAACACTAACAAAACTGAAAAGGCAAAAAAGAAACACTGACTATGGGAAACATGTCTCCATGCCAAAGCTTTCTCATCTTTAACAATAAAATATTAATAGTCATTTTGTGTTCATAGGAGGGCTGCCAGTTCCCTATATATTGAGTCTCTGAAACCTGAAATCTGCATTTAGCCTCAAGGAATTCCACATGAATATCTCTTACTTTGTTCAGGTTGTAAACAATCTATATTCATTACCTTTGTGGATCAGCTTCCACTTATGCTAAGTCACTAAGCCATAATTCTAACATAAAAAATCAAAATAGGTCAAATGGGTGGTACCACTCACATGCAGATAGACATAAGAACGGAAGGCAATGCAAAGCCAGAAAGCTGTTTGGTGACCGTGGAATCAAAATGAGCATAATTAGTTATATTAGACAAATCTTTCAGGCTGGCCTATATACATGAATCTATACCTACAGTATAGTTGGTTTTACCAGTACAACTACTGTATATAAGTGCATGGACATAAGACCACAATCCTTTGGACATCATTAAATTGGGCACTGCTAAATTGGCAGAGGTACTGAAAGTCAATACCCAAGAAGAACCGGTAGAAGCCTGAGTCAATAATGAGAAATTTGCAAAAATAAAAAAAGGTGAAAGAGTATAACTCAAAAAGGGATACTGACAGACAGCAAGACAAAATATGATTCAACAGTTCTACAACCTTGCCATAACACACAAAACACTCTTATCTCAGCACTTTGGCAAAAAAAAAATCCTTAAGTCAGTTTGCAGTATCAATTATATGATGAAAAAGAAAGCTTCTGGTTCTGGGACACATGTGAATAGACTGTAAAAGATCTTGGAGTTTATCACATTTAGCTGCATGCTTTTCACCAGAATTTATCCAGAGAGAATAAAAATAGTCATGTTCTGGATAAGTCTCATTTGTGATTAAGTCCCATAATTTAATTTTTTTTTTTTTATTTTCAGCTGAATTTGGTTATCACAACAGTAAAACTTAAAGACAGAGGAGAGAAGGCATAAAGGGTTGCTAGTCTGTGATCAGAAAAATAGGCCAGAGTTTAACATCACTTTTACTTATTTTCCAATAATTAATTAGTTATGTATTCTTTAATTTGTTCACTGGCATTTGTTCACTTGTATAAATAAGACATCAGACATCTCTTTAATGATACTACAAGTTAGGAAGGATAAATAATAATTTAATGATTAATACTCCATCATAGAGTAGATAATAGATATATGTATGTATAAGGTAGAATAGAGGCACAAAGAAGAAATCATTAGTTCAATGAGTCAGAGAGGGTTTTGGCAAAATAGTAGATATTTGAATAATATCTTGAAAGAAAATTAGAAGTTAGCTAGTATGGCAAAAAGGAAAGGGAATTCCAGGGATAGAAATAACTAGGGCACTGTTGAGTGTACGTATGTCATGTGATATGGGTGGGCAATTCTGTGTATAGGGATAATAGGTAGACAATACTGGATAGGAAGACAGGTATAAGGGCTTAGAGTCCTAGTAAAGTATACTAATGGTAAATAGTTAAAATAAAAGTTATCCAAAAGTCAGAATTTTCCAATGATAGAGACCATAAAACCAAAAAAGCAGTCCTAAATATTTACACAGTGTTCACTTCATAGCTTACAATGACAGCTGTCACTGTCCTAATTACAGCAGTGCTAAATATTTCCACAGTGTCTCCACAGTGTTCACTTCAAACTTAAGTTTCTAATTAAGACTGTGTTTCATCTGCTAGATAAAGCAGTTGTTGCTCAGATTCTAGAGAGGTACTCAATTTCATACAGTTACAGAGTGACCCGTGAAAATTTCCCAGATCATCTAGTACTAGATAATAACTGAAACAGTTATCCTTGATCTTACAGTTTTCTGTATTATACATGGCTCTTACTTTTATTACTCCCTTTTGTCGTCATACAATCAATCATCCAGTTTAATTCCAGAATTAATTCCATCCAGCTTAATTCCAGAATTAAGCCTCTCTCTAACTTGCCTTCTGTATGCATAGAATTTATTGTCTATTGGAGTCAATTGCAACTGCAAGTCATCAAACAACTGTCATTTAAAAGGTGTGTGTGTGTGTGTGTGTGTGTGTGTGTGTGTGTGTGTGTGATGAAATAATTTTAAATAAGCACAAGTGTAGTTTACAAATGGACCTTAGGTGACTTTCAATTCATTCATTCTCCCAGATAACTCAGGAATCTGCCAAATATGCACCCCCCCCAGCCACCCACCTGCACCCCTTACTTAAACCTAGTTACTAAGCTGGTATAGCAGGCTCATAGGCTATTCAGAACAGCTGAGAACAGTGAGAAATCTGAAAAAGTGGATCTGAGTTTCTTTTTCTTGGCTGCATCTTTACTTTGGGTAGACAGACAGCAGTCCATTCAGGCTGCTATACCAAAAATACCACAGACTGAGTAGTTTATAAATGATCGAAGTTTATTTCTCATGGTTCTGGAGGATGGGAAGTCCAAATCAAGGAATCAGCAAATTCAGTGTCTGATGAGTGCTCATTTTCTGGTTCATATATGGCTGTATTTTCAAGGTTGCCACATGGTGGGAGTGGGAAGAGAGCCCTCTGGAGTCTCTTTCATAAGGCACTAATCAATTACTTCCCAAAGGCCCTACCTTGGGGCTCTACCTACTATCACTTTGGGATTAGGTTTCAACATATGAATTTTGGAGGTACACAAGCATACGGACAGCATAAGCCTCCATTCAAGGGCATATTTAGGGCATATTTTACTGCTTCCTACTTTGTACAGCCCTCTCTATACTGATATGTTTTCAAATATTTGCCACGAATAAACTTTACACTTTTTAGTTTATTCTGTTAATTTAAATGTTTCAATTAATTCATCAGCTTCTAATGATATTGTGCCTTCACATAAACTTTTTTGCATTTGTATTTTTTATTTAAATTTATTTATTTAAATTCATGTTAATTAGCATACAGTGTAGTATTGGTTTTAGGAGTAGAACTCACTGATTCATGACTTATATATAACACCCAGTGCTTATCTCAAGTGTCCTCCCCAGTGCCCATCACTCATTTAGTCCATCCTCCCACCCACATCCCCTCCAGTAACCCTCAGTTTGTTCTCTGTGTTTAAGAGTCTCTTATGGTTTGTCTATCTGTTTTTGTCTTATTTTTCCTTCCCTTCCCCTTTTCATCTGTTGTGTTTCTTAAATTCCACGTAGGAGTGAAATCATATATGTCTTTATCTGACTAACTTATTATGATTAGCATAATGCACTCTAGTTCCATCCACATTGCTGCAAATGGCAAGATTTCATTCTTTTTGATCACCAAGTAGTATTCCATATGTGTGTATATACATATATATATGTATATATATATATATATATATATACACCATATCTTCTTTATCCATTCATCAGTCAATGGACATTTGGGCTTATTCTTTCCATAATTTGGCTATTGTTGATACTGCTGCTATAAACATTGGGGTGCACGTGCTTCTGTGAATCATAATTGTGGATCCTTTGGATAAATACCTAGTAGTACAGTCACTGGTTCATAGGGTAGTTATATTTTTAATTTTTTGAGGAACCTCCATTCTTTTCCCCAGAGTGGCTGCACCAGTTTGAATTCCCACCAACAGTGCAAAAGCTTTCTCCATTCTCTGCATCCTGGCCAACATCTGTTGTTTCCTGAATTGTTAATTTTAGCCATTCTGACAGGTGGGAGCTGGTATTTCATTGTGGTTTTGATTTGTATTTCCCTGATGATGTGTGATGTTGAGCACATTTTCATGTGTCTGTTTGTCATCTAGATGTCTTCTTTGGAAAAGTGTCTAGTCATGTCTTCTGCCTATTTCTTTGCTTGATTGTTTTTTGGGTGTTGAGTTTGATAAGTTCTTTATAGATTTTAGATGCTACTGCTTTATCTGATATATCATTTGCAAATATTGGTCTCCCTTTCAGTTGGTTGCCTTTCAGTTTTGTTGATTGTTTCCTTCACTGTACAGAAGCTTTTTATCTTGATGAGGTCCCACTAGTTCATGTTTGCTCTTATTTTCTTTGCCTCCAGAAACATGTCAAGTAAGAAGTTTCTGTGGCCAAGGTCAAAGAGGTTGTTTCCTGTTTTCTCTTCTAGGATTTTGATGGTTTCCTATCTCACATTTAAGTCTTTTATCCATTTTACATTTATTTTTCTGTGTGATGTAAGAAAGTGGTCCATTTTCACCCTTCTGTATGTCACTCTCCAGGCTTACCAGCACCATTTGCCAAAGAGGCTGTCTTTTTTCTATTGGCTGCTCTTTCTACTTTGTTGAGGATAAGTTGGCCATACATTAGTGGGTCCATTTCTGGGTTCTCTATTTTGTTCCATTGATCTATGTGTTGGCTTTTGTGCCACTACCATATTGTCCTGATGATTACAGTTTGTAATACAGCTTAAAATTCAGAATTGTAATGTCTACAGCTTTGGTTTTCTTTTTCAACATTACTTCAGCTATTTGGGGTCCTTTGTGGTTCCATACAAATTGTAGAATTGTTTGTTCTAGCTATGTGAAAAATTCTGGTATTATTTAATAGGAATTGCGTTGAATGTGCAGATTGCTTTGGGTAGTAAACATTTTAACAATGTTTGTTCTTCCAATCCATGAGCATGGAATATTTTCCATTTCTTTGTGTCTTCTTCACTTCTTTCATAAGCTTTCTATAGTTTTCAGCATACGGATCTTTTACCTTATTGGTTAGGCTTGTTCCTGGGTATCTTATGTTTTTTGGTGCAATTGTAAATGGGATCAATTCCTTGATTTCTCTTTCTGCTGCTTCATTATTGATGTATAGAAATGCAACCAATTTCTGTATATTGATTTTATATCCTGTGACTTTGCTGAATTCATGTATCAGTTCTAGCAGTTTTTTGGTGGAGTCTTCTGGGTTTTCCACATAGAATATCATGTATCTGCAAAGAGTGAAAGTTTGACTTCCTCCTTGCCTCTTATATATTTGTGTTGTCTGATTGCTGAGGCTAGAACTTCCAACACTATGTTGAACAACAGTGGTAAGTGTGGACATCCCTGTTGTGTTCCTTACCTTAGGAGGAAAGCCCTCAGTTTTTCCCCATTGAAAATTATATTAGCCTGTGTGTCTTTCATATATGGCTTTTTGTTCCTTCTATCCCTACTTTTTTGAGGGTTTTTAATAAGAAATGATGCTGTATATTGTCAGATGCTTTTTCTGCATCTACTGAGAGGATCATATGGTTCTTATCCTTTCTTTTATTAATGTGGTGTATCACATTGATTGATTTGAGAATATTGAACCAGCTCTGCAGCCCAGGAATAAATCCCACTTGATCACGGTGAAGAATTCTGTTAATGTACTATTGAATTTGATTTGCTAGTATCTTGTTGAGAATTTTTGCATCCACATTCACCAGGAAAATTGGCCTGTATGTCTCCTTTATAGGGGGTCTTTGATTTTTGAGTCAAGGTACTGCTGGCTTCATAGAATGAGTCCAGAAGCTTTCCTTCCCTTTCTAGTTTTAGGAACAGTTTGAGAATAATAGGTATTATCTCTTCTTTATATGTCTAGAAGAATTTCCCTGGGAAGCCATCTGGCCCAGATCTCTTATTTGTTCAGATATTTTGATAACTGATTCAATTTCCTTGCTGATTGTGGGTCTGTTCAAATTTTCTATTTTATCCTGTTTCAATTTTGGTAGTATGTGACTGTCCAGGAATTTGTCTATTTCTTCCAGATTGTATAGTTTGTTGGCATATAATTTTTCCTAGTAATCTCTTATAATTATTTACTTTTCTATGATAAAATTACTCATGATTTTACCTATTTGGGTCCTCTCTCTTTCCTTTTTGAAAAGTCTGGCTAAGGGTTTAGCAATTTTGTTTATTTTTTCGAAAAAAACAGTCTTTAGTTTCATTGATCTGTTCTGTTGTTTTGTTGTTTTTGTTGTTGTTATTGTTGTTTCTATATCCTTTATTTCTGTTCTAATCTTTATTATTTCCCTTCTTCTGCTGGCTTTGGGCTTTATTTGCTACTCCTTTTCTAGCTTCTTTAGGTGAAAGGTTAGGTTGTGTATTTGGGATCTTTCTTGCTTGTTGAGATAGGCTTGAATTGCAATGTACTTTCATCTTAAGACTGCCTCTGCTGCATCCAAAGGGTTTGGACTGTCATGTTTTCATTTTCATTTGCTTCCATGTGCTTTTTTATTTCTTCTTTAATTTCTGGGTTAACACATTCATTCTATTTCAGGGCTTTCCAAATTTTCTTTTTTTTTTTTTTTGTGGTTGATTTCCAATTTCGTAGTGTTGTGATCTGAAAATATTCATGGTATTCTCGATCTGTTTATACCTGTTGAGGGATGATTTGTGACCAGTATGTGATCTATTTTGGAGAGTGTTATATGTGCACTCGAGAAGAATGCGTATTCTACTGCTTTAGGATAAAATGTTATGAATATATTTGTTAAGTCCATCTGGTCCAGTGTGTCATTCAAAGCCATTATTGCCCTGTTGATTTTCTGCTTAGATTTTCTTTCATTGCTATAAGTGGCATATTAAAGTATCCTACTATTATGTTATTATTATCTTTGAGTTTCTTTATATTTGTGTTTAATTGATTTATATATTTGGGTTCCTCCAAGGTGGGGACATAAATATTTATAATTCTAAGATCTTCTTGGTGGATAGACCCCTTAATTAGGATATAATGTCCTTCTTCATCTCTTGTTATAGTATTTGTTTTAAAATCTACTTTGTCTGCTATAACTATAGCTACCCTTTCATTTGACATCTATTAACATGATAGTTGGTTCTCCATTCCCTCACTTTCAATCTGCAGGTGTCCATAAAAGCTTTTTGAAAAGCAGTTTTTTATGTATCAAGTTGCTATTACACAATAGTCTGTACTAAGGGAAAATTTATAAAATGGCCACAAGGTTTTATATACCAAAATGTTCAATAAAACGTTATATATCATCAATGAAATTGGAAAAATAACATTATTGGATAATTTGTGCTCCATCAACATTTTTTGAATGAGTAGGTTTTATAGCATAGAAAATTCTTCCTTGTGAATTATTTATACTGTTTTTGTCTCCCTAAAAAGCCAATAATTATTGTGCTATGATCTTTTAATTCTCTATCAAATGCCATACTCACATGGCACAGATGATAATGTACTACATAGCTAAATTAAAACTAAACTATACCTTATATGTGTCTTCTTCAAAAGACAATGCCTTATCATTACTGGTGGCAAGTATGTCAGAGCCCACGTTCACTTTAATGTTCTACCCACAAACACCATTGCTAATTTTGACACTCATTTCTGCCAAACCTAGATACAACCTCTGATTCCATTGCAACCCAGAGCTCAAAGATTCACCAGTTAATAGGAGCTCCATGTGTAATAAAATTCATGTGCCATTATGAGTGGCTATTAATGGTATGAATGGTATATTCCTTTTAAAAACAATCTGGACACGATCTTAAGGTATGTCCCTCATATGAGTCTTCAAGTCAATCATGATTAGAATTTGTAGTCCATAAGACAAAGCTTTGAGACCTGATGACTATAATTATATTCTGGCTCTACTACTGAGTGGCTTCTGTTCTTATGTAAATCACTTAACCTTTCTGGACTCTGCTTACTTGGTAAAATAATAATAATAATAATAATAATAATAATAATAATAATAATAAATAAGAAAAACAACATTAATAATAGTCATTCTACAGAGTGTTCTTTGAGGGTAAAATAAAAATAAGCTTTCAAAAATTTAGAGAATTTTTCAATGTGTGATCATTATTTTTATTAATTCATCAGTTAACAAAGAAGTGACTAATTAGTATGTTTCCAGAACAGGTCTAAACAATGAAGGTACGAAGTTCACTAGAACACATACTCTGTCACTGAAGGAATTTATTGTAGATATATATATTTTTAATGTTGATTACTGATGGTATCTATATTGCCTAATAGCTGGGGTAGTGGTAATGGTCAATTTTATTTAATAAAATAGGCTAAGGTCCAATGACCCATATGGTATGATTCCATATATATGAAATGTCTAGAATAGACAAAACCATACAGACAGAAAGTGGATTCTTGTTTGTCAGGATCTGATGGGGGAAAGGGGAATAGGGAATTATGGCTAGAGTATGGCATTTCTTTTTGGGGTCATGAAAATGTTCTAAAATTGATTATAGTGGTGATTATTCAACTCTGTCAGTATACTAAAAATCACTGAATTATATACTTTTAATTGACAGATCATATGGCATGTCAACTACATTTCAATAAATTGTTATAACATAAGTTGAAAAATCAAAACAATTAATCCAATCATTTGACATTATATAAAACAAAAACAAGCACACAAATGTATGAGCAAACAAAAGCAGACTTCACACAAATGAAATAATTTAATATTCTACCTATGCTTGTTTTTGTTAGCTTATCTTTATGAGAGGTAGTAAGAAGGAAGTAGATTAAAATAAAATGTGCTCTCTGCCTTCCTGTCACCCTTCCACATGAATTTATTTATTAAGTGTCTGCTATGTCTAAGACTGAACAAACAGTACCCATCAGTTTTACCCAAACCATCTGATTCATTTCTGGATAATGCCTACTTTCAAAATTTTCTCTCTAAAATTCTTGAGCACACATTTGTTTTGTAATAAATTGTTTTGTAAAAATAGGTAAGTCTGACTTCTTTCCTTTCTCTTCTTATCTCAGCGCCTTATAGCAAACAACAACAACAACAAAAAACCTGTCCATGAATGCTACAGTTTGCTATAGCTCCTAATCCAGTTCTTACTGGCCAATCCATGGTGCTAGAAACAGAGACACCTATCAATTTCCATATTCCAAGAGTGACACAGTTGTAGCTACATGTCTCTGAATTTCTTTTTTTTTCAAGTTTTTATCAAAATTCCAGTTAGTTAATATACAGTGTAATATTAGTGTCAAGTATACAATTTAGTGATTCAACACTTCCATACAATACCTGTGGCTCATCTCAAGTGCCCTCTTTAATCCTCACCACTTATGTAACCCATCCTCTCATTCACCTCCCCTCTGGTAACCATCAATTTGTTCTCTATTGTTAAATGTCTGTTTCTTTGTTTTTTTTCTGTTTTTTTTCCTCCGATGTTCATTTGTTTTGTTTCTTAAATTCCACATATGAGTGAAATCATATGGTATTTGTCTTTCTCTGATTGACTTATTTCACTTAGCATCATATTCTCTAGCCCCATCCTCATCATTGTGTGAATGGCAAGATTTCAGTCTTCTTTTATGACTGAGTTGTATTCCATTTTACATACACATACATACACACACACACACACACACACACACACACACACACATATAATTTATTCACTCATCAGTTGATGAACATATGGGCTATTTCCATAATTTGGCTATTATTGATAATGCTGCTATAAATATCAGGGTGCATGTGTCCTTCGAATTCATATATTGGTTTTATTCTTTAGGTAAATACCTAGTAGTGCAATTGCTCAATTTCTTATCTGATTTTCTTTGTTACTAATTTGTAGATATGCTGCCTTCAGGTATGACCCAGATTATCATATTGCCCCAGGGTTGAAGGTCTCTCTTTTCATTCTCTGAAAACACTGGGCTCAGAATTTGCCTTCATTGTCTATGCCTGATATCCCAACAAATCTGAAGAAACAAGTCTCTACCTTGAATTCCACTGCCTTTCTCTAGGACGTTTGCTTTCCTATCAATTTTCTTTTATTACTAGAAGAGTACAGGAATTCTTCATGGTTGAGGAATCAGGTGTGATTGGGAGGATTGGTCACCATCTTGAATTCTTAATGAGATGCTTTATCTATATGTTGCTTTGTCTTTAAGTTACTGCTTCACCCACTCCATTTTCCATAGCAGTCTGCTCTGAGCTATGTCCCTTCTAGCCATGTATCTCCCATCCTATGAGGCAGATTTCATGTAAAGTGCTAGAGCTTCTTGACTTTCTGTTGCTAAATGCATACCCTAAAGCCTGTATCATGAAATTTGAAATGATCAAGAAGGATAAAGGTATGTTGTCATTGAATTATAGACTGAGATGTAAAAATACAGTTAGTAAGTAAGTCCAGAAGAAAACAGAAAATTTTCTGTATAATTTTGGAGTGGCAAATATTGTGTACAGAAGAAAAGACAAAATTACTATAAAATTGTTTGAAGTGGTATACTTAATAAAACAAGATATTTGTGCCTATTATTTATTAAAAATTTACATATATATTAAAATAATTCTATCCAGAATATTTTAGTGATTCCTATATGTCAAAATACAAAGAAAATTAATACAATTAAGAAATGGCAAAGCATTTGAATAGACACTTAACAGAATAATATGTATGAAAGAAGAATGAACTCATAAAGAGATGCTCAACATGATTAATCTTCAGGGAAATGAAAATTGAAACCACAGTGAGATCCCATTTCACACTCATGAAAATGGGTAAAATTAAAAAGACTGGAAATAAAAATCAGTAAGAGCAACCAGAAATCTCATACATTGAGATTCACATACATTGAGACATATATTGATAGGACTGTTAATATGATAGCCCCTTTGGAAATCTGTTTGTAAATTTCTTATAACGTTAGACATAAGCATACTTCAATCACCCAAATTGTACCACTAGTTATTTACCATGGAGAAATGAATATATATATATATATATTTTTTTTTTTTTGTCTTTTTTTTTAATTTTTTTTTATTTTTTCATATATGAAATTTACTGTCAAATTGGTTTCCATACAACACCCAGTGCTCATCCCAAAAGGTGCCCTCCTCAATACCCATCACCCACCCTCCCCTCCCTCTCACCCCCCATCAACCCTCAGTTTGTTCTCAGTTTTTAACAGTCTCTTATGCTTTGGCTCTCTCCCACTCTAACCTCTTTTTTTTTTTTTTTCCTTCCCCTCCCCCATGGGTTTCTGTTACGTTTCTCAGGATCCACATAAGAGTGAAACCATATGGTATCTGTCTTTCTCTGTATGGCTTATTTCACTTAGCATCACACTCTCCAGTTCCATCCACGTTGCTACAAAAGGCCATATTTCATTCTTTCTCATTGCCACATAGTATTCCATTGTGTATATAAACCACAATTTCTTTATCCATTCATCAGTTGATGGACATTTAGGCTCTTTCCATAATTTGGCTATTGTTGAGAGTGCTGCTATAAACATTGGGGTACAAGTGCCCCTGTGCATCAGTACTCCTGTATCCCTTGGATAAATTGCTAGCAGTGCTATTGCTGGGTCATAGGGTAGGTCTATTTTTAATTTTCTGAGGAACCTCCACACTGCTTTCCAGAGCGGCTGCACCAATTTGCATTCCCACCAACAGTGCAAGAGGGTTCCTGTTTCTCCACATCCTCTCCAGCATCTATAGTCTCCTGATTTCTTCATTTTGGCCACTCTGACTGGCGTGAGGTGGTATCTGAGTGTGGTTTTGATTTGTATTTCCCTGACAAGGAGCGACGTTGAGCATCTTTTCATGTGCCTGTTGGCCATCCGGATGTCTTCTTTAGAGAAGTGTCTATTCATGTTTTCTGCCCATTTCTTCACTGGGTTATTTGTGTTTCGGGTGTGGAGTTTGATGAGCTCTTTATAGATTTTGGATACTAGCCCTTTGTCCGATGTGTCATTTGCAAATATCTTTTCCCATTCCGTTGGTTGCCTTTTAGTTTTGTTGGTTGTTTCCTTTGCTGTGCAGAAGCTTTTTCTCTTCATAAGGTCCCAGTAATTCACTTTTGCTTTTAATTCCCTTGCCTTTGGGGATGTGCCGAGTAAGAGATTGCTACGGCTGAGGTCAGAGAGGTCTTTTCCTGCTGAAAAAATATTTTTATAAAATAACTGTAAAAAATGTTGATAGCAGTTTTATATATATTAGCAAAAAATAAAATAAACAAATGAGAGTCATCCAAATGTCCACAGGAGAACAGATAAATAACTTGTGCATATTTACTTGTATGTGATCCCATTTATAATTAATAAAGAAGCAAAGATAATCTATTAATGATACAAATCATAATGGTGGTTGCATTTGAGGAGATTTGAGATTGACTGGAAGAAGGACACGAGCAAATTTTCTAAAGTGATTTTCTAAAGTTCTATAGCTTGACTGGGTTCCTGAAGATACAAGCATATGCATTTTTCAAAACTCAGTGGATATTACACTTATGATCTATGTATTTTATGGTATATAGAATATACTTCAATTTAAATAAATAATCATATTACTATGTGAGCTGTAGCAAACACACTAGATAAGAAATCTTAACATAATTTATTGACTTGACTCTGTAACTTAACTACAATTTTGATCTTAGGGAAGTCATTAAATCTTTCTGCATTTTACTTTTTAGCATTTTCAAAATTCAAACCATTGTTTTTTAAGGATCCTTATGTTTATATTCTCCATGAGTGAAGAAACAATATTCAACCCTTCACTGCTATATCTTGAATGGCTTATACAATGCTTGGCATATAGTATATGTGCAAATTTTTTAAAAATTTTGTGTCTTTAATTAGGCCATTAGCTTTTGGGATTCAGACTTCTTTACATCTCTTATAGTAACTATTATAATAGTTTTCAAATAAGCATGAAATACTTGTTTCGTGTTATTGCCTCTAATTCATAATACTTTTATTCTTTCAAATCTGTTTGCAAAATTTGGGATTAACATAGTTTATATCAAGTTATCTCTCAAAGGCAACTAAATTGGCAAGTGTGTGTGTATATGTGTATATGTTTCTGACTCTGAGAGTAATGGACTTTCTCACATAATCACTCCTACTAATGGAAGTACAATACTGGCATTTTATAGTCCTTTATATGAGGTGATATATACTTCAATTGAGATTATTGAGATTTGCAGTACTTTTGATCTATTCAGACAATGACAATCCAATAAATACTGTGACATTTTGAAACAAACAATGATCATCAGATCTTGTCACTGAGCACACTATTTAGAAAGGGGACCTCAAATCACGCTTATAGCTAGAAAAAGGTATTTTAGTGATCACTGGATGAAACTTTTCATTCTACAGGTTCAGAAGAGAGGTGATTTGATTTTCCCATTATCAGTGAATATTATCCCATTGATAATATATATCCCAGTGATAATTTCCCATTATCAGTGAATAGAGCCTGTCAAGATATTTTATGTAAGTTTCATGGTAACCACAAAAGGAAAATTTGTAGTAAGTATACAAAAGACAGAGATAAAACAATTAAAGTATACCACAACAAAAGTTATCAAATCACAAATAGGTCAACAAGAGAGAAGAAAGGCAATACAAAAACTGCAAAACAGAAAACAATGAACAAAATGGCAGTAATATGTCCTTACCTATCAATAATTACACATAAATGGAGTAATGTTTCTAATTGAAAGACATAGAGTGACTGAATGAATGAAAACAAGTTCCAAAAATATGTGGATTAGAAGAGACTCACTTTAGCGTAAGGATACATGTAGCCTGAAAGTGAAGGGGAGGAAAAAAAAAAAAGACTATTACAAGCAAATGGTAACCAAAAGAGAGTAGGGCTAGCTATGTTTGTATCAGAAAAAATATATATACATTAAGATAAAAATGGTCACAGGTGACAAGGAAGGTCATTATCATCAAGGAAAATAGCAATTATAAATAAGCGCCCAGTACCAGAATATCTAAATATATAAGGCAAATACTCACAGAGCTAAAAGGAGAAATATGTAGCAGTACAATACTAGTAGGGACTTTAATATCCCCCTCCCTAGAATGGATAAATCATCTAGACAGAAACTCAGTAAGGAAACTGGATTTGAACAACACTATAGACCAAATGAACCTAACAGACATATATAGAACATTCCCTAGAACAGGTGTCTGCACCCTCATGTGCATTGAAGTATTATTTGCATTAGCCAAGGCATAGAAACAACCAAAGTGTCCTTCGACAGATGCATGGATAAAGAAAATGTCATATATATACATATGTGTATATATATATATATCACATGGATGTATATATCACATGGATGTATATTATACATCCATGTAATATATATATGACATATATGATGTATATGTGACATTTTATGTCATATATGTATATGTGTATATACATGTGTGTGTGTGTATATATATATATATATATATATATATATATATATATATATGACATTTCCTTTATCCATTCATATGTGTGTATATATGTCACATATACAAGAATATTATTCAGCCATATAAAAGAAGGAAATCCTGCCACTTGTGACAGTATGAATGAATCTGGAGAGCACAATGCTAAATGGACTAAATCAGACAGAAAGACAAATACATTCACTTATGTGTAGAAACTAAAAAAGCTCAACTCATAAAAACAGAGAGTAGATTGGTGATTGCCAGGAGCCAGGGTTGGGGAAAATTGGTAGATGTTGGTCATAAGGTATAAACTTCCAAATATAAAATGAATAAGTTCTGGGGAATATAATGAATAGCATTGTGACTATAAAAAACAATACTGCATTGTATACTTGAAAGTTGTTAAGAATAGTTAGCTATACTGAAACTATACTGAAATTAAAACATACTAAAAAATATTAACAGGGTTACTGAGCTGGAACTATTTTCTACTGAGTTGGAGTTACTTAGAAAGCAATAGAACAACATCAGGACAAAAAGTTTTGAGCCCTGCATTGTTTTATTTTAAATCTAAGCAGGGCTACCCTTCCTCTTGAAGAATTCACTCAGTCCACCTAATCCTCTACCATTGTATGCAGGGAGCATACATACAATCTCTTCACCTTCCTGTCAGTTTTACTGTGAACTTTAAATCGTTCTAAAAATAGTTTAGTAAAAAATAGGCTGTGTTTTCTCTACCAACTCATGAGGTATCAAATCTATAGATTACATCAAAATTAAAATGCCTTTCATTTAATAAAAAAAAACTTTTACACATTTATTTTCATTGAACTTTATTGATTATTGCTATTAGGTATTTTGGTTCTGCAGAAGATAGCAAGTGCAAATTTAAGAGGTTGAAAATAAGAGATGATCAACTAGAAACAGATTAGAAGACGCTTGATGGAGAAGTTGTCTTTGAAAAATGACTAGTTAAAATTTGCAGATCTAGAAATAGTGAAAATATGAGCAAAATCATAAGAAGAGTAGGAGTTGAGACAAACATGACTGGTGAAAATAATCAGTTTTGATGATACAATACCAGGTTATGTTGCTTCTATGTGGTAAAAATTGGACTTTAGTCTAAAACTGCATCAAAACTGTAGAAGGCAGTGAATACCAAGGAAGTTTTGAGCACAGGAGTGATGCGTAGAACTTCTTCAGGAAATTCAATGTAGCAAAGGCATGTGGGAGACCTGGGTTGGAGAGAAATTTTAAAAAAATGCAGATCTTATGTGAGACCTTTTTTATTTAGGCATGTAATACAAAAGGTCTTATTTTTTAGAATAAGTGCCTTCTCACTGTAAGTGGAAAATGATTGCTTACTATCATTGCTTACTATTGCTTAAGCAGAAATATAAATTGGACTACAGGCAGAGGACAATACTAAGGAATGATATTTCAGCCCTGTTGTGACCAGCTTTCTTCTAGTTGACTGCCTGAACTTTTGTATACCTAGTATTTCTTCTTCCTACCTTCAGGCCTCTGAGTTTCTTACCTGAGAGGACTGGTTACCATTTCATCCTCAATACACAGTGTTTGCCTGGACCACACCTTGTTATGACCATAACCCTTAGCCAGATTCAACTTTATTTCATGACCTTCAAGAACTCCAGGTCAATCAGATCCCTCATGGCCTGTCCTGTTTGTAGTAAGCAAGTCTAGTCCTGTAAAGACCTTGCTTTACTTCCCTAAATTGCTGTGAAAAAGCAGTCAATGTCAGACTGAAGTTTAAGGGACAACAACAACAACAACAACAACAACCAAAAAAAAAAAAAACAAACCCACCCTCTCCTGTACCAACACACCATAAGGGCTCAAGGAGTAGTTGGGGAGGTCCTACTAAGTAATAATAACTTGCACATGTCTTGCATTTCATAATATACTACACTATATATACATAATATACTACACAGGAAGCTGCATGTGATCCTCACAGATGCTTGTACACAGTACAGGTTGTATTCATCACACACATAATACATTGGAAAAACATGATTAGAGGAGGTAAAAAGACTTGCCTCTCTGACACCCACTAAAGTTTCATTTTTCTATCACTGTACTCCCCAAGGACATGTTTTCAGAAACATAGGAATGCTTACTTAATTGGATGAATTACTGGTTAGCTACAAAGTGGTAAAATTGGTCACAGAGTTATAGTTTCATTTTTCCAAAAAAGGTAACCTTATCGTGTAATTCTGAACCTTCTTTAGTGACTATGAATCTGTCCTACTCTCCTTTGCAGGGTATCTAGTGTGGCCGGTAATCTGCTCTGTGGGCTTTCCCTTCAGCCTCACAGCTAAACACTTTCCAGACTTGACACTGTACTGGTAACACTGAAGTACCTATAGTTCCCCAAGCCGATCATCTGGTCTCTTACCTCTGGGATTTTGGGCTTTCTGCTCTCTTCTGAAACACCTTCCCCAATATGTCTAATGGATGGATACCTACAATGTTCAGCACCAAGTTGAAACATCTCTTCCTGGGAGATTGTCTCAGAGATAATGTATATAATGGTTTGGGGCTGGACCTTTATAGGCAACCAAAAATGATTCCCATTACTTCCTAGATGTTCAAACATGGGTGTGCTATCACTGCTCTGTACCTCAGTTTAGTCATTTAGAAAAATGTGATAAAAGTACCTAATTTATAGGCTATATTTAGGCTTACATGAGATAATGCCTATAAAGGATTCAACACCAAAATAAAACATCTATTAAATGAGCATTTTTGTTTTGGACTGATATTCTAAACAAAGTTGATCATTTTTTTTTCCATTTAGTTCTCACTTCTACATGATCTAATCTCTTATTTATCACATACTATTAGAATTGGTTCTTTACAATTCTATCTCCATATTAAAATATGAGCTCTTTGAAAACCAGGACTATGTCTTTTTGATTTCTATATACCAAGCACCCAGCAGTGAATCTGGCACAAAGTAGAATCTCAATGAATATTTCTTGAATCAATAGACAGATAAAAAGAGCACAAAGTCTGAATTAATTAGATGTTATGTGTATCCTAGTTCTATCATTTACTAGTTTGGCAATTTTCTCAATCTCTATGTCTCTTCACTTGCGATAATGACACTTACTTAATGGGACTATTTTATACTTTCAAAGATATAGATTCCAAATATCCAAAGTGCTTTACAAATTGTATTGCTCTTGGCAAATAGTAATTAATAGTATTTTTATATTTTAATTGATTATATTTTTGTTTTTCATTATTTTCCTAGAGCTCTCGGATGCTTGGTTGAATTCCATAAAACTTTTCCTCTCATTTAAGAGTAAAATATGAGAATGTGCAATTAAAAGAAGGGAAAAGTCCAGCAACTCTTCTTGGCCCAGATAGATTTTGCATGTCACAAAACCTGTCAGAGGTGTTGGTTAAATTCTGCAATCCACTAAGTGTAGAGGTAGTTGCTTCTCACAGGGGATTCTTTAACACGCCTGACTAAAAAAAGCTTGTTTCACAAGCTCCCTGTCAAATTTATTTCCAATTATTCTAGTTCCTCCAGGCAGCTATCCAAACTTTTGGAGCTTATAAGCCAAAGTACTGGTCTTGTCTTGGCCTTGATTTTGTGTATATTTACTATCTATTATTACCTGTGTCCTGAGTCTCCATCTAGGGTGAGTTGGAATCCAGAAAGTTTCTATTTAGCATCTAAGACCCTTTGTGAAGTTCCGTTTATCTGCTGATTATGTGCCTATTTCAGGGAGTTGACCAATTTAAGATTTATGCTGGTTTCACCAAAATGATCAATGGGGCTAAAGGTATGTGGAAATGAATTCTCATGGAAAGAGAATTCAATTTATTGAGTATATTTATTTAACATGTATTAAGTGCTAGGCACTATGTTATATATTTATTTATATATTTTCATTTAACCTTACAAGCAGCTCTAATGGAAGTCAAGGATTCATCTTTTTTGACAAATAAAAAAATGGATTTCAGAGATTTTAATAAATTGGTCCAAAGCTGTACAGTTAATCAAAGGCAGGGTTGGAATTCAGACCCATCTGAATCCAGAGTCCAAACTCTTTAAATGCAACAGTTATTCTCAACTCCTGTGGGGTCTGATATCATTTGCCCCAAGCTCCCCAAGTAATTTTTTTTTCAATATATGAAGTTTATTGTCAAATTGGTTTCCATACAACACCCAGTGCTCATCCCAAAAGGTGCCCTCCTCAATACCCATCACCCACCCTCCCCTCCCTCTCACCCCCCATCAACCCTCAGTTTGTTCTCAGTTTTTAACAGTCTCTTATGCTTTGGCTCTCTCCCACTCTAACCTCTTTTTTTTTCCTTCCACTCCCCCATGGGTTTCTGTTAAGTTTCTCAGGATCCACATAAGAGTGAAACCATATGGTATCTGTCTTTCTCTGTATGGCTTATTTCACTTAGCATAACACTCTCCATTTCCATCCACGCTGCTACAAAGGGCCATATTTCATTCTTTCTCATTGCCACGTAGTACTCCATTGTGTATATAAACCACAGTTTCTTTATCCAGTCATCAGTTGATGGACATTTGGGCTCTTTCCATACTTTGGCTATTGTTGAGAGTGCTGCTATAAACATTGGGGTACAAGTGCCCCTAGACATCAGCACTCCTGTATCCCTTGGGTAAATTCCTAGCAGTGCTATTGCTGGGTCATAGGGTAGGTCTATTTTTAATTTTCTGAGGAACCTCCACACTGCTTTCCAGAGTGGCTGCACCAGTTTGCATTCCCACAAACAGTGCGAGAGGGTTCCCGTTTCTCCACATCCTCTCCAGCATCTATAGTCTCCTGATTTGTTCATTTTGGCCACTCTGACTGGCGTGAGGTGATATCTGAGTGTGGTTTTGATTTGTATTTCCCTGATGAGGAGTGACGTTGAGCATATTTTCATGTGCCTGTTGGCCATCCGGATGTCGTCTTTAGAGAAGTGTCTATTCATGTCTTCTGCCCACTTCTTCACTGGGTTATTTGTTTTTTGGGTGTGGAGTTTTGTGAGCTTTTTATAGATTTTGGATACTAGCCTTTTGTCCAATATGTCATTTGCAAATATCTTTTCCCATTCCGTTGGTTGCCTTTTAGTTTTGTTGGTTGTTTCCTTTGCTGTGCAGAAGCTTTTTATCTTCATAAGGTCCCAGTAGTTCATTTTTGCTTTTAATTCCCTTGCCTTTGGGGATGTGTTGAGTTAGAGATTGCTACGGCTGAGGTCAGAGAGGTCTTTTCCTGCCTTCTCCTCTAGGGTTTTGATGGTTTCCTGTCTCACATTCAGGTCCTTTATCCATTTTGAGTTTATTTTTGTGAATGGTGTGAGAAAGTGGTCTAGTTTCAACCTTCTGCATGTTGCTGTCCAGTTCTCCCAGCACCATTTGTTAAAGAGACTGTCTTTTTTCCATTGGATGTTCTTTCCTGCTTTGTCAAAGATGAGTTGGCCATACGTTTGTGGGTCTAGTTCTGGGGTTTCTATTCTATTCCATTGGTCTATGTGTCTGTTTTTGTGCCAATACCATGCTGTCTTGATGATGACAGCTTTGTAGTAGAGGCTAAAGTCTGGGATTGTGATGCCTCCTGCTTTGGTCTTCTTTTTCAAAATTACTTTGGCTTGCTTTATACTTCCCTCTTATGACTGACTTTGCAGCATCCCAGAGGTTTTAGGCTGTGGTGTTATCATTTTCACTGGCTTCCATGTACTTTTTAATTTCCTCTTTAAATTCTTGGTTAGCCCATTCATTATTTAGTAGAATGTTCTGTAGTCTACAATATTTGTTATTTTTCCAAATTTTTTCCTGTGGTTGATTTCAAGTTTCATAGCATTGTGGTCTGAAAATATGCATGGTATGATCCTGATCTTTTTGTACTTGTTAAGGGCTGGTATGTGTCCCAGTATGTGATCTGTTATGGAGAATGCTCCATGTTCACAGGAGAAGAAAGCATATTCCACTGCTTTAGGATGAAATGTTCTGAATATATCTGTTAAGTCCATCCATTCCAGTGTGTCATTCAAAGCCATTGTTTCCTTGTTGATTTTCTGTTTAGATAATATGGTCACTGCTATAAGTGGGATGTTGAAGTCCCCTACTATTATGGTATTATTATCCATGAGTTCATTTATGTTTGTTATTCTTTATGTTGTGTTTATTTTGTGATTTATGTATTTGGGTGTTTTCATGTTTGGAGCAGAAATGTTTACAATTGTTAGGTCTTCTTGGTGGATAGACCCCTTAATTATGATATAATGGCCTTCTTCATCCTTTCTTACAGTTTTTATTTTAAAATCTAGATTGTATGATATAAGTACGGCTACTCTGGCTTTTTTTTTTTTTTTGGTGACCATTAGCATGATAGATGGTTCTCCATCCCCTTATTTTCAATCTGAAGGTGTCTTTAGATGTAAAATGGGTATGGGTCTCTTGTAAACAGCATATAGATGGATATTGCTTTCTTATCCATTCTGTTACCCTATGTCGTTTGATTGGAGCATTTAATCTATTGACCTTTAGAGTGAATACTAAAATACATGAATGTATTGCCATTTTGTCACCTGTAGATTTGGAGTTTCTGATGGTGTTCTCTAGTCCTTTCTAGTCTTTGTTACTTTTGGTCTTTTTTGGCGGGGGGGGGGGTGTTTGTTTTTGTTTTTTTTCCCATCATTTCTGTCCTCAGAGAGTCCCCCTTAACATTTCTTGCATGGCTGGTTTGGTAGTCACAAACTCCATTAATTTTTGTTTGTCTGGGAGACTTTTTATCTCTCCTTCAATTTGATTGACAGCCTTGATGGATAAAGAATTCTTGGCTGCATAGTTTTCCAACTGAGCACATTGAATATATCCTGCCACTCCTTTCTGGCCTGCCAATTTCTGTGGATATGTCTGCTGTAAACCTGATCTGTCTTCATTTGTAGGTTAAGGACATTTTTTCCATTGCTGCTTTCATGATTCTTTCTTGCCTGAGTATTTTGTGAATCTGACTATGATATGCCTTGTTGGTGGTTGGTGTTTCTTGAATCTAATGGGAGTCCTCTGTGCTTCTTGGATTTTGATGTCTGTGTCTTTCCTCAGGTTTGGAGAGTTTTCCACTATGATTTGCTCACATAAAACTTCTTCCCCTTTTTTTCTCTCTTCATCTTCTAGGACCCTTATGATTCTGATGTTATTCCTGTTTAATGAGTCACTGAGTTCTCTAATTCTTAAATCGTGCTCTTTTGCCTTAGTGTCCCTCTGTGTTTCTGCTTCATTATTCTCCATAAGTTTCTCCTCTATATTGCTGCTTTGCTGCTCTGGTTCATCCATCCTTCCACCGTGACATGCATTCAAGTTTGCAGCTCAGTTATAGCATTTTTATTTCATCCTGACTAGCTTTTACTTCTTTTATCTCCACAGAAAGGGATTCTAATCTATCTTCCACCCCAGCTAGTATTCTTATTATCATGATTCTAAATTCTGGTTCAGACATCTTGCTTGTATGTCTGTTGATTAAATCCCTGGTTGTCATTTCTTCCTGTTATTTCTTTTGGGGCAAATTCCTTCATTTTGTGATTTTGACAGAAGAAAAGGAACTAATAAAGTAAAAAAAAAATTAAACAATTAAAAACAACACAAAGAAATTAAGAAAATGATGCTAGATCCTAGGTGTGTTTTGGTCTGATTGCTGAAAGAAATTTGATACATTAGATGAAAGAGTAAAGATTAAAAAAAAGAAATGTCTGAAAATTTTAAAAAATGAATACAATAAAATAGAATAAAATGAAATGATGGAGGTAAAATAGAATATGAAAACTTCACAAAAGAGTAAAATATATAGTAGAAAAAATTAAGGAAAAATCTTTTTTTTTAATTTTTTTTAGCGTTTATTTATTTTTGAGACAGAGACAGAGCATGAACAGGGGAGGGTCAGAGAGAGAGGGAGACACAGAATCCGAAACAGGCTCCAGACTCTGAGCTGTCAGCACAGAGCCCGACGCGGGGCTTGAACTCACGGACCGCAAGATCGTGACCTGAGCTGAAGTCGGACGCTTAGCCGACTGAGCCACCCAAGCGCCCCAGGAAAAATCTTTTTAATAAAAGTGGAAAATAAAAATAAATTTTTTCTCTTTCTGTATTCAAGAATAAGAAAAGAAAAACAATTGAATAGATGGACCAATGAACCAAATATGATTGGAATTACATCTGGTTTCCCATAGAAGTCAAACTGTGAAGCATTTTATAGTCTGTAAACTAAGCAGGTGTAGAGACTTATAAGAGTTTGGTTGTCCCAGTGGGTGGGGCTTAGTGTAATGTCTCTGTTCTCCACTAGGTGGCGCTGCTTAGCTTACTGTGGTGTATTATTGTGGTGCATGTAGCCAAGTATGTGCATGCACGGAAGGGTGAAAATGGCATATCAGAAAACTGCTCTCCCCAACCAAGCAGCCCTCTTTTGTCTCTGGCTTCCATCACATCCCTGCTTCCGCACAGTCTGTGACCAAGCCATCAGGCTGCCAGGTGATACCTCCCTCCTGAGTCCTATCTCAAATGGGGCTGTGTTTCCCAACCCCTCACTTCTGAGGAACTGCAGCTTTGACCCATTCTAACTCCCTTGGGGGTGGGGGCTCTGGCTGAGCAATGGCTCAGTGACAGTCATCCCCAGGAATGTTCACAAGACTGTGCTTCTGCCAATGCCTAGAGACTATGGTCGGGCACCAGCTCACCTTAGAAAAATTTAGTGCAATCATGTGGCAGCAGCATTTCATGGATTATGGCAAATCACAACACACATCTGGTGTCAAATTTCACCCTTAACATCCTCACTCCAACACCAGTGAATGTCATTCTCCAAGGTCTGCTGGGACCTTTGCCTGTGGGGAGGCTGCATAGCCTCTACCAAATGTCCTCTGAGCAGGGGAACCACTTCTCCCCATGTAGTCTAAGGGCCTCTCAGACATGGCTTTCTGCTCCTGGGGATTCAACCTTCCCATCAGAGCACCGCCCATTATCCAGCTGCAGAGTTTCAGACTCTGAGCTCCCCATTGATAGAGTCTTAATGAAAATTAAACCCTCTCCTTTCTTCTTTCTCCCTTTTTGGTTTAGTCCCTGGAGACCGTTTCCACTCTTCCTTTTTTTTCCAGCTGCTTTGGGGGGGGAATGCTCTTCTCATACTGTTCCCCACCCACTGCCCATCTCCATTCTCTCTCCACAAGCAAAAACAGCTCCCTGCTCTCTGCGACTTCTCTCTCCTTCAGTTCACCTCTCTGCACTGTGTATCTGCTGAATTCTGTGGTTCAGGTTGTGCAGATTGTTGTGTTTATCCTCAAATCAGTTTTCTAGGTATGCAAGATGGTTTAGTGTTATCTGGATGCATTTCAGAGATCAGAAACACAAAAAAACTTCCATGCTGCCACATCATCTTGGCCCCTCCACCAAATAATTTATTTTGATGATGCAAGTGGGGGAAGAGCCTGGAATAATGAGAAACTGAATTTATTTGAGATTTATTTTAAATATGGACTGTGTCTTTACAAGACAAATTTGTTTCAGGTTTATGCATGACCATTAATAAGCCCTTTGTTGCATTCAAAGGAAAATTCAGAGAGCATAAACTAAAGAAACTATTGAAAATTAACTACGTATACAAAAATAAAAATATCAAAGCAAATATAGAAAATAAGATTGAGGAAATCTTTTGTAAAAAGTGGAGCAAACAAAAAGGTAAAACATAGGAGAGAAAAATAAATGAATTTTCCAGGGAAGTTTACATTCTGCTAATAAGAACTCCAAAGACATAAAATTAAAAATCAAGAAACTTTCCCAGAATTGAAAGAAAAAAGTTTATAGATTTCAATAGCCTGCTAAGTAAGCAAAACATTGAATGAAAGAGTTCTTTAGGGCCTCTACTTTTTTTGAAATTCGTATGCTGGGGACATATAGAAGTTTCTATAATGAGATAAAGAATGAGAGAGAGGTTATATAAAATATCAGGTATCAAAATGAATTTGCATTTAACCACAAAGTAGAAATAAGAAGATAATGAAAGACATCTTCAAAATTCTGCATAAAATTTATTTCCATTGTGGAGTTTTATAGTAGGTGAAATAAATCAGTATAAAAGTAAATGAAAAGATATGTTTAGATTATCAAGACCCAAAAATATTGACCTTATATATACTTTTTTCCTAAGGAACTAATGAAGACTTCCACACACACACACACACATGCACACACACACCCAGAGGGAGTGAGATCCAGCTATATGTTGTTTATAAGAGACTTATTTTACCTTAAGGATGTATATAGGCTGCAATTAAAAGGATGGCAAAAAATATTCCATCAAATGGAAACCACCATAAGAGCAGGGGTAGCTATACTTGTATCAGACAAAATATACTTTAATAACTGTTATAAGAGATAAAGAAGGATATAATGATAAAATACTCACATGACATATAATAATTATAGACACCTAACAGCAGAGCATCTTAATATATGAAGCAAACATTGACAGAAATGAAGAAATAAACAGTAATGCAAAAGAGTAGATTTTAATACCACACTTTTAATAATGGATTAATCAATAAAATAATTGGACCTGACAGATGTAAACAGAACACTCCATCTAACAGCAACAGAATACACATTGTTCTTAATGCACATACAACATTTTCCAGGATAAATCAAATGCTAGGGCACAAAACAAGTTCTAATAAATTCAAGAAAACTGAAATCATATCAACTATTTTTTTCAAACTACAATGCAGTAAAACTAGAAATAAATAATAAAAATAAAACTGGAAAATATCAAATATGTGGAAATTAAATAGCATACCCTTGAACAAGCAGTAGGTAAAAGAAGAAATCATTAGAGAAATTAGAAAATGTCTTAAGACAAAATGAAAATGAAAATAAAAGAAACCAAAATGTATGGTTTGCAACCAAAAAGTACTGAAAGGGAAGCGTTTGTGGTGAATGCCTACTTTAAGAAAGAAGATCTCAGGGCACCTGGGTGGCTCAGTAGGTTGAGTGTCCGACTTTGGCTCAGGTCATGATCTCGCGGTCTGTGGGTTCGAGCCCTGCATCGGGCTCTGTGCTGACAGCTCAGAGCCTGGAGCCTGCTTCGGATTCTGTGTCTCCCTCTCTCTCTGCCCCTCCCCTGCTCATGCTCTGCCTCTCTCTTTGTGTCAAAAATAAACAAACATTAGAAAAATTCAAAAAAAAAAGAAGATCTCAAATCAAAAACCTAATATTACACCTCAAGGAATTAGAAAAATAAGAACAGAATTAACCCAAAGTTAGCAAAAGAAAGGGAATAATAAAGAATAGAGCAGTAATAAACAAAATAGAAAAACAACAGAAAAAATCAATGAAATCAGGAGTTGGTTTTTTGAAAAGACTAACAAAGTTAACAAACCATTTATCTAGATGAAGAAAAATAGAGAAAACTTAGATAACAAAAATCAGAAATGAAAGAAGAGGCATTACAACTGATATCATAGAAATAAAAAGGATTATAAAAGACTTCTATGAACAACTATATGACAACAAATTAGTTGACATAAAAGAAATTGATAAATTTTTAGAAACACACAATGACCAAGAATTAATCATGAAGAAAAAGTCTGAACAGACTTCTAAGTAGTCAGGAAATTGAATCAGAAATCAAAAACCTGAACAAAGAAAATTCCAGGATCAAATGGCTTTACGGTTGAATGCTATCAAATATTTAGAGAAAAAATAACACCAGTCCTTCTCAATCTCTTCCAAAAATTTGGTGATAATAGATTACTTCCTAACTCATTTTATGAGACTAGCATTACCCTGATATCAAAATCAGACAAAACAGTATGAGAAAAATAAATAAATAATACTCTTACCACTTCCATTGAACACAGTACTGTAAGGCAATTAGGCAAGAAAAACAAATAAAAGCTTCCACATTGGAAAATAATATGTAATGCTCTCTCTGTTTATAGAAGGCATGATGTTATAAGTAGTAGATCCTAAAGACTTTACTGTTAGAATTAACAAATAAATTCAGCAAGGTTGCAGGATACAAAAATCAACAAATAGAAAAATCAGTTGTGCTGCTATACACCAACCATGAACAATCAAGAAGGAAATTGAGAAAACAATCCCTTTTACAATAGCATCTTAAAATAAAATACTTAGGAATAAACTTAACCAAGAAGGCAAAAGACTTGTACTTTGGAAACTACTTAATGTTGCTGAAAAAATTAAAGACACAAACAACATAAGAATATCTCATATCCATGGACTGTTAAAATGTCTGCACCACCTAAACAATCTACTTATACATATACATTGCAATTCCTAGTAAAATACCAATGGCATTTTTCATAGAAATAGGGGGAAAACAATTCTCAGATTTATAAGGAATCTCAAAGGGCATTGAAGCACCAAAACAATTTTGAGGGGAAAAAATGCAAAGCTGGGGCATTTCTCTTCTTGATTTCAAAACATATTATGAAGCTACAGTGATCGAAACAATATGGTATTGGCATAAAAACAAATATTTAGAACAATGGAACAGAACAGAAATTCCAGAAATATACCCCCACATATACGGTCAAATCATCTTTGAAAATGGTGCCAAGGCCATACAAAGAGGAAAGAAGAGTCTCTTCAACCAATAAGGTGGGGCAACTAGATGTTCAAATGCGAAATAATGAAATTGGACCCTGAACTTACTCCATATACAAAAGTTAACTCAAAATGGATTAGTGGCCTGGGGGTGCCTGGGTGGCTCTTTTGGTTAAGCTTCTGACTTTGGCTCAGGTCATGATCTCAAGGTCCATAAGTTCAAGCCCCACATCAGGCTCTGTGCTGACAGCTCAGAGCCTGGAGCCTGCTTCAGATTCTGTGTCTCCCTCTCTTTCTGCCCCTCTCCCACTTGCACTCTGTCTCTCTCAAAAGTAAATAAACATTTAAAAAACATTTTTTAATGGATCAGAGGCCTAAATGTAAGGAAAATAACATAGGGGAAAAGGTTTCATGATATTGGATTTGACAATGATTTCTTGGATACAATACCAAAAACACAGGCAACAAAATAAAATAGGCAAATGGTATTCTCAAATTAAAAACTGCACAACAAAGGAAAAAACCAACAGGAAAAAGACGACATAAGGAATGGGAGAAAATACCTTTTTAAATTCTATAGCTGGTAAGGGGTTAATTATCCAGAATACCTACACCTCAACAACAAATAATATGATTAAAATATAGGCAAAAGACTTGAATAGATATTTCTCCAAAGAAGGCATACAAATGACCAAAAAGCACATGAAAAAATGCTTAACATTATTATTCATTAGGGAAATGCAAATCAAAACTACAAGGAAATGTTACCTTACACCCTTAGGATGGGATGGCCACTATCAAAGAAACAGAAAATAAGCATTGATGAGGATATGGAGAAATTGGAACGCTTGTGCACCATCAGTAAAATTTTAAAATGGTACACCTGGGGGCACGTGGGAGGCTCAGTCAGTTAAGCTTCAGACTCGGTTTCAGCTCAGGTCATGATCTCATGGTATCATGAGTTCAGGCCCTGCATCAGGCTCTGTGCTGACAGTGCAGTGCCTGCTTGGGATTCTCCCTCTCGATCTCTTTCTGTCTCTCTCTCTCTCTGCCCCTCCCACCCTGTCTCTTTCAGAATAAATAAATCAGCTTAAATATAAAAAGAATAAAATAAAATGGTGCAACTGTTATGGAAAATGGTATGTTTCCATATGTTAAAAACAATCCCATTTCTGTGTCTAGGTCCAAAATAATTGAAAACATTATCTTGAAGAAATATTTGCACACTTATGTTCATTGTAGCACTATTCACAGTAACTGTAATTTGGAAGCAAAATAATTGTCCATCCATAGATGGGTGGATAAAGAACATGTGGTATATGCATACAATGGCATATTATTTAGCCTTAAAAACAAGGAAATCCTGTCATATGCTACAAGGTAGATGAAGCTTGAGTACATTATGCTAAGTGAAATAAACCAGTTGCATGCAGATAGACAAATACTACATGATTCTACCTTATGAGATTCTTAGAGGAGTCCAATTCTTAGAAAGGGAAAATATAATGGTATTTGCCAGGGCAGGGGGGAAGGTAAAAAGAAAATTGTTTAATGTGTATAGTATTTCAGTTTTTCAAGATGAAAAATTTCTCTATGTCTCTTGCACAATAGTGTACATGTAGTTAAGACTGCTGTACTATATAATTAAAAATTATTGGCGTGCCTGGGTGGCTCAGTGGGTTAAGCATCCAACTCTTGATTTCAGCTCAAGTCATAATCTCACAGTCATGATATTGAGCCCCTGGTCAGGCTCTGTGCTGGGTGTGAAGCCTGCTTAAGATTATTATTCTCTCTTGCTCTGCCTCTCCTCTGCTCATGTGCACACAGTCTCTCAAAAACAAATAATAAAAATAAAAATAATGATACATTTTATGTTATATGATTTTACTACAATATGTATTTTTAATAATATTAACCAACTAAAAGTTGTTTTGGATGTTTGAGTACCAAACATTGAAATAAAGACTTGATTATTTTGTCTTAAAAAGATGGGGAGGAGAGATATATAAGCAAATAAAGAAAAGATATGATGCTCAGAAGCAAGGAAACAAGTGACTGAACACAGGAAGTAATAACAGAGAATGTCCTGCCTGGTAGTAATTTATAAGACAAGAGACTCAGCTCAGTGCAAACTGTGACCAGTGCAGACAGCATCAGTTGTGATTAAAAGGCAGGCAAGCTGTGCAGCAGGCCTAGTGAAGTCTCAGTCCAGAAAGCAGAATAGCCATATTTAAAAAGAAAGTCTTCAAGAAAAAATAGGAAATGCTGGGTTACATAATAAGATTGACTTTGGAAAATTGTACTGAAGTTTTTGAACATGTAGGAAGAGTGCAAACAAAAACAACAAATAAATAAGACAAATATCCGCTGTAGAAAAAATAAAAAGTAAAAAAAGGAAATATAATCAAATAAACTATGATGCTCAGTTTATGAATAATCTTCCATAAGAATACTATTGTAAACACCACCTATATGATATAAACAAAACACTTAATGATATTGGGACAATTGGAGAGGGAGGGCAGAGAGGTTGGCAGTTCTAAGAGACATAAATTCACATGTACTTTAGGAAAAGAAATAGGAATTCAAAACATAACTTCTAAAGTCCACTAATCAAAATAAAGAAGTGTAAGTACATTATTTTAAAAAGAGTTTGCCTTTGGGGGGCGCCTGGGTGGCGCAGTCGGTTAAGTGTCCGACTTCAGCCAGGTCACGATCTCGCGGTCCGTGTCTCCGACTCTGTGTCTCCCTCTCTCTCTGCCCCTCCCCCGTTCATGCTATGTCTCTCTCTGTCCCAAAAATAAATAAAAAACGTTGAAAAAAAAAATTAAAAAAAAAAAAAAAAAGAGTTTGCCTTTGGGAGAAATTATCAGGGGAATAGGGAGACATGGGTTTGAAAACAAATGCATTTTGTCATATTTAATTGATTTGTTAAATCCAGTGCATACGTTAGTCTTTTTAAATTAAAGGTAAGTTTGATATAGTTTAATCTGGAATTGTATGTAACCATTTAAGACATAAATTATTTTAAAAAGTTATACCCTGGGGCACCTGGGTGGCTCAGTCAGTTACGCATCCGACCGGCTCAGGTCATGATCTCACAGTTTGTGGGTTCAACCCCCACGTCGGGCTCTGTGCTGACAGCTCAGAGCCTGGAGTCTGCTTCAGATTCTGGGTCTCCCTCTCTATCTGCCCCTCCTGCACTCACACTCTGTCTCTCTCTCTCTCTCTCTCTCTCAAAAATAAATAAACATTAAAAAAATTTAAAAAATTAAAAGTTATAAACTATATATAACAGAATTTGCCACAGTTATATTTGTAGGAATGAATTCAATAAATTGAAATTTTCTTATCAAAATGTGAAAAATGTTGAGGTTTGAAATACTTAATATTTTTTAATATTTTACTTTTTGTTCATATTTTCATAATATACATTTATTCATTAAAAAATCAAGCTCCATGTAGATGCTGTCAAATTCTTTGCAGTTTCTTCAAATGTGTTGTACAAATATCATCATCATTATTATTTTTTTAATGTGTATTTATTTTTGAGAGAAAGAGTACTGGTGGGGGAGGGGCAGAGAGGGAGGGAGACACAGAGTCTGAGAGAGGCTCCAGGCTCCAACTGTCAGCACAGAGCTCGTCAGGGGATTGCATTCAGGAATGGCAAGTCATGACCTGAGCCGAAGTCAGACACTTAACCAACTGAGCCACACAGACGCCCCTCATCATTTTTTTTTTCTACATGCCATGTTGTGAACATGTATGGGAAGCAGTTCTAAACTATCCCTCCTTCCAAGTCTTACCATCATAAAATGAAATAAAGGAGTTAAAGTATTTGCCACATGGGGCGCCTGGGTGGCGCAGTCGGTTAAGCGTCCGACTTCAGCCAGGTCACGATCTCGCGGTCCGTGAGTTCGAGCCCCGCGTCAGGCTCTGGGCTGATGGCTCGGAGCCTGGAGCCTGTTTCCGATTCTGTGTCTCCCTCTCTCTCTGCCCCTCCCCCGTTCATGCTCTGTCTCTCTCTGTCCCAAAAATAAAAAAAATAAAAAAAAAAATAAAAACGTTGAAAAAAAAAAAAAAAAAAAAAAAAAAAAAAAAAAAAATAAAGTATTTGCCACAGTTAATAAATGTTATTTTCCTAGTCCTTTCCTCTCCTTTTGAAAGTTTGCCTGAGATTTGAAGGATATAAAACCTGAGATGTTGGGTAATTTTTCCAGGCTAGTCTCCAAGGCCTATTTAATCCATTCTTTCTGAAAATTATATAATTGCTTTTGGTCTTAATGACTTCATATTTTTCTAAGGCCAGAGTTGATCTCTTATTTATCTTTAACCTAGCATTGTGTCTGAAACAGAGTAAATGCTTAATAAGTGTGTTAGCTAAAGAAATCATTTCAGCCACACTATTGGGTACATAAGCTTTTGTGGACCGGCCTAGAGGTTTAATTATTTCTTCAGTCATCAACTTCTTTCTGTATGACTAGCATATATTTTTACAGTTCTCTTTATTTCACTATTAATAGAAGCAGTTGAAACATATCTATCTTCAAGGGCTTGAGTTAACAGTCAAGTTATTTAACAGCCAGTACATTATGGACATAATCCAATTTGAATGGCTGCCCTATTGATGAATATTAATGATTAAAATATTTGAAAGATTAAGATAGTATAAGTAGTGCACATAGCCTAGACCAAGGTATATTATAGGCACTCAGTCAATGCTAATTTTATTTCTCTTTGTTGGAGAAAATTGTATTTTAATCTCTAAGCTATCTCCTTATAAAAATATTACAGAAAAAACTTATTCATAAGTCTGAGTATTGCTTGCATAAGAATGTGAATTTCCTGTTCAAAAATGAATTCCTCCAAAAGGCTTAGTTTCTCTGAACAAGTCATAGCTAAAGAGAGTAATAGTTTTCTGAGCTACTGAATCAGCAGAAAGAAAGACAGCACATTCAGTAGCATTAATGCAGTGTGTGATGTGTCTTATCACTATTGAGTGAAGAGGCAGGAAATTACATACCCAGATAAAATGATGGGGTGTTGGGAATTTTATCAAATTCTCTTATTCTTTTTAGTGATGGCTGTAATCTTAGTTCAGTGTCACTGTGCTCATCAGTTGTACATTCTTAACTGAATGCTGAATCTGTACTTCTATCATTCTATAATTACAGAGAAAGACAAATGACTCAAGCATTTTCTTTGGTTCTATAACCTGGTTCCACATCGACTGACTATCTGAACACCTCTCCTAATTCTCTGTCACTGAAATTCCACTCAAGTCTTTTACCAAATCATCCTGAACATAACCACTTTCCTCACCTTCATAGTGGATCATCCCACAACAATCACTCCATTATCAACACATTATTACGTTTGTCCTCTCTCATTCAGCTATTATCATCACCGTGTTGTGCCATAAAATAGGTGCATGGCTAATGTGATGCAGGCCTGAGCTAACAGGAAGCCCACTCCCACACTGTATTTTTTTTTTTTTTTAATTTTTTTTCAACGTTTTTTATTTATTTTTGGGACAGAGAGAGACAGAGCATGAACGGGGGAGGGGCAGAGAGAGGGAGACACAGAATTGGAAACAGGCTCCAGGCTCCGAGCTGTCAGCACAGAGCCTGACGCGGGGCTCGAACTCACGGACCGCGAGATCGTGACCTGGCTGAAGTCGGCCGCTTAACCGACTGCGCCACCCAGGCGCCCCCAACACTGTATTTTTAAAAAGCCAGAATGAAATGTTGACTTCCTACCTGGAAATGTTTCCCGTGTCATCCACTAAATGACATCCACTCTTGGTTCTCTGCCACCTTTCTCATGGGTAACCTTGTATCTTCACTTTGTCAAGGTGCTTGATTTAATTTCTGATCATTTCCTGCTTCCAGACTTTATTTTAGTTTTTCCATTTCCTTCTGTGATGACAGCCTTTTGTAACTCAGGATAATCCTTGTCATCATTGTTGCCATGATTATCTTCATTATCCATTGTTTCCATAATAATTTTAGTTTTCAAAGTGCATTCAACTAAGTCACATTTTCTAGCCCCTGGTTATGCATTCATACATGGGCTTTCCTCTCCCTACCCAATTCATTAAATTCTGTACTTTCTTCATTTTGGATACCTTTTCCATGAAGCCATCTGTGTCAGGAAGGGTTCCAATAAGAAACAGATGGCCTATTTGAAATTGGATTGAGAAGAGTTTATTTAAAAGGGGGTTATATACAGAAGTTGAGTGTTGAAGGACTGCAAAGGTATTGTAAGACAAAAGATATATCAAATCTAGGCCTAAAGGGATAAGTGGAAGGCTTGGTACTAAAATCTGTAAAGAGCCATGTAGAGTCAAGTGCTTAGATAAGTGCGCTTGAGCTCATGCTCTGTCTCTCTCTCACACTCAAAAATAAAAATAAATATTCAAAAGTATATATACATATAAAATTAGCTTGGGCTTGACAATCTGATTTGTTGAATACCTACAGAGTTGAAGTTCTGTTCAAACTTACTTTTATACTATCCCTCACATTTGTCCTATTTATTCCTCATCTTATCAGAATCCTCCACGCAATGATGTTATTTTCATTTTCTCAAAAATAGCAAATAAAAAGTAAAAATGAAAATGAAAAGGGGAAATGAATGCAGAGGAAATTGGAAATGGATTAAAAATTATTTTTTGTTTCTGGGTACCTGGGTTGCTCAGTTGATTAAGCATCCAACTCTGGAGTAGAAAACAATATGAGAGAGAGGAGAGTTGATCCTGAAAGCCAAATACAAGATGTTTGATACTCTGTTCTTATTTCAATAAAAAGTATGTACACATTATTTTCTCTCTCTCTGAGATACTGTGACTGTTGATTTAACCATTGTTGACAATTCAGACCTATCTGTGATAATGACATGAAATTTGACTATTTACACTTCCTGGGTTTCCTATATTCCCTTATTTTCTTGTTAAATATGTAAAGAGTGTCAAAATATACCCTTGATGTCACCTGATCCATAAAGATTTCCTTCCCAAAAGCTTTCACCTAATTGGATCTCTTCTTCCTGAGAACCAACTTGCAGTCTTGTCATTACCTTATGTTACATTCATATTGCCATAAATATAATAACTTTTGACTGTAACATCTTCTGACTGTAACATCTTCAGCAATTCATTAAAAAGAATATTTTGAAAGTAGAAAGATATGAACTAGAACCCAGTCTCCTCCATTCATTATCTACCAGATCTTGAAAAAATTACCTCAATTACTTCCTTTATTTTTCTCTTCTGTTAAATTTAGGATTTCTCTGAGGATTAAATGAAAAAAAACAAAACAAAACCATGAAATGGTTATATACTCCCTGGTACAGGGTAGTTATATATTCGTTGACCTTTACTCATATATTTATATTATTCAAAGATAATGTCATCATCTATGATGACAGTAGGCACTGAATAGATATCTCCAAAAACAGCCCCCAAAACCATATTTGTCAAATAAAATGCTTTGATCTCAATGCTTCCCAAATTAGGAAAGTCCTCTTACCTTCTATAGTAATCATAATTCCTTATTGTTTTTCTCTTCTCAGAGCACTATCATTGTCTCAGAGCCTGGAGCCTACTTTGGATTCTATATCTCCCTTTCTCTGCCCCCCTCCTGCTCATGCTCTGTCTCTTTCACTGAAAAAATAAAAATAAACATTAAATATATATATATATATATATATTATATATATATATATAATATATATATATTATATATACATTTTAAAAATATATATTAATATATATTATATATGTATATATAAATTAACTTAGCCTTGGCAATCTGATTTGTTGATACCTACAGAAAATGAAAAAAGGGGGAGATGAATGCAGAGGAAATTGGAAATGGATTATTTTTTGTTTCCAGGCACCTGGGTGGCTCAATCTATTAAGCATTCAACTCTTGATTTTTGGCTCAGGTTGTGATCTCACAGTTGTGAGATCAAGCCCATGTCCACATCTGTGTTGAGTATGGAGTCTGCTTAGGATTCTCTTTCTCCACTCTCTTTGCCCCTTCCCTGTTCACACATACACACTCTCTCTCACTCTTTCTCAAAATAAATAAATAAACATTTAAAAGACAAAATATTTTGGTTTAATTTATTAATATCATTCATCTTTGGAATACAGATTATCTCAAATTGTCATATTTAATTTATTTTTCAGCTTATTTATTCAAGTTATAAGTGCTTTTCTAGCTTTTCCTAGTGAATTCCATAGCCCTGAAACCAAACACTTCTGGAATGAAAGCGAAGATATCATTTTTTTTTTTAATTTTTTTTTTCAACGTTTTTTATTTATTTTTGGGACAGAGAGAGACAGAGCATGAACGGGGGAGGGGCAGAGAGAGGGAGACACAGAATCGGAAACAGGCTCCAGGCTCCGAGCCATCAGCCCAGAGCCTGACGCGGGGCTCGAACTCACGGACCGCGAGATCGTGACCTGGCTGAAGTCGGACGCTTAACCGACTGCGCCACCTAGGCGCCCCTAAGATACCATTTTTAAATGTCATTAACAAGTGTCACTTTGAAATGCTAAAATAGAAGTGACCCTTCTTAATAAAAAATAACAATCTCTGATATTGTGTAGAATTCTGTACAATTTACATTTCTAGGTCCATGCATTATTTGATAGGCCCAACAGCACTAGAAGGCTGGGGATGTTACCCATATTTTTCAGAAAATAACACTAAGTTTGAGAGAATTTTAACAACTTGCTTAATTAGTAATTGAGAGGCAGAATTGAAAATCTGATATTTTGACAGATAGTCATATCCACTACAACTTGTTGCCTAAAACATATCCAGAGATATTTACAGAAATTAAAATCTTATTTTCCTTTTTGTTCCATGAAAGTAATTAAATGAATTATATTTTTAAAATGCCTTTCCTTGTAGAATATAAACAAGTAAGACTTGTTACTCTATATTTAAAGTATTAGAGACTTTGAAGGATGATAAATTTGTGCACAAGCTTAAGTAACTATAAATTTAAATAATTCATAAGAAAAAATAGTATAATATTTACAAACAATGCCTTTAGAAACATTTAGAACTATATTCAAATGCTAGTTTATAATCACTGGCTTTGTGGTCTGGAGGAGGTAATAACTGTTCTGATATCAATTTCTTCACTAATAAATGTAGATGATAATTACTTAAAAGGATTGTTTGGGAGATTTGACAAAATTTTACATGTAAACCGTCTAATTTAATGTTGGCATATAAGTGATCAGTATAATGTAACTGTTACTAAGTATATTATTGTTCCAAACTTCAGATGAATCTGTATGTATTTATGTATATACCTTTTTTTATGAACTGAAGGCCTTTATTCTCTCATAAACTGAATTATAATACATTAAATTTGTTTGCCTTATTACATGCAGGTATAATAATTTTTTTGTATGGAAACGTTTTTATTATTTTTTAATTTTTAAGGTTTTTATTTGATAATTTGACTTACAATTTATGAATTTAAGATGCACAGTGTGTTACTTTGATGCATTTATATAGTTAATATGATTATACATTTAATTGAAGCAACATTTTTCATATTACACCATTATAGTACAGTATTATTGACTATATTCATAATACTGTGTATTAGATCTCTATGGCATTTTTACTACTCATTACAACTTTGTATTCTTAAACATCATCAATCTTATCCTTCCACCCCCATCCCTGATAACCACCATTTTACTCTCTATTTTTTTTTTACAAATTTGACTTTTTTTTAGATTCTACATATAAGTGGTATCATACAGTACTTATCTTTCTTTGTCTGATTTGTCTTACTTGGCATGTGTTCAGGGTCTGTCCATGTTGTCCTAAATAGCAGGAGATCTTCCTTTCTCATGGCTGAATAATATTCCATTGTGTATATATAACACATCTTTTTTATCCAATCATCCACTGATGGGAATTTAGGTTGTTTCTTGGCTACTATGAATAATACTGTGACAATATGGGTGTGCATATATCTTGTTGAAATCCTCTTTTCATTTCCTTTGCATATATACTCAGAAGTGGAATTGCTAGGTTGTATGGTAGATCTATTTGTAATTTTTAAGAAACCTCCATATTTTTTTCTATAGTGGTTGACCTAATTTACATTTCCATCAGTGTTGAAGGGTTCTCTTTTGCCACATCCTCTCAAACACCTGTTGCCTCTGATCTTCTTGACCTGTTAGCCATTCTAATAAGTATGAGGTGATATTTCATTGTTGTTTGATTTGCATTTCCCTAACCATTAGTGATGTTAAGCATCTTTTCATGTGCCTGTTGACCATCTTGGTATCTTCTTTATAAAATGTCTATTTTGTTCATCTCCACATTTTTTAATTGGATTTTTTGATTATGAAGTTATATTAGTTCTTTATGTATTTTGGATATTAACCTCTTCTCCAATATATGGAACCCCCAAATTTTCTCCCATTCTGTATGTTGTCATTACATTTTGTTGGTTGTTTCTTTTACTGTGCAGGAGCCTTGACATTTGATGTAGTCTTTTTTGTTAATTTTTTCCTGGTTTTTACTTTTCTTCTTTGTACTTTTGTATCATGTCCAAAACAAGCATTGCTAAGGCCAATATCAATGAGTTTCTTCCTGTTTTCTTCTAGGAATTTTATGGCCTACACCTTATGTTTAAGTCTTTGATCCATTTTGAATTAATTTGTGTGAGTGATATGAAAAAGGGGTCTAATTTCATTGTTCTGCATGTGTTTTCCCAGTTTTCCTAGTACTGATTGTTGAAGAGACTCTTTCCCTCAATGGGTGTTCTTAGATTACTTGATGAATATTATTTGACTGTAAATACTAGGATTTAATTATGAGCTCTATGTTTTGTTTCATTGGTCTATGTCTATTTTTTTTCTTCCCTGTATCATACTGTTTTTATAGCTGTGGCCTTGTAGTATAGTTTTAAATCAACAAGTATGATTTTGTTCTTTTTTTCTTAGGATTGTTTTTGTTTTTGTTTTTTGGCTATTTGGGGTTTGTGTGTGTGTATGTGTGTGTGGTTCTACATGAATTTTTGGATTGTTTCTTTTATTTCTGTGAAGATTGCCTTTGGTATTTTGATGCAGATTTCATTGAATTTGTAGATGGGTTTGGGAAGTATCGCCATTTTAACAATATGTATTCTTCCAATGCATGAACACAGGATATCTTTCCATTCGTTTGTGTCTTCTTCAATATCTTTTAGCAAAGTCTTGTAGTTTTCATTGTACAGATATTTCACTTCCTTGGTTAAATTTATTCCTAAGTATTTTACTATTATTGACACTGCTATGAATGGGATAGTTTTGTTTCATTCATAAGTTGATTTTGTAACCTTCTACCTTACTGTAATCACGGATTTAATTCCAACAGTTTTTTGTTTAACTTTTTAGGATTTTCTTTTTTTTTATTATTTAACTTTATTTTTTAGTTTTTAAAATTTACATCCAAATTAGTTAGTATATAGTGAAACAATGATTTCAATAGATTCCTTAATACCCCTAAATCCCTTACCCCCTAAATGGGTAAAGGGCATTAACTTTTTCTAAGATTTATAATCTTTTTCTAAGATTTTCTATACATAATATCGTATCATCAGCAAATAGTGACAATTTCATTTCTTCCATACTGATTTGGAGGCTTTTATTTCTTTGTCTTGTCTAATTGCTCTAGCTAGGACTTCCAGTTCTATATTAAATAGGAGTGGTGAAAGTGGGCAATCTTGTACCTGAGCTCACAGAAAAAGAAACCCTTTCAATTTTTCACCATTGACCATAATGTCATCAAAGCATTTATTGTGGCCTTTATTATGTTAAGGTATGTTCCTCCTATACACAACCTGTTACGGGTTTTTATCATGAAAGTGTGTTGTATTTTTTCAGATTGTTTTTCCTGTGACTATTGAGATGATCATGTGATTTTTACCTTTCATATTATTGATGTGATGAATTGCATTTATGGATTTGAATATGTTGAACCATCTTTGAATCCTACTTGGTTATGTTCTAATCCTTTTAATGCATTTTTAAATTAGGTTTGTTAATATTTTGTTGACAATTTTTGCAGCTATATTTATCAGGGATATTGGTTATAGTTTTCTTTCCTTGTGATATCTTAATCTCATTTTGGTATCAAAGTAATGGTGGCTTCATAGAATGATTTTGGAAGTGTTCATTCTTCCCTGAGATTTTGGAAGAGTTTGGGGAGGATTGCTACTAATTTTTTAAATGTTTGTTAGAATTCACCAGTGAAGCTGTCCAGCCCTGGAATTTTTTGTGTTGGGAGTTTGGGTTTGCTTGTTTGTTTTTTATTACTGACTCAATCTCTTGAGTCATTATTAGTCTGTTCAGATTCTCTGTTTCTTCCTGAGCCAGTATGGTAGGTTGTATGATTCTAGAAATGTATGCATCTCTTCTACGTTATGTAACTTGTTGGCATGTAATTGTCATAATAGAATCATAATTCTCTGTATTTATATAGTCTCAGTTGTAATGTTTACTCTTTTATTTCTAATTTTATTTGTGTCTTCTCTGTTTCTTTCCTAGTCTAACTAAGATTTTTCAATTCTCTTTATTTTTTGAAGTCTCAGCTTTTAATTGTGTTTACCCTTTGTATCATTTTTCTCATCTCTAGTTTGCCTATTTCCACAATGATTGTGATTATTTCCTTCCTTTTGCTACCTTTGGGCATATTTTGTTCCTTTTTTTTTTGTTCTTTGAAGTGTAAACTTAGGCTGTTCACTTAACGTCTGTCTAATTTCTTAATATATGCATTTATTGCTAAAACTTGCTTTCAAAACTGCCTTTGCTACACCTCACAAAATTTAATATGTTGTATTTTTATTTTTTATAATAATTTTTTATTTCCCTTTTGATTTCTTGATTCATTGATTGTTTAGAAATACATTGTTTGATTTCCACATATTTGAAGATCTACTCACTTTCCTCTTATTGATTTCTTTTTTTTTAAGCTTATTTATTTATTTTGAAGAGAGCACATGAGCAGGAAACAGGCAGAGAGGGAGGGAAGGAGATTTTCCCAAGCAGGCTCCATGCTGTCAGTGCACAGCGTGATGAAGGGCTTGATTTCACAAATCATGAGATTGTGACCTGACCAGAAATCAAGGGTCCGACACTCAACTGACTGAGCCACCCAGTCACCCCATCCTCATTGATTTCTAATTGCATGCCATTGTAGACAGAAATGATAGTTGGTGTGATTTTTTAAAAAAATTTTTCTTTAATCTTTATTTTCGAGAGAGAGAGAGAGATAGAGTGAGAAGGGACAGAGAGAGAGAGAGACACAGAATCTGAAGCAGGCTCCAGGCTCTGAGCTGTCAGCACAGAGCCCGATATGGGACTCGAACTCACTGACCCTGAGATCATGACTTGAGCTGAAGTCCACCACTTAATGGACTGAACCACCCAGGTGCCCCAATAGTTGGTATGATTTAAATCTTAAATTCATTAAGATTAGTTTTGTGGCCTATAACATAATATATTCTGGAAAACGGTCTATATACACTTGAGAATAGTGTGTATCCTGATCCTATTGGATGGAATGTTGTAGATATGTCTATTAAGTCCATTTATTATAACACGTGGTTCACTTCCAACATTTTCTTGTTTATTTTCTGTCCGGATGAACTATCTAATGTTGATATTGGGATATTAAAGTCCCCTACTATTATTACATTTTTGCTTACTTTTACCTAAGGTTTGTTAGTATTTCCTTAATATATTTTGGTACATGGAGGGTGGGTGATGGGTATTGAGGAGGGCACCTTTTGGGATGAGCACTGGGTGTTGTATGGAAACCAATTTGACAATAAACTTCATATATTGGAAAATATATATATATATATATTTTTATATATATATATATATATATATTTTGGTGCTTGAATGTTGGGAGCATGTATATTTATGATTGGTTTTTTTTTTAATTTTTTTTAACATTTATTTATTTTTGAGACAGAGAGAGAGAGCATGAACAGGGAGGGTCATTAGAAGAGGGAGACATAGAATCTGAAACAGGCTCCAGGCTCTGAGCTGTCAGCACAGAGCCCGACGCGGGGCTCAAACTCACGGACCACGAGATCACGACCTGAGCCGAAGTCAGACGCCCAACCGACTGAGCCACCCAGGCGCCCCTATTTATGATTGTTGTATTAACCCCTTTGTTGTTATACAATGGCCTTCTTTGTCTCATCATTTTTGTCATGACGTCTATTTTGTCTGATATAAAGACATTTGCTTTTTTCTGGTTACCACTTGCTTGGATTATGATCTAATACTCCTTCACTTGAACCCTATGTTTGTCTTTGGAACTGAAGTGAGTCTGCTGAAGGCTGCATACATTTGTGTCTTGTTTTTTAATCCATTTAGCAAGTATCTGCCTTTTGATTGGTGAGATCAATTCATTTATATTTAGGGTGATTATCAATATATGAAGACTTACTACTGACATTTTATCTTTTGCTTTCTGATTGTTTTGTATCTCCATCATTTCTTTCTCCTTGTGTTTCTACCTTTTTAAGTTGATTATTTTCTATGATGAGTTGTGAAAGGAAATTTCTCACACTTGAGCCCCCTTAACCATCCTTTCACCGAAGGGGTGGAAAAAACATAGTCATTAAGTTCAAGTCTTCAAGAAAAGTGATTGGGAACACTGCAACCAGGAAAGTAGGTAGCAAGGCAGGAGGGAAAAAAAGCTTTGGCACCAGAGAAACTCTTGTGAAAGTTATGGTCCCAGGACAAAGATCTGCTAAACTACTGAGATTTAGTCAAAGCATTGTAGAATGCTTATTTACTCTCTCCCAACAAAATACTATACCACTAAAGCAATAGGGCTTCAGTATAATAACAGTGGATATAGCTGAAAGAGTTGTATGACTAGAGACTATCTCTGAGAAGAAGTATTAGGGAAACCAAAGTTAAGAGAGCAGATTAAAAAAACAAAAACAAAAAACAAGGAGGAATTTGAAGACTCTTTTGTCCACAGAACATTCTCAGTCCTCATTCCTTATGCAGATTAAAATCAGTTCTCAACTGAAGGCCTGTTGACCTCAGATCTTATTATGTTTTTCTTTTAACAAAAATTTAGAAGGCATGCAAACAGGTAATAAAAGACAAATGCAGTCTTCAAGGAATCTAGAAAAAGAAGATCAATTTAAGCCTAAAGCAAAAAAAAATTCATTTGCTCATTTGTATTATTTCCTAGTTTCCACATATGGGTGATATCACATAGTATTTGTCTTTCTCTAACTTATTTTGCTTAGCAATATACTCTTTAACTCAATCCATTTCTCTTACCGTTTCAAATAGTAAGCTTTCATTCTTTTCATGGCTGAATAATATTTCATTATAGGTGATTGATTGATAGATGGATAGATATAGAGATATATCATATATGATATCATATATATAGATATCTATATCAATATCTATATCTACATTATCTATATCTATATCCATATTTATATCTATCTTTAGCCATTTATCTAGCAATGGATACTTGAGCTGCTTCCATAATTTGGTTGTTGTAAATAATGCTGCAATAAATATTGGGGTACATGTATCCCTTTGAATGTGTTTTTGTATTCTTTGGGTAAATACCCAGTAGAGTGATCACTGGATTGTAGGGTAGTTCTATTTTTTAACTTTTTGAGGAACTTCCATGATGTCTTCCACAGTGGATGCACCAGTTTGCATTCCCACTAACAGTGCACAAGTGTTCCTTTTTTTCCATATATTCACTAACATCTGTTTTTTTTGTGTGTTGTTGATTTTAGCCATTCTGACAGGTGTGAATTCATATCTCATTGTAGTTTTGCTTTGCACTTTCCTGTTGATGAGTGATGACGAACATCTTTTCATGTGTCTGTTGGACATCAGTATGTTTTCTTTGGAGACATGTCTATTCACGCCTTGTGCTCATTTTTTAAATTGGATTATTTGGTTTTGGGGTGTTGAGTTGTATAAGTTCTTTATGTATTTTGAATACCCACCCTTTATTGGATATGTCATTTGCAAATATGTTCTCTTATTCAGTAGGTTCCCTTTTAGTTTTGTTGATCATTTCCTTTGCTGTACAGAAGCTTTTAATTTGATGTAGTTCCAGTAGTTTATTTTTGCTTTTATTTACTTTGCCTCAGGAGATATATCTAGAAAAATGTTACTACAGCTCACGTCAGGGAAATTCCTACCTATGCTCTGTCCTAGGATATTTATGGTTTCAGGCCTCACATTTAGGTCTTTAATCCATTTTGAGTTTATTTTTGTGTATCGTGTAAGAAAGTAGTCAAGTCTCATTCTTCCTCATGTAGCTGTCCAGTTTTTCCAGCCCCATTTGTTGAAGGGATTTTTTTCCAATTTTATATTCTTTTCCTGCTCTGGAAATATTAATTGACCATAAAATTGTGGGTTTGTTTCCACACTTTATATTCTGTTCCATTAACCAATGTGTCTGTTGTGCTAGTGCCATAATGGTGGCTATTATTATTATTATTATTAATTATTATTATTAGAGAGGGGGAGAATGAACAGAGAAGGGAAGAGAGAGAAAAAGTTACTTATTAGAATGGCAAAAATTAAAAAAAAATCTTACAATGCCAATTGCTGGCAAAGATGCAAAGCAGGAGGATCTTTCCTTCATTGCTGGTGGGAACACTTGCCTTGGGAAACAGCTTGGCAGTTTTCTGGTAGGTAAATATAGTCTTACCAAATGATCCCACAATTATACTCTATGTATTTAACTAACAGATTTGAAAATTTATTTTCATACAAAAACTTGCAGTCATTTTTTGCAGCATCTTTATTTATAATTGCCAGGAAGTGGAAGCAGTTAATATGTCCTCCAATAGGTGAATGGAAAAACAATCTGCGGTATGGCCATTTAATGACATTTTATTCAGTGAATAGAGGAATGAGGTATCAAAGCACACTTATATTCATGAATCTTAATCCATGTGAGAAAAAGCATGTCTGAAATGGCCACATACTGTATAATTCTCTTTATATAACATATGGAACAGGTAAAAGTGCAGAGAAAGTAAATAGATTAGTGGTTAATAGGAGATTAGGGGAGGAGGTGGGCAGGAAGAAAAAATGTTGAATAGATAAAGCACAGGGGATATTTTAGGTTCATACATTTTTGTTTTGTAATGGTAGATACAAAACATTCTAAATTTCTCAAAACCCATAGAATTTCACTGCACAAAGTGAGGACATTAAAATATTCAAACTAAAATAAAAATGAGGAGATTGGATCTCATAGTGGGATGCAGAATGTGACGAAACAATCTAAGTAAATTACAAATACTTGAACAAATTTAATTGAAGTGAATGGAGAAAAATATATAACTAGTCACATTTGGAAGTTAATGGAATCTATAAAACTAAACAAAAAGAACTATACATCAGTACTGTAATCTATTTAATAAAATTTACCACATGGGGGTACATGTTAACAATCTGAAACTACTATAAATATGTATTAAAAGTGAACAATTAATACAATAATGATGGATGCTGAGACCAGATTTCTCACTTGGAAAGCGGCGGTTTTACATATTAGGAAAAGGAGGAGACTAGAATGAACTATGTCATGAATGTATTTGAGTTAGAGGTGTCAGTGTGACCTTATGTTAGGTCAATAAATATGCAGATAGTCACATAAAGAAATATTTCTAGATATAGAAATGTAGGTATACATACATATATTTCCTTGTTCTGTCAGATCATGGTGCTTAGAAACATTGGCATCCCAGGATAAGTAAAAACACAGTTCCTGGATCTTGACTTTTAATACCATTCTCTAGTAAGAGGAGCTCGTGTTCCTTGGTTGACTCTAGGACTGGAGCAAGGAATATACAGGATGATCATGGAGCTCCTTGTGGTACAAACATACAGAAGCTCTCAGAAAAACAAAAACACAATGATGGGTTATTTCAAAGGCACAGAGAAACCAAATGTAGGCGTTCCAATGGCCACAGGGAGAAGTTTTTAAGCAACACAAGGAAGTCGCAAATAAACATCCATTTATCCATACTAATATGATTGAATAGGTATATAAATGTGGCAGATGAGACATCTTTTTAGAAAAAGCCTAATAATTTTGGAAGACATTCTGCCATTCTGGATGTGGAGTATAACTCAACACCCCTTATATGGTTGCTGCATATAGTGACTTCTTCCAAGGTGTACAGTAGAGAGAGGCAAAGGAATAACCGTACACTGGAGAAATCTGAAAAACGCTACCTCAGGCAAGTGATCCAGATTAACATCAGTGGTCATAAGTCATGTTGATAGTACATACCCTTGATGTTGTGTGATAAGAATAACACTTTACCTCTGTGCCTTCTTCCCCAAATCCATAACTCCACTCTAATCATGAAAGTACATCAGACAAACTCAGTTGAGGGATATTCTGTAAATTACCAGACCTCAAAACTGTCAAGGTCATCAAAGGCAAGAAAGTCTGTGAAATTGTCACAGCCAAGAGGATTCCAAGGAGCCATGCTAACTCAATGCAACGTTAGTTATCCTGAGAAAAATCCTGGAATAGAAAAAAGACATCAGTTTAAAACTGAGGAAATTGTAGTCAAGAATGGACTGTATAATATTGTATCAATATTGGCTTATTAGTTGTGGCAAATGCCCCATACTAATAAATTAATAATTTATGAAACTGCATTTGAGTATATGGAAATTGTACTACTTCACAATTATTGTCATTACAAAACTATTTTAAAATAAAAAGTTTATTTTTTAAAAGGTAGATACATATATAAATTTGCCAATATCACAATACATAATACACACTAGCCATTGTGCAATTCGCATAATTATTCGTAATGTGTGAGAGAGTCCATTTCACCTGTGACTCATCATCAGAAGTTGTTGTTATACTTTTTAAGTTTTGCCCATCTGGTAAGTGAGAAATGACAACTAGTGTGATTTTATTTACATTGCAGAATTTGCCAGAGATTAAACTGTAAATTGTTAAAGTCCACTTTATACCTCATTTTTGAGTATCTGATCACATATTTTTTGCCAATTTTTCTATCATTTCTATCATTTTTTCTCAATTTATATATTAGTTATATTAGAACTTTAAATGTGATATGTTAAAAATCTTATTCTCCCTGTATGTTGTCTTATGTTTTTTTTTTTAATTTTGGTTTTAACCACAAAAAAGTTTTTAATGTCTTTAATGTCAAATGTATCAATATTTAATTTTATTGCATCTGGATTTTGAACCTTATTTAGAAAGTCTTTACCTGCACTCACACACAGTAGTTTTTTTTAAATTTTTCAATTTCCAAGTATTGATTATTATTATAGAAGGAAAACTGTGTTATGCAACATTGATAAATACGGTTCTAGTCAATCTTTGAAAATGTCTTAATATTTTATGTGCAGACGGTTATGAAATACGCAAACAAAAACAATACTACTTCTTTCTTTCCAGTCCATATTTACTGCACTTCTTTGTCTTGCTAGGAGCTCCAGTGCAATGTTGAACAAAGGTTTGAGAGTGAATATCTTTGCCTTATTCTTAATCTTGACTGGAAGCAGTCTTTCCCCATTAAGTATGATATAAGATGTGGGATTTTTGCAGATGTTTTTTATTAGGCTGAGGAAGTTTGTGCTCCATATGATAGAAGGATCATAGAAATTTACAGTGTTTTGTGCCTGTGCATGTTGAGGAACACTTACTTAGTTTTTGGGCCCTGCTATCAGTTTTTTTAAGTGAGCATTTTGTGGAGACTCATGATGAGGAAATGTTGAGAGGATGCAGAGATTCTGAACCGTCACACTAGCCCACAATGTCCCTATAAGAATTTATTTAAATATCAGGGCACCTGTTTGGCTCAGTCAGTTTAGCATCTGACTTCAGCTCAGGTTATGATATCGCAGTTTGTGAGTTTGAGCCCTGCATCAGGCTCTGGCTGACAGCTTGGATTCTGTTTCAGATTCTGTGTCTCCCTCTCTCTGCCTCTCCCACCTCTACCCCTCTCTCTCTCTCTCTCTCTCTCTCTCTCTCTCTCTCTCTCTTTCTCAAAAATAAACAAACAAATAAATTTTAAAAAAAGAATGTGTTTAAATTTCAATTTTCTTCTTAATGCTTTTATGGCTGCCACTTTTTCCTCTCATGTTCTACCATGTTGGGTTTCTCCTCAGGGAGGTTTGTCACATATTGGAATTCAGTTCTCCTGGTTGTTTTGTAGTCTTAGATCTCTGATGACCTAAAAAAGGCAATGGTTTTATAGCTAGCTGTTTATAATTGCTATTTTGGGAGAAATGTTATTTCATAGTTGGCTATATCCTAAGTGGAAGAACTGGCATCAATTAGTTTTGAGCTCCTACCATGTGCCAAGTTCTCTGCTAAGTGGGATGTTGTGGTCCAAATAGAATGAACTCTCCACTTGGAGTAAGAAGACCAAGGCCTGATTACGGCTCTACATCTTACTTGCTGTGTACTGTATCTGAGCTAGCTGTAGAGTTATCTATGCTTCCCTTTTCTTTTCTTTAAAGCAATGGTTACTTTGTTGTGAATATCAAATGAGATGTGAAAATGTAAAATAGTCTGTTAAACATCTCTTAATTTAGAAGCATAATAAAATTACATTTGTTAAGCTATCTTTCAGTGTAATTTCAGGCTCCACAAAATCACCAGAGTGTCCCATTATCACAGTCCTACCAATAATAGCAACCATAAAAAAGGTATCAAAGGTACTGAAGAATTATAAATTATTTTGAAACATGTCTGGTTGGTAACAAGCTTCACATTTTGGATTCCTATGAATATTTTCAGAAAGAGTGAAATTGGGATGAAATTGCCCTGTCATTGTGTATTATTTATACATTGGGTACAAATAGAAAAAGAACCCCACGTATGAAACAAAGGTAATGGAATTTTCCTCCTGACACAAATCCTCTTGAAAAAAAAATCAAAACGAGTAGTATAAAGATTTATTGAGCTGAGTTGTTAGATTAGGAACATAATTTAAAAACAGGAGGAGACATTTTATTACAAAACTCATATTTTTGTAGGTGAGAAATCAAAAGCCCAGAGAGGTTAAGTGATATGCTCAAGGTTACACAGAGAAATGACTGCATGAGGGAGATCCCACTACAGATCTAACTCGTAGTCCTGTGATCTTACCACTACCTTACATTGTAGTTCTATAATAAGGCATGCCTCATTGCTTTATTATTTTAAATCACTGTTTATTTTTAGAACTCTTTTAGATTTATGGGAAAATTTGAAAGGGCATACTATGTTGAGTTTTCCTCATTATTAAGATCTTAACATCAGTTTGACGTATTTGTTAAAATTAAGTTACCAATATTGATACATTATTATTAATTGAAGTCCATACTTTGTTAAGATTTACTTAGGTTTTACCTAATATCCTTTTTTCTATTTCATGATTCTATCCAAGTTACGACATTATATTATATTTAGTTGCTATGTATCCTCTTAGCTATGACAATTTGTCAGACTTCCCTTGTCTTCATTGTCCTTAGCAATTTTGAGAACTACTCATCAGATATTTTGCAGAATATCCTCAACTGAGATTTTTCTGTTGTCTTTCCCATTATTAAAGTGGAGTGATGGGTTTCAAAGATCGCAAAACTAAAGCTGTTTTTTTCATCACAGCATATCAAGGGGTACTTGCTATCCATCTGACTTAGCACTGTTGATGTTGACCTTAGCGTAGTAGAGGTAGTGTTTCTCAGATCTCTTCATTGTAAAGTTATTCTTTTCTTCTCTATTTTCCAAACTTTAGAAGAAAATTACTATGTATTGCCCATATTTGAGGAGGTGGTGGTGATGTTCCACTTTCTTGAGGATGGAGCATGTTCCTAATTTATTTGGAATTCTTCATGGAGGATTTATTTCTTCTCTCCCATTTTTTAAATTTATTCGATCATTTATTTTTACTGGTAAGGACATATGGGTACTTATTTTATACTTTGTGTTATAATCCAACAGGACTTTATTTTGTTATCCAAATTGTTTCAACTTCCTAAATTTTTACTGCTACAAAATGCTCTAGGCCCAGTTTGTATATTTCTGGCTATTGTCCTAGAATCATTTTTCCAAGAATCCCTCTAATATACAGACTGATATTAGAAACCAAGATCTCAGCACTGTGTGGGCTCTCATTGCTACTGTCATTGTTTCTAGGCCCTCTTAACTGACAGAGTTGTTTATCCATCTGTTTGTGAAGTACCTTTTGCTTGCCTCCAGGTTTTGGCAAGTATGAATAAAACTGCTATGAACATTGTGTGAATGTAGTCTTTGATGCTTTTGGGTAAATGACCAGGAGCATGATTTCTGATCATATGATAGAAGTATGTTTGGTTTTATAAAAAACTGCCAAACTCTCTTCTAACGTGACTGTAATATTTTGCATTCTCACCAGCAGTGAATAACAGCTCTTATTTGTTCCACCTCCTTACCAGAATTTGATACTGTTAGGTTTTGGATTTTAGTCCAGTGTAATAAATATATAGTGTTTTTTATTGTTGTTTTAGCTTGTGATGTTGAATTATGTTGAATATTTTTGCCATATGTTTATTTGACATTTGTGTATCTTCTTTGGTGATATGTCTATTCATATATTTTGCCCATTTTTAAATTGAGTTCTGAATTTTCTTATGGTTGAATTTTTTTTTAATTTTTTTTTTTAACATTTATTTATTTTTGAGACAGAGAGAGACAGAGCATGAACGGGGGAGGAGCAGAGAGAGAGGGAGACACAGAATCGGAAGCAGGCTCCAGGCTCTGGGCCATCAGCCCAGAGCGCGACGCGGGGCTCGAACTCACTGACCGTGAGATCGTGACCTGAGCCGAAGTCGGACACTCAGCCGACTGAGACAACGAGGCGCCCCTCTTATGGTTGAATTTTAAGAGTTCTTCAGATACAAGTCCTTTATCTTATGTCAGTGTTATAAATTGCTTTCCCAGGATGTGGCTTGTCTTTTGTGTGTCCTCATGGTGTCTTTGACTGAATGTAAGGTTTTTGTTTTTCTTTTAATGAAGTCCAACTTAATAATGTTTTCCTTTCGTGCAGTATGCATTTGATGTTATATCTAAAATCCCGTAATCAATCTAAGCTTATCTAGATTTTCTCCTGTATTTTCTTAAAAAAGTTTAATTTTCCATTTAGATCTATGATACATTTCACATTAATTTTTTTCTGGCCAGATTCTCTCTCTCTCTCTCTCTCTTTTTTTTTTTTTTTTTTTTTTTTTGATACGTGGATGTCCCATTCTTCTAGCACATTTTGTTGGGAAAAAAAACAACAACAACTATGCTTTCGCCATTGAATTGCCTTTTTTCTTTTTCTATAAAGTAGTTGCTATGTTTTGGGGGGCCCATTTCAGTAATCTGTATTCTCATCCATTGATTTATATGTTTGTTCATTCACCAATACATCACTCACTGTGTTGATTGTTGAGATGTTATAGTAAATCTTAACATCCACTAATAAAATTTCTGTAATTTTTTCATCTTTGTATTGACTATACTGTTTTTCTTTTTCCATATGAACTTTTGCATTGGTTGCCAATATTTATAAAATAGTTTTCTAGGATATTTAGGATTGTATTGAATCTACAGATCAAGAATTTAAGAGATTACGTTTGAAGAACATTGAGTCTTCCGATCCATAAACCTGGAATATATCTCTCCTTTTATTTAGAGCCTTTATTTCTTGCATCTTAGTGTATTTTTCTTTGTATAAAATTCATTTTTATTTTATTAAATTTATAGCTAATTTTTGGTTGCTAATTAAATGCTGTTTATTTAATTTTAATTTCTAATTGTTCGTTGCTAATACATAGGGAAATAATTAACTTTGTATCATTTGATTTTGTTGTAAATGCTTATTAGTTCCAAATATTTTTATTTTCAATTCTTTAGGCTTTTCTACATGTACTAACATTTTATGAATACGGACAGCTTTATTTCTTCCTTGCTACTCTGCACACCTTTTATTTCCTTTTATTGTATTATTGTACTAACTAAAATTATCAACGTGATGCTGAATAGAAATGATGAGTGGACATTACCTTTTTCTTCATCTTTGAGGGAAAATATTCCATTTTTTTTATAGAAAGTACGAGGTTAGCTACAGGTTTTTGTAGATGTTCTTTTTCAAATAGAGTATACTTGCCTCTATTTTTAATTTCTGAGAGTTTTAAAAAAATTTTAATAATATTGGATTTTGTCAAGTAGTTTTTATATTAACTGATATCGTCGTATGATTTTTCTTCTTTATCCTGTTGCTTTGGTGGATTTCCTTGATGATTTGAATAAGCTTTGCCTACCTGTAATAAATCCCATTTACTGTTGATGCATAATACTTTTTATACCTGTTAAGACATGATATACTATTATCTTCTTGAGCATTTTTGCATCAATGTTTATGAGAAATATTGGTCTATACTTTTCTTTTCTTTGGTGTGTTTGTGTGATTTTAGTATCAAATTAATACAGAACTCAGAGAATAAGAAAGTATATTCCTGTTCTATTTGCTAGAAGATGGTGTGTAAAATTGATATTGTTTCTTACTAAATATTGAGTAGAATTCACCAATGAAACCATCTGATTCTGGTACAATCTTTTTAAGATGATTAATTATTGATCAACTTTATTTAATAGATACACCTATTTAAAGTATACCTTTCTGTCTGTGAGTTTTGGTAATTTATGCCTTTCAATGGTTTGGTCCATTTATTTTATGTTGTCAGTTTATGTGTTCAGCATTGTTCATAGTATTATATTATTATCCTTTTAATGTCCATATAATCAGTAATGATGACCCCAATTTAATTTCTCATATTGGCAATATTTCTTTTTTCTCTTTTTTCCTGATTAGCTTGCCTAGGTGTTTATAAAATTTATTATTTTTTTCCCAAAGATGCAGCTATTTTAAATGATATTTCTTTATTATTTTTCCATTTTCAAAATCATTGATATCTGCTACAATTTTTACTACTTCTTTTCTTCTGTTCACTTTAAGCTTAAACGTTTTTTCTTTCTGTAGTTTATTCTGATAGAATCTTATATTACTGATTTTAGATCTTTCTTCTCTGAGATCTGTATTTAAAGATGTAAATTTCCCACCAGGTACTGCTTAGGTTACATCCTTCAAATTTTGATGAGTTGAATTTTATTTTCATTATTTAAAGTATTTTATATTCTCTTGAATTTCTTGTCTTGTGTTACTTATATCGTTTAATCTCTAAATATTTGGAAATTTCCCGTTCTTTCTATATTGATTTCCAGTTTAACTCCATTGTGGTCTGAGAATATAATTTGTATGATTTTTATACTTATAACTTGTTAAGAAGTTTTTAAGACCCAGAATGTGGTCTGTCTTGGTGAATATTTCTTGGGAGCTTAAGAAAAACATATAGTATGCTCTTTTGGATAGATTATTCTTTAAATGTCAATTTGATTGATAGTTCAGTTGATTGAAAAAGATGTCCTTAGTGATTTTCAATTAGCTTGATCTCTTACTTAATGACAGTGAAGTGCTGAAGTTTTTGACAATGATAGTGGATTTGTCTATTTTTTTCTTTCAGTTTTATTATATCTTGCCTTGTCTGTTTTTATATTCTGTTTTTAGGCACATAGACATTTAGGATGATTCTGCCTTCGTGAAAATAATTGACCCCTTTATCATTGTACAATGCTTCATTTTTTCCCTGTCAATTTTCCTTGCAGTCTGCTTTGTCAGAATTTAATATAGCAACTTCAGCTTTCTATTGTGTTAACACAATATATGTTACCCATCTTTGTACTTTTCACATATGAGTCTTTATTTAAACTAAGTTTCTTGTAGTGAAACTCTAATGAGGTCTTGTTATTTCTTTTTTTTTTTTTTAATGTTTATTTATTTTTGAGAGATGTGGGGTAGGGGCAGAGAAAGAGGGAGACATAGAAACCAAAGCAGGCTCCCTGCCTCTGAGCTGTCAGGACAGAGCCGGACATGGGGCTAGAACCCATGAACAGTGAGATTATGACCTGAGCTGAAGTCGGGCACTCAACTGACTGAGCCACCCAACTGCCCTGGTCTTGTTATTTCTTATCCACTTTGACAATCTTTGTCTTTTAGCTGCTGATTTTAGATTAATATCATTAAAATAATTATTAATGTATTTGAATTAATATCTACTAAGTATATTTTAAGTATATTTTAAGTATATTCTATTCATTGCATTTTTTTATTATTTTTTAAACTTTCTCTAGTTTTAATTGAAAATTTTATGATTCCATTTTATCTGCTCTGTTACCATATCAATTATGTTTATGTAACATTTTTTCAAATATAATTTGAAAAATACATATTATAAACATTATATGATATTTATGTTATAAATATTAGTATCTACTATATATTACAATTATATATCTACTATATATTAATATCTACTATATTAATGTAATATATAATAAACCTATGTATACTTCCTAATGATATTGTATATGTACTAATAGCAGAGGTTGTAGAGGTACCTTATGGCAGCACATTTCCAATTCCTCCATTCTTTCCTTATGAAATTGTATTACTCATTTCACTGATTCATATGCTATAACCACCAAATACATTGTTTCTATTATTACTTTAAATATCAATTATACCTAAATCAATTAAGAGGAAAAGAATAAAATATTTCTTTTTATCTTTCTTTATTTTTTTTCTCCAAAGCTCTTCCTTTCTTTATGTAAATCTGAATTTCTGAACTGTATCATTTAATATATCTTGCAGAGCACATCTCCTGGTGATGAATCTCTTTTTCTACGTGTATGAGAAAGTCTTTATTACTTCTTCACTTTGAAAGACAATTTTGCTGGATACAGAATTCGAGAATGATGGCTTCTTACTTTAAACAATATCAATATGTCATTCTACTATCTTGTTGATTGTATGGTTTCCAATGAGGAGTCCATTGTAATTCTTGTACTTATTCCTATATGAGTTAAATGTCTTTCACCACCACTCCCCTTTTTCTTTCAAGATGGTCTTGTTATCTTCTTTTTTTTAATTTATTTATTGTTTAGTTTACATCCAAGTTAGTTAGCATATGATGCAACAATGATTTCAGGAGTACATTCTTTAATGCCCCTTACCCATTTAGACCATCCCCCCTCCCAAAACCCCTCCAGTAACCCTCTGTTTTTTCTCTATATTTAAGAGTCTTTTATGTTTTGTCCCCCTCCCTATTTTTATGTTATTTTTACTTCCCTTCGCTTATGTTCATCTGTATTGTATCTTAAATTCTTCATATGAGTGAAGTCATATGAAATTTCTCTTTCTCTGACTGACTAATTTCACTTAGCATAATACCTTCTAGTTCCAGCCACATAGTTGCAAATGGAAGGATTTCATTCTTTTTGATTGTGGAGTAATGCTCCATTGTATATATATACCACATCTTCATCCATTCATCCGTCAATGGACATTTGGACTCTTCATACTCTGACTATTGATGATAGTGCTGCTATAAACATTGGGTGCATGTGCCCCTTCGAAATAGCACATCTGTATCCCATTGATAAATACCTATTAGTGAAATTGCTGGATCCTAGGGTAGTTCTATTTTTAATTTTTTGAGGAACCTCCACACTGTTTTCCAGAGTGGCTGCACCAGTTTGCATTCCCACCATCAGTGCAAAAGAGATCCTCTTTCTCTGCATCCTGGCCAACATCTGTTGTTGCCTGAGTTGTTAATGTTAGCCATTATGAGAGTTGTGAGGTGGTATCTCACTGTGGTTTTGATTGGTATCTCCCTGTTGATGAGTGACGTTGAGCATTTTTTCATGTGTCTGTTAGCCATCTGGATGTCTTCTTTGAAGAAGTGTCTATTCATGTCTTTTGCTCATTTCTTCACTGGATTTTTTTGTTTTTTAGGTGTTGAGTTTGATAAGTTCTTTATAGATTTTGGATACTAACCCTTTATCTGATATGTCATTTGCAAATATCTTCTCCCATTCCGTTGGTTGCCTTTTAGTTCTGCTGATTGTTTCCTTCGCTGTGTGGAAGCTTTTTATTTTTATGAGCTCCCAATAGTTCATTTTTGCTTTTATTTCCTTTCCTCTGGAGACGTGTTGAGTAAGAAGTTGCTTCGGCCGAGCTCAAAGAGGTTTTTGCCTGCTTTCTCTTCTAGGATTCTGATGCCTTCCTGTCTTACTAAATGAAAGACCCAAATGGTCTTTCATCCATTTTGAGTTTATTTTTATGTATGCTATAAGAAAGTGGTCCAGGTTCATTCTTCTGCATGTTGCTGTCCAGTTTTCCCAGCACCACTTGCTGAAGATACTGTCTTTTTTTTTTTTTTTTAATTTTTTTTTCAATGTTTTTTATTTATTTTTGGGACAGAGAGAGACAGAGCATGAACGGGGGAGGGGCAGAGAGAGAGGGAGACACAGAATCGGAAACAGGCTCCAGGCTCCGAGCCGTCAGCCCAGAGCCCGACGCGGGGCTCGAACTCACGGACTGCGAGATCGTGACCTGGCTGAAGTCGGACGCTTAACCGACTGCGCCACCCAGGCGCCCCGATACTGTCTTATTCCATTGGATATTCTCTCCTGCCTTGTCAAAGATTAGTAGGCCATATGTTTGTAGGTCCATTTCTGGGTTCTCTATTCTGTTCCATTGTTCTGAGTGTCTGTTCTTGCGCCAGTACTACACTGTCTTCATGATTACAGCTTTGTAATGCAGCATGAAGTCCGGGATTGTGATGCCTCCTGCTTTGGTTTTCTTTTTTAGGATGGCTTTGGCTATTGGGGGTATTTTCTGGTTCCATACAAATTTTAGGATTATTTGTTCTAGCTCTGTGAAGAATGATGGTGTCATTTTGATAGGGATTGCATTGAATATGTAGATTGCTTTGGGCAGTATCGACATTTTAACAATATTTGTTCTTCCTATCCAGGAGCATGGAATATTTTTCCATTGTGTGTGTGTTTGTGTGTGTGTGTGTCTTCTTCAATTTCTTTCATAGGCTTTCTACAGTTTTCAGTGTATAGATTTTTCACCTCTTTGGTTATGCTTATTCCTATGTGTTTTATGGTTTTTGATGCAATTGTAAATGGGATTGATTCCTCGATTTATCTTTCTGTTGCTTCATTATTGGTGTATAGGAATGCAACTGATTTCTGTGCATTGATTTTATATACTGCAACTTTGCCGAATTCATGAATCAGGTCTAGTAGTTTTTTGGTGGAATGTTTTGGGTTCTCCAGATAGAATATTATGTTATCTGCAAAGGGTGAAAGTTTGACTTCCTCCTGGATGATTTGGATGCCTTTTATTCCTTTGTGTTGTCTGATTGTTGAGGCTAAGACTTCCAATACTATACTGAATAACAGTGGGGAGAGTGGATAGCCTTGTCTTGTTCCTGACCTAAGGGGGGGTGGTGCAGATCTCAGTTTTTCCCCATTGAGAATGATATTAGTGGTGGGTCTTTCATATAGGGCTTTTATGATCTCGAGGTATGATCCTTCTATCCCTACGTTCTTGAGGGTTTTTGTCAAGAAATGATGCTGTATTTTGTCAAATGTTTTCTCTGCAACTATAGAGAGGATTGTGTGGTTCTTGTCCTTTCTTTTATTGACATGATGAATCACATTGATTGTTTTATGGATATTGAACCAGCCCTACATGCCAGGTATTAATCCCAGTTGGTCATGGTAAATAATTATTTTAATGCATCGTTGGATCCTGTTGATTTATATCTTTTTGAGGGTTTTTGCATCCACGTTCATCAGGGTAATTGGTCTATAGTTCTCCTTTTTGTGTGGTCTTTGCCTAGTTTTATAATCAAGGTCATGGTAGCTTCATAGAAAGAGGTTGGAAGTTTTCCTTACATTTCTATTTTTTGGAACAGCTTCAAGATAATAAGTGTTAACTCTAATTAAATGTTTGGTAGAATTCCCCTGGAAAGTCATCCAGCTGTGGACTCTTTGTTTTTTGGGAGATTTTTTATTACTAATTTGCTTTCTTTTCTGGTTATGGGTATGTTCAAATTTTCTACTTCTTCCTGTTTCAGTTTTGGTAGTTTATGTGTTCCTAGGAATTTGTCCACTTCTTCCAGATTTTCCATTTTATTGGCATATAATTACTCATAATCTCTTATTATTGTTTGCAGTTCTGCAGTGTTGGTTGTGATCTCTCCTCTTTCATTCTTGATTATATTTATTTGGCTCCTTTCATTTTTCTTTTTCAACAAACTGGCTAGGGTTTTATCAGTTTTGTTAATTCTTTCAAGGAACCAGCTCCTGGTTTCATCGATCTGTTCTATTGTGGGTTTTTTTGTTTGTTTGTTTTATTTTTGTTTTGCTTTGTTTTTGTTTTTTGGTTTTAATAGCCTTGATTTTGGCTCTGATCTTTATTATTTCCTGCTTTCTGCTGGTTTTTGGTTTTATTTGCTCTCCTTTTTCTAGCTCTTTGTGGTGTAAGGTTAGGTTGTATATCTAAGACCTTTCTCCCTTCTTTAGTAAGGCCTGGATTGCTATATACTTCCCTCTTATGGCCACCTTTGTTGCATCCCAGAGGTTTTGGGCTGTGGTGTTATAATTTTCATTGGCTTCCATGTACTTTTTAATTTCCTCTTTAATTTCTTTGTTAGCCCATTCATTCTTAGTAGGATGTTCTTTAGTTTCCAAGTATTGGTTATCTTTCCAAATTTTCTCTTGTGGTTGATTTTGAGTTTCATAGCGTTGTGGTCTCAAAATGTGCATGGTATGATCTCGATCTTTTTGTACTTGTTGAGAGCTGATTTGTGTCCCAGTATGTGACCTATTCTGGAGAATGTCCCATGTACACTGGGGATTAATGTGTATTCCGCTGCTTTAGGATGAAATGTTCTGTATATACCTGGTAAGTCCATCTGGTCCAGTGTGTCATTCAAAGCCATTGTTTCCTTTTTGGTTTTTGTTTAGATGATCTGTCCATTGTTGTAAGTGGGATGTTGAAGTCCCCTACTAATATGGTATTATTATCAATGAGTTTCTTTATGTTTGTTATTAATTGATTTATATATTTGCTATTTGCACATTTGGAGGATAAATATTTATAATTGTTAGGTGTTCTTGGTGGATAGACCCCTTAATTATGATATAATGTCCTTCTTCATCTCTTGTTACAGTCTTTATTTTAAAATCTATATTGTCTAATATAAGTATGGCCACTCCAGCTTTCTTTTGGTGAACATTAGCATGACAGATGGTTCTCCATCCCCTTATTTTCAATCTGAAGGTGTCTTCAAGTCTAAAATTGGTCCCTTATAAACAGCATATAGATGGAACTTGTTTTCTTTTCCATTCTGTTACCCTATGTCATTTGATTAGAGCATTTAGACCATTGAAATTTGGAGTGAGTACTGAAAGATATGAATTTATTGCCAGCATGTTACATGTAGAGTTAGAGTTTCTGGTAGTGTTCTCTGATCCTTTCCAGTCTTTATTGCTTTGAGCCTTGTTTTTCTTTTTCTTTTCTTTTCTTTCTTTTTTTTTTTTTTTGGTTTTGGTTTTGTTTGTTTTTTTCCCCATCTTTTCTCCCCTCATAGAGTCCCCCTTAAAATTTCTTGCAGGGCTGGTTTAGTGATCATGAACTCCTTTTATTTTGTTTGTCTGGGGGACTTTACCCCTTCTTCAATTTGAATGACAGCCTTGCTGGATAAAGAATCCTTGGCTGCATATTTTTCCAGTTCAGCACGTTGAATATATCCTGTCACTCCTTTCTGGCCTACCACATTTCTGTGGATAGGTCTGCTGCAAACCTGATCTCTCTTCCCTTGTAGGTTAAGGACTTTTTGTCCCTTGCTACTTTCATGATTCTTGTCTTGCCTGAGTATTTTGTGAATTTGACAATGATATGCTGGTTTTTAAAATTTTTTTTAATGTTTATTTGTTTTTGAGAGAGAGACAGAGCACGAGCAGAGGGGGACAGAGAGAGAGGGAGACAGAATCTGAAGCAAGTTCCAGGCTCTGAGCTATCAGCACAGAGCCTGACATGGGGCTCAAACTCACGAACCATGAGATCATGACCTGAGCTGAAGTTGGACGCTTAACTGACTGAGCCACCCAGGCACCCCTGATTGTCAGTTTTTGTTGAATCTAATGAGAGTCCTTTGTGCTTCCTGGATTTTGATGTTTGTGTCTTTTCCCAGGTTAGAAAAGTTTTCTGCTATGACTTGCTCACATAAATTTTCTACCCCTTTTTGTCTCTTCATCTTCTGGGACCCCTATGATTGTGATGTTATTCCTTTTTAATGAGGTCACTGAATTCTCTAATTCTGATATCATCTTCTTTTGCCTTAGTTTCCCTTTTGTTTCTGCTTCATTATTCTCCATAAGTTTGTCCCCTATATGGCTGATTCACTGCTGTGTCTTGTCTGTCCTTGCTGCTTGGCATCCATTTGAGATTGTAGCTCCGTTGTAGCATTTTTTATTTCATCCTGACTAGCTTTTACTTCTTTTATATCTACAGAAAGGGATTCTAGTCTATTTTCAACACCAGCTAGTATTATTATTATGATTCTACATTCTGGTTCAGACATACTGCTTGTATTGTGTTGATAAATCCCTGGCTGTCATTTCTTCCTGTTCTGTCTTTTGGGGTGAATTCCTTAATCTCATCATTTTGGAGGAAGAAAATGAATTAATAAAGTAAAAAAAAATTAAAATAAAAAACTTAAAACAACACAAAGAAATCAAATAAAGGATGCTACATCCTAAGTGTGTTTTGGTCTGGTTGCTGAAAGAAGCTTGACAGATTAGAGACAAAAGGGAAAGATAAGAAAAGAAAAAAAAGGAAAAAAGAATAAAAAGGAAAACATTTGAAAATTTGAAAAAATGAATACAATAAGATAGAATAAAATGAAACAATGAAAATAAAATAGAATTTAAAAATTTACAAAAACTTAAAAAAATAATAGAAAAATTTCAAGAAAAATCTTTTTAATAAAAAATGGAAAATAAAAATATACTTTTTCTTTTCTATATTCAAGAATAATAAAAGAAAAGAAAAAGAAAAAAATTGAATAAAAGAACCAGTGAACAGAATGAAGTATGATTGAAATTACATCTGGTTTCCTGTAGAAGTTAACCTGTGAAGCACTTTATAGTCTGTAAACTAAGCAGGCAGAGACACTTGTGTTTGTCAAGAACACTGTTGGCCCAGTTTGGCCAGGATTAGCATAATGACTCCATCCTCCACTAGATAGCGCTGGTTAGTTTACTGGGGTGGATTGTGTGGAGTGTATAGGCCTGGATGTGCATGCTCAGGAGGGATGAAAATGGCCTCACCCAGCTACCCAGTCTCTAGTATCAGAACTCTGTCTCTCCATGACTGGCAATCAAGCACCCCTCCTTTGTCTCCGGCTACTGTCCTCTCCCTGCTTTTACACTGTCTGTGACCAAGCCACCAGGCTACCAGGTGATACCTCCCTCCTGAGTTTTATCTCAAATTGGGCTGTGTTTGCCAACCCCTCACTTCTGAAGAGCTGCAGCTTTGACCTGCTGAGACCTTCTGGAGGAGGGTCTTGTTATGCAATGGATGGGTGCCAGCCCACCCCCAGAAACATTTGCGAGACTATGCTGCTGCCAATGCCCAGAGACTGCGGCTGGGTGCCAGCCCAGATTGTGTTCACACGATCTTGTAGCAGCAGCATTTCAGGGTTTATGGAAAAGCACAACACACATCTGCTGCTAGGCTTCCTCGTAACATCCTCACTCTGACACCAGTGAATGTGGTTGTTCTCTGGGGTCCACTTGAACTTTTGCCTGTGGGATGGCCACACAGCCCCTACCAAATGTCCTACCAGCAAGGGAGCTGCCTCTCCCCATGTGGCCAGAGGACCCCTCGGACCTCTCTCTCTGCTCCTGGAGATTTGCCCTTCCCCCCAGAGCAAAATGTCAGGTATCAAGCTGCAGAGTTCAGACTCTGCACTCCTCCTGTTTATAGAGTCTTAAGGAAATTTAAACCCTTTCCTTTCTCCTTTCTCCCTTTTTTGTTCAGTCCCTATAGCTCTTTCCACTTTTCCACTTTCTCTTCAGCTACATTTATTGATGGGGGGGTACTTTTCCAATACCCCCCCCAGCAAAAACATATCCCTGCCCCCCATGGCTTCTCCCTCCCCATTTCACCTCTCCATGCTGCATACCTGCTGAGTTCTGTGGTTCAGGTTGTGCAGATTGTTGTGTTAATCCTCAAATAAGTTTTCTAGGTGTGAAAGATGGTTTAATGTTGATCTGGCTACATTTCAGGGACGAGAGATGCAAAAAGAACTTCCATGCTGTTCTGCCACCTTGGCCCCTCCCCATTATCTTCTTTTTGAATATGGTTTGTTTGAATATGATATGTCAGGTTTTTTATTTATTCTATTTGGTGTTTTCTGAGATACTAGGTCTATGGCTTGATGTCTGTCATTAGTTTGGAAAAATTGTCAGCTATTATTACCTCAAATACATCATCTCCTTTTTCTCTTTTTCACCCTTCTGGTTTTAGAATTACACATGTCACACCTTTTGAAATTGTCCCACAGTTTTTGGATATTTTGTTTTATTTTTGTTTTTGTTTTTCTTCCATTTTATATCTTTCTATTTCAGTTTGAGAGGCTTCTACTGACACATCTTCATGCTTACTGATTGTTAATTTGTGTCAATTTTGCTAATTGTCCCATGAAATGGCAGTCTTTATGTTACCATGTTTTTGATTTCTATCATTTCCTTTTGATTCTTTCTTATAATTTCCACCTCTCTGATGATATTACACATCTATCTGGTATGTTGTTTATAATTTTCCATCATAACCCTTCCACCAGGTAAGAAATGAGCCCTTAAACATCTAAGGAATAGTTGTTTTAAACTCTCTAATATTTTAAAATTTATGTCAGTTTTGACCTGGTTGTGATGCTTGTTTGTCTCTTCAGAATAAGTTTTGGGTTTTTGAGGATTGTTTTATTTTGTTTTCTTTTGCCTTTAACATGCTTTGTAACTTTTTGTTGAAAGCCAGTCATGATATCTTGAATAATAAGATTGAGGTAAATAGGCCCCTAGTGTGAGGTTATTTGTTAATCAGACTGTGAGTTGAGCTTTATTTAATATTTACCAAACTCTAGTTGCCAAAGGCCTCAAATTCCTCTAATGACATATTTTTTGTCTTCTCTTTTTTGGGGGGAGAGGTTTCCTTACAACTACTCCTGGAATGGGTTCTTCCCCTTGGAATTTTTTCAGCTTAAAATCACTGATATTATATGGTGCTCTTAAAATATGGGAGAAGGGAAGTGTCCTATAGTGTTATGTTTTATTATCAGTCTTTGAGTTATCCTGTGTAGCAGGACTGTGATCTTCACAAGTGCTTCTCAATTATGCCTCCCTCCTTAGATGAACCACACTTGCTAGAGGGCATTGGAATGAAGGAAATGCCCTATCACTATGGCTTTGGGACGAGTCTCTTGTAAAGCATTCTGTCTGGGAATATAGACCTTTTCTTATGGAGAATGCTTTGAAGGTAATTCACAAGGATTGCTCTTCCCTTTTCCCTGCCAGAGCCAAGTGGGACATCTGTATTGTAAGTAGTTGGCAGCATTCCTTGAAATAAAAGCTATTAAAATATAGGTTCTTTTTAAGACAGAAGCCGCCCAAGAGTTTCTCACATTAGTCCATACTCACACTCCACCAATTTGTCAAATTTGTCATAGAAGTATTTCTCCCAATTTGTGGTCCCAGTGATTTTCTCCAGATTTGGGGTTGGCAGTTTTCACTGCAATCTGTTTTTTTTTTTTTTTTTGATAGATTCACAAAAAGACATTGATTTCTTTTCTAGTTTTTACTGTTATTTAAGAATCAAGTGTTGGCTTCCAACCTCTTTACATGGTAGAGTTCAGGCTACAAATGTCAGTTTTTTTGCACTAAAAAAATATTTTAGAAATATTTTAGAAAAATTTATGGGGCTGTCTGGGTGGCTCAGTAAGTTAAGCATCTGACTCTTGATTTTGGCTCAGGTCATGATCAGTTGTTAATGAGATTGAGCCCAGCATTGGGCTCTGAGCTCACAGCATGCAGTCTACTTGGGATTCTCTCTCTCTGTCCCTGCCCCTTCCCACTTGCCCTCACATACTCTCTCACTCTCAAAATAAAATAAACTTTAAATATAATAATATTTGTGCTTTTTATATATTTTTGATCATTTTATTGAATCAGTTTAATGTGCATTCTCCTTGGTGATTTCCAGCAACACAGTTTAAAGGCAGGATGTTATATTAATGGCCTTCTGCACAATTCCAAGTTAAAAAGGTATATATGCATTTTTATTTTTATTTTTTTATTATATGAAATTTATTGTCAAATTGGTTTCCATACAACACCCAGTGCTCATCCCAAAAGATGCCCTCTTCATGCCCATCACCTACCCTAATCTCCCTCCCACCCCCCATCAACCCTCAGTTTGTTCTGAGTTTTTAAGAGTCTCTTATACTTTGGCTCTCTCTCCCACTCTAACCTCTTTTCTTTCCCTTCCCCTCCCCCATGGGTTTCTGTTAAGTTTCTCAGGATCCACATAAGAGTGAAAACATATGGTATCTGTCTTTCTCTGTATGGCTTATTTCACTTAGCATCACACTCTCCAGTTCCATCCACGCTGCTACAAAGGGCCATATTTCATTCTTTCTCATTGCCACGTAGTACTCCATTGTGTATATAAACCACAATTTCTTTATCCATTCATCAGTTGATGGACATTTAGGCTCTTTCCATACTTTGGCCATTGTTGAGAGTGCTGCTATAAACATTGGGGTACAAGTGCCCCTATGCATCAGTACTCCTGTATCCCTTGGATAAATTGCTAGCAGTGCTATTGCTGGGTCATAGGGTAGGTCTATTTTTAGTTTTCTGAGGAACCTCCACACTGCTTTCCAGAGCGGCTGCACCAATTTGCATTCCCACCAACAGTGCAAGAGGGTTCCTGTTTCTCCACATCCTCTCCAGCATCTATAGTCTCCTGATTTGTTCATTTTGGCCACTCTGACTGGCGTGAGGTGGTATCTGAGTGTGGTTTTGATTTGTATTTCCCTGATAAGGAGCGACGTTGAGCATCTTTTCATGTGCCTGTTGGCCATCCGGATGTCTTCTTTAGAGAAGTGTCTATTCATGTTTTCTGCCCATTTCTTCACTGGGTTATTTGTGTTTTGGGTGTGGAGTTTGATGAGCTCTTTATAGATTTGGGATACTAGCCCTTTGTCCGATATGTCATTTGTAAATATCTTTTCCCAGTCTGTTGGTTGCCTTTTAGTTTTGTTGGTTGTTTCCTTTGCTGTGCAAAAGCTTTTTATCTTCATGAGGTCCAAATAGTTCATTTTGCTTTTAATTCCCTTGCCTTTAGGGATGTGTCAAGTAAGAAATTGCTACGGCTGGGGCGCCTGGGTGGCGCAGTCGGTTGAGCGTCCGACTTCAGCCAGGTCACGATCTCGCGGTCCGTGAGTTCGAGCCCCGCGTCAGGCTCTGGGCTGATGGCTCGGAGCCTGGAGCCTGTTTCCAATTCTGTGTCTCCCTCTCTCTCTGCCCCTCCCCCATTCATGCTATGTCTCTCTCTGTCCCAAAAAAAATAAATAAAAAACGTTGAAAAAAAAAATTAAAAAAAAAAAAAAAAAAAAAAGAAATTGCTACGGCTGAGGTCAGAGAGGTCTTTTCCTGCTTTCTCCTCTAGTGTTTTGATGGTTTCCTGTCTCACATTCAAGTCCTTTATCATTTTGAGTTAACTTTTGTGAATGATGTAAGAAAGTGATCTAGTTTCATTCTTCTGCATGTTGCTGTCTAGTTCTCCCAGCACCATTTGTTAAAGAGACTGTCTTTTTTCCATTGGATATTCTTTCCTGCTTTGTCAAAGATTAGTTGGCCATACTTCTGTGGGTCTAGTTCTGGGGTTTCTATTCTATTCCATTGGTCTATGTGTCTGTTTTTATGCCAATACCATGCTGTCTTGATGATGACAGCTTTGTAGTAGAGGCTAAAGTCTTGGATTGTGATGCCTCCTGCTTTGGTCTTCTTCAAAATTACTTTGGCTATTCGGGGCCTTTTGTGGTTCCATATGAATTTTAGGATTGCTTGTTCTAGTTTTGAGAAGAATGCTGGTGCAATTTTGATTGGGATGGCATTGAATGTGTAGATAGCTTTGAGTAGTATTGACATTTTGACAATATTTATTCTTCCAACTCATGAGCACAGAATGTTTTTCCATTTCTTTATATCTTCTTCGAGTTCCTTCCTAAGCTTTCTATAGTTTTCAGCATACAGATCTTTTATATCTTTGGTTAGATTTATTCCTAGGTATTTTATGCTTCTTGGTGCAATTGTGAATGGGATCAGTTTCTTTATTTGTCTTTCTGTTGCTTCATTGTTAGTGTATAAGAATGTAACTAATTTCTGTACATCGATTTTGTATCCTGCAACTTTGCTGAATTCATGTATCAGTTCTAGCAGACTTTTGGTGGAGTCTTTCGTATTTTCCATGTATAATATCATGTCATCTGCAAAAAGCGAAAGCTTGACTTCATCTTTGCCAATTTTGATGCCTTTGATTTCCTTTTGTTGTATGATTGCTGATGCTAGAACTTCCAACACTATGTTAAACAACAGCTGTGACAGTGGGCATCCCTGTCATGTTCCTGATCTCAGGGGAAAAGCTCTCAGTTTTCCCCCATTGAGGATGATGTTAGCTGTGGGCTTTTCATAAATGGCTTTTATGATGGTTAAGTATGTTCCTTCTATCCCGACTTTCTCGAGGGTTTTTATTAAGAAAGGATGCTGAATTTTGTCAAATGCTTTTTCTGCATCGATTGACAGGATCATATGGTTCTTATCTTTTCTTTTATTAATGTGATGTATCACATTGATTGATTTGTGAATGTTGAACCAGCCCTGCATCCCAGGAATGAATCCCACTTGATCGTGGTGAATAATTCTTTCATATGCTGTTGAATTCGATTTGCTGGTATCTTATTGAGAATTTTTGCATCCATATTCATCAGGGATATTGGCCTGTAGTTCTCTTTTTTTACTGGGTCTCTGTCTGGTTTAGGAATCAAAGTAATACTGGCTTCATAGAATGAGTTTGGAAATTTTCCTTCCCTTTCTATTTTTTGGAATAGCTTGAGAAGGATAGGTATTATCTCTGCTTTAAATGTCTGTTAGAATTTCCCAGGGAAGTCATCTGGTCCTGAACTCAATTGTTGGGACATGTTTGATAACTGATTCAATTTCTTCACTGGTTATGGGTATGTTCAAGCTTTCTATTTCCTCCTGTTTGAGTTTTGGAAGTGTGTGGGTGTTTAGGAATTTGTCCATTTCTTCCAGGTTGTCCAGTTTGTTGACATATAATTTTTCATAGTGTTCCCTGATAATTGCTTGTATCTCTGAGGGATTGGTTGTAATAATTCCATTTTCATTCATGATTTTATCTATTTGGGTCATCTCCCTTTTCTTTTTGAGAAGCCTGGCTAGAGGTTTATCAATTTTGTTTATTTTTTCAAAAAACCAACTCTTGGTTTCATTGATCTACTCAACAGTTTTAGATTCTATATTGTTTATTTCTGCTCTGCTCTTTATTATTTCTCTTCTTCTGCTGGGTTTAAGCTGCCTTTGCTGTTCTGCTTCTATTTCCTTTAGGTGTGCTGTTAGATTTTGTATTTGGGATTTTTCTTGTTTCTTGAGATAGGCCTGGATTGCAATGTATTTTCCTCTCAGGACTGTATTCACTGCATCCCGAAGCGTTTGGATTGTTGTATTTTCATTTTTGTTTGTCTCCATATATTTTTTAATTTCTTCTCCAACTGCCTGGTTGACCAATTCATTCTTTAGTAGGGTGTTCTTAAACCTCCATGCTTTCGGAGGTTTTCCAGACTTTTTCCTGTGGCTGATTTCAAGCTTCATAACATTGTGGTCTGAAAGTGTGCATGGTATGATCTCAATTCTTTTATACTTATGAAGGGCTGTTTTGTGACCCAGTATGTGATCTATCTTGGAGAATGTTCCATGTGCACTTGAGAATATACTTACGAGAAGCAAGTATATTCTGTTGCTTTGGGATGCAGAGTTCTAAATATATCTGTCAAGTCCATCTGATCCAATGTATTATTCAGGGCCCTTGTTTCTCTATTGACCGTGTGTCTAGGTGATCTATTCATTGCTGTGAGTGGGGTGTTAAATTCTCTTTCAGTTACCACATTCTTATCAATAAGGTTGCTTATGTTTGTGAATAATTGTTTTATATACTTGGGGGCTCCTGTATTTGGCGCATAGACATTTATAATTGTTAGCTCTTCCTGATGGATAGACCCTGTAATTATTATATAATTATATAATTATAAATATAATATAAATATATAATTATATAATGCCCTTCTTCATCTCTTAATACAACCTTTAATTTAAAGTCTAGTTTGTCTGATATAAGTATGGCTACTCCAGCTTTCTTTTGGCTTCCAGTAGCATGAAAAATAGTTCTCCATCCCCTCACTCTCAATCTAAAGGTGTCCTCAGGTCTAAAATGAGTCTCTTGTAGACAGCAAGTAGATGGGTCTTGTTTTTTTATCCATTCTGATACCCTGTGTCTTTTGGTTGGCGCATTTAGTCCATTTGTATTCAGTGTTATTATAGAAAGATATGGGTTTAGAGTCATTGTGATGTCCATAGGTTTCATGCTTGTAGCGATGTGTCTGGTACTTTGTCTCACAGGATCCCCCTTAGGATCTCTTGTAGGGCTGGTTTAGTGGTGACGAATTCCTTTAGTTTTTGTTTGTTTGGGAAGACCTTTATCTCTCCTTCTATTCTAAATGACAGACTTGCTGGATAAAGGATTCTCAGTTGCATATTTTTTCTGTTCATCACATTGAAGATCTCCTGCCATTCCTTTCTGGCCTGCCAAGTTTCAGTAGAGAGATCGGTCACGGTCACGAGTCTTATAGGTCTCCCTTTATATGTTAGAGCACGTTTATCTCTAGCTGCTTTCAGAATTTTCTCTTTATCCTTGTATTTTGCCAGTTTCACTATGATATGTCGTGTAGAAGATTGATTCAAGTTATGCCTGAAGGGAGTTCTCTGTGCCTCTTGGATTTCAATGCCTTTTTCCTTCCCCAGATCAGGGAAGTTCTCAGCTATTATTTCTTCAAGTACACCTTGAGCACCTTTCCCTCTCTCTTCCTCCTCTGGAATACCAATTATGCGTAGATTATTTCTCTTTAGTGCATCACTTAGTTCTCTAATTTTCCCCTCATACTCCTGGTTTTTTTATCTCTCTTTTCTCAGCTTCTTCTTTTTCCATAATTATATCTTCTAGTTCACCTATTCTCTCCTCTGCCTCTTCATTCCGAGCTGTGGTTGTCTCCATTTTATTTTGCAGCTCATTGATAGCATTTTTTAGCTCCTCCTGGCTGTTCCTTAATCCCTTGATCTCTGTAGCAAGAGATTCTCTGCTGTCCTTTATACTGTTTTCAAGCCCAGCGATTAATTTTATGACTATTATTCTAAATTCACTTTCTGTTATATTAATTAAATCGTTTTTGATCAGTTCATTAGCTTTTTTTATGTCCTGGAGTTTTTTTTTGAGGGGAATTCTTCCATTTTGTCATTTTGGATATGATGCAGAACAGCAGGGTGTGGAACTGCAGAGTGGTGCAGAACTGCATGGTATTTCACCTGTGCTGTCTTGAATAACTTGCGTTGGTGGGCGGGGCTGCAGTCAGACCTGATGTCTGCCCCCAGCCCACTGCAGGGGCCACAGTCAGACTGGTATGTGCCTTCTCTTTCCCTCTGCTAGGGGCGGGATTCACTGTGGGGTAGCATGGCCCCTCTGGGCTACTTGCACATTGCCAGGCTTGTGGTGCTGGAGATATGACCTATTAGCTGGGGTGAATCGGCAAGTTGCACAGGAGCGGGAGGGGCAGGCTCAGCTCACTTATCCTTAGGAGATCCGCTCCGGGAGGGGCCCTGTGGCACCAGGAGAGAGTCAGACCTGCCAGAGGGATGGATCTGCAGAAGCACAGCGTTGGGTGTTTGTGCGGTGCACGCGAGTTCCCTGGCAGGAACTGGTTCCCTTTGGTATTTTGGCTGGGGGATGGGGGAGGGAGATGGCGCTGGCGAGCGTCTTTGTTCCCTGCCAAGCTGAGGTCTGTCATCCAGGGCTCAACAACTTTCCCTCCCGTTGTCCTCCAGCCCTCCCACTCTCGGAGAAGTGCTGTTAACTTATAACCTTCCAGATGTTATGTCCCGCTTGCTGTTTGAACACACTCCGTCCGTCCCCTCTGCTTTTGCAAGACAGACTCCGGGGCTCTGCTTTGCTGGCCGGCTGCCTCTCCACCCTGGCTCCCTCCCGCCAGTCGCACCGCCTCTCCGCCCTTCCTACCCTGTTCTATGGACCTCTCGTCTACACTTTGCTCCAGAGAATCTGTTCTGCTAGTCTTCTGGAGATTTTCTGGGTTATTTAGGCAGGTGTGGGTGGAATCTAAGTGATCCGTAGGACGCGGTGAGCCCAGCGTCCTCTTATGCCGGCATCTTCCCAATTTTGCCTGTATGCTCTATATGTGTTTTTAAAAATATTCTTCCTATCTTAAGCCCTTTCTTTTACACATTTCTTCTTCTTTTTATTAGTTTTATTTTCCACCAGTTATATCTTTCTTTCTCTTCCAGTTAAATCTAAGGAATCCTTCTTTCCCATTGTCACAGAGACACAACAGTTCTGTTTCTTATCTACTAAAGTAAACTTGAGAAAGAGAAAGACAATTTGAGGACAAATTTGAAAGACTTATACTTTAATTAGGAGACTAAGTCATTTAAAGATTTATGCCAAAACTAACAGGCAGATGAAATTTGAAGTAACAAATTATTTAAATTAAAAGAGATAGTGATTATAGTGGGAACAAATATTTTGATTTGTCAAGTCTAAGTTGTCTCTGCTACCTGGTGGGCTATAAGCTCATCAGGAAGATTGTACAAGATTTAGAAAATTAAAAAAATTAGTCTATTAAAGTGTAATTAAATGTGTTATTGTATCTAACAAGTTAAATATTACCTATGTATATGTGTATATGTGTGTGTGTGTGTGTGTGTGTGTATATATATATATATATATATATATATATATATATATCTTTGTCTCAAAATGTTTGCCTTTTTCAGATATTTCTACCTCTTTTACATATTAAATTTTCATATTTATAATTATAAGGTAACATTTATTAAAATTAAAGCTGAAATAGCTTTCTAGGGAAGTAAATAAATAGCTCTGGCATCTTTTAAACTGGTTTAATTATATTTAGCACAAGGAAGATCCACAATATCACTGAGAGAACACGATTGTATAAGCAATTTATTACCAGATGCATTGTGTTTAAAGCAGCATTCTTTGATAAATGCAAATAGTTCCTTTATTTATAGAAGAACCATGATTTTAAAAAAGTAGCCCCCTCCTTTGTTGCTTGTTTCTTGAAATATTTTCCTATGATGACGTTTGGTGGCTTGGTGGGCAGTGAGGAGTTAATAATCTAGGTTTCTGTAGCATAAAAATTTTTGTAGCTATGAATTCCCAGTAAATAAGATGGGTTTTGCATATGAAGTTTAAAGGCTTGCATTTTTTTAAAAAAGACAATATCATTATGCAAGTCTTACTTAAGGAAAAGAATACTGAGTTAGAATTTGGAGATCTGTATGGTAAAATAAGCTCTTACGGAACATATGATATGACCAGGAATAAAACACATGCTCTCTTGGCTTCATGTCCTCCACTTTATAGATTTGAAGTATATAAAAGTTTATGATCATCAAGAGATTTCACTTTAAATATTTAAAATCTCAGTGAAACACTTCTCCTTTCTAGCAAAGAAATGGCAAACAGTCAGATTTTATAGAGACCTGAGATGGTAATCTAATGAAATACATCCAAAGAGTTGTAAGCCCCTCCAGTATAAAGTGATACACATGAACTGATTTCTTTGATAGAACAGTGGGATAATGTGGTAGCCAATGTAGAAATGGTTAACAAAAAGATAGTAAAATTTCAGCAAAATTTTAAAGACTAAGTGTGGCTGGTCTGACAAGTTAGAAGTTTTTGAATCCCTAAACACGATTGAAGTCTATACCAACTTGCCATTGGAAAGATTGTGGAAGATCATCAGATACAAGAGACCTCTTCTTTGTTGCAAGCTTGGCAGTCATTCTAAAGTTTGAGGATGAAGCACAAAAATCAGTAGAGACTTGTCTGTATTCAGAGCACTGCATATACCTAATTTATTGACCATCAGTATCTGGAGAAATATCAGAAAAGTATTCCTAATCTGGACCCTGTACTGAGTAGAAGATAGAGGTGTTTGCTTCTTGAAGAGGAGGAGAACAACCACCTGCTCCCTGAAACCTCCACTTAGCATGAGTCAGGGATCATCTGCTATTGGGTGCTGAGATAGCCCTACCCTTGAGGCAAAGGCACGTATAACCTGCTGAAATATAAGACTCAGTCAGGAAATTAAGAATGCTACTCCAAATCTTTGCTACTTCAGACTTTATATTCTTGCATCAAGCACCAGGCAAGAGATGACTCCCATTGAGGAAGGTGTATTAGCACTGAAAGATCCTTTCTGTGGCACAGATAGGCAGGGTCTATTAGTATCTGAGAATAAATAAAGCAGAATTGTGAGAAAATCTTCAGTACTGTAAGCCTTATGCTAAGTAGTCTGTCACAGGAGTAATTTGAAGCCCTCACTATAAATAAAACAATAACAAAAATCAAACCCAGGTAAAATATAAAATAAATCAACTCAATTCTCATTCCTCATGAACTGACAGAAAAAAAAGGCGTGGAAACCTGCTAATTTCAGGGTTTATATATTAATTGCTGCATTATTTTACTAATGTATGGCATCGTTGATCAAAAATAAATATGTAAATAAATAAATATATATATACATAATATATATGTATGTATATATGTATTTATATATAAATATTTATTTATATATGTATATGTGTGTGTGTGTGTGTATATATATATATATATATATATATATATATATATATATACACATATCTCCACAGAAATAAGCTAGAAAAAAATAAAATAGTTGAGAGACTTCTAGGAAAGATGGTGGACTAGGAGGATAGTAGACTCAACTTGTCCCACAAATACAACTATATAACATTCACATCACTGTAAATAACTCAGAAAATGACCCCAAAGACTGGCAGAACAAACTCTATTACTAAATGTAGAGAAGAGACTACATTAAGGAGGGAAGTAAGGGCAGAGATGTGGTTGGGAACTAAATGGACTTATAAGACTATTTGTGGGAGGGAGGGACAACACAGGCACAGAGATGGGAGAGGAAAAAACTTCACAGTGGGGACCCTGCATGGAGAAGAGAAATCCACATAACATTTGGCTTTGAAAACCAGAGGACCAAATTTTAAGAGTTCTTTCAACCAGTGGAATTTAAAACCTGGATGGAGTTTTAAAAAATTAGTGGGCTCAGGCCTGGGATCATATATAATGATTGTATACAAGTCAACTCACAAAAAAAAAAAAAAAATAGTCCAATTAAAAATGGGCAGAAGACATAAGCAGACATTTCTCAAAAGAAGACATACAAAAGGCCAATAGACACGTTAAAAGTTGCTCATCCTACTCATCGTCAGGGACATGCAGATCAAAACTATGAGATATCACCTCACATTTGCCAAAGTCAACAACACAGGAAGCAATAGATGTTGTTAAAGATGTGGAGAAAAAGGAACCCTTTTGCACTGTTAGTGCAAATGTAGCCTCTGTGGAAGACAGTATGGAGGTTACTCAAAAAATTAAATATAGAACTACCCTATGATCCAGTATTTGCACTAGTGAGTGTTTACCAAAGAATACAAAACACATTTTGAAAGGATATTTCCACTCCTATGTTTGTAGCAGCATTCTTTACAATTGCCAAATTATGGAAGCAGTCCAAGTGTCCATATGAAGATCAATGGCTAAAGAAGTGGTATATATATACAATGGAATATTATTCAGCCATAACAAAGAATGAAATCTTGCCATTTGCAACACTATTAATGGATTAAAGAGTGTAATGCTAAGTGAAATAACTCATTCATGGAAAGAAAGACAGATACCATATTATTTCACCTATACGTTGTTTCTTAAATAACACAAATGAACAAATGAAAAATGAGAGATACCAACCAAGAAACAGTCTCTTAACTGTAGAGAACAAACTGATGATTCCTAGAGGGAGGGGAAGTGGGTTGGGAAGGTGAAATAAGGATGGGAATTAAAAAGTACACTTAACATCATGAGCACTAGTAGTGAATAGAATTATTGAATCACTACATTATACATCTGAAGCTAATATAACAGTGTATATTAACTAAACTGGAATTAAAATTTAAAAGAATAAAGTTTCTAAAAATGCAAACCAAAAAAGTAAAATTTTCAATAGAAACAGTTCCAAGAAAGGAAATGAATTTTTAATTTAACAAATTCACAAAGATATCATTAGGTCCCAAAGGTTTTACTGGTTAATTCCATCAAACATGTGAAGAGATTACAATGCCAACTGAAAAGAAAGTACTTCTCAACGCATTTTAATGAGTCATTCATCCAATAACAAAACAAATAAGAGCATTACAATAGAAATAAATTACAAACCAGTATCTTTTAGGAGTATATAATGTTAGCAAATAAAATCTAGCAATATATAAGAAAGGATGAACATTGTGACTGAGTGGGTTTATTGCAGGAATTCAAGGTTGGTTTATATATGAAAGAAAATACATTTTATTTACCACATTAAGAGGTAAAAGAGGAAAACATAATTGTAAAATTTGCAGAGCAATCATTTGACAAGAAATAATACACATTAATGGTATAAAACTTTAAGTAAACATGAATGTAAAAAACTTCCCCAATCTGATTAATGGTAACTGTAGAAAAATCTAAAGCTGATATTATAGACCATCATGAAACATTGAATGTTTTCTTCCTACAATTGTGGACAAAATGAAAACAAGATCTAATAAATTATGTGATGTATAACTGACCATTGATTAGAATATTCAGTGTGATAAAATGTCAACTTTCCTTAAATTCATCTATAGGTTTAGTGCAACTACAATAAAACCTCAGCAATTGTGAAGAAATTTACAAGCTCATTTGAAAATTTCTTTGGTAGTTAAAGAACCTAGACTAGCTAAAGTAATCTTGAGATTGATTTAAAAAAAAACATGTTTATAGGAGTAACACTGACATCAAGGCTTATTTAAAACAATTTTTTTAATATTTATTCATTTTTGAGAGACAGAGACAAAGTGTGAGCAGGGGAGGGGCAGAGAGAGGAGGAGACAAAGAATCTGAAGCAGGCTCCAGGCTCCAAGCTGTCAGCACATAGCCCTATGCAGGGCTTGAACTCATGAACCACAAGGTCATGACCTGAGCCGAAGTCAGACACTCAACCGACTGAGCCACCCATGCACCCCGACATCAAGGCTCATTTTAAAGGTACAGTAATAAAGCCTTTGCAATATAGGTAAAAAAAAAAAGAAAAAGAAAAATATCAGTACAATAAAGAATCCACAATTAATCTACACAAATATGGTCAGAATTTTTTACAAGATTTACAAAGAAAGAGGAAAAATACATCTTCAAAAAATGACGGTAGGAAAAACTGACTGTCTGTATGGAGAAAAGGAAATTTGACCCCTAACTGGCCATTCATATCATTGGTATGAAATGGATCATAGACCTAATATAAGAAATAAAAGAATGAAGTTAGTAGAAGAAAATTTAGGAGGATACATCAGTACGTTGAGGTAGACAAAGATTTGTTAGAAAGGGAAAAGATAAAAGAAATAATACTAATTTGGATCTCTTACTATTTAAAGAGTCTTTTACTGTTTTAGTGTTCATTTGCTATTTCTTACCCTCGGCATTGTTTTAACTAAACTTTAGCCAGACTTTCTACTCCGTACATCCTCCTGAACTCTGTTCACCTGAGGCTGAGAAAGCATTAAAAAGAGAGCATAGCACTACATCAACTTAAGAATTGGCTGATCACAACAAGACATATTCTTGGTCAGGTACTGCAGGACATTTTTCCTTATTGGCCTTAGTACTCCTCACTTAATTCTTACTCATCTCTGTTTGAGTTTGACATTCTTGCAGATTTCTGAGATCAGAGTGTTCTTCCTATTGTAATAGTCTTCTGAATAAAGTTAGCCTTTCTCTAAATGTGTATTTTTTTAATTTTTATATTTATTTTTTTAAGTTTTTATTTAAATTCCAGGTAGTTAACATACAGTGTAATATTGGTTTCAGGTGTACAACTTAATAATTCAACACTTCCATACAATACCCAGTGCTTATCACAAATGCCCTCTTTAATCCCTATCACCTGTTTAACCCATCCCCTACCCCCTCCCCTCTGATAACCATCAGTTTATTCTCTATAGTTAAGAGTCTTTTGGTTAGCCTCTGTCTCTATTTTTCCCTATGCTCATTTGTTTTGTTTCTTAAATTCCACTTAGATCCAGCAATTGGACTACTAGGTATTTACCCAAAGAATACAAAATTACTAATTCAATGTTTATAGAAGTATTATCTTTAATAGCCAAGCTATAAAAACCCAAGTGTTCATCAACTGATGAATGGCTAAAGAAGTGGTATATATACGTATACTAATATAAATATAAATATAAATATAAATATAAATATAAATATAAATATAAATATACAAACAGAATGGAATATTATTCAGTTGTGAAAATAATGAAATCTTGACTTTTGTGTTACGTAGATGGAGCTAGAGAGTATTATGCTAAGCAAAATAAGTCAGTCAGAGAAAGACAAATACCACGTGTGGATTTGTTTTTATTTGACACTACTCTCCTAAAGATTCTGTTATAAGAATGAAAGATAATCCACATTAAAGAAAGATGATTTGTAAAATATATATATAATAAAGTACTCGAATCCACAAAATTTACAGCACTATACCTCAAAAATAAAAATATGAATCATAATAAAATGAGTACCATTTTTAAAATACACACGTCACAAAATGATAAATGACAAATGAGCACATGAAAATATCAACAGTATTAGTCATCAGGAAAATTCAAATTACAATCAAAAGTGATACCCACATACATTTCACTAGAGCAGCTGAAATGAAAGAAAAGGACACAAACAAATGTTGGAGCAAATCTGAAGCAACTGGACTTCATATACATTGCTGGTGGGATTTTGAAAATGGTCTGTTCTTCTATTGCTGCTATAACAAAATACTGTCTACTTGGTGGCTTCAAATAACACAAGTGTATTACCTTGCAGTTTCATAGGTAAGAAGCCTGATGTTGTTAGCAGGAATGCATTACTTTTTGGAGATCCAACATGAGAATTTATTCCATTTTTTTTTTTTTTTTTTTTTTTATTTATTTATTTATTTATTTATTTTTTAATATATGAAATTTACTGTCAAATTGGTTTCCATACAACACCCAGTGCTCATCCCAAAAGGTGCCCTCCTCAATACCCATCACCCACCCTGCCCTCCCTCCCACCCCCCATCAACCCTCAGTTTGTTCTCAGTTTTTAACAGTCTCTTATGCTTTGGCTCTCTCCCACTCTAACCTCTTTTTTTTTTTTTTTTTTCCCTTCCCCTCCCCCATGGGTTTCTGTTACGTTTCTCAGGATCCACATAAGAGTGAAACCATATGATATCTGTCTTTCTCTGTATGGCTTATTTCACTTAGCATCACACTCTCCAGTTCCATCCACGTTGCTACAAAAGGCCATATTTCATTCTTTCTCATTGCCACGTAGTATTCCATTGTGTATATAAACCACAATTTCTTTATCCATTCATCAGTTGATGGACATTTAGGCTCTTTCCATAATTTGGCGATTGTTGAGAGTGCTGCTATAAACATTGGGGTACAAGTGCCCCTATGCATCAGTACTCCTGTATCCCTTGGATAAATTCCTAGCAGTGCTATTGCTGGGTCATAGGGTAGGTCTATTTTTAATTTTCTGAGGAACCTCCACACTGCTTTCCAGAGCGGCTGCACCAATTTGCATTCCCACCAACAGTGCAAGAGGGTTCCCGTCTCTCCACATCCTCTCCAGCATCTATAGTCTCCTGATTTCTTCATTTTGGCCACTCTGACTGGCGTGAGGTGGTATCTGAGTGTGGTTTTGATTTGTATTTCCCTGATGAGGAGCGACGTTGAACATCTTTTCATGTGCCTGTTGGCCATCCGGATGTCTTCTTTAGAGAAGTGTCTATTCATGTTTTCTGCCCATTTCTTCACTGGGTTATTTGTTTTTCGGGTGTGGAGTTTGATGAGCTCTTTATAGATTTTGGATACTAGCCCTTTGTCCGATGTGTCATTTGCAAATATCTTTTCCCATTCCGTTGGTTGCCTTTTAGTTTTGTTGGTTGTTTCCTTTGCTGTGCAGAAGCTTTTTATCTTCATAAGGTCCCAGTAATTCACTTTTGCTTTTAATTCCCTTGCCTTTGGGGATGTGCCGAGTAAGAGATTGCTACGGCTGAGGTCAGAGAGGTCTTTTCCTGCTTTCTCCTCTAAGGTTTTGATGGTTTCCTGTCTCACATTCAGGTCCTTTATCCATTTTGAGTTTATTTTTGTGAATGGTGTGAGAAAGTGGTCTAGTTTCAACCTTCTGCATGTTGCTGTCCAGTTCTCCCAGCACCATTTGTTAAAGAGACTGTCTTTTTTCCATTGGATGTTCTTTCCTGCTTTGTCAAAAATGAGTTGGCCATACGTTTGTGGGTCTAGTTCTGGGGTTTCTATTCGATTCCATTGGTCTATGTGTCTGTTTTTATGCCAATACCATGCTGTCTTGATGATGACAGCTTTGTAGTAGAGGCTAAAGTCTGGGATTGTGATGCCTCCTGCTTTGGTCTTCTTCTTCAAAATTACTTTGGCTATTCGGGGCCTTTTGTGGTTCCATATGAATTTTAGGATTGCTTGTTCTAGTTTCGAGAAGAATGCTGGTGCAATTTTGATTGGGATTGCATTGAATGTGTAGATAGCTTTGGGTAGTATTGACATTTTCACAATATTTATTCTTCCAATCCATGAGCAGGGAATGTCTTTCCATTTCTTTATATCTTCTTCAATTACCTGCATAAGCTTTCTATAGTTTTCAGCATACAGATCTTTTACATCTTTGGTTAGATTTATTCCTAGGTATTTTATGCTTCTTGGTGCAATTGTGAATGGGATCAGTTTCTTTATTTGTCTTTCTGTTGCTTCATTGTTAGTGTATAAGAATGCAACTGATTTCTGTACATTGATTTTGTATCCTGCAACTTTGCTGAATTCATGTATCAGTTCTAGCAGACTTTTGGTGGAGTCTATCGGATTTTCCATGTATAATATCATGTCATCTGCAAAAAGCGAAAGCTTGACTTCATCTTTGCCAATTTGGATGCCTTTGATTTCCTTTTGTTGTCTGATTGCTGATGCTAGAACTTCCAGCACTATATTAAACAGCAGCGGTGAGAGTGGGCATCCCTGTCGTGTTCCTGATCTCAGGGAAAAAGCTCTCAGTTTTTCCCCATTGAGGATGATGTTAGCTGTGGGCTTTTCATAAATGGCTTTTATGATCTTTAAGTATGTTCCTTCTATCCCGACTTTCTCCAGGGTTTTTATTAAGAAAGGGTGCTGGATTTTGTCAAAGGCCTTTTCTGCATCGATTGACAGGATCATATGGTTCTTCTCTTTTTTTTTGTTAATGTGATGTATCACGTTGATCGATTTGCGAATGTTGAACCAGCCCTGCATCCCAGGAATGAATCCCACTTGATCATGGTGAATAATTCTTTTTATATGCTGTTGAATTCGATTTGCTAGTATCTTATTGAGAATTTTTGCATCCATATTCATCAGGGATATTGGCCTGTAGTTCTCTTTTTTTACTGGGTCTCTGTCTGGTTTAGGAATCAAAGTAATACTGGCTTCATAGAATGAGTCTGGAAGTTTTCCTTCCCTTTCTATTTCTTGGAATAGCTTGAGAAGGATAGGTATTATCTCTGCTTTAAACGTCTGGTAGAACTCCCCTGGGAAGCCATCTGGTCCTGGACTCTTATTTGTTGGGAGATTTTTGATAACCGATTCAATTTCTTCGCTGGTTATGGGTCTGTTCAAGCTTTCTATTTCCTCCTGATTGAGTTTTGGAAGAGTGTGGGTGTTTAGGAATTTGTCCATTTCTTCCAGGTTGTCCAATTTGTTGGCATATAATTTTTCATAGTATTCCCTGATAATTGTTTGTATCTCTGAGGGATTGGTTGTAATAATTCCATTTTCATTCATGATTTTATCTATTTGGGTCATCTCCCTTTTCTTTTTGAGAAGCCTGGCTAGAGGTTTGTCAATTTTGTTTATTTTTTCAAAAAACCAACTCTTGGTTTCGTTGATCTGCTCTACAGTTTTTTTAGATTCTATATTGTTTATTTCTGCTCTGATCTTTATGATTTCTCTTCTTCTGCTGGGTTTAGGCTGCCTTTGCTGTTCTGCTTCTATTTCCTTTAGGTGTGCTGTTAGATTTTGTATTTGGGATTTTTCTTGTTTCTTGAGATAGGCCTGGATTGCAATGTATTTTCCTCTCAGGACTGCCTTCGCTGCGTCCCAAAGCGTTTGGATTGTTGTATTTTCATTTTCGTTTGTTTCCATATATTTTTTAATTTCTTCTCTAATTGCCTGGTTGACCCACTCATTCGTGAGTAGGGTGTTCTTTAACCTCCATGCTTTTGGAGGTTTTCCAGACTTTTTCCTGTGGTTGATTTCAAGCTTCATAGCATTGTGGTCTGAAAGTATGCATGGTATAATTTCAATTCTTGTAAACTTATGAAGGGCTGTTTTGTGACCCAGTATATGATCTATCTTGGAGAATGTTCCATGTGCACTCGAGAAGAAAGTATATTCTGTTGCTTTGGGATGCAGAGTTCTAAATATATCTGTCAAGTCCATCTGATCCAATGTATCATTCAGGGCCCTTGTTTCTTTATTGACTGTGTGTCTAGATGATCTATCCATTTCTGTAAGTGGTGTGTTAAAGTCCCCTGCAATGACCACATTCTTATCAATAAGGTTGCTTATGTTTATGAGTAACTGTTTTATATATCTGGGGGCTCCGGTATTTGGCACATAGACATTTATAATTGTTAGCTCTTCCTGATGGATAGACCCTGTAATTATTATATAATGCCCTTCTTCATCTCTTGTTACAGCCTTTAATTTAAAGTCTAGTTTGTCTGATATAAGTATGGCTACTCCAGCTTTCTTTTGGCTTCCAGTAGCATGATAAATAGTTCTCCATCCCCTCACTCTCAATCTAAAGGTGTCCTCAGATCTCAAATGAGTCTCTTGTAGACAGCAAATAGATGGGTCTTGTTTTTTTATCCATTCTGATACCCTATGTCTTTTGGTTGGCGCATTTAATCCATTTACATTCAGTGTTATTATAGAAAGATACGGGTTTAGAGTCATTGTGATGTCTGTATGTTTTATGCTTGTAGTGATGTCTCTGGTACTTTGTCTCACAGGATCCCCCTTAGGATCTCTTGTAGGGCTGGTTTCGTGGTGACAAATTCCTTCAGTTTTTGTTTGTTTGGGAAGACCTTTATCTCTCCTTCTATTCTAAATGACAGACTTGCTGGATAAAGGATTCTCGGCTGCATATTTTTTCTGTTTAGCACACTGAAGATATCGTGCCAAGCCTTTCTGGCCTGCCAAGTTTCAAAGGAGAGATCAGTCACGAGTCTTATAGGTCTCCCTTTATATGTGAGGGCACGTTTATCCCTTGCTGCTTTCAGAATTTTCTCTTTATCCTTGTATTTTGCCAGTTTCACTATGATATGTCGTGCAGAAGATCGATTCAAGTTACGTCTGAAGGGAGTTCTCTGTGCCTCTTGGATTTCAATGCCTTTTTCCTTCCCCAGTTCAGGGAAGTTCTCAGCTATAATTTCTTCAAGTACCCCTTCAGCACCTTTCCCTCTCTCTTCCTCCTCTGGGATACCAATTATGCGTATATTATTTCTTTTTAGTGTATCACTTAGTTCTCTAATTTTCCCCTCATACTCCTGGATTTTTTTATCTCTCTTTCTTTCAGCTTCCTCTTTCTCCATAACTTTATCTTCTAGTTCACCTATTCTCTCCTCTGCCTCTTCAATCCGAGCCGTCGTGGTTTCCATTTTGTTTTGCATTTCGTTTAAAGCGTTTTTCAGCTCCTCGTGACTGTGCCTTAGTCCCTTGATCTCTGTAGCAAGAGATTCTCTGCTGTCCTGTATACTGTTTTCAAGCCCAGCGATTAATTTTATGACTATTATTCTAAATTCACTTTCTGTTATATTATTTAAATCCTTTTTGATCAGTTCATTAGCTGTTGTTATTTCCTGGAGATTCTTCTGAGGGGAATTCTTCCGTTTGGTCATTTTGGACAGTCCCTGGAGTGGTGAGGACCCGCAGGGCACTTCCCCTGTGCTGTGGTGTATAACTGGAGTTGGTGGGCGGGGCCGCAGTCCGACCTGATGTCTGCCCCCAGCCCACCGCTGGGGCCACAGTCAGACTGGTGTGTGCCTTCTCTTCCCCTCTCCTAGGGGCGGGATTCACTGTGGGGTGGTGTGGCCCGTCTGGTCTACTTGCACACTGCCAGGCTTGTGGTGCTGGGGAGCTGGCGTATTAGCTGGGGTGGGTAGGCAAGGTGCACGGGGGCGGGAGGGGCAGGCTTAGCTCGCTTCTCCTTAGGTGATCCACTTCAGGAGGGGCCCTGTGGCAGCGGGAGGGAGTCAGACCCGCTGCCGGAGGTTTGGCTCCGCAGAAGCACAGAGTTGGGTGTTTGCGCGGAGCGAGCAAGTTCCCTGGCAGGAACTGGTTCTCTTTGGGATTTTGGCTGGGGGATGGGCGGGGGAGATGGCGCTGGCGAGCGCCTTTGTTCCCCGCCAAGCTGAGCTCTGCCGTCCGGGGGCTCAGCAGCTCTCCCTCCCTTTGTCCTCCAGCCTTCCCGCTTTCTGAGCAGAGCTGTTAACTTCTGACCTCCCAGACGCTAAGTCGCGCTTGCTGTCGGAACACAGTCCGTCCGGCCCCTCCGCTTTTGCCAGCCCGACTCGGGGGCTCTGCTTGGCCGGCGAGCCGCCCCTCCGCCCCGGCTCCCTCCCGCCAGTCCGTGGAGTGCGCACCGCCTCGCCGCCCTTCCTACCCTCTTCCGTGGGCCTCTCGTCTGCGCTTGGCTCCGGAGACTCCGTTCTGCTAATCCTCTGGCGGTTTTCTGGGTTCTTTAGGCAGGTGTAGGTGGAATCTAAGTGATCAGCAGGACGCGCGGTGAGCCCAGCGTCCTCCTACGCCGCCATCTTCCGGACGAAACACCTATTCCATTTTTTTATGTAGGTTGTTTGAATGTTTTAGTCTCTTGTGGTTTATGACTGAGGTCACCATTTCCTTGCTGGAAATGAGCTGAGAACTATTCTTTGCTTCTAGAAAGTATTGACATTCTTTGGCCTGTGGGCCCCTTCCTCCATCTCAAAGGCTGCAGCAGCAGGTCAAGTTTTTCTCAGGCTTCTAATGTGTCCTCTCTCTCTTTCCATTGTTATTTTCCTAACACACACTGCCTTCCTCTTCCACTTTTAAGAATTCATGATTGTGTTGGAACCACCATCTTAAGATACTTAGCCTAACCACAGTGGCAAAATCATATTTGCCTATTCATAAATGTTATGATATTTATTCATACTTATTCATAAGTTCCAAGGATTAGGTTTTAGATATCTTTAAACAGACTTTATTCTGCCTACTACAGAAGGTACATCACTTTGGAAAACTCATTGTCAGTTTCTTAACTACTTAAATATACATTTCACTTAGAAATTCTGCTTCTACGTATATAGTCAAAGAAAGAAACACATATCTACAAGAAAAATCTTACAAAAATGTACACAAAATATTATTCACACTAGTCCTAATGCTGAAAGATCTCTAATGTCTGTCAACATGAGAATGGAGAAAAAAATGGTGGATGGTGGATAATCCATTTATATAAAGGAACAGACATGTGACAAATAACAAAACATGGATGTACCTTTAAATTATTATGCTGAATGAAATAGGACACAAAATATACATCCTGTATTTTCCCATTAACATGAAATTGAAGAATAGGCAAAATTAGCCTATGGTGAAGGAAACCATATCATTGGTTTTCTAGAAGGAGTATTGTCAAGGAAGAAACATGAGAAATGTTACATGTCTTCATATCATTCATCAAACCTGCTTAAGATCTGAGCTTTCATTGTATCTAAAATATACTTCAAAAATAAGATATTTCAAGCTCTAAGATGCTCTGATTCTATAAAAGATAAATTTTTATTTTTTATTTTACTTGTCTTTTTAAAAAATGAAATGGAGATTTTAAAATGAAATATATTTCTAAGTTATTTTAGATGTTTATGAAATACCTTTTTCTTTAAAATTTTTTTAATGTTTATTTATTTTGAAAGAGAGATAGAGAGAAAGTGAGTGGGGGATTGCAGAGAGAGAGAAGGAAACACATAATCAGAAGCAGGCTCCAGGCTGTGAGCTGCTGCACAGAGCCTGATTCTAGGCTCGAACTTAAAAACCATGAGAACATGACCTGAGCCAAAGTCGTGGTTTAACCAACTGAGAGCCACTCAGGTGCCCCAAGAAGTATCTTTTTCAAGCAGAATTACCAGAAAAATTTTAATTTCATGTCCAGACACCATAAAGAATATTTTTTGAGCTTTCCTTCTTTAATTTCATCCTTTTAGGGGCCAAGGTGATAACTAGTGAATGTTTGAGGGACAAAAATACTTATTTAAAAATGGCAGATTTAGGAGCGCCTGGCTGGCTCAATTGGAAGAGCATACGACTCAGTCTCAGCGTGGTGAATTCAAACCTCATGTGGGTTGTGGAGGTTACTTAAATAAATGAAACTTTAAGAAAGTAAAAATAAATGAAAGTTGGGAGATGTAGTATTGAAAACAGTTCAGATCAAGAAGTTAGATTTCATTTTACAAATGATAATTCACCAACAAATTTCAATATTCCTAGCGATCCCAACATTGATATGACTTAGAAAGATATTTTTTATTTCAATGTTATTTCTTATAATCTTGTTCTAAAGCTGTTGAAAACAACATAGCAGATGGTGGTGACCAATTAAGGGACAGAGGGAAGTTAGGAGTAGTTATTCAGCTCTCGTTTTGCAAACATTTTCTACAGTGGAATAGGACTTAGAGACAGATAGTTCATAGTTTAGAAACCTTCTCAACATGAATAACAAATTTGGAAATGGCAAAAAAAAGAGTAAGTCTTTTCTGAGGCATAATGAGTTTGGGCGGCAAGTTCCTCAAACAAAGTTAATTAATTACATGAAAGACCTTTTATTCACGCAATCAAGTACAGTAGGTGGCCCATTAATTGAAAACATTGGATAGATGAGGAATCATATGATACATAACACAAACATTTTAAATTAAAATACATAAATTCATATTTATTTACATATTCTTTTCTATAAGGCCAAGGACTTTTCATTGAATATGGGTCATATAAATGAAGTTTGGCCTGCTTTCTTCTGTAAATCTTGTTTAGTTTCATTTTAATTCTTTAAAATGATGCTACACTATAAAAGGATCTAAATGCAGAATATTTCAAGATTTCTAATAAATCTTGTCACAACTTATTCCTTAGAACTTTTAGTGGCTTAATTTCATTTAGTCTCTCCAAATCACTTATTTATATAGATACACATTTTCTGCTTCTTCACCATTATTTTAATGTAGTACTTAGTACTAAATAAAAGTGGCAGGAGTGGGCCTAGGAACAAATACAACTTCTTACTCTCACCTGAAGCTGCTTATTTGGCTCACCTCGTAGAAGAAGTATGGGGGTGTCCTGGTGAGTAACCTGTTAGTTACATACATTCAGTGGTAATCAGGTATCTGTTAAAATGTTTTGCAGAGAAAACGATTATTTTGATGAATTTGTTAAAAGGAGGTTGATTTTTGAGAAGCTCTTTTGAAGTAATAATTGACCTAGTGTGCAAGTCTAGACTCTGTCATTTTCTGTATCTCTACTTTCATTCCTGACTCATTATATTTAATGGTGCCCCTGTCCTTTCAGGAACCCAGTTAGAAACTTAGAAACCACACGCGACTTTTATATTTTCTCATTTTTGATAAACAGTCATGTTTATCTGTTAGAATTGATAGACTCTACCTGCCTATGTCAGCTAGTTTTTGAATAGTATTCTTCTTGCAAAATAACACACACACGTGTGCACACAATGCATGGTTCATGGATTATTGCTATTCATTATTATTGTTAAAAGACAGAATAACTCACAAGTCAGAACTACATTAGAAGGTAAGCTAAATTGCTCCAAACAGCTTGAAATTTATGGCCATTTGAGAAAATTCACATGCACACATGCTCTTAGTGGATCCTACATGTAGGTTAGCATATTATATTTGGCTTTCATTTGGGATCATGGGAATAAAGTGCTTTTGCTGTAGATTCTATCTCCATTACCATCTGTACTGCCAATTACTATGAACTGAATAGTCATCAAGAAAGGATCTCAGACATTTAAATAGCAAAGCTGCTTTTTTAAGACTTTAAGCTGACCACCTCAACCCTTGTATGATGCCTCTCCCAGCACATCCTCTTATTTATTCTTCCACACCCACTTCTGAGAAGAAATTGGCCCTTGCTATTTACACTTGCCCTTTGAAGAAACATGTAGCCCCTTACCTCATAAGCTCAATTGAAATACGGCACCATTCCAGCAGTTGGGATGTTCTCCACATTTGTCTCTCATAGGGATGAATAGATGTGCACCATTCCTCACAAAGAAATAGGAAAGGAACTCCTCAGAGTCTAATGTGACAGAAGGATGTTGCCTTTCATGAAGCAGTTATATTTGATTTAGGATTAGATTTGGGAATATGTAGCAGGAAAAGGGGTAGCTAGAGGAAAGTGGTCAATAGTGGGAAATGCTTGGAGGAACAGAGAAAAGGAATTAGTAGCAGCTGGTCATAGGAGAAAATGATGACATTACAATTCATATCCAGGAGTTTAAAGTTACAATAACTTTTAACATCCCTTGCATCTGTCTCCCATTACAATGCTAGTGAACATGTCTAATGGTGGAGGCAGGGGAAGAAAAATTTATACAACACTGGAGGCTATTAACTCTTTATCAGACACCTGGTTTGCAAACTTTTCCCCTCATTCTGAAGATTGTCTTTTTATTTTGTTGATTGAACTACATCTCAGTAGCCATATATATATATATATATATATATATATATATATATATTCGAATATATATATATATATATTTGAAAATGGGCAAAGGAAGGGACTTAAGAGTATACTTACCATGATAAGCACTGAGTAATATACAGAATTACTGAATCACTATCTAGTGATTCACCTGAAACTAATATAGCACTGTATATTAACTATACTGCAGTTAAAATAAAATAAATTTAAACAAATGACCAAAGAACCTGAATAGATAATTCTCTAAAGAACATCTACATATATAATGTACAAATGGCAAACAGTTATATAATAAAATTTGCTCAATATCACTAATCATCAAGGAAATGCAAATCAAAATAACCACAAAATATAATTTCAAACCTGTTATGATAGCTATTATCAAAAAACCAAAACAAATAAACCAAAAAATAAAAGATAAATGTATTGGAGAGAATATGGAGAAATTTATGCCCTTGTACACTGTAGGTAGAAGTGTAAAATAATGCAGCAACTGTGGAAGACATCACACAGTTTCCTCAAAATAATTAAAAATAGAATTAGCTTATCATCCAACAATCCCACTTCTGGGTATATATCTAAAATAATTGAAATCAGATTGTCAAAGAAAGATTTGCGCTTTCATTTAATTGCAGTGTTATTCACAATAGATGAGATATGGAAACAATCCACGTGTTCATCAACAGATGAATGAATAAAGATGTATGGTATATACATGGGTTTGAATATTATTCAGACTTTAAAAAGAAGAAAATCCTGTCATTTGTAATAACATGGATGAACTTGAAGGACCTTATGTGAAATGAAAAAAAACCCGTCTTAGAAGAACAAATACTGACTGAGTGCCCCTAAATGAGATATCTAAGAGTCAAATTCATGGAATCAGAGTAGAATGGTGGTTGCCAATGACTGGTGGCAATGGTGGGGCAGGGGCGGTGGGGAGGGAATGAATTGTTGTTCAATGGGTATAAAGTTTGTGTTATGCTAAATGAACAAGGTCTAGTGATAGACTAAACAACATAGTCCCTTTGACAGTACAGTATTGTGTACTTCAAAATTTAAGAGTTGAAACATCATGTTGTGTTTTTACCATCAATCAATAAATAAATGTAGTATATAAAAATGATAATATTTAGCACTTTCTAGTAAATTTTGAAAGAAAAATATAGTTTCTCAAAAATTCTGTGTAACTAAAATTCTTTCATATGTGACAACAGATAGTTTCAAATATGTAAAGTTTCAAAAAATGTTTAACCAATATACACTTGTGAAAGTAAAACACATTGAGTACATATTTAAGTGCAACAAAATAAAAATCAAAATTAATAAAAACATGGCTATATCTCAGTACATGAATATCAAATGATGAATATATTAAACATACAGCACTAAATGAAAATCAGTACTGTAAGTAATTACCATAAATTTGAGTATAAATATAATAAATAACATAAAATAAAGAATTGATGCTAATAAGAAAGAACATTCCATAAACAATTAATTTTGCAAGGGCACATTGTTTGGACTTTGATCAAGAAAATTTAAAAGAGGATTATTGGTTTTGATTTTTATTTTAGAAAGTAAGTCAAATATTTTGAAAAGTATAATAAACCACCAGTAGATTTAAAAAGGATAATTACCTTTCATATCACTACAGAAGATGTAAAGCACCATGTAGATTCTACATGGCAAATGACATGAAGTAAAGGCAACAAAAAAGAAATATAAAAAACAAAACTGAGAACATAAAACAAAGTGACAGAATTAAAGCAACACATAACAACAATAGCAGTATAGGAAATTGCTTTAAACTATTCTGCTATTAGGAAGGAAATATTCTCAGGAAGAATGACAAAACTAAATCAAACTTTAAAACTTCTAATGAAAATGACATAGACTTCAAGTAAAAGAATGGGTAAAAGTTTATCATGCATGAACAAACAGGAATTGAGTATGCAAATGCAAATAGGAAACTAAGATGGATTTAAGGCAAAGAACATTAGCTAAAATGAATAGGATTCTTTTATAATTTGAACGTTGGCATTCAATGGTGCAAACTAAATGGCATTAAATCCTTGTGCATTAAGTTATGAAATATCAAAATATATAAAATAAGTTAAAAAATAATACAAATTCATAATAGGAAATTACACAGATAAAATATATAAAACATACATATAATATTGTCTAAGTAAATTAATATTTAAATTAATATGTATCAATCAAAGCTTTTACACTCTATTGTAGATACCTATGTGAAATTTGAGAAAAAAATTATCCCTAGTTGGCTAAAAAGACTCAGATATTCTAAAATGTGAAACTTTTTTTGACCTCATTCTTTGACTATAGAAAATAGGAATTATTAGCAATGCTTGTACCAAAATACCCCAACACTATAATTTAAAAACAAAATGGAAAATAAATATAAAGAGGGTACTGTAAAAAATGAATATAATATTGTAGCAGGTTATACTGATAATTTAATAAGTAAAGGTTTTTATTTTTATGGAGAGATAATTTAACAAAATAAATTAAGTATAAGTCCCCAAACAATTTTCTTTAAAAAAGAGGTCCTAGGTAAAGTACAAAGAATTAGGTAAATCACATAAAGGCAAAATTTTTAAAGAATGTCAAAAAGAAAAGGGTATCAAATGTTATGATAATCTGAAAATTGATTTAAAAAATAATAAATGAACTGAAACAGGACAAACAAAAACAGAAAAATACAGTGCCTTTCTTCCCTTTTACTCCAACATTAAATTTTTTCTCTTATATGCAGAGGCAGCTCCTGGTAACTACAGGCAATACATACTGTATGTGTATATAAAATGATGGAACGCCTGGGTGGCTCAGTCAGTTAAGCTTCTGATTTCAGCTCAGGTCATGATCTCATGGTTCATGGGTTCGAGCCTTGTGTCAGGCTCTGTGCTGACAGCTCAGAGCCTGGAGCCTCCTTTGGATTCTGTGCTTCCCTCTCTCTCTTCCCTTCTCTGACTTGTGCTGTGTCTCTCTCTGTCTCTCAAAAATAAATAAATGTTAAATTTTTTTTTAAATAAGACTTTTTGGACTGTTTGTAAAAAGGAGGGCCAAGCAAGTGATAGAAAATTATTATTATAGCAGCAAATCATGAGATTAAATTGTACTTAAAAAAAAAAAAAAGTGAACTCCTAAAGGATTAAAATCCATCATTAGACTTGCATGACTTTGCCAAGCATAGTGAGTCTCCAAAGAAAATAAGGAACTGAATTGAGCACATTAAATCTCACTGGCCTTGAGAGAAAGAACACAAAGAGCCTTGAGAGTAAAAATCAGGGGAACTGCATTAGGACCCTGACAACTTTGCTGCTCCTGTAACATAACTATGTGACCGCAGACACCAAGCCAGCTGCCAGTTATTGGAAGTTTCCAGTCCTACTGGCATTCCCATCACCTGACCACACCAACAGGGAGCCAACAAAGAAAAACTGCACCCATTGAAATGTGTACACCATGCAGAGGGAGGAAGAACAGATTGATTAGAATATATCTTCAGTGTAATAGACTTGCTTAGGTAGAGTTATAAAAGTTACATTTAAGAAAAAGATAAACACAGTTTATTAATTATTAATTAAAGTCATTACTAAAATAAGAAACCCCCTCCCCATACACATGCATATACATATGTGCACATGCACACACACACACATTTTCTGAAATTAAAAAAAAAATCAAAAACATGACCTTCAATTTATCAGTTAGAAATTCATTCAACTTATGTTAACAGAAAATTTGGACAGTGACTGCATAACAAGGAAAGGTAACTTTCTTATGATATGAGAAGTCATGAATTAAGTAGAAAATGGGTGATGAACTGATTGAAAGAGTGTCAAGATTTTTTCCTTTGTCTGATCCGTGTTCTTTATAACATTTGTCCTCAAGGTCTTAACATAATTCCTACACCAATAAAACTTCTGCCCATTGTCAGCTAGAACAAAATAGAAAGGATAAGGTCCAAAAGAGCAAGGCAGATAAGATTGTCCTTTTTTTTCCCCTCCTTTTTCTTTTAAGTTTCTGGACAGCTCCCACAAACAGCAATCTCTATTTCTGCTTTATTGGCCCAAACTGAGACCCTTGGCCACCATTAAATGCAAGAGCCTGTGAAGTGAATATTTTAGTTGGTTGCATTGCCAAACTATACAGAATATTAATTCTGTCAGTAAGACATAAGAGAAAATATGTTGAACAGGCAATTAGAAGCTTCTGTCACACTAATTAGGAAATTCAATAGATAAATGGAAGGACAGAGTGATCACTATTAAAAACTAAAGAAAGCCATCAAACCAGAAGGGAAAAGAGCAAGACAAGAAGAAAGGAGCAGAGAACTACAGAAACAACAGTAAAGCGAGTAATAAAATGTCAATAGGGGCATCTGGATGGCTCTGTCAGTTAAGTGTCTGACTCTTGATTTTGGCTCAGGTCCTGATCTCACAGTTTGTGGGTTCAAGTCCCAAGTTGGTCTTTGCATTGATAGCACAGAGCCTGCCTGGGATTCTCTCTCTCCTTCTCTCCCCACCCCCCCACCACTCTCTCTCTCAAAGTAAATAAATAACTTTAAACAATGTCAATAAGTACACACCTATCAGTAATCACTTTTAATATAAATGGATTAAATGATCCAAGCAAAAGACATAGAGTAAATGGATAAAAAGTCAAGACCCATCTTATGCTTCCTACAAGAGACTCACTTCAGACCTAAAGACACATGCAGATTGAAAGTGAAAGGATGGAAAAAAATTATAATGCAAACAGATGCAAAAAGAAAGCTGAGGTAGCGATATTGGTATTAGACAAAATAGACTTTAAACCAAAGACTTTAACAAGAGACAAAGAAGGGCACTGTATAATCATAAAGAGAACAATACAACAAGAGTATATAACAATCATAAATATTTTTGCACCAACATGAATGCACCCAAATGCATAAAGCAACTATGAATGGACATAAAGGAAGAAATTGACAGTAATACGATAATAGTAGGGGACTTTAACACCATACTTATATCAATGGATAGATCATCCAAACAGAAAACCAACAAGAAAAGAGTGACTTTGAATGATACATTGGGCCATGTGGTTTAGCAGATATATTCAGAACATTGAATCCCAAACAGCAAGTACACATTCTTTTCAAGTGCATGCAGAACATTCTCCAGAAAAGATCACATGGTAGGCCATAAAACAAATCCAAATAAATTTTAAAAAATTGAAGTCAGGGGCTCCTGGGTGGCTCAGTTGGTTAACCATCTAACTTCAGTTCAGGTCATGATCTCATAGTCCATGAATTTGAGTCCCGCATCAGGCTCGTGCTGACAGCTCAGAGCCTGGAGCCTGCTAAGAATTCTGTGTCTCCCTCTCTCTCTGCCCTTCTCCCACTCACACTCTGTCTCTCAAAAATGAATAAATGTTAAAAAAAATTAAAGTCATATCATGTATCTCTTCTAACCAGAACTACAAATGAATCACAAGAAAAAATCTGGAAAGAACACAAATAAATGGAGGCTAAATAACATGCTACTAAACAGTGACTAGGTCAACCCAGAAGCCAAAGAAGAAATAAAAAAAAATAGACAAAAATGAAAATGAAAACACAGTGGCTCAAAATCGCTGGGATTCAGCATAAGATATTCTAATAGTGTAGATTATAGCAATACAGGACTACCTTAAGAAGCAAGAAAAATATCAGATAAACAACCTAATCTTACACCTAAAGAGGCTGGAAAAATAAAAATAAAGCCCATAGATAGTAGAAGAAAGGAAATAATAAACATTAGACCAGAAATAAAAAAAAAAAATCGAACAAATAAACAAAACAACTGAGGCCAAGAGAATCAGGTGTAAGACGTATTTCAATGCATGGAGAAAATATAGAAAGGAATAGAAATCATGTGGGCAGGCATAGAAGATTTTGATAATATATCAAGATTATAAAAGTGTGTTAAAGAAAAACAAAAAATGAACTCATAAAAAAGAACTATTTCCATAATTTAAAGAAATGTCTAATTTTGCAGATTAAAATGTTGGCTTAATTCTAAACAGTATATCTCAACAATAGCCAAATTATGGAAAGAGCCTAAATGTCCATCAACTGATGAATGGATAAAGAAATTGTGGTTTATATACACAATGGAATACTACGTGGCAATGAGAAAAAATGAAATATGGCCTTTTGTAGCAACGTGGATGGAACTGGAGAGTGTGATGCTAAGTGAAATAAGCCATACAGAGAAAGACAGATACCATATGGTTTCACTCTTATGTGGATCCTGAGAAACGTAACAGAAACCCATGGAGGAGGGGAAGGGGAAAAAAAAAAAAAAAAGAGGTTAGAGTGGGAGAGAGCCAAAGCATAAGAGACTGTTAAAAACTGAGAACAAACTGAGGGTTGATGGGGGGTGGGAGGGAGGGCAGGGTGGGTGATGGGTATTGAGGAGGGCACCTTTTGGGATGAGCACTGGGTGTTGTATGGAAACCAATTTGACAGTAAATTTCATATATTAAAAAATAAATAAAAAAAAAATTCTAAACAGTATAGAGGGATAATGATATACATTTAGCATATCTTGGAAATTTCCTGAACTTAGACCAAGGGAACAAGTTATCTACAAATAGGGGGGATATATATTACTATTGGTCAAAAAATGAGAAACACATTATAAAAATGGAAGAAAAATAAAATAATGACTTTAAAATTACATAAATAACTATTAATAATGCTTGAGTCAAAGAAATATATTATGAAAAGAAAGAAAACAAAAAGGGAGTGATTAATATAAAAAACCTTCATATAGTGTATGCTATATAAGCATAGTATATATACTTACTAACCATGAACCACGGATAATTATTTTGATATTTAGAAAAAGTGGATGAATTGTTATTACTTTCTTAGTGAGGATTTGGTAAAAGTAGATAAATGGAGAGAAGGGAGAGAACAAACCAAGTACAAAAAAGAGCACAAAACTACATGTATATGATCACGTTTTACATTCATGTCAAATTGTGTATACTAATAAGCAGATATTTATAGACATAAATGATTTATTTTATAATTATTATAGCATGTTTAAAAGGAGATACAATAAATATAAAAAAGGATATTGATGCAAAACAAGAAAGTTTTTTTAAGTTTATTTATTTTGAGAGAGAGACAGAGTGTGTGTTGGGGAGGGGCAAAAAGAGAGAGAGAGAGAGAGAGAGAGAGAATCCTGAGAGAGAATCCCAAGCAGTCTCCAAACTGTCAGCATGAAGCCTGATGTGGGGCTCAAATCATGAACCATGAGATCATGACCTGAGCCAAAATCAAGAGTCAGACACTTAACTGACTGAGCTGCTCAGGTGCCCTAAGAAAGACATTTTTAAAGAATACTATGTCTAATTGCATATTTAAAATTAACATTTTAAACCCTAATAGAGTGAATTAATTCCTGGGAAAAACATATGCTATCTTAGAAGAAATATTAAACTTGAATATAATAATGCTAATTTGATACTGAAATTATATTTTTATAGTAATATAGATATGTGCAGTTTATGTTATATACATATAAAAAAGTCACTATATCTCCAGGCACTAGTCATAGGGTCCTTTAATACTTGAAGAGAAAATACTATATAAAATGTTGAACAACATGGGGAACTGACGATAGCCATCCAATTTGTTATATGAAATTACAAGTAACTTAAAAATCCAGGAAAGGGCCAAAACATTATCAAACAAATGTTGAATATAGCTCAGTTCTAGGTTGAAAGATTAATAGATAAAAAGAATAGCTTATCCCAACAAAAATGAGTGGTAAATATGAGGCTATCTATTAATATAATGGCTCATATTAATACATCAAAAATAAACTGTGGGATGCCACTACCATTTTTACTACTTTAATCCTGGGCAAAGCCTTTTAGGGAAAAGACTACTTACATTAAAAGATGTTGAAAACTGGAAGGTGATTCCTCTGGTGCATAGAACACCAATGATGTTAAATCAAGTCTTCTAAGAAAGGGAGAAGCCACCTTTGGTCATAGAAGAGACTTTTATTTATGTAGTCTCTAGGAACAGTTAGAGAGAGAGAGAATAAGAAATAAATGGGAAAGGAATGTAAAGAAAGGACAAACAAAAATAAGAAGTGGTAGAAAAGTTGTTTTCTCTCCCTGGAAACTTACAATTCTTTAATTATAAGGTGTGAGTAAAATTTATCATGGAAATAAGCAAAGGTGATGAGTTTTGCATCTGGGTTATTGCAGATCTAAATTAAGACACTGGGAAAAAGCTGAAGCAAGGAGGGAGCTAGAAGCATAGAGAAGCAAACCTTGAAAGCACAGGGTTAGGTCAATGGCAAAGTTTAACCCTGTTATCTGGGTTTCATGTAGAAAACTATTTTATCATTTCTACACTGGTAACAAAAGGCACTAAATTAAATTCAATAAGTTTTGATATCGTATTAGTCAGGGTTCTTCAGAGAGATAGAACCATGCTTCCCCTGGGGTGGAGATGCTGCTCCCCTTGGCAAAGAAGACTCATCAGAAATAAGGGGATCAGTGACCCCAGATTCATTAGGGTCTTTCCACATGCCCTCTTTCAAGCTTTCAGGATCCTAGGCTTCCCATGCAATGCTATTCACAGGATGAGCTCCTCAGTTTGATTTTTAAAAATCTTAGCTAGCACTTGGGCTACAGGACATAGAATCTTCTTCAAGACACATATAGAAGCTTTCAGATCATTTATGCAGTGGTTTTGAGTTGGGAATTCAAATCCCTGAGCTCATCCTTCATTTGTCCCATTTGGTGCAGCAACTTTGGAAGCAACTCACCAATATCATTATATTCAACATTTCAACAAAATGTCCAAAAGTATCACATACAGTCCCTGGGTTCCTTGCTTCTTATAAGAAGTTGATTAGGCGTCCAATGGTGATATTTACATATTTGTGTAGCTAGATTGCTCCATGGACTCTCTACTACTAGAAAAAGAATCATTAGTCTTTAAACCTAATCAAATGTGAGAGTCAGTTCTGGGAATCTCAGAACCAGTTCAGAAAACTCATCTTAAAATTCTGTTTCTATAAAACAGCTCTTGGTACTAAATCTCTATTAGGGTTCTCAAAAAAACAAACAAACAAACAAAACAAAACAAAACAAAAGCCAGAACCAATAGGCTTATAATAGTTCATAGTAAATATTACCCTTTATTATTAAGGTCACAGCTAAAATTCCAAGTTCCTCTATTCTAACCACTCCTCCTAAAACAAACAAACAAACAAACAAACAAACACCCAATGTATTTAATATTACTGATCAGAGAAATTTACGTAGAAAAAACCACAATCGCTCCTTTTTAATTAGGAAAGGTTATTTCACAACATTTTCACACTGTATTTTCCCCACCTTTTACTAGAAATAGAGAAAACTAAGTGAAAAATATAAAAATATCTTATTTTTTGTTTTCTTCAACTTTTATTTGGTAAATTTTTCAAACCTAGAAAAAATTTAGAGAGAGAAATTAAACTTTTTCACTTCACTTAAATTTACTAATTAATATAATTCCACACTTGCCACATGTTTTCTCCTCCTTTTCCCTCCATCTTTTCCTTATTCCTTCCTCCCTCTGTCTCTCCCTGTCTCACCACCCACTCTCTCTTAGTCCCTCTCTCTATGTCTCTTCCTCTCTCCTTCACTCTTTATCTCTCTCTCACTTTCCCCTCTGAATCATTGGAGATTTCTAACTTCATAATACTTCATCACTAAACATTTCACAAATACCTAATCATGTACTATATAACAATAAAGACATTTTCCTACATGGCTATAATAACACAAGACCTAAGACAATTAAGAATTTTGTGTGAGCACTGGGTGTTATATGTAAATGATGAATCAGTAAATTCTGCTCCTGAAACCATTATTACACTATATGTTAACTAACCTGGATTTAATTACAATAAAAATACACACATACACACAAAATAAAAATAAATAAAATAAATTAATTAAATTAAATAATGGGTAATATTTAGAGGAGATTTAATCAATAAATGACACTATCCATAAAAAATAATTCTATATTTTCTAAATGCAATCCATTTTCAAAACTTTTTACCAGTTTTCCCCAAAATATCTTCTTCTTCTTTTTTTTTAAGTTTATTTATTTTTGAGAGAGGGACAGAGTGTGAACGGGGGAGGGGAAGAGAGAGAGGAAGACACAGAATCTAAAGCAGGCTCCAGGCTCTGAGCTGTCAGCACAGGGTCCGACTCACGGCTTGAACTCGCGAACCATGAGATCGTGACCTGAGCTGAAGTCGGATGCTTAACCAATTGAGCCACCCAGGCACCCCTCGAAAGATATCTTCTATAGACTTTTTTTTTTCCATTCTAGAATCTATTCAGTGTTTATCCATTGCATTTAGTTATTATGTTCCTAAATTCTAATAAACTTGAATTAAAACATTTTTTAAATATTTTTTAATATTTATTTATTCTTGAGAGAGACAGACAGAGTGCTAGCAAGGGAGGGGCAGAGAGAGAGGAAGACACAGAATCCAAAGCAGGTTCCAGGCTCCAGGCTCTGGGCTGTCAGCACAGAGCCCGAGGCCAGGCTCAAACTCACCAACCTTGAGACCATGACCTGAGCCAAAGTCAGATGCTCAACTGACTGAGCCACCCAGGTACCCCTAATAAACTTAACTTTTTAAAAGGTCATGTTAATTATATTGGAGTATGTTCCACATTCTGGTTTTGTCTGATGTTTATTCCTGACTAGATTTCAGGAACACTACATAGGTGATTGTTTGTATTCGTATTGCTTTATGCCAGGAGACATTATTGAGCAATATTGTAACTATGGTGTGAGACAAACTATGTAATATGGATTAGCATTTTTCTTTCTAAACACCACATTTTCTAGTGTCACATTTTATATCATATTATTCCAGTATTCTTCCATAAAGGCTTATCTCACTTCTTTTTACACCTGAGAAAGCATGTCATTTAGAGCAGGCATCTGTAGCATTCCCTCACTCTGACCTGTAATGAACCTTTGCTTTCCTTATCATGTTTTAACTAAAATCTAACTGTGTTTAAAATTGTCACTTTGAACAAGGAGGCCAACTTAATGCACTTTTTAAAATAATAAGCAGGTTATCTTGCAGTCTTTTTTCTTTTTTAATCAGGATGACCAAATGTCATTAAGTTTCCTCTAAAATATCCAATCCTATCTGCAATATCCATGACCTTGGGGATATATATATATATATATATATATATATATATATATATATATATAAATTTTTTTTTTTTGGTCTGTACCTTGAATTGAATTCTTTATTTCACAAACTAAAGAATTCTGATCAACTTCTGATGGAGACCAGTGCAATCTCTCTTTTCTAAGTCTCTTTACAAATTATATGAATACTAATCCTGGGTACTGGGTGTTATAAAACATAAAATTCATAAACTTTAGAATCATTTATTCTGCTTCATATAATGGGTGTTTCCTAAGGGATTGTTTTTAGAAAAAAAACTATACTTAAGAAAAATTTCACAAACCACTGTTACAAGCAATAGAAAACCATTAAATACATTGTTTCTAACTGGATTTACATTATAAAAAGGTATACTTTTATGATTGGATGTATATATATCAGATGTATCTTTAATTTCTTTCCTCTTAGTGTGGATCTCATTTCAAAAGTTACAGCAGTAACCCAGGAAGAGATGCTAAGATTCTCAACCATGGCAAAGTAGTGGAGTTGTAGAAGTTGTAGTTAAAATAGATATTAAGGGGGCAGACTTGACTTTTGTTGGTCACTAACAAGATATTTGGAAAGTCGGAATAGAACGGAATCTAGGGTGACTCTCAGACTTCTATCTTGAAATAGAAGTTACTTAGAAAGTACTTGGGAATTACTTAGAATTTCATATATTCCAGGAAGGACAGAGAGCTACATTTTGAGAATTGAGAGTTTGTGGTGTTAAGATGACATTCAATTGGACATTCCTAATATGCGATTTAATATGTAAGTCTGGACCTAAGGAGAGAAGTCTGGTATAAAGATACAAATTTTAAAGCCACATAAGTGAATCCGATTGCACAAGGCAAGCATAAAGTGAGAAAACTGAAAAAGAAATGCTAGGAAAATACCAACATTTATAAGAATGTTAAGGGAACATGAGCACCATGAAAATGTTCTCTTTCTGGTTCTTGTGTTCATTTGCTACAAATTCATATGACTTATGTGTTTGGTTGCACCAACTGTGTATCCCTTCTCTAGGCCAGTCCTTCTTGGTCAAGACTTTTTACAAGTCTTTTACAAGACTTCAATGTTTTTACATTTATTTATTTATCTTGAGAAAGAGTGAGTGGGAAGAGGGGGAGAAGAGAGAGAGGAATAGAGAGAGATTCCCAAGCAGGGATCAAATTCATGATCTATGACATCATGATCTGAGCCAAAATCAAGTGTCAGTTGCTTAACCAACTGAGCCACCCAGCTACCTGGAGAGTTCCCATATTTTTGCAGGAGGGTTTAACTTATTAGTTTTCTAGCAATGTTTATTTCTAATTAGATACTCCATGTGTAAAGAAATACTTAAAATTCAGAGTGCCTGAGATAGGTAGCACTGAGATACAGTGAAGGACAGAGGAAGGGAGACAGATAGCTGTCTATCAAAGACGAAATTTATGCATTGCCTGGGAAAGAGAAAAAAGGGAAATGAGTGCGTAGTATGGATTAGAGACAGTAATGCAATGAGGATCTTAAGCTGAGTCACCTTCTTTTGTATTCCATTGACAGAATTCAGTTGTACATCCATACCTAACTGTGAGATCTGTAGTCTAACATTGAATTCAGGGACAAAAGTGTTGTTATTACAGTTATCTCATCATTGCAAGACTCAATAAGACTAGAAAATGGAGAAACAACAAGATATTGTGTACTATACAAATGAGATAAAAACGATATGTTTTATAAAGATCTTGAAATTTTATGTAAAGGATCAAATAAGACATGGTTTGACAGCAATAGCAGTTATGTATAGGTGAATGTGGTATAATGCATAATACTGCCAGAGATTAGAAAAGCAGGGAGTTAGTGTGAATTTTTTTGACTTGATAACATTTTGGAAAGATAGGTGTCTTCAATTAGGCCTCATACATTGTTGGGATTTCAACATGTAGAACAGACGGGTCCATATACACTAACTTCTCATCATGTACCCTCCTTCTATTCCCAGAGTTTTTGTCCTCTAGGTAGCTAATCCCATCTGTTTATATAAGTATTGTCTATGGACACCAAGTTAATTGGATTGCTTTCTTTTCCCTTTATCTTCTTGAAGTTGGGTGAGAGGAGCTGTCTGAGTATCATAAATCTCCATCAATTCTGGTGCTGTGCTGGCTGTTCAGCTCCAAGTAGGCAGCTTATGAATTGTGATGATTTATAGTTTTAATCTTTTCTATAAATGAGTATAGAGGCTATGCAACAGGCCCCTATTTACAAAGACAACAGATAAATAAGTAAATAGATATATAGATAAATAATCATGATAACCTTGAGATTAAGATATAATATTACAAAATCAAGTAAGATTGAATAAATATATTTTAATGCTCTCTTCTGAAGTGGTTAGCTAACTGTTATTTTTTTCTATCTACAAGTGTTTATGGGTGAGTAATTGGAAGTATGTGGGGCTGTTTTATTGTATCCACAGTAGTAATGCATTAGAGTATACTCATTATCTTCCTCTCCATGACATTAATTCCTAATTTATCTGACATGCTTTGAATAAAAACTTCTATCTCAGCACCTTTTCTAAAACGTACAACATGACTATAGAATATTAGAAATTAAAACACATTATTTTTTCATCTAATGCATTTGACATATTATATAACTTTAAGGTGAACAGATGTAAAAATTTGATGCATTTATATATTGTAATATGATTGCCATTGTAACAAAATTACCTTTATCACATTACATAATTATCTTTTCTTTTTAGTGGTTGGAACAATGAAGTCATAGGTATGTTGTTTAGGGGTACAAACTTGGAACAAGTAGGAAATAATCCATAGAGATTTAATGCACAGTTTAATGAATATAGACAACAGTGCTGTTCTGTAGTTTTCAAACTTTCCAGGAAGACACTGTCAAGCAAGTCTCATCTACACCCAAGATTATTAAAGTATTTTTGGCCAAAATTATGGTAATAGTAGTTGACAGAGATGGGCATACAACCCAAGATTCAATTTTTCACTCTTTCACCAATATAACATACTATCTGTGTTAACACATACTGTGTTAAGATTCAATGTTAACTGAAAAGAAAAAAAAAAAAAGAACTCTACAATTTGACAAAACCTGGGGATCAAAATTTCCAAAGTTAGCAAATTGAATTGGAGTTATCTTTTGTACTTCTTAACTAAGACAAATTATTTGTTAAAGTTTATATAAATCAAAAGAAGATTTTTGTAATCTAATTGCTCAGTAGTATGGAAAGGTGAGAAGTTTTATGTTGAGTTAACAATAGAGTTTTCCGGGATTAAAAAAAATCCATGAAGTTAAAAAAAAGCTCAATGTTAAAATAATTAACCAATTTAAAGATAAATCTTTGTTCTACATGAATCCTGTCTTTAAAAACAAAATGTCTGGGGCGCCTGGGTGGCGCAGTCGGTTAAGCGTCCGACTTCAGCCAGGTCACGATCTCGCGGTCCGTGAGTTCGAGCCCCGCATCAGGCTCTGGACCAATGGCTCGGAGCCTGGAGCCTGTTTCCGATTCTGTGTCTCCCTCTCTCTCTGCCCCTCCCCCGTTCATGCTCTGTCTCTCTCTGTCCCAAAAATAAATAAAAAATGTTGAAAAAAAAATTAAAAAAAAAATAAATAAATAAAATAAAAACAAAATGTCCAAAATATATCTTAGAGTATTCTTGAAAGACTCACAGTGAGTGTCATTCATATTCATTAGTTTATTGTGATAGTCTTATCACTGAAGTAATTGGAGATATTTGCTTTATACACTGTGGTGCTTTACAAATTTCACGACTACATTTTCTTTCTTTCTTTCTGTGAGGCTGTCATGTTTATTTCCTGTTGCTATTAGAGTAGTTACTCCAATCCCAAATTCTAGAAATGATGGACAAGGGGCCCTAAATTTAACAGAATTGATTTTAAGTTGTCTGTTCTCAACAACAAAATAGGAATAACAAGACTTCTCTGAGAACAAAATAAAATCTCATAGGATTTTTATGAGAACGAAATAAACTGTTAGATGTATACACTTAGAACGGTGTCTTAATAGTCAATTATTATTTTCTATAATATTATGATGTTTTTGCTTTATTACATCACTGGGTTGCAAAATGATGTTGTTAAGACTTAAAAATCTATGTCTATAACCAAAAATTATCCTTTAAGCCAACACCGTATTACCTCCAAAATCAGCATGTTCTTATTATAGGTAGCAATTAACATATTGATTAATGAACTTGAATTTATTTCTCCATCACAGAAGTGAGAATGTCTTATAATCTGTTAAAAATGAATTAGCTTCCTCACGTAGGAAATAGTTGACTATCTTTTGTTAAGCATATTTAATATATCCTCCGGGCTTCTCTTCAGAGATGACCTCAGAAAACTTCCCACTATGTTACATTTTCTGGTATCTTTCAGTATCCACTGGGTTTTTCTTATGTCTGCTTCTTCAAGTCTTAGTGATTTTTAAAGACCCAATTCCCTGTGTCACCTTCCTTTCTTCTTGTAATAGTGGCTTCTGATATATCTCCTGTTTCTTCTCCATTTCTGATATATTTATTTCCAAATTCTACCACTGAACTTATTTTGGCATTGTATGGGGTCAATAACAGATTTTTAAGTATCATTATATTGTCTTAGAGTTCTATAATAACCCTCACTCAGATATCAGATAACAATAGCCCATCCACATTACCATTTGAATATGATGTGCTTGAGTATGAGTATGTTTGAGTTGTTTCTCCTTCTAAAATTTTATTGAGTTTTTGCATCTGGAAATTGATGCCCTTCTTGAAATTCAGTAAATTTAGGGCCTTTCTTTTTCTTTTATTTTTTTAAATGTTTATTTATTTTTAAGGGGGGAGGGAGAGCACGAGCAGGGAAGGGGCAAAGAAGGGGGGCAGAGGATCCAAAACCGGCTCTGTGCTGATAGCACAGACAGTGCAGAGCCTGATGTGGGGCTTGAACTCACAACTGGTGAGATCAGGACCTGAGCTGAAGTCAGACACATGACTGACTGAGCAATCCCAGTGCCCCACAACCTTTCATTTTCTAATTTTTTTCCCCCTTCCCTATTGTTTTTCTTCTTGGCTTCTAGGACTCTGATTTTATCTATGTTTATAAACTTGATTTCCTGCTCCAGATTTTTGAGATTCTTAGTTGTTTCTTTAGTTTTTTCTGTCTTTCTCAGATTTATTAATTTCTATGGGGCTATCTTTAAGTATCCTGACTCTCTCCTGTCTTCTATCTTCTATTAACACTTACCCAGTGATTTTTCAGTTATTGTACCTTCCAGTTCTAGATTTTACATTTGTCTCTTCATAGTTTGTGTTTCTGTGCTATTTCCTATAAATTAATCCATTATGTTTATTTTTTAAGATTATGAACATATTTATAATATCTTTTCTAAAATCCTTATCTATTATTGTAATATCTGAGTTATCTTAGGTTTGATTACTGTTGACTGATTATCTTTTCTTAAGAGTATACATTTTCCTGATTTTCACATATCTAGTGATTTTGATGGGAAGCAGATGCTATGAATGGTATGTTGCAAAAGATCTGGATTTTTAATAGTTTCTGCAAAGAGTTTTCATTTGAATGAACAATTTACATGGCCACAGTCAACTCTAAATACTGTCTTCCCTGAAGAGGGCATCATCTGAAATACCTCTCTTTCAGCTTCCAGTTGGTGACTTCTTGCTAGGACAATTGTGATCAGGTTTGATTATATGTTTGTGGTATAGAGACCAGCCAAGTATTTAGGTGAATCTTGTTGGAGTTCACTTCTTTCTAGAAGCATCTTTCCCTTTATGTCATTAATTATGCAGGCATTCGACCATCTCTGGTCTTTTATCTGACATCTCAGGCTAGAAAAATGGTGGCTTTCTGCCACCCAAATTTGAAGAATATAAAATACCCCTTGTCAATAAACTGAAAAATGAAAAATAATTCATGCTGTACTTTGTGTTTCAAGGCAGACTCTCTTACATGTTCTGCCTGATTCTGGTAATATTCCAGTGACAACATACTATTTTCTTTTAAAATCATGGTTATGATTTATAATTGTTATATGCAAGAGGGTTGGTCTATCCAAGTTACTCCAGAATTAACTGGGATAAAGAACTAAGATTATCATTCTTTTTAAATTATGAATAATTATATTAAGTACTATACTGGCTTTTTTGTGAGGATAAACAGATAACTTATATAAGTCTTTTAATATATATTTTGACACACGAGTACCCAAAATATTATATACTTATTGTAATACTATTTTCATTGTTTTGGTACCATAGATTTTTAGACATTTCCTCATGATTGGGAATTTTTGTGTTGGAAAAATGTTCTTTGTCTTTTGTATCTTGCTTTTTAGAGAGAAAGAAAGTAAGTAAACAACTAACTGCAGGTCAAGTTTGATAGTGGCCACAAAGTAATGCACAGAGTTTGGTGGGAGACAATGTGTGCAATGTCCATATTTTTGAGACAAGGAATACTTGTCAATCTTTCAAAAATAAGACTTTTCAGGAATAAAAATTATTTTATTGTATCTTTACTAGGAATGTAATTCAGATAATACTAAAGAAAATACCAAGAGCTATATGGCATAGCAGACTTGTAACACCCAGAAGGAAATATTAAGTCAGAGTTGCAGAACTTATCAGCATTTTTGATTTGTCATCTAACCAATAGGAGGCATTACTCCCCTGAAAAATACCAACACTTATAGAATCTAAGGACATTTATAAATAAATAACATTCTTGTGTCCAATGAAAAACATGCTCCTCAGTCCCTTAGAAAATCTAAGTCCTTTTACAAATGTAATACATGATGATCATAATTTCTTATAATTAAAAAAAATCTGCACATTTGAAGATAAATTTACCTTGAAACATTAATGTTCAAATATTAAAATTTTATTATCATTTTTTACAAATTACAAAGAATTTTCAAATTTAAGATAATTTTGATATTGGAATATTCTGCACTATCTTCTTTAAATCCTTTCTTTTTTTTTTTTTTTTAAATTTTTTTTTTTTTCAACGTTTTTTATTTATTTTTGGGACAGAGAGAGACAGAGCATGAACGGGGGAGGGGCAGAGAGAGAGGGAGACACAGAATTGGAAACAGGCTCCAGGCTCCGAGCCATCAGCCCAGAGCCTGACGCGGGGCTCGAACTCACGGACCGCGAGATCGTGACCTGGCTGAAGTCGGACGCTTAACCGACTGCGCCACCCAGGCGCCCCTTAAATCCTTTCTCCATCAGTAAAAATATAAGGTTGACAAATTATCTTCAATCTGAATAAACAAATAGATTTTAAAACCCAAACTTAGTAAAGAACAAAATTAAACACAATATGAATTGAGATGTAAAGGAAAGCATTTTCTTCTTATTTAAATTTTTAAAAAGACTTTTAGGGATGCCTGGGTGGCTCAGATGTTTCAGTATCCAACTCTTGATTTCAACTCAGGTCATGATCTTATGGTTTGTGGGACTGAGTCCCACATGGAGCTCTGTGCTGACTGTGCAGAACCTGCTTGGGATTCTCCTCTCCTCTCTCTCTGCCCCTCCCTTGCTCACTCGAGCTCTCTCTCTCTCTCTCTCAGAATAAATAAACCAAGTTTTAACTTGGGTGGCATAATAAATATTTTTCTGTAGCTTTTATTTTTTTGGACAATGAATATCAATCATTGGATTTAATTAATAAATAATGTAATTAATAAAATCGTTAGTGTAGATTGAAAAATCAAAATAAACATTTTTTAAATAAATCAAAAGTAAAAAATACTTGTAGTAACATCATAAAGTTAATATGGTTGGAAGTGACAACACGATTTGTTTTATTTTTTATTGGTATTAAGTAGAGTTATATAATATTTAGAGACTCTAAATTAACTCTTCTGTCATAAAATGTTATCTATGTCATATAAGTATTTTTTATCATTTTCAGTTTCATTATTAATATGATATTATTCATTGGCTTGATTATTTAGGTCTGCAAAGAAACAAAAATATGTGTCAGTTTAGTAAAATACCTTTTTTAGTTTTTAGATTGCAATCAGCATTTGGCAAATTTACTGTTGGGTTTTCCATTTTATTTCATGCCTAGAAAGTCAGTTGCTTTTGAAAGATGGCCCTTCAGGAACCATCACCACCTCCTTTCTTTGCCTTAGTATATTTTTCTTTTGACTATCACATCCCTGGAAATTTTGCTTCTGACCTCATGAAATTTAAAAATGAATCCATGAATATTGGCTGAGAAGCATCCATTTTGGTCAGGGAACTGCATGGAAAATCTAAGCAGTACAATTCTATTCATTTCATAGCAAATTTCAGTTTTACAATTGTATAGATATTTAATATGTTATGATTTCCATTTGCTATATTCTGAAACTCCAGTTTGTAAAAAGTGTAAAAATTTTGGACTCTAAATTCTCCATGTGTCTTTTAATGTGTGGGTCTTATTCTTTTTTCCTTACATCTGAATGATTCTTTGACTATGACTCTCCTTACTACATTCCTTTCTTTTTTTTTTTCTGTTATTTTGATGCAAGAGTCTTTCTTTAAATTTTAAACCATGCACTGTATGGTTAATATGAATTAGTATGTGCTGGTCTCTAGAGTGTTTAGGCAGACTGATATATGGAATACATGAAAATCCTGGCAAATATTACTATGGTACTTTTATGGCGTGTATTGGGTAGCAAGAGACTTGTCTGTGATGAGAAGCTGGCCAAAATTTCATTGGCAGGCCAAAATTGTATTAGGACAATTTTCACATAGGGCAAGTCATTAATTTTCTCACATATTTATAGAACACACAACATCTGTAAGAAAAATAGGAACTTTTATCCACATTAGACAGGAAGAGGTAGTTAACAAGTCCTCCAGTACAGCACTACTATACTTTCAAATGTCTTTGTTTTTAACAGTGAACAGGTTCTTATGAATTTGGTCAGTGATTGGCTAGATTCCTCTGTATCTCAGTACACAGTGTCTAAATGATGCCTTGATGAAGATACAAACAGTTACTTACTGAAATACAAACAGTTATGTAGAAGTAACATTCTTAGAGAAGTGTAAAACGGGGAATAAATTTATAATCCCAACAAAGAAATTCATTAAGAAAAAAATTTTAGGGCTGCCTACATGGCTTACTTGGTTAAATGTCTGACTCCTGATTTCAGCTCAGGTCATGATTTCACAGTTCGTGAATTGAGCTGTGCATTGGGCTCTATGCTGACAGTGTGGAGCCTGCTTGGGTTTCTCTCTCCCTCTCTCTGCTTCTCCCCTGCTCACACTCTTTCTCTCAAAATAAATAAATAAACTTAAAAAATGTTTATGAAATAAAAAGAATTAAATGAAGGATAACATAAAGAGCAAAAGACACCTGTCAAAAATGATGAATTGAGAGTCTTGGAAATGACAGTAGAAGAAAAAACATTTGTCATATTTAAAGCAAAATTTATACTTCTTTAGAGCATCCTCACAAAGAACATGCCTGCTTTTCCTGGTTTCATGTGATGTGGAAACAATAGAAATTTCTTACAGATTTCAGGAGGTGAACTGCTATGCCTTCCAATTTGGGAAAATAATTCTTGGTGATATGTTTCGAAGATAATGAATTTGCAGGATCAGACTAGTGCCTGCTAAAAAGCACCATGGACAGCTTCTAATTCTTCCTCAGTCACTTCCATTTCCTGTTTTATATGTAGTCCTCCTAACACCCAACTGAGACATTTATGTTCTAAATGCAGAGTCTTATCAGGTTGTTCACTACACAGAATTTTATTATTGCATTCAGAGTCCTGCATCTTAAGCCAATTTCTTCTCTGAGCACATGGCCAGCATTTACTTCCTCTTGATTAAACTTATCACTAGACCATTTTACTCAGCTATCTCACTGGCACATCAGTCTCAGTATTTTCCAGTCAAAACTCATGATCTCTATTCCACCAACCTTCTTGCAGTTCCCAACATTCACTTTCTCTGTATCACATACCATACATTCCCACTAAAGATTTGGCCATTCAACCCATGCAGTGCTATTCACAATTGGTCTTCAGTTACTGAAATGTGTTCAAAGAACAGGCAGAGGATCAAGTTTGACTCAGTCAGAAGCTGGGAAAGGAAAATTCTTCTTGAATCGTTGAAGGAGATACATCTGAACTTAACGGCCAGGAGTCATCTTTCTAATCACATTTTTAAAAATCGTATTCAGTAGGAGCTAATAAAGCAGGAATCAAGATAAGATGACAATGTCTGAATCCCCAGTTCTAATCTCTGAAGTATCTTGAGCTACCATTCTTCCCATGCATTTTCCTTTTATTTTGTAGAAAGACTTAAGCTCATTTGCAATGCATTATCTTGTTTGTTTATTTTTGAAAGCTAACTTGAAAAGGGATTTCTGTCATGTGCAACTAAATATTTTAATTGATCCTTCCTCTTCTATATCGCCTTATTCTGTGATACCATCCTTGTCCAGGCTTCTAAAGAAGCAATATGGAGAGAATCATTTGGCTCCCTTTCATTCACTTTTGTTGAAGTTAGTGATACAGTGACTGTAAACTACTCTTTTGACATCTTAATAACTCTAAATTCTCCCAGCCTTCTTCATCTCTGCTGCCACTGCCACACTGAATCCATTTGCATGATGGTCTCCTGGATGACTCCAATGATCTCTTTGCTTCCTACATTCTGCTGCCAGTTTAATCTCCCCAAAGAATACGGAAATTAAATGCAACTCTGATCTTGGATTCCCTTGTTCAGTGACTTTTAATGGTCACAAATTTATGCTAACCTCATAATTTTAAGTTGTCCATTTTATATCACCCTGGGTATATCAAAACTCTTCAAATACAAAATGCTTACAAATTAATTCATTTTTTCTTCACTTCTGCCTTACTTCTCACTTTCTGACTTTGGCCAATAGCATTCTAACTGCTTAATTTCCTAACTTAGACACTTTACTGTCATTAGGCTCTTACTTTTCTTTCACTTTTTCCTAAAAATTACTAAAGTCAAGCAATGCTACTCCAACAATGCCTCTGAAAGCAACCTGTCTCTTGCTACTTCAGTTCAAGCCTGTATCAATTTCATCTGGACAGTTGCAAATACCTCTTCACTGGTCAGTCACACTTTCAACAGTTTCCTTCCACTCAGGTCTTATAAAAAACCAGACAGGTGATATATGATAATATGATTTCATAATTCCCTTACTCAGTAATCTCTAATGATTTTCTGCCTGCAAGCTGAAATCCCAAACTTTAGCATGGATTTTTATAATCTGATGCTAACTTGCCATTGTGGCCAAAACCTCTGACATTTTCCCATTCGTACTTTATAATCCAAGCATACCTATTTGTTGTATTTATTGTAGTTTCACATCCGTATTATCTTTACCTAGAAAATTCTCACATGTTTGTCTTTAAGCTCTGACATAAATTTCAGTTCCATGTCTTTTGAGAACACTCCCTGATGTCCCAGACTTATTCGAGTACACCTTCATCTGAGTTCCTACTGACTTTGTCCATACAAATAGGTACTACTTGCTTTATATATCTGATTTTCACAGGTGCAGTAAGATCCTTGAGGCAGGAATCTTGTCTTTTATCAATACATACCTAGTTCTCAACCTATGTGGAATGCACACTAAGTCCTCAGTAAATATTCACATATTGGAATTATATTCCTAAGCTTTGACTTTCCCAATGTGTTGAAGCTGCTAATCAAGCAAGAATGAAAGAAAGACTTCAATGCAGAAGTCACAGTCAGTTCTCAGATATAAATATTACTTTGATTGAAGCATCTCGTCTATTGTCTATCTTGGAAACATTAGTAAAGTGTGGGAGCTTAAACAGGGAACTTCCTTCCTTCCACGGTAGGAAGATGAGGTCTGTCTTCATAAGGGCTGTTAAAAGTCATAGATGATAATAATACTTGTAGCTATAGTTCCTGTCAACTTATGTATCAATTACATATCAAGAATTATAGAGATTTTTGCAAAAGTTTTCACTAACTCATATAGTAAGCCAGATTTTGTTTCAATTTTTTAAAAATAAAAAAAAAAATGAGTCTCATGGTCTATGGGCAACCTGTCCATAATTACACAGTAAATTGGGATATTGGACAGCAACAAAAAGAAAAAGCAACCTAGTAAATGGGAAAGAATATTTACAAATCATATGTCTGATAAGGGGTTAATATTCAAAACATAAAGGGCTCATACAAATGAATAGCAAAATAAACAAATAATCCAATTACAAAGTGGGCAGAGATCTGAATGGGCATTTTTCCTAGGAACATATTCAGTTGGTCAATACTAGGCCATGAAAAGATGCTCAACATCACTATAATCATCGGGGAAATGTAAATTAAAACCAAAATGAGATACCATCTCACACCTGTTATAATGGCCTTTATCAAAAAACAAAAAAACAAAAACAGACAAACAAACAAAGAAACCCCACAAGCGATAACAAGTGTTGTCAGAAGGTGGAGAAAAGGGAAACCTTGTGCACTGGTGGTGAGAATATAAATTAGGGCAGCCATTATGGAAAACAACATGGAGTTTCCTAAGAAAACAAAAACAAACAAAAAAATCCCCACATACACCTAATAATAAAAATCTAGCTACAATATGATTTAGCAGTTCTACTTATGGTATTTATACAAAGAAAACAAAAATACTAATTTAAAAAGATATGTGCACCTTCATGTTCATTTGTTCATTGCAGCATTATTTTCAAAATCCAAAATATGGAAACAACCTAAGTATTCACTGATGGATGCATAAAGATATGAGATTATACATACATACATATATATATATATATATATATATATATATATATAATGGAATATCATTCAGCATTAATAGAATGAAGTCTTATCATGTGCTACAACACAGATAGATCTTGAGAGCATTATTCTAAGTGAAACATCAGTCAGAGGAAGAAAATACCATGTGACCTCACTTATATAAGAAATTAAAACAAACAAATAAACAACAAAAAACAAGCTCATAGATAATAGAGAACAGATTGGTGGCTAGAGGCAGCAGCGTGGGGGGAGGTAGGAGAAATGGATGAAGGAGGTCAAAAGGTAAAAACTTCCAATTGTAAAATAATTAGGTCATAGGAATATAATGTACAGTATAGTGACTACAGTTAATAATAATGTATTGTATATTTGAAAATTGCTAAGGAGTATCTTGAAATCCCTCATTATAAAAAATTGTAATTATGGATGGTGATGGTTATTAATTAGACTTACTGTAGTGATCATTTTTCAATATACACAGATATCAAATTGTGTTGTACATCTGAGACTACTATAACGTTATACGTCAACTATACCTCAATTAAGAAAAAAAAATGGTGATACTGGGGCACAAACTCAGATTACTCAATTTATAATCTATGTTGCTTTTCTATTTATTATATATAAGACTTAAGTCATTGAATTAAATTGCATTTTGTTAAGAAATCAAGCAAAATGCATATTACAGACTTGGTGATAGAGGTTGGTGGAGAGATAAGAGTAAAAATATTAGCAAGGTGTCCCTTGGAGTTGCTTTTGCAGACCACTACATAGCAAATATTTGGGCAATTTTCATATTAAAAATATCCAGATAGTATTTTTTTTAATTTTTTAATGTTTATTTTTCAGAGAGAGTGAGACAGAGACAGAGCACAAGCCAGAGACAGAGGGAGGGGCAGAGACATAAAGGGAGACACAGAATCCAAAGCAGGCTCCAAGGTCGTAGCTATCAGCACAGAGCTGACATAGGGCTTGAACTCACAAACCATGAGATCAAGATTGTGACCTCTGCCAAAGTTGGACGCTAAACAGATTAAGCCACCCAGGTGCCTCAAGATAGTAAGTATTTTTTAACAAGATTATTCTTTCAATACTTTTTTTAACCTGACAGTTTTCTTATCTGATTTTTCTTTATCTTGTATGTAATCTATTCATAGCTTCTCTTTTCATTCACATATTACTCAACATTTATTGGAAAAGCCTTTGGATTCAAAATACTCTTTTTAAATTGCTTGTTATGAAACAATTTAAAATTATTTCTTTTCAGCCAAATGGACAGTACAATCTTCCTTTCTTTGAGAGAATGAATTTATATATCCAAAATAATCTCCAAAAACATAATCAAGGAGAAGAATCACTTTGAAAATGCTTTATGCTGTATTCATCAAAGCATAGACCAGAGATATTTTCAGTTGATTTTAGGACCACTGAATTAATGCCAGTTTCGTTGGATTGCAATATTTGAAAGCTGAAAGATGTTATTAACTATGCAAGCCTAGGGAGTTGCTGTAAACTGCCTTGGACTTATTTAGAAGAAAACTCTAACTGGCTGTGTAACATGAGGAAAGTTACTGCATATGTTTGGGGCTAAGTTTCTTCTTGGGTAATATGACAGGATTATACTGATTAGCCATTTCCTAGTTTTCTTTAATTTGTAAGTTTCCTTTATCCATGGCAGAGTTAAAGAAGCATATACATCTACAATCAGATCTATACAAATTACAGAAGAAGTAAGGGGGTATTTTGGATGCAAAACCAGATCTTGATATATTTATTTCTTTCTACTTTCATGTGTACATAAATATTTCATCATTTTAAAAAAAAATAATTTTAAAAACTAATGAATAGAGCATGCTCACTTTTCTGTTGTCATAATTCCATTTCTCTTACTACATTGATATTTAAAATATTAACACTAACAACTATCATTTTTGAGCACATAACAAGCACAAGGCGTTATGCTATTCATGTTACAGAGTCTCATTAAGTCATTCATAACATTATCCATTCAAAATACTCATCAAGCATTTATTACATGTTGGGCAAGGTATCTGTATGATCTCCATTTGATAGATAACATAAAGGGTCACACAGCATGCACATCTGAAAATGGTACTTTCAGATTATAGCAATTCTGACCAGCTAGGACACAAAGATAAGATTCATAAAACATGCTGAAAGGACAGTTCCAATTGTAATCTGAACAGGTAAAGTAGTCTTTTACTTATTCATGAAATATTTAGGGAATAGGTTTACAGCTCTGACTTAGAAGATGGAGATAGAGCTCAGATATTTATGGATGAATGAATAAAAGTTTAAGATATCTACTACTTTCCACTTGTCACATTCCATCTGATTTTCAAATCCTTTCTCAGGTACCTAAGGCTACCATTTTTAATACTTTGGTCTATGATTGGTTTTCTAATTTGATGGCTTGCTCCTTCTGTAGACAATATCCCTTGACTCATTTGCCTATTTTTGGTTCAAGAAGCCTTTCAAGATCCATGCTCTTACTCCTAATCCATAAAGGCTGCCTTACCATTAATCAAGCTCTTTTTTTTTTTTTTTTTTTTTTTTTTTCATGCTTAATGCCTTCAGAGTTTGAACCATAGACCCAAGACCAGGTTTTGGAGCTAGGAGCTCCTTACTGGTCACTTTTTGCATCAGAAATCCGATTGTTTCTGATGGAGGTCTAGGAGTGTGAAAAAGAACCCTTGGTCCCAGGATTGCTCCAGTAGTTACAAAAAGCAATGAAACATTTTCTCAAAAAAATGCAGAATTTAAATGCTGGAAGAATTGACTCATTATTAGATATTTGGGCTAGGGACAATTTCTTTCTACAAAAGAGCCTATAATCTTTTGAAATATGTTTCACTAGCCTTTCTCTTCTACGGTAACTAGACTCTCAAAGGTGACCAGAATGCAATAATCTTTTTTTAGTTCTCATCTTTATCTCTCAGCAGCAAGTGCCTCTGACAGCATCTGCAGGGATGATCATGGGCTTTGGGAAAAAAAAAAATACCTAGAGTTGATTCTTATTTAAGAATCTTAGAATTCTTATTTGCAAACTGTGTATCTTTGGTCATGTTATCAAAATTCTTTGAGACTTATTTTCTAGTAGAAAAAAAAAGGTACTAATAACTATCTTGTCATATATTTTGGGAATGGAATGTATGTTAGATGTATTTTCCAGGACAAGATTGTGTGGGGTAACAGCATTTCTCAATCTATCTTAAATCTGTTAATAAGTTAAACACCATGCTTTACTTTTATTCAAATATCTGTTATGTTGGTGTGACCATTACAGTGACTCATACACATAGTAAGCAAAGGAGATTTGTTTTTCCTTTTATAAAATGCTCTTATAATCTGGATTCATCCATTAAGGCTGGCTTCTCAAGAAGTATTTAATATAACTCAACATTTGTAGAGCACAAATTGAATATTAATGAAGTTCTTTCACCTTTGGGAGCAGTAAAGTCTTAATTTTACCACAGGGGAAACTTTGCCAATACAGTTATGTTGGGCATTATGTGGAACCTTTAAGATGAAATGCAACTCAATCTTGTAATAAAGCAAAGCCCTTTAAAAGTATCTCTTAGATAAATTGTGTCCACCTAAATTGCTAAACAAATAGACATTTGCTATGTATAGCTCTAAGTGTTATTGCATAATCTGTTTTCTTAGTTCTTGGATGTTAGCTTCTTTCCATGGTTACTCTCCTGACACCAGTCTCTAATTCAACTCTTTAAGACTTTGGCTTATACCTCCTGAATATATGTCATTCCCTATTGTCACACAAACCACATTTGGTGTTCAGCTACTGACACTATCTGGTCACTGAATACTTGATGTCACTCAGAATTTGTATACTTCAATCTGACATTAATTATTTAGGCTTTATTCTGAGCTTCTTTGGGACTTCAGGTTAGTGATATGGCCCAAGTTTGATCATAAACACATTCATTGAAATCCAGAAGTATTTATTGCCTAATATTCATATACTGGCCTGGCCACTGGAGAGTAAGTTCATAGACTAGAAAATGCAGAGAATATATTCATGTAAAATACAAGAGAAGTAAAAAAAGAAAATGTGGCACTTTGCTACCTGAGAAGTTGGAGGGTTCCTTCTGGAGATGAGTTGAAATATCCAGATAAATATGTAAGAAGAGAAATCTCAAATGTCCAGGGACAAATGAGTGCATGAGGAATTCTGGTGGAGGGAAAGCTTATAAAAAAAATAAGGCTGGAACCATAAAGAGGAACCAAATAACCAAAATCTTGATATGGAAGACAATGTAGATCCTTTTAACATTATAATCCATGTTTCCTTAAAAGTAATAATAGAGGTCATGCAAAAGTTGATAAAGATGCACACAGTTTTGTGCCAATTTAAGGACTATTATCACAACCTGTCTTTTTGAAAATGAGCATTGATATTTGACATATATATTGACAGACTAGATTTGTTATCATCTACAAAAAAAAAAATTTCCTCTCCCTGGCAAAAAGAATCAGACAAATCTTTATGTGCCCTTCTTATCTAGTGTATATATTTACTGTAGCACATGTGCCAATGAATTGTATTAGTCTCTTCACTGCTTTATAGTATGAATATCCCTTGACTGGTCACTTTTAACTCTAGCTCCAACTCTCATCTGTGTACTAATAACTCTCAAAACTAGAGCTTGAGATTGATTCCCATTTCTCTATGCCTGCTATATATGACTGTATAGAGGTCCCATGAAGTCTTTATGATCCCCATGATTAAAAACGAATGAATGGAATGTCTTCTGGCAGTTTGACATTAAAAATATTTTAAAGACATCTCCCAATTTAGCATAATTAGATCCTAGGCAAATAACAGATAATCATCCTCTAAAATCATTTCTAGAAAATGAGAAAACCCCAAGTGTTCCCTCCAAAAGCAATCTTAATAGAGTGAGAGCAGTGAGTAATACATGATATAATAATAATTATCTCCTCTTAAGAATTGCAAACATTGGCCTGATCTCTAATGGGTATGGAATTCCCACATGCATTGCTCATGCTGTCAGGGAAATCTACAAATACAATAAAATGGTCTCAGTCATGTAGCATAGGCTGTCAACTAAAAGTAAGTTAAGTAAGTAAGTAAGTAAATAAATAAATAAATAAATAAATAAATAAATAGTGCAGATCTGTGACAGTCCTCTCAGGCTCCCACAGATGAACTTCTACCAGCTATAACAAAACAAAACAAAAATAATTACTATACCATGAGGAAATAAATTACTGAGTAGGAGCAAGTAGAAACAAAAATTTTGGATCATCAAGGATTACAGATATTGAAATTGTCAGATATAAGATATGAAATAACCATGTTAAAATGTAAAAAAAAAAAAAGTAAAATAAGGAATAAAAGTTAAAGTATGAGTACCAATCTAGAAACCTCAGATTCCATTTGTAATCATTGCAATCACTTACTTGTACACATTTCCTCTCTTTAGGTAGAAGGTTGAATAGGTGATACACAGGGTATTTTGGGGGACAATGAAACTATTATGTATGACCTTATAATGGTGGGTATATGATACTATGTGTTTTCACAAAACCCATAGAACTTTCAAGTAAAAAGTGTGAATCTTAGTTATACAATTTTATAAGTATTATTTAAGAGGTCAGAAGACACTAGCATGGAGCATCTCACAGAAGAGGCTGGGGAAAAAAATGCTGAACTACATAAATTGGGCAATGAGTGGAGTTTATAAGAAGTAAAAAACAAACAAACAAACCTCCCCCAAACCCAAAAATCTGCATAACAATATATTTTACTTGCCAAACTTGTTTACTGTGGAGGTATGGATGAACTATCCATGCATACTGAAATTGAACAATTAAATAAATGTGTAACTAATGGTGTGAGCCAGGATTCATGTTGTTGGAGCAGGAGGTTACAAATAAGCAAGGAAGGAGGCTGCATAATGATCCATGGAGTAGTAGATTAGAGACGTCAGTATAAACTAATGTTTACTTTAATAGCTATATGTGTGTGCATGTGGGTATCATTGGTCAGTAAAAAGATTCTCTTGCTTTGTCAGTTTAGAAGGTCTAGAAGCAATGACACTACAGAGCAATGAACACACTTAGAACAAGGCATCTAATATCATTCTCCAATAAAAGAAAACAAAGCCACTTGAAGAAATGGCTGATTCTAGGATTAGGGTCAAAAAAACAAGTACGATATGAGCCTGGGTTATCTTGTAAAGTAATACAGTAGAGAAGTATTTAAAACTAAAATTAATCACTCAGAAAAATAAAAATATCCACAATGATAGAGGTATATCCAAAAGACACACAAGACAATTGAAAAAGATCCCAAAGGCCAAAGCTTAAAAATTTTAAGCAAGTATTTTTAATAAAAAGAAGTACTAAATTATTACCCAATGGAAAAAATAAATATCCAGAGTCCATACAAATATAAACATATGATTGCATAAATAAATGAGGGGATAGAGACAAATCTCTGCAGAAAAATTCCAAATGATTTATAGAGATACTCTGCCCTTGAAAAGGTGGAGCATAACTCCTCTTTGGGCTGCACAGAGTGACTTTTTTTTTTTTTTTTTCAAAGAATACACCATGGAATAGGGAGGGAAGAGTACCTGTAGAACAGAGAAACCTGACAAACACCACCTCAGCCAGATGATAAAAGTTAACATCAATAGTTACAGTCATGTTGACAATATGTGCCCATGATATAATGTGATGAGAATGACATTTTACCTCTGTAGTCTTCCTAGCAAACACCCATAAACTAAGAGTAATCATTAGAAAAGCATCAACAAATCCCCAAAACAGACAAAATATCTGACCAGTATTCCACACATCTGTCTAGGTAATCAAAAATAAAGAATATCTGAGAAAATGTCACAGCTACAAGCAGCCTGAGGAGACATGCCATATAAACGCAATGTGGTGTATTAGATGCGATCCTGAAACGGGGTGAAGGGAAGACGTTAGGCAAATACTAAGGAAATCTGAATAAAGTATGGACCTCAGGTAATAACATTATGTTAATATTAAGTCTTTAATTGTAAAAAAAAAAATGTACCATGCTAATGTAAGATGTTAATAATAGGAGAAACTGGGTATGGGATATGTGAATTCTTATACAATCTTTATAGTATTTCTGAACATCTAAAATTATTCTAAAGTCAGGCTTATAAAAAAAAGAAATCATTAGAAACTAAGAAATTTAATATGAAATAATAGTACATTTAATTCCAGGAAAAATAATCAAGTCTAAGCTTTTATGAACTTAATAAAAGACTCAAATATATAAATATATTTATGTATATTTATATGAATCATACATATATAAATCATATATTTACGATAGAATTACTGCTAGATATATACAAATATGTTATATACACTTATAATATGCATGTAATAGACATTTTATATATGTATATATACTAGAGGCAGAGAGAAAATTATACAAGCCATGACCAACATAATCTTCTTAATTATTAATAAAACATACAAAATACTAGTACAGATATAAGACATTTAACAACACAATTAACATGCTTTATTTAATGGAAATATATTGAAGCTGTACACCAAATTCAGAGAAAATACATTCTTTTGTTTTTAATTTTTTAAAATATTTATCCTTGAAAGAGAGAGAGAGAGAGAGACGGAGTTTGAGTGGGGGAGGGGCAGAGAGAGGGAGACAGAATCCAAAGCAGGATCCAGGCCCCAAACTGTCAGCGCAGAGCCTAATGTGGGTCTCAAACTCATGAACCAGGAGATCATGACCTGACCTGAAGTCGGACGCTGAACCGACTGAGCCACCCAGGCACCCGCAGAGAAAATACATTCTTATCAAGCACACATAAGACATATACAGAATACTTTGTATTCCCAAACAACCATAAAATCTCAACACAGTGAAACTTTTTTATCATATAGCTCCTTTTTAAAAACAATACACAGTTAAGTTACAAATTAGCATGTGAGATACCTTTACCTGAAATCTGAAAATTATCAAAAACACTTCTAAATTATTTATGGATTGTAAGATAAATCATAATAAAATCTTAAATTTTGAGACTGAATTGACAAATATGTAACCTTTTTTTCTAAAGATGAGAATGAAATGATGATTTAAGGGAAATATATAGTCTTAAATGGTTATATGAAGAAGGAAATAAAATGTTAATGATTAATGAGATTATGATCAAACTGAAAAATGAAGAAAGTAGGAAATAATAGCGCCAAGAGTAAAAATGAAAGCAAAGAAAAAAAAGGAATCCATATATTTGTGACGAATTTTTAGGAACTGACTGAAAAAGGGACAAAGCCAAAATCGCATTAAAATAATTAAGTTTGATTCAGAGTTTCAAAGTATTCTCCAAAGAGAAACACCAGTCTTCATGATTTAAAGGAATGTATGCCAAAACATTAGATAAAGAGATCATTAAAATTTTATTCAAACCTTTTAAGGTATAGAAAAAAAAAGACTCTCTTCAATTAGGTGTATGAAGCTAATATAATCTTGATAACCAAACCTTATGAGGGTAGTATAAAAGAGAAATGTTACAGGTAAATCATTTCATGAATAAATTAGTAAAACTCTCAGTAAAATATTAGCCCGCTAAATCCAGCAACAAATAAAAGAGATCATAATTCATGAGCAAGTAGAGCTTATCTGTGGCAAGCAAGATAGGTTTAACACTGGAAAATCTAATGATGAAAGTTATCGCATTAACTGATTAAAAGAGGGGGGAAAAGGTGTTTATCACCATAGGTGCAGAGAAAAGGATTTGATAAACATCCATTCAAGGTATCTTATAGTAAAAATAGAAAGTACTTCTTTAGTCTTACAGATTATCTACCAAAATCTACACCCAATTCGTTTACTAAAATAAAGAAGACTAAGATATTCACAATCTATTTCCATTTAACAGTTTACCAGAAATTTTGTCATTGGAGTGAACACAGGGGAAAAAAGCTTAATTAAGTGTTTACAGATCATGAAGTAAGAAACAAAACCAATATTTGCAGATATAATTGTCAAAAATCAGAAATACTCCAAAGAATCGAGTTATTAGAATGAAGAATTTATACCATGGTGACTAGATATATAACTAATATACAAAAATCTGGTAATTTCACACAGCAGTCACCAGTGCAAGTTGCAGCTTGTAAAATAATACAATTTATATAATAGTAACAATATAAGATTTATAGCAATATAGCTAACCATGAAAGCACAGGATCTTACCACGAAAATATTGAAGGATATTTCTGAAATTCAAATAGGTGATGAAATATACTTTGCTTTTGATAAAAAGTCAATATTTTAGATATACTATTTTCTTCACATTTAGGATCATTAGTGTCAATAAAATACCATTAAAACCCCCAATAGTTTTTTTTTTTTTTTCAGAACTTGAAGCTCATTTTAAAATTATATAATAACAATGAGACAAGAATGAAAACCCACTTCTGAAGGAAATGAAGAGGAGTGTGGTAGGGTATATACTACATAGTATTAAGAATTATTTAAAAATTATACTAATAAAAGATTTATTCAGGAATTAGCAATAATTGTCTTGGGAACAGAAAAGAGGCAAAACAGAAGAGAATACAGTAATATTTTCACTGTTATATGGGAAATTGATGTATAAAAATGGATGTTTTGCCAATCACTGGGTAAAGATAAGCTAATGAATCAATTATGCTTGGATAATTAATTGCCACATCATATTCAGGTTTCAACGCTAAGTGAATTAAAGAAAAAAAAGTTTATGTGAAGAGGAAAACTAAATATTTTAGAAGAGTATATAGGAAAATATTTCTATCACCTCAGGCTAATGGACTTCTCATTATAAGATTTCAAATGAGCAACTATAAAGTAAAGCATTAAATGTAAAAATTCTGTTTATTAATTCAACAAATTTTCATTGAACACTTGCACCATGCATTCTGCTAGGGGCTAAAGATACATCAGTGAACAAAACAAACAATTTTTTTTTTTTTTTGCCTTTGTTGAGTATATTTTCTAGTTAGATTTTTGCCATATACATGTGTTAGCCCATTTGGGCTGCTATAGAAAAATATGATAGACTAAGTGGCTTATAAACAACAGAAATTTATTTCCCAAGCTCCAGAGGCTAGGAAATCAAGGCACCTGCAGATTTTGTGTCTGATACAAACATACTTTCTGGTTCATAGATGACTGTCTTTCCGCTTTATTCTCACTGGCAGTAGGGAAAAGTCTTTTTTATAAAGACTTCCCCAGAGTCTTTTTATAAAGGTACTAATCCCATTTATGAGGGCAGCATCCTTGTGGCCTAATCACCTCCCAGTGGTCCCATTTCCAATCACCATTGCACTGGGGATTAGGTTTCAACATATGAATTTGGCAGGGGGAGGGACACAAATATTTATTCCATGGAAATATAACCATCAGAGAATTAGCATCTGGAAATATACCTGTCTTCTGTCAATTTAAAAAATAGCAAAGTAACCTCATAGAAAAATGGCCAAAAGTCATGTACAGGTTTTTCCAATGAAGGATAAGTCTGAATATCTAACAAACAACATATTTTTTATTTAATTGTAATCAACAAAATAAAAATGAAAGCCAAATGTGATCATACTTCATACCTTCCTCATTGGTCAAAGCTAAAAATCAGGACAAAAACTAAATACTTGTGAAAATAAGACACGGAAAAAGCTTTAGACACTAATGATGGGAATACAAATCATTAAGCCACTTTAGAACACAATTCAGCATTATCTTGTGAAGTTGAAGCTATGCATTTCCGGTGACTTTGCAATTGTACCCCTGGAAAAATGCTGGGATATGTGCACCAGAAGCCCACGGATATTCAGAGCACCAGTGTTTGAAATAGCAGAAAGCTATAAACAACCCAAGTGGAAATAGATAATTTGAATTTTACTTACATAATGAAACATTCTACAGAAGTAAAATAAATTAACTAAATGCATTAGCAGGGATGCATCTTGAATAATTAATGCTAAATGAAATACACAAGTTATAGAAGAACACATTCAGAGGAAAGCATCTATGTAAAGTTCAAACGTTTTGTATACTTCCATTCCCTTATTTGACTATAGCTTCCTTGAAAGCATGGCTCTGTTATATTGCTGAATCCCAAGCATCCAGAATAAAGTATCTCATGTAGTAAAATCATATTGGTGATGTTCTCATTATTATAACAGGTAATGTGTACACAGATGTTAGCTTTCCTTTATTTTTGTATATTATATATCAATTTTTGTATTACAATATTTATTAAATTGCACTTACTTTAAAACATGATCATATGGTCACTTCCATTTTACCTGTGCTTTATTTGTAAATAAAAATGGGCAAATGTGTGTATTTTTTAAGAAACTTAATGTGTAATCTCCTATAAGTGCAGTGCCTTTTATTTTTGCTGATATTGCTCATCAAAACTCCATTCACTTTAACTTATATCTATCCCCCTCCATACACCCAGACCACATTCAACTTATCCTAAGACCATAGGCTTTGAACACTTCTGTGCCTCTCTGTCCTCCTATTCCCCAGGCCCAACGCCCTCACCTACATTGTATGTACTCTTACTTCATGTGTGAAATGGTGTAACTGTCTTCAGTTTTTTCCTTGCCTCCTTTGTGCACCAACTCCAAAACCACTTTCCTCCCTTTTAATTCTGTCACTGTAAAATTTTAAGACTTCCCATTGTTCACTAAAATATGTATACACCCCCTTCCATCTTTCTCAAGGACAGTAACAATTGGTGTCCACATTTCTTAATTTTATCTAATATATACCTGTAGATTTAACAAACTTGAATAAGATGGCATCCGGTGTTTCCCTAAATTTTATTACTCTGTTCAGTATGTACTCTATACTGAAGACCTAAATAGTACCATGAGCTTTGTTACATATTTCTCATAATTTAACATATTTGCTACTCTGGTAAGTACTGTTTCCCATTTTGCAAGGTCAATAAACTGAGCATCACAGGGATTAAGTATTGTACCCAAGACTGCCCAATCAGTAAGAGATAGAACTTATATTTAAATTCAGAGATGTATACCTACAAGAGCTATACCTTTCAAGGTTAGTTCAGTTTGTCACAGTTTGATGTACCATTTCTTTTAATACCTACTCTTTATGACTTTTCTTCCAAACCTTTGAAACAAGTTCCTAGAACACTATATATAAGACAGACACTATGTATATTTTTATTTTATATATTTATATACTTTATTATATAAAACATTATATATTATATATAATACTATATGTAATATATTATATATAATTGCATAATTATAATACATATTATTATTTATATATGTATATTATATATTATATATTTATTTATTTATATTCTATCTGGGTTTCATGGAAGAGAAACTGCCCAAGTTTTCATGAAAGATAAAAAGGTTTTATGGAGAAGAAATCATATATATTACTATATCATACACTGAAATAAACTATTATATTTGTGTGGGTACAGAATTCTACATTATAGCATATTTTTGTTTGTGGTATGTAGATAATTCCTCCTGCTAGAATTGGAGGGTTTTGATGGTACAGAATATTTTGTTCATCTTTATTTCCCCTTAGAACATTTAGTAGAGTGTCTTGCACATGGTAAGTGCCAAATTAATTGTATTTCCATCAAATTTCATTTCTTCCTATCTTGACAAACAAGTAAGTGGATAAAAAGGTACATGTCATACATTCAAATGTAATACATGATAAGATTGCTATGTAGGAAGTATTTTGAATTTTTGTGTGTACTAGACTATTTTGAGCCTTGTATCAACATAAACAGTTTGACTAATAATGACTGATAAACTGTGGAACTCAGGTGACGGCTAACATTTAGCAATAGATCAGTTCTCTAACACAGAACTAAATATAATAATTTACAATAACTCAGAGTACAACAGGACAAACATTTCCAACTGGGTATCTAACACTGATCTTCAAAAGATTCTGGCATCTGAGGGAAGATGTGAATTTACTGGAGTCATAAAGAACGATTTGTAATGCACATTTTGATGTCATGAAACTAATAAAACTGCATCCTCTGGGCAATGATTTGTCCCAGAATTGACACAGCCTCTAAGAGGCTGTGAATATTGCATAAATAGTACAAATTCTCCACACTTCAGTTTGTTTATGAAATGAGGAAAATTAATGTTTTAATCGTATTTAAAATGTTATGGCAGGTAGAGATGGGGTACTTATATACCAGGGATTGTATTAGACATTATCATTATCAGATTAGCCTGTATTATTCCCACTGTACAGTTAAGTAAAATTAATTTTTAAAAAAGCACATCTCCTAGAATTTACAAAGGCATAGAAGAGGTCTCTGTCTTAACTTTCCTCTCTGTAGGTACAACTCCCAACTTCCAGCCAAAAGGAGATAGGGCATTCCTATTTTCTTTGAAAGGGATTTAGTTAGGTTACTCATCACCTCAATTCATTTCACTATTTGTATTCCTCACAGTCTTCATGTCTATATTTATTCTCTATCCTAAGTCAAATATGCATATGATTTAGTTTTTATTAAATATATATTTATTGAATACTGACTATATGGCAGGTATTTTTCTAGACATTGAATATGTAGTGACAGTGAAATCAGGCCAGGTTTGTGACCTAATAGAGCCTATATCCCAGAGAGGACAAAGACAGTGAATAGGTTTTATGATTGGAGTTTGCTGAGTGGTATAGGGAAATGTTTGTAGGTAGTAGGATTGAGGAAGAGAATAGATTTTGTGGAAATATATATTACTCTACAGAATATTTGGCTGGAGTATCCATTGGAAATATTCTTTACATTAAGCAACAGATAACAAAATAACAGTATTTGAGGAGTGACATATTTCTCATATAACAAAAGTCTGCAGGTAAATAACTCTTGGCTTCAGCTCTATGAATTATTCTTTCTTCATAAATATAAAATGATGGCCTTGGCTCCAGCCATGACCTACTGACAATGCAGGAAGAAAGAGGGAAGGGGAAAAGTACAAATTAGATTTCTTTCATTGGCCGAAACCATGACATCATTCATGCCTTTCCTACGTCTCTAGAAGCATGGGAGGTTGAAGAGTACAAGTAAAACCTTGGATTGTGAGTAACTTGTTCTGTGAGTGTTCTGCAAGATGAGCAAATATGTCTAAGAAATTTTAACTTGATAAACGAACAATGTCTTCCAATATGAGTAGTATAGTAGTATGTGATGACGAATGTCACATGATCACAACTGAGCCAATGGTTCTTGAAATTTGCTTTGATAAACAAGTGCTTTGGGTTGCAAACATGTTTCTGGAAAGAATTATGTTCGCAAACCAACATTTTACTGTATTTGCTTTTACAGCTCCTAAAAGAGACATAGGAAAGATGGAAAGGAAATAGGATTCTTTTTCATTTTTGATTTTTTAATGTTTTTGTTTTAATTCCAGTTAGTTAACATACACTGTTAAATTACTTTCAAGTGTATAATATAGTAATTCAACACTTCTATACATCATCCTGTGTGCATCATGACAAGTATACTCCTTAATCCCCATCACCTATTTAACACATCTCCCTCCCACCCACCCCCTTTGGTAACCATCAGTTTGTTCTCTAAAGTTATGAGTCTGTTTCTTGGTTCCATTCTGTATTTCTCTCTCTCTCTCTCTTTCCCTTCACTTGTTTGTTTTGTTTGTTAACTTCCACATATGAATGAAATCGTATGGTATTTGTCTGTCTATGACTGACTTACCTCTCAACATTATTCTGTCTAGCTCCAACCATGTTGTTGATATATATATATATATATATTTTTTTTTTTTTCCACTTTTCCTTTAGCCATTCATCTATTAATGGATACTTGGGATGCTTCAATATCTTGGCTATTGTAAAAATGTTGCTATTAACAAAATTCATTTGGGAATACTTAATAAAAGGAACACATAAAAAATTGTGTGAAGGAAAGTGTATGTTGGGGAAGAAAAGACTAAGGGAAAATGTAGTATAAACAAAGGAATATTATTCAGCCTTTATAAAGAAGGAAGTCCTCCTATTTTCAACAGTATGGATGGACTTGGAGGATATTATGCTAAGTGATAATAAGCCAGGAAGAAGGACAAGTACTACATGAATCACTTATATGATAAATCTAAAGTTGTTAAACTCATAGATTTGGGGAGTGAAATAGCAGTTGCCAGGAGCTGGAGGCAAACAGTCAAATACCACTGGGGTGGTATTAGTCAAAATGTACAAAGTTTCATTTATATAAGATGATGAATCCTAGAGATCTACTGTATAGTGCCTATAGTTAATGATACTATGTTGTATATTGAAAATTTGCTAAGAAGGTAAATTTTATATTAAGTGTTGTTATCACAAAAAATATAATAATAAATAAGAGGGCAGGAGTATACTTTTAGAAGTGATGGATAGGTTTATGGCATAGATTGTGGTGATGGTGTCATGAGTGCATATTTATCTCCAAACTCATCAAACTGTATACATTAATTATGTACAATTTTTTTCCAGTTTTATTGAGATGTAATAAACATATAACATTGTATAAATTTAAGGTTTATGACATGATTTGATATATGCATACATTATGAAATGATTATCACAATAAGTTTAATTAACATCCATCACTTCACATAGTTGCAAATTATTTTTCTTGTGATGAGAACTTTTAAGATTTATTCTCTTAGTAGCTTTCAAATACACAATAGAGTACTGTTAACCATAGTCACCATACCGTACATTACATCTCTAGAGTTTATTTGTCTTAGAACTGGAAGTTTGTATTTTTGGCCATCTTCACCCAATTTTGTCATCCCCATGCCTATCTCTGGCAGCCACCAGTCTTTTCTCTGTTTCTATGAATTTGGGTTTTTTTTTTCTTTTTTTCTTGTAGATTCCACATATATGTGAGATCATACAGTATTTATCTTTGTCTGACCTATTTCACTTATCATAATGCCCGTAAGTGCCATATTGTCACAAATGTCAAGATTTCCTTTGTTTTAATTATTTTATTTTATTTTTATTTGGGAGAGAGCATTGAAGACGGGCAGAGGGAGAGAGAGAACCAATCTTAAGCAGGCTCCACATTCAGCATATAGCCCAACACAGGGCTCAGTCTCACAGCCCTGGGATCATGAACTGAGCTGAAATCAAGAGTCGGACACTCAGCTTACTGAGCCACTAGGTGCCCCTCCTTTTTTTAATGACTAATATTTATTATACATATTATTTTATTATTTTATTTATTTTATATTAATTATATATCATATTTCTTTATCCTTTCATCTGTTGACAGCTACATATGTTGCTTCCATGTCTTGGCTATTGTAAATAATGCTGCAGTGATCATGAGCGTACAATGTCTCTTTGACAGTGGTTTTGTTTTCTTTGATATGTACCCAGAAGTGGAATTGCTGGCTCATATGGCAATTCTGTTTTTAATTTTTTAAAGACATCCCATAATGTTCTCTGTAGTGGCTGCATCAGTTTACACTTGCACTTACATTGGTCCCTTTTCTCCACATTCTCAACGCTTAGCTCTTGTCTTTTCGATAACAGCCATCCTAATATGTGTGAGGTGATACCTCATGTGCATTCCTCTGATAATTAATTATACTAAACATCTTTTCATATACCAGTAGGCCATTAGTATGTATTCTTTGGAAAATGTCTATTCACTTCCTCAGGCCATTCTTTAATTGAATTCTTTTCTTCTTCTTCTTCCTTCTCCTTCACCATCTCCTCCCTCACTTCCTCCTCCTTCCTCTTCTGCATTTGCTATTGAGTTGTATAAGTTCTTTCTTTGTGTGTATGAGTCCTTTATATATTTTAGATATCAGTTCTCTATCAGATGTGTGATTTGCAATATTTTCTTCCTTTTGGTATGTTGCCTTTTTAGTTTGTTGATGTTTGCTTTGCTGTGCAGAAGATTTTTGGTTTGATGTAGCCCCACTTTATTTTTGCTTTTGTTTCCTTTGCTTTTGGTGTTAAATAATAAAAAAAGAGACCAGTTGTCAAAACCAATGTCCAGTAGCTTAACCCCCTTTTTCTTCTAGGAGTTTTATGGTTTCCGGGACTATGTTCAAGTCTTTAATCCACTTGAGTTTCTTTTTCTTTTTGTATGTTTTAAGTTAGTGCTTGAGTTTTATTCTTTTTGATAGAGCAGTCTAGTTCTATCAGCAGCATTTATTGAAGAGATTGTCCTTTCCCTATTGTACATTCTTGACTCTTTTGTTATAAATTGATAGGCCATATATGCATGGGTTTAGTTCTAGGATCTCTATTCTGTTATCTTAATACATGTATCTGTTTTATAATTTATATAATATAATTGCCAATACCATGTTGTATAATTTATGTAATATAATTGTGTATTATAGTAATACAATATTATATATACAGTTTGAAATCAGAAAGTATGATGCCTCCAGCTGTGTTGTTTCTCAAGATTACTTTGACTATTCACTGTCTCATGTGGTTCCATATACATTTTATGATAGTTTTTTTCTATTTCTATGAAAAATTCCATTGGTATTTTGATAAGGATTCATTGAATCCAAAGATTGCTTTGGGTAGTGTGGACATTTAAATAGTGTTAATTCTTCCATTCATGAGCATGAAATATCTTTCCATTTATTGGTATCTTCTTAATTTTTTTCATCTGTGTCTTATAGTTTTTAGTGTAAAGATCTTCAATCTCCTCAGTTAAGTTTATTCTTCTTGATGCAACTGTAAATGGGATTGTTCTCTTAATTTTTATTTCTGATAATTCATTGTTAATGTATAGAAGTGAAACTGCTTTTTGTGTATTGATTTTATATTCTGCAATTTTACGGAATTCATTTATTAGTTCAAATAGGTTTTGCTGGAGTCTCCAGGGTTTTCTTTATAAAACATCATGCTGTATATGAATAAAGATAGTGTTACTTCCTTTTCTGATCTGGATGGCTTTTATATCTTTTTCTTGCCTAATTGTGGTGGCTAGGACTTCCAGTACTATGTTGAATAAAAGTGATGAAAGTGGGCATACTTGTCTTGTTCCTTATCTAGAAGGAACATTTTTAGCTTTTTAATGTTGAGTATGACATTAGCTGTGCATTTGCCATATATAGTTTTTATTATGCTCAAGTTCCCTCTATGCCCAGTTGGTTTAGAGGTTTTGTTTTTAAAGTTTATTTATTGTGAGAGAGAGAGTGCACAAGTGGAGGAGAGGCAGAGAGAGAGAGAAAGAGAGAGAGAGAATCCCACACAGACTCCTTGCTGTCACAGCAGAGCCTGACGCGGGGCTCAATCTTGCGGGGCTCAATCTCACAAACCATGAGATCACGACCTGAGCTAAAATCAAGAGTGGATGTTGAATTTTTTCAAGCGCTTTTTCTGAGATGGTCCTATGATTTCTATCCTTCATTTTGTTAATGTGGTGTATCATATTGATTAATTTGTGGGTGTTGTTCCAGATGCAAGATTTATTCTTTGGTTAATTAACTCATAAAATCTCCTACCTTGGAGAAAACAGCATACCAGAGGTCAGGGAGAGTCAAGGGACCAAAAATGAGAGAACGACCACACAGTGAAAGGCAGACTCTGCAGCTCCATCTCTCTTCCAGACAGGAGACGTCAGTAGTCAGGAATACTCCTCCATGGAGGATACTGGGAAGATTCTTTTTAGAATAACTGAACAGCTCTAGAAAGACCTAGAGATCTAATATTTAGTAAGGCAATATAGTTCATCACTCAGTAATTCTATGAACCATTAGCTAAATCCCTGCCTGCACATACTTACTATAAATCAGCACCTCATTCATAATTACAAAGGAGAATACAAGAATCCTATATAAAAGAAACCTCTACCATGAAAGAGGAAGAGATCATAGAGAATAGGCACTCAGAGGAAACAAAAATAATGTAAAGGGGAATGGAAAAAATTTTAATGAAAAAAAATCTGTAAATAAGATGCTTAAAGAGTTAAGGGAAGATGTCATATCCATAAACCAATAATAACATGGTACCAATACCAAAGCATTAAAGGAGTAACTGGAGATGAATAAAACATTGCTTGAAAATAAAATTATAAATGATGAAATTTAAGGAAGAAATCATAGTAGGGTTGAAAGTTGAAGTTCTTTTTCTGAAAGAAGAACACTGCTCCCCTCATCGTTAAAAAAAAAAAAGCAATTAAAAGATAGGATAGAAAGAAGAAAAAAAATTAGGCAATCTACTATTATACTAGTAGAAGTTCCAGAAGGGTAAGCATGAGCCAAAACTAATACCTATGATTAGTCTTCTAAGCTCAGATGCCACTGCCAGTTGGGCATAAACACTCAGATTGTACTGCCAGTACCATCAGCAACAGACTGCTGCCACTGCTACTACTGCCACAACTGGGTTGAGCTGCCTGATTTTTGTTTGTGCCAACAGCTTCTGATGTAAAGTCCAGAGTAGATGGATCCGATTCATGAAAACCAGATCAGGTGTCATATTCTTGTTGTAAGAGCTCATATAGTGGGAGTCTGGCTCATAGGAAGGGTTTAGCCACTGGGCAAATAAAATCACAAATGTACCCTACACATGGGAACTAATATTAAAAACAGAGAAAAAGAGCCCTAGGGTGAAAAGAGCCCTAGGGCCTGCAGAGTAGGAAGTCCACCCTGGGGCACTGGGATGGAGAATTCTGGGAGAACTGGCTCTAGGTAGCAAATAAATAGAGAAACACAACCCAAAAAAACAACAAGCAAAAAAGAAACTGATCATTTATCTGAGGAATTTGACCATTTAGAAATAATATTAATAGATGTTTTATGGTTCTTACAGTGCATTTCAAATAATTTGACAATGAATTGATAAATGCAAAATAAACAAAGGAAGAAACATAGAGTCTAGAATAATGTTTGTTGACAGAAACTGAACCAGAAAAGGAACAAAAGAAACATAATCATAGTTGTAGCTTAATTCATCAATATCTTTCAGACGTTTACAGAATCACAAAAATGTGGTTTAATTGTAATGGAAAAAAATAAAAAGGGAAAGAATTGTTAACAGCAAGCTTTCAATTGATAATGTGAAAAATAAAAATACACAAAAACTGTATTAGCAGAATTTGGAACAATGATCTTAGCAAGAGAGGAAAGAGTTGAAATATTTAAAAGCCTCTAGGAAATGGGACTTCAAAGTTCAGATGGTGACTAGGGGACTTTACTAAAAGTAAAAATATATTTTTAAAGAGGAGCTAAAATATGACTTCTTCTCATGAGCCCTATCATGGCAGAGTGAGTTCTTTCTTTACGTGTTCCCTCAGCACTTTCTATACATCTTCTTTATCGTAGTACTTTTCATACTGGCTAGTAATTAATTATTCACATGACTATTGCCCTCACTACCTATACACACTGGCTAGCACTGGGTAGTATGCCTGATGCAAAATAAATGCCAAGTATATTTTTCCTGAGCTAATCTATACTCAACCTTCTCCATCTTAACTTATATTTTTTCTTTATTTACTCATTTCCCCCCTCCATCTTTTGGATGCATTATTTCCATGATTCTGCTTCTATTAAAAAAAAATCCTTTGTATTCTCATGAAAGGAGATCCAGAAACTCTTAGAGTGAATCTGAAATCTTTTTTTCAGTGATCATATCTTGTTTCTGGGTCTATCTTTACATATTAGTCTAAAATATCCACTGGGCAGGGGCGCCTGGGTGGCGCAGTCGGTTAAGCGTCCGACTTCAGCCAGGTCACGATCTCGCGGTCCGTGAGTTCGAGCCCCGCGTCAGGCTCTGGGCCGATGGCTCGGAGCCTGGAGCCTGTTTCCGATTCTGTGTCTCCCTCTCTCTCTGCCCCTCCCCCGTTCATGCTCTGTCTCTCTCTGTCCCAAAAATAAATAAAAAACGTTGAAAAAAAAATTAAAAAAAATAAATAAATAAAATATCCACTGGGCAAAACTTGCTTGATATTTATCAGCTCACCTTATTTGGGTGAATTACTAAAAAACATTTTTGCGAGAAAATATCAAAAATATTCCACACGCTAAAACCTAGAAAAGGAAGGCTGAATTCATCTATTGATTAGAGGTACCCATCATGGGAAAACAGTGAATAAATCCATGAACATTCTTAGACAACCAGATAGCTATAGATTATTGACAATTTTATTAGAGGATTCTGATTACCATCACAGAACAGCAGAGTTCCAACTCCAAATTGTCACTTCTTTCCAGATTTGCAGCTTTTAAAATCATACTGGAGCCAGGAAACACAGAATTCTCTTGTGGGTCCAATAATTTGAAGAACAAATCTCCAAAGTTAGATTTTTTTGTTCTGTGTTAAAACATTAACATCTATTAAATGCTACACAAAGACACTTAGCCAGTGAGTTTTAATTAATTTGGTCTTAAGAAAACTAATTGTCTATCATTTGAGCTTTAGGCTATTTCCTGAAAAAAAAATCAAATACTTATTTGGAAGAAATACTGCAAGTCATTTTCTCTGAGAACATGGGGTTTGGCTTGACAGGGGAAGCTATTAAAAAGATTTAATGGAATCACCAAGACTTATTTGAAACTTGCCTAGAAACATTTTTATCCTCAATCTGCACAACAATATATTAATTTTTTCAACCCAGATGGAGATTTTATTTTTATCCTAGGAGGGAGGGCAAATAAAGACTGTGGGGATTTCTAGTTGTGAGCTGGGAGCACAGAAGGTGAAGATCTTGCAGACGCAGAATGAGAGAAGGAATAAAGCATCCTGTCAAATTAAAATTAAAAAAAAACAACACAGGAAAAACAGTAGTGTAATAAAGAACCATATAACGGCATTTCTGACCAGTTTGCTCTCCACTGATGGAGAAATTGAATTCAGGGTGTACTCAGAAGGCTGTCATGAAGGGGTATTTGGAGGTTGTGTGGTAGTTAAGGATACAGTGTTCTTTCTCTTCCATATAATTCATTTTCTTGGATTGCAAATAATGCTATTAAAATTTGATTCACATTGAAATTGGCACCACTCAAACCAATGTACTTGGCAGCTGAGATTTATTATTTGATGCATTTGTCAGGATAAATATATGCTGAAAATAAGAAAGCTGATATTCTATCTTTTCTTCTGGGCTCATGAATTTTGCTGCATTTTACATTAGAAATCAAATTGTATGATGAGGAATAGCTGTGGGGTATCATATAAGGGAAACAATACAGTCTGGAAGTCTGGAGACCAGAATTTGGGTGATAGCTCTGCCACCATGTTGTGACTTTGAACAAACCATGTATACTAGTGTCTCAGTTGCTTCCTCTGTGAAATAATAAGGTAGAACTAGATGTTCTCTGGGCTTTTTCCAGCTTGAAAATCAAATGCTCTTGTGTAACTAGAGGTAATCAAGAGTGGATTATTAGTAGAGGGAGGCTGCTCATTGAGTATTTCCTTTGTTTTCAATTCTGCTTAATATACTTTATTGGCTATCAAAAAGCATGTGACTCCTGTGGTCAGACCACTGTTTTCATTATTTTACTAAATGTGTGACTCTAGACAAGTTATGTAATTTTTTATCTTTTAGTTTCTTTGACTATAAAATGGGGATTGTTATAATACTAATTATTTTATAAAGTTGGAATAATTAGTACCCATCTCATAATATTTTAAGGAGGATTAATGGGTCAATTCATGAGGTCCTGGGGAGAGTACTTTTCATATGAGCATGCTTAATAAATATTGGCTATTATATTTGTTTGCATATTTGAATCTTCATAGTGATACATGCTCTTTTCACAATTGAAAAAAAAATTTCCTAGTTTCTTGATTATTTCTTTTTTAAAGAATGATAGAATTGAAATTTAAATATTTTTCTCCATCACTATTTAACAAAAGCCCAAGAGCCTACAAAACAGTAGATTCTGGAAAGAATGAATAAATGAATGGCTAAGATCAAAGACTCTGCATGATACTGGAGCTCATGTAACAAAGGTTGGCAAGGATGAAAATGGATATATTCCAAGCAGAAGTGTGTCTTTTATGTCTCTTTATAATCTTTAGATAGTAACATGCTATTCTTCCTTTGCTGATCAAAAGATCTCATAGTCTTTATAGTTACCTTTGGCCTTTGCTACTCTGTTATTTACATGTAAAGAAAATGCCACTTGTCCCCAGAGGTCAGCACTCTTATGTGATACAGAACATTTGGTTGTTTCTGGAAAGGAGCTGTTGAACACTTTAGTACTATAGCAGAGCTATTACTAAATAAAGTCAGGGCAAGTAGAGGGTTATAATCAATAGAACAATTCAATATGACTAACAAGCAATATTAATTCCAACCATCATTTTGGTCTAGCCAGTAAGTAGAGATCTTGAAATAATACTGGATGAAAATGTAAATGTAGCATCATCATGAAGGCACACCAGGTATGCTCATCTCTTCCTTGTTGCTAAGGTATGGTTACTATGACAATAGTCACTAATACTATCAATTTGATTCCTACTAATAGGAAGCCATTTCCTACCAATTTATGAAGAGTCTCACTACTAAAATAAAGCTCGATCCATTTTTCTACTCATGTCTTATGTTTTAAATTATTGAGTATCACAAAAATATATAATTAAAGTTGAACACATCAAATTTGTTGAGAGTATCTGTGCCAGACACTTTACATATGCTTTTTCATTTAATCCCTAATGTCAATTCTAAGAGTTATATTTTATTACTCTGTTTTACAGGTGAATGAACTAAGACACAAGGAAGTTATATTGTTCAGATTTACAAAACCAGCAAATGAGAGAACTTGTATGTCAACTTATATGTATCTCACTAATTCCACATACTTTCATGATGCTATTTGTATTAATCTTTGTAAAATTGGAGAGTTAAATACAATTAGAAGAATCATGAAATTCAGCTGAATTTGGAAGACATGGCTTTGTACTAGTTCCAGTATATATTTAAGTTGAATTTATCAGTGGCACACAGTAACCTGGGTGTAAACATATTCATAGAAGCGTATCAGTGTTTACCATGTGTCAAGCACAAATTTTAGCACACACTTAACATTTATATTTTTACTTAATTTTCAACATAATAGCATGAAAAATATACTGTTACTACCTCCATTTTATGGGCAAAGAAACTGTGTTACAGATATTTAAATTAATTTACCCAAAGTTGTATAATAAGTAAATGCTTGAATCAAAATTTAAGCCCAAGCTATCTGACTTCAGAACTTGTAGTATTAATCTCTATCCTACAATGATCAGTCCACATCAAAGGCTAGATATTGGGCAGAGACTACAAAACTAAAATTTGAGTGAACACCGGAGTTTTGTCTAATAGGTGAAACCAAAGGGACTTGAGACTGTTGGTGAACAAGAGCTTCAGAATATCATTTCCATTGATTTACTTTCTTCCACCATCTTCAACTAGAGTAAATAAGTGAATCTAACTATGTATCACTGAGAATTTACTCTGTACTAGGTATACACTAAGTACCTTATAATTGTTGCCTTTACATTCGTAGGAATCCTGTAAGGTAGTTATAGGTAATATATCAATCTCCAGCGGAGTGGTAGTGCTAACTTGATCTGAGGCATACTGGAAAGCCTTATAGTCTTAGCCATGGTGCTATGCTGCCAATGGTATGTTTCTTGCTAAATTTTTGGAGCTTTGAAAGTGAAGATCTTAGTTTGGAGTTGGATGTAGACACAGAACATATTCATTGGCTGAGGAAAATGTAAATAACTGCTGAAACTTATCCTGGTGCAAACTATATAGAGTTACCTAAGTAAAAAAGCTTCATAGTGACTTTTCTAAAAGTTGACTTTTTGTTTGTTTGAAGTACCCTTCAGGCCCCATGTAAATGAATGGATGAGAGACCAAAAATGTAAAGTTTTAAGACAAGATCTCAAACAAACCTCACCAAACATGTTCATATTTTTTCACATGACACATGAATAAAAAACAATTTATTCATATAGCAGAATTAATATATATTATTTATGGTCTACTTTGAAGTCAAAGGCTTTAAGGTGATCTACAAAGAAACACACCATACAACTGCAAAATAAACAGCTAAGAGCACCATGGTAAGATTTAACTCAATGTGGTCTAGTCTAGGATGCTATGACATTGAAAATGGATGAGGGCTGGAATTGGCAACTTTTTATTTTATTTGAGGAATGTGAGGAAGAATTTGTTAGAGGAAGGAGACCAGTAGGCCCATTTAACTTGTGCTTCAAGCTCTAGAAGACTTCAAAATGCAGGTGCCTTTTTTTAGTAGTTAATATCTGCTGGAATATAAGTAGAGACCTTTGATGTGTAACAAACACACTGAAATTTAGCGGCTTAAAATAACTCCCACTTAAGCATCTCATGATCTGTGAGACATGTGGGCAGTTCTTCCGGTCTGGTCTGACTTGGCAGATCTCTTCTGGGCTTATTTTATTCAAGTCAGCTGTCATTGGCTGATGGCTACACAATCAAGAACAACCTCACTCAAGTCTGACATTGAGATTCCACCAGGATGAAAGAGGCTCCTGGGACACATCTTGTTTCATAATTCACCAGACTAGCCATATTCTTCATATTGTGGCAGTGGCAGGCGTCCCAACAGCAACAAGTCTATACACGAATGCTAGTTAAGCCTATGTTTGCTCACTTTACTAATGTACCACTAGACAAAGCAGGTCACAAGGCCACGCCAGTGTCACTGTGAGAGGACATATCCAAAGGTCATGAAGGGTAAGGAATAATATGTGGCCGTTTTTGCATTCTTACTATTTCCTTATCACTAATGTTTATTATAATTAAAATGGATCAGCTACTGATATTAGCTACATTAAGATAATTCCACTGATGAAAGAAATCAAGTTGAATGTAGCCCATGTTTTCTTAGAAAGCCTACAAAGTAATAGTGGTGGATGAGTCCATTGATAACTCTGAGGGAGGCAAACTATTTTAACAGAAAGGACATGGGTAGACACAGACAAAGACACAGAAGTGTCTCATCCCCAATACCTATTGGTTGAGTGACTAAGATTGCTTAAAGTCTCTAAACTTCTATTCCCAATTTGTTAAAAGTGAGGGTTAGTATCTGTGTCACAAAGCACTTTTCCTTTTATCATGCTTCAGTTTCAGCTGTATAAAAGCCTAAACATATTCTTTCATATTTTTTGTAAGGATGAATGAAGTCATCCAGAAGGATAGGCTTGATAATCTCTAAAGTATGATATAAATGTTAGTTATTTCAATTAATAGGGACTTTAATTCTAAATCATGAATTAACATCCTCTCCCCTAGGCCCTGTGGTCATGTTTACTTACTACTGTTTTGATGTTTTTAAGCAACCAGAAGTCTAAAGCTGTGGAGAGTGAAGGGATGTGAAAATTCCTAAACAGAGTTGCTGGACTAATAACTTGGTAAAAGTCAGTCAAGTTTGGAATGTATTAAATACATTACAGTAATCATATCTAGAAATAATTTAAATATAGAATGGCCTTATGCTAATATTTGTCCTTTATGGTATTTAATAGTTTTTCCTAACATACATTTAATAAATATATATTTGCAATGGAAATAAATTTATGCTGTCATTCATGAGATGTCAAGTCTATTATTTTCATTTTACCTGGTCTGTGCCTTCCAGTGAGTCACCACAATTTCTCTAAGCCTCAACTTCCTTATCTGTAAATAGAGAGAAGGATACCTCAAAGGAATGTTTGATGGGTAAAGCAAATCCCAAAATTCAAGCCCCTAGGCCAGTCTTAATTTGGAGAAGACACTTTACTTTTAACTTTTCTCCCCATCATTTCTCCCCCTCACACAGGTCCAGCGGGATTTTGATAGCTCTCCTTTCCCTGTTCCAGGACTTGAGATAGTGGTGATAAGACATCCTAGGAAAACAAGTTTGAAGGGGAAGATAATATGCTTCCTTTGGACTCAGCAGAGGTGAAGATGCCTGAGAGGCTGTAACTGACGAGAGGTCCCAGTGGGTTGTGCATATCCTACCTCAAGGAGATGGGAGACCAAGGGCAGATGCCTGCCCTTCTATAGACCTACTTGGATTCAGACTCACTTTTCTCCCCTTGTGAGTGTCCCAGCTGGTTTTATCAGCTTGTGACATATTTCAACTCTATTCTGACAATTTATCAGCCCAACCAGAGATCTGTTCGATGTCTGGCGAAATGATATTGTTAAAAATGCAGAGCCTGGCTGGGCTGCTTGCAAACGATGGCTCTCAATTTGATTTCTATTGACAGAAGGCAGTTCAGGCAAAGGCATAAATAAAAAGTTACAATGACTGAGGAAAAACTTGGGGCTTCCAGTTAGACCTCATAACTCTGAGCATTCAGACTGGAAAAGAGCAGTGGGGGAGACAGAATTGGCTTCGTAAGGCAAGCAATGATGAAGTGAGCCTACAATTAGTGATCACCAGCTTTCCTAAAGAATCAGGACAGTTGAACTGTTGGAAGCCTAAGGAGGTTTCTACTCAATCTTATACAATTCATGGCATGAAGAACAGAGGTTTGAGAGACTCACAACTTTCTAGGCAGGCTTGACTTACCCAATTTTCTATTGGGGGTTTTAGACATCAGCATTCTACCATTATGGAAATACAAGCTTTTAAATGAAATTATCTCTACAATGTCTTTAAACTCTAACATTATTAGAAGTATAATTCTACCTTTTGCACAAAGGAGAGTATTAGTACATTATCTTCTTGGAGGGAGGCTCTTTCCTAAAAAGAGGAAGGGAAATTATCATGTTTAGAAGTAAGGACCAGAAATGTTAGCACGCATCATCTAAGTTTAATCCTTATATTATCCTTAAGAGAATAGTTACAATTTTCCCTATTTTTTTTACATTAGGAAATTAAAACTCAAGGAGATAAAGTCTTGCTTCAAATGATCTCTAAATTTAATCTACATATTATTGTTAAAGAATAGCTATAATTATTCTTATTTTGCAGATGAGGAAATTGAGGTAAATTCAGAGTGACTTGCTTCAGATCACACAAGTTGAAAGAGATAAAGCAAGGACTTGAACTTATTACTGTCTAACCCCAAAGCCTGTGTTCATCGCATTTGGCCATGTTGGCTCTAGATACAACTACCTGCAGTGACAACAGGCAGACATCAAATGAAATTTTGATTTTTCCTCAGTTTTTCAGAACTTATATTATGGAATTAAAATGTTTTAGGCAGGAAGGCAGAAATATGTGGAGGGGGAAGGATTGAAGAGGAGAAGAAAGGAAGCATGGAAGAAGAAGCAATGAAAAAAGTAAAGGGGCAGAGATGAAGCTAACATATATGTTAGCTCCTTATGTACAGAGATGTACTTTTAACAGTTTTATTGAATTATAATTAACATAAAGTAAGTTGTGCATCATTCAAGTATAATTTGATAAATGTAACACCAAAACCTGATCACAACCAGTGTGATGAACATATTACCACCGCCAAAAGTTTTCTCAAAAATAAGTTATCCAGATAGATGAGGCCCCATTTCTGGACTCTCTTCTATGTGTCTGTCTTTACACCAGTACTGCAGTATCTTGACTACTGGAGCTTAGTAATAAGCATTGAAATAAGGTAGTACTAGTTCTTGTTTTAAAACATTGTTTTGAGTATTATAAGACTTGTGCATCTCCCATGAATTTTAGAACTGGTTTGAAAATTTCTAAAAGTATAAAATTTTGATTTTGGTTTGCATAGAATCTTTAGATCAGTTTGGGAGAAAATTGACATTTAACAATACTGATTCTTTAAAACTGTGAAAATAATATGTCTCTCTAACTTATATCTTATTCAACTTCTCTAAGCAGTTTTATGGAGTTCAACATGCAGGTTTTCATAAATTTTGTTGCATTCATCTATACCATTTTATATTTTCAATGTTATTGCAAATGGCATTTAAAATTTTTTCAGTTTCTAATTGTTCTTCGCTACTATATATAGATATATGCCTAAGTTTTTAATACTGTTTTTGTGTCATACAACCTTGCTAAACTCACTTTTTAGGTCTAGAAGATTTTTGTAGATTATATCAGATTTTCTACATAGATAATCATGTTATCTGTAAATAAAGACAGTGTTTACTTCTTCCTTTTTACTTTGGATGCCTGTAAAAAAAAATATTCTTATTAGAATGGCTAGCATTTCCAGTAAAATGTTGAATAGAAATAGTCAGAGCAAACATCCTTCTCGTGTAGCTGATCTTGAGGGGAAAGCATTCAGTTTTTCTTCATTTACTGCATTGTCAACTGTAGGTTTTTGAAGGTGACCTTAATTGCCCTTTGATTCTTAGTTAGGCAAGAGTTTTACCAGGAATTGATGTTGGATCCTGTCAAACTATTTTTCTGTATCTATTATGTTGAGTATATAATTATTCATTTTTATATTACTAATATGGTAAATTATTAGATATTAAGATATTAAACCAACCCTGAATTCTAGACATAGAACTACTTTGTCATGGTGTAACAACCTTTTCATGCAGTGTTAGAATCAATTTGCTAACATTGTTATTGTCTAGTTTTCCTATATTATAAAGTCTTTGATTTTGGTAATGGAACAATAGAGATGTCACAGAATGTTTTGAGATTTTACTTTTTTTCCAATTTTCAGTAAATATTATGTAGACTTGGTATGATGTCTTTCTTAAATCTTGAGTAAAATTCACCAGTGAGGCTATCTGTGTCTGGAGTTCTCATTGTAGGAAGGATTTTAACTATAAATTCCATTTCTTTAATAGATGTTGAACTTTTCATGTTCCGACTTCTTGAACGAGCTTTAATAGGTTGTATATTTCAAGGAATTTGTCCATTTCACCTAAGTTATTTAAATTATTGGTAAAAAGTTATGTACAATTTCCCTTATTATATGTATCTCTTTATATGTGTGTGTATGTATGTATATATAGATATGTATATGTATATATATACATATATATTTATACGTATACATATATATGTGTATATATATCTTCACATATATCTTCTTTCTTTCCTAATTTTAGTAATTTGTTTATCTCTCTTTTCTTTATTAGTCTGACTAGAACTTAAACAACTTTATAGATTTTCTGAAAGAAGCAGCTTTGGATTTAATTAATGCCTTCTGTTTTCTATTTCATTGATTTCTACTCTGCTCTTTCTTTTTTATTCTCCCCTATTTACTTAGGGTTTAATAGATCTTCTTTACTTGCTTCTTGAGGCTGAGGTCATTTATTTGAGATCTTTCCTTCTTTTCTGATATGTGTATACTGCTCTAAGTGGTACCTTAGCACCTCCCACAAATTGTGATATGGATGTTTTAATTTTTTATTTAGTTTCAAACACTTTCCTATTTCTTGTTTTTTCTTTGATCCATGGATTACATAAACAAGGGTTAGTTTCCAAATACTAAAAGATTTCCCAGAGATCTATTTATTATTGAATACCAATTTAATTCCGTCATGGCCAGATAACATGATCTTTTCTGACATGAACATTTCAAATTTATTGACAAAATTTTGATACCTGGATATGATCTATTTTGGTAAATGTTCTCCATTGCCTCCATCTACCTGAAATAATATGTTTTCTGTTTTCACTGAATGTTATGTTCTGTAAATGTCAATTGGAACAATTACAGTGTTCCAATTTTTAATATCCTTACTGATTTTCTATTTGTTCTATTGAGGGGGAGTTATTTAAATTTCTGTCTATAACTGTGCATTTTTGTGTACTGCTTTGAAATTCTATAAGTTCTTGATTTGTGTATTTCGAAGTTGTTATTAAGTGCACTAATATTAGGATATTGGCATATTAGCTATAATTGTTTATTGTTTTTGTAGTTGCTTTAGGTTTTATATTATTAGGTTTTATATTATTTTATATTATTAGGTTTTATATTATTCATCTGTAACTTTCACAATCTACCTTCAAGTGAAATTATACCCCTTAATATACAGTATAAGAGCTTTGCAATAGCAATCTTTGACTTCTAAACATCTGACCTTTGTTTTATTATTCTTATACATTTTACTTGTACATGTTTTATAAACCTCACATTATCTTATTATTTTGTTTAAAAATATATTTGTAATTTAAAAGTTTAAATGGGAAAGAAATCCATAATATCTTGAAATATCTTTTTACACCCCCTTCAGGAACTTCTATTCCACATTTATACATACATTTGGCTACTTGATGTTGTCCTACAACTAAGTGGTAACTAAAGTGATTACTTTCCCTTCTTTTTGTGTTTTATTTTGGATAGTTTTATTGCTTTGTCTTCAAGTTCACTAATCTTTTTGTCTGTAATATTTATTCTGCTGTTATTCAAATACATAGAATTTTGTATCTCAGACAGTAATTTTCATCACCAGAAATTCAAAGTTGGTCATTTTTATCTTTCATGTCTTCTTACTTTTTTTAACATATGGAATATAATTATATATCACTTTGAATACCCTTGGCTCTTAATTCTAACAGCTATGTCAGTTCTGATTGATTCAGTTACTTATAAAGGGTTGTATTTTCCTGTTTCTTTGTATGACTGGTAATGTTTAATTGGATGCCAAATATTTTACCTTTATGCCATTGGATATTTTTTATATTCACATAAATATTCTTGAACTTTGTTCTGGAATACAATTGATTAACTTGTAAATAGTTTTGTCCTTTTACACATTACTGTTATAGTTTTTTAGGTAGGACTGGAACGCTGGTAATAGTATGACTAATTATTTTCTCCTACTGAGCCCAGTCCTTTTTGTATACTCTATCCAATGCTCAATGAATCTGGTGGGAACTGGCATGATTTCTGGCCAGGTCCTGCTCTTGTTAATCCTTTGGATGATTTTCCCCAGATTCATGTATTTTTCTCTCAATTTATGCACTAATCAGAACCCAACTGAATTCTTGAGAGTTACCCTCTGAGATATGTAGATTTCTCTCTGCAGCTTTCTCCTGTTTTGTACTCTGTCTTCTGAAGTTGCACTCTCATTTCCATCTCCTCAACTCAGGGACTCTTCTTGACTGTACCTGAGTTCCCTTTCCCTACTCTGCAGCCTGAAAATTATCTCAGGCCTTTACCCTGGGATAATCAAATGGCTCATGTCATTTGTTCCTGGTTCTCAGATATCACTATCCTTCTTTGTCTGATGTCTAGTGTTTTGCAAATGTTTTGGTTGTTTCAAGCAGAAGTATAAACCCAGTCTTGTTACCTTATCTTGATTGGAAGCAGAAATCTCCCCAAATTGTGTATTTATATAAGGGGAGTGAATAGTGGTACCAAGAATGTTTTGTGTGGAAGTCTGACACTGAAATACAGAAAGGGAGAATGTCTCAAATTATATCCTCTCCTTCAACCTAGTGTTAAAATGTTCTTTACAAAATATCTCTGCTTTCCAACATTAATTCTATTTTTATAGACAAATTTTTATGTTAGAGTAAGTTATTGTCTTTTACTTAAAACTATCTGAAGTACAGGAAACAATGCTGGGAGTGGTGTGAGACTGGTGTCTAGATCCAGCGTTACCACTGTCTGAATGTCCTTGGATGTCATTTGTCATCTGTCTACAAGCCCCATTGTCATCACCTGTAAAATATTGACAATGGCACTTACTTGTTCACCTTATAGAATGAGTATAAGAATGCACTGAGTTTATAAAGTAACCAGTCTTTTTAATTGTAAAATATTATAACAATATGGGAGTTACTATAACTATGTCCATTATGCTTTTGGGAAACTTCAACTTGAAAGGCCATAAAAAATTACACATCACATTTTTTCCCCCTGGGATTATCTTTGTGACACATTCACTCAGACCTCTTGGAGAATCACTTACCTGTAAAATGCTACACTTTATTCTTACCTGTAAAATGTACAATGGAATAATAGTATTGGGCTCTAAAATCAAATCATTCTAGACTACACTCAGACTTCACTATTATGTCTTCTTGAGGAAATTATTATACCACACAGTTTTCTATTATCTATAATGAGAAGAGTAATATTACCTTTGTCGGGTTTTTGTAAGGAGAAAATATGATAAAATATGTGACGAACTGGTACATGGGAAGCATTCAAGAGAAGTTATTCTAAAATGTTATTACTATTCCATTAAAGAAGCTATGTGGGCACAGTTCCATTAAAAAAGAATATGTTCTTCTCTAATCAAAGCTCAGTACTCAGATACCATACCTCAGTTATCTTTGACTCTTTCCTGTCCCCAGTGTTTCACATCCAGTCATTTCACCAAATATTCCAGCACCTCTTCCAGGCTTTTTGCTGCTACTACCACTGTCTTCATTTTTATTTCATTGATGACTCTGTTTCCTCACTACTGTGTGTGACTGGTACAGTAGCCTAATTTCTCTCCCTGAGGTTTCTCTGTACTGGTCTATGCATAACATTTGGCCCCGCATCCTGAAGGTGCAGCTCTAATCATGGCATATTATTCCGAGGAAATCTTTGATCACTTTTAAGTATGGAATAAAATCCAAGTTCTCTTACTTGGCATACAGGTTCCTTCAAAGGTGGCCACTATGTTTCTTTCCACATACCTCTTCCCATATCCCACATTGCACTAGGCTCCATTCACTCTGGGCAGTCCTTCTCAAACAGGCATGGTAGTCTTTCCTCAATCATGTTGTTCTAAGCTATACCCTCTTGAATTTTCTCACTGCTATATATCAAATTTATACCATCAACTGTAATTCCGTTCAAATAGCCACCATTTATACAACTCTCATGATAACCATTGTTATCATTTTTAACAATTAACCATTGTTCTAAAAACATCTTTCTGATATAATTGAAGTCTCACCATACAGCATAAAATATCATCCATGCACATTTTTAGTCAAAAATCTAGGCACAATTAAATACCATTTTTATGGCAATTAGCAAGTGAGGGCTAAAATCATCATGACAAAATGTGCTGTAAAAATTACGCACAACTGCCTCTGCCCAAATTCTGTTTTTCAGAATTTTCTTATGTAATTAATTATTCTCTCTCTTCCGGTTTTAATTATTCCTTATTTTTGAATACTATATCAGTTTTGCCACTGGCTTTGTACTTTACCATATGTGTCCATCACTTCCTTAATTGAAACTCTAAGTTTTCCAAAGGCAGGGACCATGCATTATTTGTGGTTAATACCTCAAATTTTGTCATCAAAGTAATCTGGATTCAAGTCCCAGCCTCTTCATTTAGCACTTGGTCTGTCCTGAGCCAGTTATTTACTCTAAACCTCAATTTCCTCATCTATAAAATGGGAATAATAGTAGTACCCAGTTCACTAAAGTATTTTCAAGGTTAAAAGAGCTTGTGCATGCGGATCACTAATATTACCAGGGGTATATTAAGAGCCAATGTTTTTAGTAGTTGCTGTTACTGTTATTACTGATAGCATCGATACCTATTTATCTCTCTAGCATTGAAATACTTTACTCTCTCTAACAACTCTCTTTCTTTAGTGGTGCTGCATGGGAACAGAATGATTGATCTAAATATAAGGAGGATTAAATTAGCCCTGACACCTTTGACCTTACCAGTGTTCATCCAGATGTTGGATTTTGTTCCCCTAAGTGGTGATTTACAATAAATGACATATTTATGAATAACTCTCAAGAAAGAAATTCCTTCTGATGGCAGGCAAATGATGCTTCTATCTAAATACAAAATGACTGTGCCAAGATTAATGCTCTTCCCAGAAATGCCAAGGTAATTAATAACAATTAGCAATTTAATATAAAACAAAACCAACTGCTTGAAAACAATAGATAAGCGTGATAGGTGTGTAGCTTGCTGTCCTTTAGGAAAGGTAATTTCATCAGGAGCAAAGTCTATTTAAAAAAACATCTATCTTATAAGGAAAACAGATGACAACTGAAGGCCAAAGGATACAAAAGCATTAATAAGAGCCCAAGGAGCCAGCCTGTTAATAGTTCAGAGGCTCACATAACCAATCCATGTCCCAATTTAGTGTTTGGTGATCCCTTTGAACTGTGAGCATTAACAAAGTTGGAAGGAAGCTGGATAAAAGGCCCAAGTGAAGGTCAAAGACTTGGATGTTGAGTCGTCACAGCCAGGTACTGGTAGTAGGAGGAAAGCCACTTTAACAGGCATTCTACTTATATTAAGTCTGTAGAACTGTGAATTACACATAGTAAAAATAAATATAATATCTATTTTAATATCAAAGTCTTTATCACCAGTTTTCAAAGTGTGGTGCCCTGAGCAGCCAGCAGCATCATCTAGCAGATTGTTATCAATGCAAATTATTGGGCTCCACTCTCAGACCTACTGAATCAGAAAGCCTTGGGAATGGGTCAAGCAATCTGCATTGTAACCAGTCCTCCAGATGATTCTGAAACTCTAAAAGTAAATATCAGAGTCATTATTATCAACTGAAGAAAATCAGGATTTAGTCACTGCCTGAAATCCCATGCGACCGATGATGAAAATGGGATCCTGTGTCACATCTGCCTGACTCCTCAATTCACAATTTTTCCACTCTGACAAGTTGCCTCCAGAGGCAAAGTTCAGAAATAGGCCATCTGGTTCAGGCTAAGTTCAGGGCCAGGAGTACGAGTACAGATGAGAATCTGAGGTTCTGTTTCCCACAGATGGCTCTCAGGTAGTCTTAAGGGTAAAGTGCTCTGGCCCTTGCCCTCCAAGGCCACCCAGAGATGATGCTTAGGGCTGATGTACCAGAAGATGGTGCATGTAGCTCAGGGCCAAAATAAGTAACTAAGACCATGGGTGCACTGAGAGATAAAAGCTCATGACTGGCACAGAGCCTAGGATGGATGTAGGCCTTGATGAAATGAGCAAAAATAGCTTTTCACTTCAAGAAGCCTTTTTGAAGTGCGGAAATGTCCCTTTTCTTAAATAGACAAAAGACTTTTCAAGTATATTAGGTGCAAGGAGCCTCATTGTGAAACATCTACATGATACCTCAGTGACTGTTCTTTCTTTCCTTCAGTCCTCCACTCAATGCCAATGTATTGTAGGGCTTTCCCTGATACACCTCAAAATAGTAAATCCAATAGAAAATGTAATAACCCTAAATAAACAAGTCACCCTCTGCCTTCTGTACTGCTGTGCTCATTTTCTGATTTATTTTTTTCTAGCATATATTCCCACTTAACAGCAAATATTTACTGTTTATCTATTAATTTGCTAATGTTTCCATCTTCTAGCATTCTCATCACCCAGTTTTCTCAATCCCCATATACACACAATTATGACTTCCCTCTGTATATGATGCTTTTGATTAGACTATCCCCTGACAATCTATCAGTAATTTCCAATAAATATGAAGTAGAACCTTTGAGACTTTAAGAATATAATTTTAAATGAGAGAAAGAGAGACAGAGAGAGAGAGAGAGAGAGAGAGAGAGAGAGAGAGAGAAAACTCTGAGAACCTGGCTGAATATTTACCCAAATAAATGTTATGCCTTTTTAAGGTATCTATAGTTTATAGACAAAAGCTTTTTGAGATTTATTTAATATTATAACTTATTCTTAGAAAAATAAACAATAATTTACTATAGATCTCATACCCTTGTATATATTAAGTATATAATGATAAATAAGACAATGAAATACAATTTTATATTCAAAGTGATAACCATTTCATAGGACAAGAGATGTATGATGAACAAGATTATGCCATATGTGCTAGAATAGAGGGATAAACACTGTGCCCTGTGAGCCAAGAGGAGGATCATTTAACCCAACATAGAGATGTAGTAGCCAGGAGAGTTTCCTTAAAGAGTTGTGGCTTGAGCTAGTTGAACTCATATAGCCTATGCTAAAATGTCTTACAGAAAACCACCTGGTCAAATGCAATGTCTATGATTAAATGATCCCAGAGGGGCTCAGAGGTAGTAAGTAAACTTTTAGAAGCCATATAAAAAGAATTTTCAGGGCACCTAGGTGGCTCAGTCAGTTAAACATCTGACTTGGGCTCAGGTCATGATCTCGTGGTTTGTGGATTTGAGCCCCACTCTGTGCTGACAGCTGGAGCCTGGAGCCTGCTTCAGATTCTGTGTCTCCTTTTCTTTCTGCCCCATCCCTGCTCTCTCTCTCTCTCTCTCTCAAAAATAATAAACATTATTTTTTTTTTCAATACAGAAAAAGCATTTCCTCTGGTGATACGTACAGGTAGCCCTGAAGCTAGACTCAACCCCTTTGTTGGATTGCTTTATTGTTCTCTTCTGCATGATGCTGTTGCCCTTGATAGCAGGGCTATTGAAAGTATTAAATTAGATAATATACCCAAAGGGTCCATAATATGTAAAATTTCTCAAAATTTTATGACAGAAAATGTTGGTTCCATATACACATAGGTTAAGAATTTTTCTATCTGGGTATCCAACACAGGATATGTGCTTACCAATGGCTCATCAAATTGTAAGTTCCAGATGGATAGGAGTGTTGGGAATCACCATGATTATCAGAACACAGGCATTCAACCTCTGAAAACAGTGTTATCTGTGTGAAAATTTTCATTATGGATGTTTTTTTCTGATTATTAAAATATCTGTCAATTAACAACACAGAAAACAACAGATATTGGAGAGGATTCAGAGAAAGGGGAACACTCTTACACTGTTGGTGGCAATGCAAACTATTGCAGTCACTCTGGAGAACAGTATGGAGGTTCTTCAAAAAGTTAAAAATAGAACTACCCAAAACACAGTGATTGCACTATTAGGTATTTACCCAACAGATACAAAAATACTGATTTGAAGGGGCATATGCACCCCCATGTTTATAGCAGCATTATTAATAATAGCCAAACTGTGGAAAGAGCTCAAATGTCCATGGACAGATGACTGGATAAAGAAGATATGTTTATATACAATGGAATATTACTCAGCCATCAAAAATATGAAATCTTGCCATTTGCAATGATATGGATGGAGCTAGAGTGTATTATGCTAAGCAAAGTAAGTCAGTAAGAGAAAGACAAATACCATATGATTTCATTCATATGTGGAATTTCAGAAACAAAACAGATGAACAATAGGGAAAGGAAAAAAAGATGGGGGTAAAGCAAACCATAAGAAACTCTTAACTATAGAGAACTAACTGAGGGCTAATGGAGGAAGGTGGGCCAGAGATGGACTAAATGGGTGATGGGTATTAAGGAGGGCACTTGTTGTGATGAGTACTGGGTGTTATATACAAGTGATGAATCACTAAAATCTATACCTGAAACCAGTTTTACCTTATATTTTAACTAACTAGAATATAAATAAAATTTTGAATTTAAAAAAAAAAGGAAATTGGGGCACCTGGTTGGCTCAGTTGGTTGAGCATCTGACTCTTGATTTTGGCTCAGGTCATTACCCCACAGTTTGTGAGTTCGAGCCCCGCACCAGGCTCTGCACTCACAGCTTGAAGCTGGCTTGGGATTCTCTCTCCTCTCTCTCTTCTTGTCTCCTGCTTGCTCATGCGTTCTGTCTCTCCTCTCAAAATAAATAAATAAACTTAAAAAATAAAGAAAAGAAATTTTAAATCTTCTGCATATCTTATTATTTTTCCTGCAATTATAAATGGCATTGTTTTCTTAATTTCTCTTTCTGCTCCTTCATTATTTTTTTTTAAATTTTTCCAATGCTTATTTATTTTGAGAGAGACACAGAACGTGAGCAGGGAAGCAGCAGAGAGAGAAGGAGACACAGAACCTGAAGCAGGCTTCAGGCTCTGAGCTGTCAGCACAGAGCTCCATGCAGGGCTCCAACACAAGCTGTGAGATCATGACCTGAGCCAAAGTCTGAGGCTCAACTGACTGAGCCACCCACGTGCCCCTCTTCTGCTTCATTATGGGTGTATACAAATGCAACAAATTTCTGTACATTTTTTTTCCTGTGACTTTACTGAATTTATTTATTGGTTCTAGCAGTTTTTTGGTGGAGTCTTTCAGGTTTCTATGTAAAGTGTCATGTCATCTGCAAATTGTGAAAGTTTTACTTCTTCCTTACCAGCTTGGATGCCTTTTACTTCTTTTTTGTTGTCTGATTGCAGTACTATGTTGAATAAAAGTGGTAAGAGTGGACATCCTTGTCTTATTCTTGACCTTAGGGGAAAAGCTTTGTTTTTCCCCAGTGAGGATGATGTTAGCTGTGGGTTTTTTGTAGATGGTCCTTATTATGTTGACTTAGTTCCCTCTAAAGCTACATAGTTGAGAGTTTTTTAATGAATGCATGTTGTACTTTGTCAAATGCTTTTTCTGCATCTATTGAAATGATCATATGGTTCTTATCCTTTATCTTATTGATGTGATGTATCACCTTGATTGATTTGCAAATATTGAATCACCCTTGTAACACAGAAATAGACTCACAATTATATGGTCAGTTAATCTTCAACAAATGAGGAATGAACATACAGTGGGGAAATAAGTCTCTTCAATAAATGATGTTGGGAAAACCGGACTGACACATGCAAAAGAAAGAAATTGGACCACTGTTTTACACCATACACAAGAATAAACTCAAAATGGATTAAAGACCTAAATGGGAGACCTGAAATTCTAAAAATCCTAGAAGATAACACAAGCAGTAACTTCTTTGACAGTGGCTATAGTAACTTTTTTCTAGCTATGTTTCCTGATACAAGGGAAATAAAAGCAAAAATAGCAAAAATGAGCTATTAGGACTACATTAAAATTTTTAAAAAATTCTCTGCAGTGAAGGAAACAATCAACAAAACTAAAAGGCAACACTTGGAATGTGAGAAGATATTTGCAGATAACATATCTGATAAAGGCCCAGTATTAAAAATAGACAAAAAACTTATACAATTCAACACCCCAATGAACAAATAATCCAATTAAAAATGGGCAGAAGACATGAACAGACATTTCTCAAAAGAAAACATACAAAAGATCAATAGACACATGAAAAGATGTTCATTACCACTTACCATCAGCGAAAAGCAAATCAAAACTACAATGAAATATCACCTCACACCTGTCAGAATGGCTAAACTCAACAACACAACAAACAGGTGTTGGCAAGGATGTGGATAAAAAGAAATACTCCTTCACTGTTAGTGGGAATGCAAACTGGTGCAGCCACTGTGGAAAGAGTATGGAGGTTCCTCAAAAAGTTAAAAATATAAGTACCATAGGACCCAGCAATGGAAGTACTGGGTATTTACACAAAGAACAAAAACATTAATTCAAAGGGATACATGCATCTCTATGTTTATAGCATCATTATTTACAATAGTCAAATTATGGGATGTCCATATTGGAATGTCCATATGGAATGCCCAGATGTCCATAGATTTATGAATGGCTAAATAAGAAGTGATATATATATATATATATATATATCCACAATGGAATATTATTCAGCCATAAAAAGAATGAAATCTTGACATTTGCAATCCAACATGGATGGAGCTAGAGACTATAATGTTAAGCAAAATAAGTAAGAGAAAGACAAATACTACATAATTTTACTTATATGTGGAATTTAAGAAACAAAAAGAGCTAGAGAAAAAAAAGAGAGAGGGGGCGGCAAATCAAAAAACAGGTTCTTAACTATGGAGAACAAGTTGATGGTTGGTTACCAAAGGGGAGGCAGGTGGGGGAGTGGGTTAAATAAGTGATGGGGATTAAGGAGTGCACATGTTTTGATGAGCACTAGGTGACATATGGAATTGCTGAATCACGCTATTGTACACCTGAAGCTAATATAACACTGTATTTTCACTAACTGGAATTAAAATAAAAGTTAAAAAATAATCCGATAAAATTAGGAATAAACCTGAAGCAAAGTCAAATATATTTACTATTTGAAAATTTTAAAAAAAGGATAATCTGGAAAAAGAATTAAAATCACCAATAATATCACTACCTTGAGATCATACCCTTATTCTTTTCCAAATATAATAACAAAGTATAGTTCCATTTTCATGCTGCCTTAATTCCGCTTAAAATCATGGTAGATAAAAATATTTCTCAATATTGTTTTACAATTGTATTCATTTGGTATGAATGAAGATAAACTTTTTTCATATCCCTATTGGTAATTTGTATTTATTTTCTTTTTGCCCACTTTATTTAGCTGTCTTAGGTGTTTTTTGTTTGTTTGTTTGTTTGTTTTTACGGGGGGCAGGTTTTTTTTTGCTTTCTTTTACTTTTATTGCATTTCATCACATATTTAGAAACATTTGTTTGTGTATGTGTGTGTTTATATTGTTCTTCATCTTTAAATTTACAGTATTTTGTTGGCTCACAGAAGGCTTACATTTTATTTGCTAATTTATTTTTCAATTTTTCTTCACAAATTTCTTTTCCTTTAAGGCTTAGTAATGGCCACATCAATATATAATTACTTGATTTATTATTTATCATTTTATTATAGATTTAATTCTTAAGTTTTTCTGTAATTTATTGTTTTATGGTATGAGGTAGGGATCCAGCTTTTTTTATTTGAATAATGGTGAACCAATGGTCATGACACCATTTATTGAATAAACCACATTTCTTAAGTGAATTCAATTGTCCTTGTCCTTGGTTCTTAGAATCCTTTGATCATTTCCCTGGGAATCAGGGAGGGGATGGATCCTAGAGGAGTAGGTCAGTGTGTCATTGCACTCAAAAGACCTAACTGAATGTTTAAGCCGATTTGCATAATATTGTATTCTCACTAATTTCCCAAACATCTGCAGGCAGAACATGCCCATTAAGCTGCTCAGCCAAGCGACTGCATTAAAAAAAAATAATAAATTCTGTTGCAAAAACTTAATGTAATTTCATAATGAGGTAATTGAGAAACTGATTTTTATCAGGTTTCTCTTTTATTTAAAAATGAAAAATAATGTTTGAAAGGTTAAATTACATCTTTGATTTCCAAGTTGAGCTGATGCTTTGATTTGTAAATCAGGTAGGAAAGCAGAAAGTATGTCACCTGTGTTTGTAGGTAATTATAGATGTATTTAGAAATGTATCTGGATGTATTACCATACCAAGAAGTTTGAGTATAGGAAATTACTCAGATACCTTACTAGGAAATAAATTCATACTTCTAATTATTTGAAGTTCCCCTGTGCGTGTTGAAGGCTGAGGTACAGTTGCGTGATCTGTGAGTCTCATGAATGAGTGAATCTACAAGATGTTTTTTTCCAAGTAAAGTATTAACTTGCACTCTGCATGGAATTCTTTAAAGTTTTAGAAATTAGGAGATGATGTTGCATTCAGCCAATAGTCAGAAGACCTGGTTTCTTATTAGATCATTAATATTAAGAGTTGTGACCTCAAATAAGTTATTTAATCTCTTTGTGCCTCAGTTTCCACATATGAAAAATGAGATACTTCACAAGACTTATTGAATGAGGTCATACAATGTTAACCTTGCCAAGAAAAGAACAATTATTTTTCAAAGGCAAGACAAACTGCTCACCCTTAACAAGAATTATCATTTACCTAGCATCTGCTACATACCAGGCACTATGCTAAACATTTACATAAATAGATGTACTTGACATTAAAACATCTTGTCAGATACAGTCATTACCCACGTCTTACAGATGGGGAAAATGAAGTACAGAAAGCTTAAGTGCCTTAACTAAGTCATGTAATCAGTGAATGGTCAAGCTCAGACTTTTCCCAGAACATACTAAGGTACTATGCCAAAATGTACAAGATTTGGAAATGGCATTTCACTGAAAAGACAGTAACCATGTTTACTTCAAAAGCATGGGGATGTTTCTATGAGTAAATACAAGCTATATGAAGAACATTTTTGCAACCTCCAGTCTGGATTGTGATCCTTTAAGATAACTGGAAAATAAAGGGATTTGGAATATTTTAGAGTAGTTGTCAAATCACCAGCACAACAGTATGAAATACTTAAACCCAGATGTGGCTAAGGAAGGGGCTTGACATTGTAAGTCCAGGATGAAGATGTTTGCAAGAATCACTCCAACCCTGCTTACAAGTGAGCTCTGAATTTAAAAAGGCATAGCTTAGCTTCCCTACAATGGTAAACCAGTTGAATACAGTGTCCAAGAATGCAGGAAAATCCAGTATTCACAAATATAGGCTTTGAAATTGGATTAGACTACATAAAGAACTGTGAATCCAGAATTTACTAGGAATTAGGAATTCCTAGTAATTAAGAATTAGGAGAAGTTATTAACTTTCTATAAGCTTATGTTGTTTGTATGTAAAACACAGCTAGTGATTACTATTCTATAGATTTGTTGTATGTGATATGAAATGCACAACAGGGAAATTTTCTAGCATATATTGTTTGTTTTACAGTAGACAGGTGGAAAAGAGGAGCCCAGGTCAGTTTCAGCACAAAGGCCAGACTCATTTCTCATTTGATTCTTTTAATGTGGTTGAATGGTCTACTATTTGTAATAACATTTTGAACATCTTAATGAACTCTAAGACTGCTGACTCATCAATTCTTTCCCACCTTCTGGCCGAGAATGGGAGATTCATTTTCATTCTAAAACCTTTTGTGGTTGACTACTAGATTTAAATTTAGATACTTTCAATTATTAACTGAGTACCTTAGGCTGGTTTACTCAAGTAAAATATGATAAAAGTAGTACTTGTGCAAAAAGGTTGTTTGAGAATCAAGATAACACATGTGAAGGATTTAGCATGCTGCTGCACACAAATAGCCATTCAAATAGGTTTGAGATGTTACCTCATTGTGAACTCTCCATTATTCTTAATATTGCTCTTACCTTGGTTTGGCTCAGGGAAGGCAAGCATAGGAAATCAGAGGTTTCCTGATGAGAGGATGAGAGAAATTAGGATCTATACTTCCCCCACGCCCTCCCTGTTTGGCCATAGGAGAGGAGTGAGTTTACAAAGACAATGACTGTGTTCTTTTACAAAAGACCAGTTTCTACCAGTTTCTATCAGTTGCTTACATTCTCAAGGTAACAACTATCGTCAGGTTCCATTTCACTATACATTTGGTCATCCAGTTGAGTGAAAATGACTCCCTAATGTAGGTAGTGCCTGGATATTTAATCATCCTTTATTGGTCTCATTATCTCTCTCCATGATCTTTGTAAATATTCCCATCTTTAAACCTTTTCAATTAATTTTGAAGCAAAACTTTCTTAAGTGAGTTTTTAAAAAAACACATCTTTTTCTTTCTTGGATCCTGATTCAATAGGGGTTTATTTTTAGAGAAGTATTGAGAAAGAACACGTTGTTGTAATATCAGAACTACCAGTAGAGAAGGCAAGCACAGTATAGTGGAAGAAAAGACCTGGGTTAAGATTTTGATTTCAACATGTATCTGTTCTTAACCATTTGTACTGAAGTTCTAGTGAATAAAGTTCTACACATATACCTATCCTCTGAGCTGACTGGCATAAATTATCCACTTGCCTCTACTTGCTGGAATCCAATACCTGCCCATATTTCAATTTCTCCTAGCCTCTTGATAAGGCTTACATATTTGTTTGAATGTCTTCCAATGATGAAATGAGGATCCTGAACATACTTTGATAGACACAAGGAACCATTTGAAATTCTCAATAAAAGGAAGATACTAGGGACGTGATGTTTTCAGAAGATTCAGAACTCTCCCATCTAACATAATTTTCCCCAAAGTACTGAGCAATAAACCTACTTATGATAAAATAACTAAATAATTTTTTGAATGTATAAAGGTGACATTTAGAAGCTTATAACTCATCAAATAAGAGCATTTAAAATTCAGCTGCTGATAAAAATGTCATACTTCACATGAGAAATAAAGAACTTTTAAAGTGATCTTTTTTACTGATCTGGTTTCTCTCAATTTCTCTTAAAAAATGTGCTTACAGAGATCTTTGATGAATACAAATAAGCAAAATGAAATGACTACTTCACAATTTTGACAATTTTTTAAACATTAAAAAGGGCATCTTTATCACCTTTATGCCAAAAGAAACTAATTAAAATTTGTATTTTTTCCTCTATAATAAAATATGATCTTATTATGGACAAATATTCCACCAATAACATTAATCTACTGGTTTTTTTACTGTAATTTTTTGGTCTCTGTAGACTTATGTAGTCTATGTAGACTATGTAGTCTATGTGTATATATAATCCACTTGAGCCTGAAATGAATTTTAAGGGTCTCCTCCATCCCCCTTCCACCACCCAGAAAAATACAGAAGTGAGGTGGAAACACACACACAACCACAACTACATCATTCTTAAAATCTGAGAACTGCAGGACCATTTTGTTTATTTAATTTAGCAAATATCATTTATTACAGAATTAAAAAAATAACATGGCTCTAAGAGATGGCCTTTCATTTATAGCACAGCAGTCATTAGTGCATTTCAACTTGCATGTGTTCATGGTATAGTCCTTTTCTTCCTCCTTCAAAATGCTGGGACTTTAAATTACTGCTCAAGAGCTAGCAAGCAAGATAGGGCTATTAGATTTAGCATCATATATTTTCCCAAGCGGTATACACAGCACTTTTTAAATATGTATGCAACCCGTTTTAGACTGTAATCTCCTTTCAGTTATTTATACCACTGACGGGCTTTAGATCCTTATTTCTGACACTATAATTTAATGCTGTGACACAAGCCCCAGATTTACAGCTTCCACTGTTGGCCCAAGAGTTCCATTCTATGGCTCTGATACAGTGAATTCAGAGGAGTTACAGAAGGGAATTTCATCGGAAGGATTTTGTTTTTTCTATACAGTAAAGTTTTGCAGACTCAATGTTGACTTCTTTGCCTTTAGAAAAGGACTTTAAACCTAGGTTTTGAAGGCCATTTAAAACTTCCTGATATTAAAAAAAAACACATTCCATTGTTTATCTACCCAAGTTCACATGTCATTCACTAAAGGTTTAGATAACCATGTACAAATCATTTAACTTCTGTAAGCATTTATTTTCTCATCTGTAAAATGGGAATAAACTGCATACTTCATCTTCATGAGGTTGTCGTTAGGAAGAAATTAGTTTTTGCATGTGAAGCACTTAGAATAGTGCCTGACACATACCAAGGGGCAGTATAATGTAGGGTTAAAGAGTGTGGGTTGTATACATGACACAATTTCAAGGATATTTTTCCCAGAGATCATGGGAATGTTGTTTTCTAGAATCATTCATATGGTACCTTTGCCTCTGACTCAGAATTTCAAGAATTCATCTTATGAAAAAAGTGCAAAAAGAGCAGATATGTGTAGGGAGTTGTGTGCCTCAGTATTATTTGAATAAATAAACAGGAACACTTTAAATGTTTATTAAACTAGACCTGCTGAAATAAATTATTTTGTATACAAGTAATGAAAGATATAATCTGTAGATTATATAAGCTGTTATATAAGCTTATATAAGCTTATATAAGAAGATATAAGCTGTTACAAAGAAGGAAGATAGTGCTATACTGACATTCTATATATTCCATATGTTAATTGAGAAATTGCGGAAGTGTATATGCATCAACATTCAATATTTTCATTATATATTAAGTATATAGAGAAATGTTGAAAACCAACACTAAACTATTAACCAGTGATTGTATTTAAAGAGTGGGATTGTAAGGGAACCTGGCTGACTCAATTGGTTAGACATCTGACTCCTGATTAGGATCAGGTCATGATCCCATGGTTTATAAATTCAAGCCCGCATCAGGCTCTCTGCTGTCACCACAGAGCCTGTTTTGAATCTACTGTCACTCTCTTTGTGCTCCTCACTGCCCCCCTCACAAAAAACAAATGAACATTTAAATAATTTTTAGAGTGGGATTACAGAATATTTCACTTAATTATCAGATATATGTAATTTTTTAAATAAAAATAGTACTTGTATAGCAAAAATATCAACGAACACATATCTGATAATATAGTATTTCTACTTGTTTTAATCCTTTCAGGCTGCTATAGCAAAATTCCCTAGATTGGGTGGCTTATAAACATCAGATATCTGTTCTTACAGTTATAGAGGCTGGGAAGTCCAGGACCAGGGTGTTGGTAGATTTGGTCTGGTAATGAGATTCTGATTCCTGGCTCACAGTTATGATTTTGCTGTATCCTCACATGATGGAAAGAGTAAGGGGTCTCTCTGGGGTCTTTTTTTTAAAATAAGGGCACTAATTCCACTCATGAGGGTGCTTCATGATCTAATCACCCCAAAGGCCCCACATCCAAATACTAACATGTGGAATATTAGGATTTAATATATAAATTTTAGGAGGACACAAACATTTAGTCTATAGTACTACTGACAACTCTTTAATTAATAGCCATTACCTACAGGAGAAAGCCCAGAACTTCCATAAATTATAGAACATCTACCTGGCCAGTATGTTCTGCCATTATCCATCGTGTTGCATATTTCCAAGGCATAGAGAATGATCATAGTTCCTATTGATCTTATTAATAGCATTAATATTTGGATTGCTTGATGTTTTTGATTATGCTGATTGATTGGTCTGCCTGTATTTCATATCTCAGGGACAGATTTTTTTTGCAATTGCCTGTTTTTATGTACATCTCTCTTTGTAAATTTTGACCTACTTGAGAAAAGACAACTAACAGAGGTATTAACAAATAATACTCCCTCAATAAATGCTCATTAAACTGAAATAAACTATACTGATATTTTGGGGAAGTTGACAGGCCAAGAGGAGCTCACAAAAAAATTCCCAGCAGTATTATTTCATAAACTTAATCTTGACTGGGATAGTAGCAGGTTGAAAGAATATTAGATGCAAGGCATGTTCAAGCAGGCAATATATAATTATTGTTAAATACATGGCATTATAATAACTCAGCACTTTTTGGTGATTAATTTTGTAACAGTATGTTAGATACATACAGGCATATAAATAAAGAGCAGGAATTGTTATATTAATATAGGAATAAGTAGATAAGTTTTTTGAATAGAATTATAGATTTCTTACAGAGAAGCTGGGGATAAGAAAGCTACCAAGAGATGAAAGATTGAATGAAAATAATTAGACAGAAATAACATAGCTTTAAAAGAAGAAAATGCAGGATAGGAGATTGAATTTAAGATTGCTTGTGTAAAACAATGCAGGGAATGTCTTACAGACTATTCTTGGGGATCTTTTAATTAAAGTACCAGCAGAAGCTTTTTTATGGTAGTGCTTCATCTCCTTAAATGAATCTATTTAAATAGATCTATTTAAATGGTTGCCATATTACTTGGGACTATTTTGATTACTTAAAATAAAAACCAATTCTACCTTCATGTGATAATTTATCTATCTTGTTTTTTCAAAAGAACAGCCAGACCAAGGATAGGATCTCTTAATTTCAGATTCAAATTTATTGGGAAGAGTCAATTTGGCCAATGTAAACCAGATGTCCAGTTGTGTTCATTTAGCTAGACCAGTGAGGCTCAATCATGTTTTTAGAATATTTCTTCCAAGAGTTAATGACTGTAACCATGAAATTTAAGGTAGGTGCTATTTATAGAAAATGTGAGGGGCAAAGAAAATCCAAATTGATATGCACTGTTAAACCTAGAAAGAGGCATGAAAAACTCCAGATAATTTCTCTTGGATTGCTGTTTTGTAAACATTTATGTATTCATCCATGTATTCATTAATTCACTCACTCATTTATTTACTCATCCATCCAATCATCTATCCATCTATTCATTCACTCTCAAGCTATGTTTGATAGCTGGCACCGTCATGAATGCTATCTCTTACCATTAAGATATAGCTTAGTCATTTAGAAGCTTACAGAGGGGGTATAGAAATGTTGATACAAGCTAGAAAGTGCTATAATGATTTCTTGGCATATGCATTACAGCTGTGGGAACACAAAGGGCAGCTTATTAATTATGCCCAATAAAGTCTTTATTGGAGTAATACTTGAGCTGAGCCTTAAAGGATATATAGGAGCGTCAAAGAAGAGAAGGGAGGAAAAAATAACATATACAATGAGAAAAACTAAGGATAGTGAGTTCAAAGGTGTTGCAGGAGACAAATATAGACAGGTGGGTTGACTCCAGATTATGCTTGCATTAGTGTAGTATGTTAAGGAAATGGAATTTATTAAAGATTAAAAATGTCTCAAAGAAGAGGAGGAACTTTATCAGAATAGTGTTTTGAAGAATATGATAGTGTTATAAGGGTGAATGGTAATGAGGTGAACTGAAAGTAGGGAAATCAAATAAGTTGCTTTTGTAAAAGCTTAGGTGGTGTATATAAGAGCCTAGAGTAAGGAAAATGTAGGGTTTATTTTCTCTTAGTAATTAGGCTTTTAACTTTAAAAAAAAGGGGAAAAACATGGAAAAGAACAGAGCTCTGTGACAGATGAGGTTTTTCCCTACATCTGTAGCCTAATTAATTAATTGTTCTGTGATAGATATTTAATTAAATAGTTGTGGGCATCTTTGTAAAGGATGTGGAACAACCAATTAAAATTTTCATTGTGGCCTTTCAAAATTAATTAGCCATTAAATACCACAGACTAAACTATAGCATAGCTATTTAGGTGTAAGTAGGAAAAATAATATTTGGATTTGGGTGGATCATAGTACCCAGCCTATATTCATATCTCATAGGGAAATCTGAGATATACTACAGACTAGTGCTATACAACAAAATTTTTGGTGATGATGAAATGTTCTATGTAGTTACCGTCTAATATGGTCACTTCTAGTACGTTGCTATTGAGCTCTTGAAATGTACCTGGTACAACTTAGAAAGTTATTTTTAAGGTTAAAAAAATTTAAATAGTAATTAATTTAAATACAGATTTAAAATAAAATTGTACATGCTAGTGGCTTCCATATTGGAGATCACTGTAGACCATGAGAATATGCAGATTCCGTTGGACAATACTGTGGTATATAGCTGTGAGGGATCAACAGGGGACAGCTGAGATAAAATAGGGTGTGGTATGGGGATGGAATCTCATTGTCAACATAGCTAAAACCTTGGAGAAATCAGTTCACATGTTGACCTTGGTGTTTTCACATGTATGAACTGATTGGCCATTAAGCTTCATATATCTACAGAAATAAAAATGATCTGTCACAGTTCAACTAAATAAAATAGCATTGAAAAAAATGGCTATTCTACTTATTGTTTTACTAACTCTGTTATGAAATTACTCTGTTCTTAATTTTAAATTGTTCTAAGTGTGAATTTGAGATATGAAAGCCATATTTTAGATAGGCTGAAAATTGGAAGGCTAAAGTATAATTTGGTGGAAGCTGTTTATTTTCAAACTATTAATTTACATATAACTAATTTTGAAATTGTCTCTTTTTTTAAGTTTATTTATTTACTTTGAGAGAGAGAGAGAGAGAGAGCATGAGTAGGGGAGGGGCAGAGAAAGAGAATGGAGAGAGAGACTCCCAAGCAGGCCCAGAGCCTGATGTGAGGCTCAATCTCATGATCTATGAGATCATGACCTGAACTGAAATCAAGAGTTGGACGTTTGAATGAGCCACTCAAGTGCCCCAAAATTGTTTTTCCTGTCTTTTCTTTTATTATCTGTTACCCTCTGTGATAGGTAGCCTCAAAGGTGACTTCCAATGATCCCCAAGCTTTGTCTCCATCCACATAATAGCAGGATTGGTCTGTGTGACTATAGCAGACATGAGGAAAAGTCACTTCTGAGATTAGGGTATAAAAGATTGAGGCTTCCATGCTTCCATCTTGGGTTCTTTCTGTCACTCTTAGCCCTTTGTAAAGGACCACGTGGTGAGAAACTGAGGCATCCAATTACAGCCAATAAGGAAAGGAGGACTCCAGATAACAGCCATGAGTGAGTCTTCTTGGAAGTAAATCCTCCTACCCTAGTTCAAGCATCAAATGATGCAGCTTTATTGCAAACTTATTAAAGGCCTTAAGTCTGAATTACTCAGCTAAATTTCTCCCAGGTTACTTATCCTCAGAAACCATGAGAAAATAAATGTCTGTTGTTTTAAACCACTAAATTTGAGGGTAATCTGTTATTCAGTCATAAAGAGCTAATACACCTTTCCTACTATTTCCTTTTTTTTTCCATCATGTTAAGTGAACTCTTTAGTCCCATCCTCCCAGCCACTTCTCCTCTGGTAACCATCAACTTGGTTTTTTTTTATAGTTATGAGTCTGTTTCTTGGTTGACTTTCTCTTTCTTCCCCCCCCCCCCTTCTTATTTGTTTTGTTTCTTAAATTCCACATGCATGAAATCATATGGTATTTGTCTTTCTCTGGCTTATTTCTCCTAGCATTTATTCTCTAGCTCCATCCATGTCATTTCAAATGGTAATATTTCATTCTTTTCATGAATGAATAACATTTCAGTGTGCGCGCGCACGCGCGTGTGTGTGTGTGTGTGTGTGTGTATTCATCAATCGATGTGTTCATCACTCAAGTGTTCATCAATCAACCGACACTTGGACTGCTTCGATATTTTGGTTATGGTAAATAATGCTGCTATAAACATAGGGGTGCATGTATCCCTTTGAATGAGTGTTTTTGTATTCTTTGGGTAAATACCCAGTACTGCCATTGCTGGATCCCAGAGTAGTTATATTTTTAACTTTTTGAGGAATCTCTATACTGTTTTCCACAGTGGTTGAACCATTTTGCATTCCCAACAAGAGTGCAAAATTGTTCCTTTTTCTCCACACCTGTTACTTGTGTTGTTGATTTCAGTCATTCTGACCAGTGTGAAGTGATATATCATTGTAGATTTGATTTGCATTTCCCTGATGATAAGTGATGTTGAGCATATTTTTATGTCTATAAGCCACCTGAGTGTCTTCTTGAGACATGTGAGAAATGTGTGTTTATTGCTTCTGCCCATTTTTGAATTGGATTATTTGATTTTGGGTGTTGAGTTATAGAAGTTCTTTACATATTTTGGATACTAATCTTTTACCAGATGTGTCATTGGCAGAACTTTACCCCGTTCCATAGGTTACTTTTTAGTTTTGTTGATTGTTTCCTTTGCTGGGCAGATGCTTTTCATTTTGATGTTGTTGCAACAGTTTATTTTTGCTTTTGTTTCCCTTGCCTCAGTGGACCTATCTAGAAAATAATTTGCTATAGCTGATGTCAGAGAAGTTACTGCCAGTGTTCTCTTCTAGGATTTTTATGTTTTCAGGTCTCACATATAGGTCTTTCATCCATTTTGAGTTTTTTGTGTGTGTGTGTATGGTGTAAGAAAGGGGTCCAGTTTTTTTTTTTTTCTTTTGCATGTGTCTGTCCATTGGACAGACGTATTGGATATTCTTTCCTGCTCTGTCACAGATTAATTGACCATATAATTGTGGGCTTATGTCTGTGTTTTCTATTCTGTTTCATTGATCTGTGTGTCTGTTTTTGCAACAGTACCATGCTGTTTTGATTACTATAGCTTTGTAATATAACTTGAAGTCTAGAATTGTAATACCTCCAGCTTTGCTTTACCTTCGAAGACTGCATTGGCTATTCAGGGTCTTTTGTTGTTCCATACAAAATTTGGGATTCTTTGTTCTAGTTCTGTGAAAAATGTTTTTGGTATTTTGATAAGAATTGCATTAAATCTGTAGATTGCTTTAGTAGTGTAGACATTTTAACACTATTTGTTCTTCCAATCCATGAGCATGGACTGTCTTTCCATTTCCTTGTGTCATCTTCAATTTCTTCACCAATGCTTATATAGTTTTCAGAGTATAACTTTTTCACCTAGTTGGTTAAGTTTATTTCCAGGTATTTTGTTATTTTTGGTGCAACTGTAAATGGGATTGTTTTCATAATTTCTCTTTCTGCTGCTTCACTATTAGTGTATAGAAATACATCAGATTTCTGTACATTGATTTTGTATGCTGCAACTTTATTGAATTCATTTATCAGTTCTAGTAGTTTTATGGTGGAGTCTTTAGGGTTTTCTATATATAATATAGTATATATAGTATCACATTATCTACAAATAGTGAAAGTTTTACTTCTTTCTTATCAATTTTGATGCCTTTTCTATTTTGTTGTTGTTGTTGTCTGATTGCCCTGGCTAGGACTTCCAGTGCTAAGTTGATAAAAGTGGCAAGAGTGGAAATCCTTGTCTTATTCCTGACCTTAGGGCAAAAGTGCTCAGTGTCTCACAATTAAGTAAGATATTTGCTGTTTTTCATATAAAGCCTTTATTAGGTTGAGGTATATTCCCTGTAGACCTACTTTGTTCATGGTTTTTATCATGAATGGGTGTTGTACTTTGTCAAATGCTTTTTCTGCATTTATTGAAATGATTATATGGTTTTTATACTTTTCATATTGATGTGATATGTTATATTGTTTGATTTGCAAATATTAAACCACTTTTGTTGCATCCCAAGAATAAATCCCACTTGATCATGGTGAATGATTTTTTTAATGTATTGTTGGATTGGGTTTGCTACTGTTTTGTTGATAACTTTTGTATCTATGTTCATCAGAGATATTGGCCTGTAGTTCTCTCTCTCTCTCTCTCTCTCTCACACACACACACACACACACACACACACACTCTTTCTGTGTGTGTGTGTGTGTGTGTGTGTGTGTGTGTGTGTGATATTTATCTGGTTTTGGTATCAGGGTAATGCTGGCCTCTTAAAATGAATTTGGAATTTTTGTTCCTCTTCTTTTTCTTGGAATGGTTTGAGAAAATTAGGTATTAACTTTTAATGTTTGGTAGAATTTGTCTGTGAAGACATCTAGTCCTCGACTTTTGTTTATTGGGAGTTTTAATTTTAATTTTTTTATTTTTATTAAAAAAAATTTTTTTAAAGCTTATTCATTTTTGAGAGACAGAGACAGAGCATGAGTGGAGGAGGGCAAGAGAGAGAGAGGGAGACACAGAACACGAAGTAGGCTCCAGGCTTTGAGCTGCCAGCACAGACCCCAAGGCAGGGCTCGAACTCATGAACTGTGAGATCATAACCTGAGCCAAAGTCAGACGCTTAACTGACTAAACCACCCAGGGGCCCCTAGGGAGTTTTTAAATTACTGATTCAATTTCATTGCTGGTAATCAGTCTGTTCAAATTTCCTATTTCTTCCTGCTTCAATTTTGAAAGGTTATATGTGAGTAGGAATTTATACACTTGTGGTAGGTTGTCCAATTTATTGGCATATAATTTTTCATAATATTCTTTTACAATTGTTTTTATTTCTGTGGTGTTGGTTATTCCTCCTCTTTCATTTGTGGTTTTGTTCATTTGAGTTCTCTCTCTCACACACACCTTTTTTTTTTTTTTTTTTATGAGTCTGGCTGTAGTTTCATCAGTTTAGTTGATCTTTCCAAAGAACCAGCTCCTGATTTCATTGATGTGTTCTATTTTATTTTTTGTTTCTATATCATCTACTTCTACTATAATCTTTATTATTTTCTTCCTTCTCATGCTTTGGGATTTTGTTTGTTCTCTTTTTTCTAGGTCCTTTAGGTGTAAGGTTAGGTTGTTTGAGATTTTTCTTACTGTCATGATAGGCCTGAGGAAATCAGCCACAAGAAAAAATCTGGAAAGGGCAAAAATACATGGCAGTTAAAAAACATACTACTAAGCAATGAATGGGTCAACCAAGAAATCAAAAACATAATCAAAAATTACATGGAAACAAATGAACATGAAAATACAATGGTCCAAATTTGGCAGATGCAGTAAAAGCAGTTCTAAGGTCTGACTTGACCTTTTTTTATTATTTTCATTCTTTACTAATATTTTACAAACAGCAGTCCTACTAAACTATCTGTAACCCCCCAAATATTTTCTATACATTTAAGCCTTTGTAATCTCTTAAATATTATCTTTTTGGCATGAACCATCCTCTCTCTTTCAAATATCTGACACACATTCTCTTTTTCAGACTCAACTACTGTCCTTTTTTGCAAAGTTCATGATTTCACCAATCTGGTTTAAATAGCCATCATTTGAATGATAAAGAAGATGTGGCATATATACAGTGTAATATTACTCAGCCATAAAAAAGAATGAAATCTTGCCATTGCAACTACATGGATGGAGCTCGAGGGTATTATGCTAAGCAAAGTAAGTTACTCAGAGAAAAAGAAATACCATCTGTTTCACTCCTCGGTGGAATTTATAAAACTAAACACATGAATATAGGGAGGAAAAAGAGAGAGGCAAACCAGGAAATAGACTTTTAAATATAGAGAACAAACTGAGAGTTGCTAGAGGGGAGGTGGGCAGGAGAGGATGGGTTAAATAGGTGATGGGCATTAATTAAGGAGGGCACATGCCGTGATAAGCACCAGGTGTCATATGTAAGTGGTGAATCACTAAATTCTATACCTGAAACTAGTATTACACTGTATGTCAATGAACTGGAATTTAAATAAAAACTTCAAAAGAAGAAAAAAACACCCATTATCATTCATGTTTTCATAGAAACAAGTAACTGTATCTAACAGTCATACTTTTGTGTTCAGTTTCCAACAATATAGAAATGACACTTCAGTCTATATGTATAGTATTCCCTTCACCCCTCTGGACATACTGTCCTAACAGCACTTTAACAAAGAAGTTTTACTCTAGAAAAAAAGTCAAACAAACAAACAAACAAACAAACAAACAAAGGAGTGAAAAGTGATTGGCAGAGGCTGCCATGGGGAAGAAATAGGGAGTTTGGTAAAAGGGTACACACTTTCAGTTATAAAATTAATATGGTCTAAGGACTTAACATAAAACATAGTGACTATAGTTGGTAACTCTGTATTGTTTAACAGAAGTTTGCTAAAAGAATAGAACTTAAATATTCTCACCAAGACAGATGGTAGCTACATTTGTGGTGAACATAGCATAACACAGAGAAGTTGAATCAGTATGTTGTACATCTGAAACTAATGTAATGTAGTGTGTCAACTACATGCAAATCAATAAAAACATTAAAACAAAATGTTTCATCAAAAAATAAATAAATATGTGAGGTGATGGATGTGTTAATTAACTAGATGGGAAAATCCTTTCACAATGTAAAATGATATCAAATCATTATGATATATGCTTTAAATATCTTATAATTTTATGTCTCAATTATACCTCTATATAGGCAAAAAAAGAATTTTTCACTGACATTTTCTTCAACTACAGATTTGGGAAGCTTAAGATCTCTCCACAGTCAACTCAGAAAATCTGTACGAAATGTCTCATTCACTGTGGCCAAAATTGTATCTGACCATTATTGACATCTGTTATTCTTTTAACAACCATTTGTGAACTGCTTTCTTTCATTTGCAACTTCTGTGGTACTATCTTTTTATTGTTCAGTGCCAGATATTTCAAAATGTGTTCCAACAGATTCTAACAGAGCTTAATATCAAAAATTCTACCCATTGCCAATCTAAGAAAATATTTTCTTGTGTCTATTGACTTCAGGAATATAGATCTTTCCACTTAAAAATTGAAATCGGGGGCACCTGGGTGGCTCAGTCGGTTGAGCGGCCGACTTCGACTCAGGTCATGATCTCCTGGTCTGTGAGTTCAAGCCCCGGGTCGGGCTCTGTGCTGACAGCTCTGAGCCTGGAGCCTGTTTAGGATTCCGTGTCTTCCTCTCTCTCTGCCCTTCCCCCACTCATGCTCTGTCTCTGTCTCTCTCTCTGTCAAAAATAAATAAACATTAAAAAAAATTAAAAAAAATAATTGAGATCAGAGAGAAGATGGCTGGAGGAAAGAAAAAAAAAAAAGGAGCAAACATCAGTCTATAATCCAGTGCTTTCAAAGTGCTTTGGCCCGCTAATATAGTAGAGAAATGTTAAAGCACATCCTGAAGCAAACATTTATAAGATATTGTATGTTATTTGACATGCTTATTTTTTTCAGTTTTATTTTAGTAGTGTTTATGTTGTTTTAATATAAAAATAATTTTCTTTAAATTACCTATCATTGGATGAAATTGAAGCTTCTATAACACAAACCATTTTTTATTATATAATTTCATAGTTTTTTCACACTGTCACCAATGGCTCCATATATATACTTAAAAAATCTCCTTCCCCTTCAACAGCAAAACTTGTTTTTATTCTAAGCCTATTTTCTTGGTTCTCTATTCTGCCAGGATTGACTTCCTTGAAGAAACGTCTTGGGCTACTTTGCAAGTTTGTAACTATATCATTCAACTTGAGCCTCAATGTATCAAAATCTGTTTTGTTTTGTTTTTTTCAATATATGAGGTTTATTGTCAAATTGGTTTCCATACAATACCCAGTGCTCATCCCAAAAGGTGCCCTCCTCAATACCCATCACCCACCCTCCCCTCCCTCCCACCCTCCAAACCCTCAGTTTGTTCTCAGTTTTTAAGAGTCTCTTATGCTTTGGCTCTCTCCCTCTCTAACCTCCTTTTTTTTTTTCCCTTCCCCTCCACCATGGGTTTCTGTTAAGTTTCTCAAGATCCACATAAGAGTGAAAACATATGGTATCTGTCTTTCTCTGTATGGCTTATTTCACTTGGCATCACACTCTCCAGTTCCATCCATGTTGCTACAAAGGGCCATATTTCATTCTTTCTCATTGCCACGTAGTACTCCATTGTGTATATAAACCACAATTTCTTTATCCAGTCATCAGTTGATGGACATTTAGGCTTTTTCCACAATTTGGCTAATGTTGAGAATGCTGCTATAAACATTGGGGTACAAGTGCCCCTATGCATCAGTACTCCTGTATCCCTTGGGTAAATTCCTAGCAGTGCTATTGCTGGGTCATAGGGTAGGTCTATTTTTAATTTTTTGAGGAACCTCCACACTGTTTTCCAGAGCGGCTGCACCAATTTGCATTCCCACCAACAGTGCAAGAGGGTTGCCATTTCTCCACATCCTCGCCAGCATCTATAGTCTCCTGATTTGTTCATTTTTGCCACTCTGACTGGCATGAGGTGATATCTGAGTGTGGTTTTGATTTGTATTTCCCTGATGAGGAGCGACGTTGAGCATCTTTTCATGTGCCTGTTGGCCATCCGGATGTCTTCTTTAGAGAAGTGTCTATTCATGTTTTCTGCCCATTTCTTCACTGGGTTATTTGTTTTTTGGGTGTGGAGTTTGGTGAGCTCTTTATAGATTTGGGATTTGCAAATATATTTTCCTAGTCTGTTGGTTGCCTTTTAGTTTTGTTGATTGTTTCCTTTGCTGTGCAGAAGCTTTTTATCTTCATAAGGTCCCAGTAATTCACTTTTGCTTTTAATTCCCTTGCCTTTGGGGATGTGTCGAGTAAGAAATTGCTACGGCTGAGGTCAGAGAGGTCTTTTCCTGCTTTCTCCTCTAGGGTTTTGATGGTTTCCTGTCTCACATTCAGGTCCTTTATCCATTTTGAGTTTATTTTTGTGAATGGTGTGAGAAAGTGGTCTAGTTTCAACCTTCTGCATGTTGCTGTCTAGTTCTCTCAGCACCGTTTGTTAAAGAGACTGTATTTTTTTCCATTGGATATTCTTTCCTGCTTTGTCAAAGATTAGTTGGCCATACGTTTGTGGGTCTAGTTCTGGGGTTTCTATTCTATTCCACTGGTCTATGTGTCTGTTTTTGTGCCAATACCATGCTGTCTTGATGATGACAGCTTTGTAGTAAAGGCTAAAGTCTGGGATTGTGATGCCTCCTGCTTTGGTCTTCTTCTTCAAAATTACTTTGGCTATTCGGGGCCTTTTGTGGTTCCATATGAATTTTAGAATTGCTTGTTCTAGTTTCAAAAAGAATGCTGGTGCAATTTTGCTTGGGATTGCATTGAATGTGTAGATAGCTTTGGGTAGTATTGACATTTTGACAATATTTATTCTTCCAATCCATGAGCATGGAGTGTTTTTCCATTTCTTTATATCTTCTTCAATTTCCTTCATAAGCTTTCTATAGTTTTCAGCATACAGATTTTTACATCTTTGGTTAGATTTATTCCTAGGTATTTTATGCTTCTTGGTGCAATTGTGAATGGGATCAGTTTCTTTATTTGTCTTTCTGTTGCTTCATTGTTAGTGTATAAGAATGCAACTGATTTCTGTATATTGATTTTGTATCCTGCAACTTTGCTGAATTCATGTATCAGTTCTAGCAGACTTTTGGTGGAGTCTGTAGGATTTTCCATTTATAATATCATGTCATCTACAAAAAGTGAAAGCTTAACTTCATCTTTGCCAATTTTGATTCCTTTGACTTCCTTTTGTTGTCTGATTGCTGATGCTAGAACTTCCAACACTATGTTAAACAACAGCGGTGAGAGTGGGCATCCCTGTCGTGTTCCTGATCTCAGGGAAAAAGCTCTCAGTTTTTCCCCATTGAGGATGATGTTAGCTGTGGGCTTTTCATAAATGGCTTTTATGATGTTTAAGTATGCTCCTTCTATCCCAACTTTCTCGAGGGTTTTTATTAAAAAAGTTGCTGAATTTTGTCAAAGGCCTTTTCTGCATCGATTGACAGGATCATATGGTTCTTTTCTTTTATTAATGTGATGTATCACGTTGATTGATTTGCGAATGTGGAACCAGCCCTGCATCCCAGGAATGAATCCCACTTGATCATCGTGAATAATTCTTTTTATATGCTGTTGAATTCGATTTGCTAGTATCTTATTGAGAATTTTTGCATCTATATTCATCAGGGATATGGCCTGTAGTTCTCTTTTTTTACTGGGTCTCTGTCTGGTTTGGGAATCAAAGTAATACTGGCTTCATAGAATGAGTTTGGAAGTTTTCTTTCCCTTTCTATTTTTTGGAATAGCTTGAGAAGGATAGGTATTATCTCTGCTTTAAACGTCTGGTAGAACTCCCCTGGGAAGCCATCTGGTCCTGGACTCTTATTTGTTGGGAGATTTTTGATGACTGATTCAATTTCTTCACTGGTTATGGGTCTTTTCAAGCTTTCTATTTCCTCCTGATTGAGTTTTGGAAGCATGTGGGTGTTTAGGAATTTGTCCATTTCTTCCAGGTTGTCCAGTTTGTTGGCATGTAATTTTTCATAGTATTCCCTGATAATTGCTTGTATCTCTAAGGGATTGGTTGTAATAATTCCATTTTCATTCATGATATTTTCTATTTGAGTCATCTCCCTTTTCTTTTTGAGAAGCCTGGCTAGAGGTTTATCAATTTTGTTTATTTTTTCAAAAAACCAACTCTTGGTTTCATTTATCTGCTCTACAGTTTTTTTAGATTCTATATTGTTTATTTCTGCTCTGATCTTTATTATTTCTCTTCTGCTGGGTTTAGGCTGTCTTTGCTGTTCTGCTTCTATTTCCTTTAGGTGTGCTGTTAGATTTTGTATTTGGGATTTTTCTTGTCTCTTGAGATAGGCCTGGATTGCAATGTATTTTCCTCTCAGGACTGCCTTCGCTGCATCCCAAAGAGTTTGGATTGTTGTATTTTCATTTTTGTTTGTTTCCATATATTTTTTAATTTCTTCTCTAATCGCCTGGTTGACCCACTCATTCGTTAGTAGGGTGTTCTTTAACCTCCATGCTTTTGGAGGTTTTCCAGACTTTTTCCTGTGGTTGATTTCAAGCTTCATAGCATTGTGGTCTGAAAGTATGCATGGTATGATCTCAATTCTTGTATACTTATGAAGGGCTATTTTGTGACCCAGTATGTCATCTATCTTGGAGAATATTCCATGTGCACTCGAGAAGCAAGTATATTCTGTTGCTTTGGGATGCAGAGTTCTAAATATATCTGTCAAGTCCATCTGATCCAATGTATCATTCAGGGCCCTTGTTTCTTTATTGACCGTGTGTCTAGATGATCTATCCATTTCTGTAAGTGGAGTGTTAAAGTCCCCTGCAATTACCACATTCTTATCAATAAGGTTGCTTATGTTTGTGAGTAATTGTTTTATATACTTGGGGGCTCCTGTATTCGGCACATAGACATTTATAATTGTTAGCTCTTCCTGATGGATAGACCCTGTGATTATTATATAATGCCCTTCTTCATCTCTTGTTACAGCCTTTAATTTAAGGTCTAGTTTGTCTGATATAAGTATGGCCACTCCAGCTTTCTTTTGACTTCCAGTGGCATGATAAATAGTTCTCCATCCCCTCACTTTCAATCTGAAGGTTTCCTCAGGTCTAAAATGAGTCTCTTGTAGACAGCAAATAGATGGGTCTTGTTTTTTTTACCCATTCTGCTACCCTATGTCTTTTGTTTGGCGCATTTAGTCCATTTACGTTCAGTGTTATTATAGAAAGATATGGGTTTAGAGTCATTGTGATGTCCGTAGGTTTCATGCTTGTAGTGATGTCTCTGGTACTTTGTCTCACAGGATTCCCCTGAGGATCTCTTGTAGGGCTGGTTTAGTGGTTGCAAATTCCTTCAGTTTTTGTTTGTTTGGGAAGATCTTTATCTCTCCTTCTATTCTAAATGACAGACTTGCTGGATAAAGGATTCTCAGCTGCATATATTTTCTGTTTGTCACATTGAAGATCTCCTGCCATTCCTTTCTGGCCTGCCAAGTTTCAGTAGAGAGATCGCTCAGGAGTCTTATAGGTCTCCCTTTATATGTTAGAGCACGTTTATCCCTTGCTGCTTTCAGAATTTTCTCTTTATCCTTGTATTTTGCCAGTTTCACTATGATATGTCGTGCAGAAGATCGATTCAAGTTACATCTGAAGGGTGTTCTGTGTGCCTCTTGGATTTCAATGCCTTTTTCCTTCCCCAGATCAGGGAAGTTCTCAGCTATTATTTCTTCAAGTACACCTTGAGCACCTTTCCCTCTCTCTTCCTCCTCTGGGATACCAATTATGCGTAGATTATTTCTCTTTAGTGTATCACTTAGTTCTCTAATTTTCCCCTCATACTCCTGGATTTTTTTATCTCTCTTTTTCTCAGCTTCTTCTTTTTCCATAATTTTATCTTCTAGTTCACCTATTCTCTCCTCTGCCTCTTCATTCCGAGCTGTGGTTGTCTCCATTTTATTTTGCAGCTCATTGATAGCATTTTTTAGCTCCTCCTGGCTGTTCCTTAGTCCCTTGATATCTGTAGCAATAGATTCTCTGCTGTCCTTTATACTGTTTTCAAGCCCAGCAATTAATTTTATGACTATTATTCTAAATTCACTTTCTGTTATATTGTTTAAATCGTTTTTGATCAGTTCATTAGCTGTTGTTATTTCCTGAACGTTTTTTTTTTTTTTTTTGAGGGGAATTCTTCCGTTTGGTCATTGTGGATAGTCCCTGGAGTAGTGCAGAACTGTGGGGCACTTCCCCTGTGCTGTCTTGAATAACTTGCTTTGGTGGGCGGGCGGCAGTCAGACCTGATGTCTGCCCCCAGCCCACCACTGGGGCCACAGTCAGACTGGTGTGTACCTTCTCTTCCCCTCTCCTAGGGGCGGGATTCACTGTGGGGTGGCGTGGCCCATCTGGGCTACTTGCACACTGCCAGGCTTGTGGTGCTGGGGATCTGGCATTAGCTGGGGTGGATCAGCAAGGTGCACAGGTAGGGGAGGGGCAGGCTCAGCTCGCTTTTCCTTCAGATATCCACTTCGGGAGAGGCCCTGTGGCACTGGGAGGGAGTCAGACCCGCAGGAGGGATGGATCCGCAGAAGGACAGCATTGGGTGTTTGCACAGTGCAAGCAAATTCCCTGCCAGGAACTGGTTCCCTTTGGGATATTGGCTGGGGGATGGGCGAGGGAGATGGCGCTGGCAAGCGCCTTTGTTCCCCGCCAAGCTGAGTGTTGACTGGGGCTCAACAACTCTCCCTCCCGTTGTCCTCCAGCCTTCCTGCTCTCCTAGCAGAGCTGTTAACTTATAACCTTCCAGATGATAAGTCCCGCTTGCTGTCAGAACACACTCTGTCCGGCCCCTCCGCTTTTGCAAGCCAGACTCGGGGGCTCTGCTTGGCTGGCGGGCCGCCCCTCCGCCCCTGCTCCCTCCTGCCAGTCCGTGTAGCGCGCACCGCCTGTCCGCCCTTCCTACCCTCTTCCGTGGGCCTCTCGTCTGCGCTTGGCTCCAGAGACTCCATTCTGCTAGTCTTCTGGCAGTTTTCTGGGTTATTTAGGCAGGTGTAGGTGGAATCTAAGTGATCAGCAGGATGCGCTGTGAGCCCAGCGTCCTCCCACGCCGCCATCTTCTCAGGATCCTCTAAAACCTGTTTTTTTGAGACACTGAGGCCTCCATCCTGAAATCAGAAATGTTCAGATAAGGTGCTTTTGCGTAGTTCTGGATGACATATTAAGCCATTTGTAATAAATGAAATAAAATAGATCTTTGTATTAAAAAAAAAAGAAAACAAAGTTATATTTAATAAAAAACAAGCCCACCCTGGACAGAGCCTTTACTTTGTTGTCTCTGCTGGTAATAATAGATGAAGATGCTTAGTAGATGTTCAAATAACACATGATGAGACTACATCTTTTAGATCCAAATTCTCCCACCCAAGATGAAAATTTCACCTTTATTAGGTGAAAATGTAGAGAGTCCCCTCTAAATATCACAAGACTGTCAGTCTGCTTTCAGTAAGAGTTGGTACACTGCCACTTATTTAAGTTTCTGCTTGACTGACTTCTTTCACAGCATATAAGTATATATTTCTTGTTTGTAGAAGCTGGGTGGCATTCCATCATTCCCTGGGATATCTCACTGTTGCCATAATAATGTGATAATAATTTAACAGCACAGTATATTAGAGAGATATAGTAGCTACTTCCTGCTGAAAGTTTTACAAGGGGTACTTTTCTCCGGCTCCAAAGAAGGTTTGTTATAGTATTAACAAAAATCACCCAAGATTCTTTAGAAAAATGAAGATGGCTTTTTTAAACACATGTCAGGGACTTCTGTCATTTCCTTCCTAATACTGCTTGTATAAGACACCTAGAGTTTGGTGGAAGGAGCACTGGATTTGGTGTTAGAAGATGAGCCTGGGTGGCTCAGTCAGTTGAGTGTCCGACTTTGGCTCAGGTCATGATCTGACAGTTCATGAGTTCAAGACCCACATTAGGCTTGCTGCTGTCAGTGCAGAGCCCGCTTCAGATCCTCTGTCCCCTCTCTCTGCTCTTCCCCGCTTGCACTCTCTCATAAATGAATGAAAATATTTAAAAAAAAAAACAAACAAAAAGAAGAAGAAGAAGATGTAGGATTGAAAGAGGGCTCTGTCTCTTATGGTGTGTGTGTTTTGAGACATAATTGTAGGCTAAATGTAGTCTCTTTCCAGCCTCCATTTCCCATAGGTAATAAAAATATACATTGGTAAACAAAGATGTGGCTCTTTTCATTATGGAGATTAGAGTCTAGCTGGTAAGATAGATAGAGAAGTAATAGTTAATACTTTGATGTGTGTTAGCAACAGAAGGAAGGGTAGGAGAAAATGGTGATTTCTAGCAGGGAGGCTTAGTACATGGAGAACACCATCCCTGAGGGTGACAAGTAAGCTGAATCCTAAAGATAAACAGATGCTAGGCAAATAAGGATAAGTAGTGGGCAGAGAAGAATAAAACAAATCCCCACTCTTTTAGAAAAAAAAAGACTAATTTTTCTACAGCCATGGTAACAAGTAGCCACCAGAAACACATTTAAACTCTGTCAGTCAATCAATGAGGACAGCTCACCTCAGCAAACAAGTTCTTAAAAGCTGATGAATCCATGACAGTTCCTCACATTTAAGAGTCAGCCAATTAGGAATGAAAACCCACCAATAATAACTCTTCTAAGTGCCAATCAGTCAAAAATATCTTCAACCAACTATTTAAAATTTCAATATAGGTCTCTGAAAACCAATAAACTGGTTAGGTACAATATAGGTCCCTGAAATCTATCAATCCCCGAACTCTATACAGTTTTAAAACCCTATATAGTATCAGCAAACAGCTCTGCTCAGAGAAGCAATGCCTGAGCAAAATAACTCTCATTACTAGAGAAAGCAAAACACCCAGGTTTTTTTATTCCCCTGGATACTGAATCTTGGTCCTGTCAACCTTTGTCAGAAGTGAAAGTGTGGCATCGTTGAGAAAGTGAATAAAAGCCCAGCAGAACTAGATGGTAGTAAACGTAGGAAAAGTACTTCTGTGAGGAAGATGATGATCCAGTTTAGTATAGTTTGAGTTTGAAAAATACAAATAAAATCTAGTTGGAGCCACAGGAAATTGGAGTCCAGGATAAGAGGCTAAATTAGAGATACATGTTTAGGAATATAGTATTGTAATATGGCCTTATTTCAGCACCAAGATTGTGTAATCACTGATTTTTTTCTGCATAAGTGGAGATATTCCCTTATCTGGAGATATTCCCTAATCTTTCCTAATACCCTCTTTCACCCTGCAGATGAGGCCATCCTCCTTCTATTTCTCTTTCTTCAATAATCACACTAGTCTCCTGTGGAGACAGTACCCCCAAATATTAATAGGCAACCTGCCTGAGCCCACTACTGAACCTTAAAAGACCTACAGGTGTACTGGAAAGCTGGTCCTCTCTGGGGTCTGGTACATGGAGGCTTCAAGGCATTTAAATTAGAATCCTAGTGCCTTCTTGGTTGATCTCACAGCACTGAATAAATATTATGATTTTCTGTGTGCTCCAAAATGGGAAGACATTTGGGAAATACTGATAGACTACTTAATGACAAGTTCTGCGTTCTTCAGTATGCATCACCAGTTTTGTTCCTAAACTGGCAAGAACCTGAAATCCTTGATTAAGTAGATAAGTGAGAGATTTGTTAGGTTGGTTGGTTGGTTGGGTTTTTGTTTCTTTTTCTTTTTTCTTTTCTTTTCATTTTTTTTTTTCTTATTGGGGGACAAACCCAAGAAAGAGATGAAGAGCTGCTATAAGAGAAGGGAAGCCAGCAAGACCACAGGTAGAATGTTGATCTGGTGCCTCTCCACAATCCTTTCAAATGTCTATGAAATATAGTTCTTATGATGCACATGGTAAGAAAGAATTAGTGGTATAAATTGGGTAATAGGCTTAATTCTGTACCAGGGTTGTTGTGGAGAAACATGATAAATACCTGTAAATACAGACTTCTGAAGAAGATCCATAAGAAAGTAAATATAAGAAATTTGAAGAAATTACAGAGTTTTGGACTTTCACAGATTGTGGAATCAGTTCAGTCTTCATTAACTTAGATCTAGTTTTCACTTCTTTTTCTTTTTTTTTAAACTCAGCTTTTACAGTTGAGTCTAAAGAAAAAGGCTGAACTTCATTGCAACAATTGATTTATCCCCAAGTTATTTAGCTTTTTAAAAATAAGTTCTTGATACCAATATTGTTCACAGCCACAGGCAGTTGTCTAAGAGTAAAAGATTTGTCTTTGCAAATTATAGGATTTTCTTATAAAAGCAAAGTGTTGGGGAAATTTTTAAAATTTCTCTGTCCAGCTGATCTCAAAATTCTTTTCAGAGCTCTTTTCTAGGATGACTTTTCTCTTGGGTGGAAAGTATAAAGGTGTAAAAAACATGAAGCTTTATATCTGCCCAAGAAAAACTCCAGAATAGAGTTCTCAAACAAATTTTTGGGTAGAATGGAAGTGTTTCCTCTGAATTACAAATAATAAGGAAATAGGTATACCTACTTCTTTTTAAATTACAAATAAGGTAAAAGAGGTTTTCTACAGGTAGCATAAAGACCTCTAAATTCCAAGAGAACTATAGAAAATAAAATTGATCAAATAAGGACTTTTTAAAAACTAATATTAATTTATATTTAATGTTAAATACTGTTTCTAAGAAGATATTTTTCCATGAACACTTTGAGCATATTTAGTGATAAAATTTTCATATAAAGTCAATGTGTTATGTAAGATTTTATTTTTGCATATGTACTTTTAAATGAGACAACTCCTTTCTAAAAGGAAACACAGATAACTTTATTTTTTTTATTCATATGACCTAAGACAATGTTTCTTTTTCTTTTTCCTACAACCTTTTTCAAAATTATGGCATCCTAGGCCCTTGAAGAGCATGTCAACAACTTTATTGAAACTTTGTATTGGAACATCCTTTCTGAACTACTTACTATTCTTCCTTTATTGGCAAAAAAAAAAAAAAAAATCTAATACTGTCCCAAGTTACCTAATGTTTGATCAACAGTATCTTGTGGCAACTAAGTCCCAGTGCTGATTTTTCTCAACTCAGACTGTCTGGAGCCTTGTTCCATCAAGCAGTAACTTTGCACTTAACACCTTAATGCTCTTAACAAAAAGAGATCGAGGGAAATGGAGATCTTCTCTGGTGGGGATAATTAAAAAAAGACATACAAATGCATTTGGTGCCAGATTGGATTACTTAAAATGAGTAAAATTAAAGCAAACATTTTATCATCTCCAATTACACGGTTACTCCCTTAAGGATAATTAAGACAAATGGGTAAAACCCACCAATGACAAAATTTCACTTAGTTTTAAAGGCAAATGGACAATACAACCATAGTAACATCAGATAATAAGTAGTTATTATTCCATTATTCTTTCTAGTTATTACATAAACTGAAATAATCTTTTTGATTCTGTCTCCCATTCCTTACCAAATAACAAACACTTCAGTCCTTCTTCTTAGATCCAGTCTTTCTGAGTATAGCACAGCTTATATGGAGACAGCCATATAAATTCATCAAGAAACAATTGAATTTTGAATTCAGATAACATCCACTAATTTCTCTGAGTTTAGGTTTCTTTGTCTAAATAATAGGAAATATAGTAATGCCCAATCATTGACCCCGAAAGATGGCTGTGAGTAGCAAATGTAATAATGTAAGTAACAGTACTCAATGAATGGTAAGGCTGTATATTAAAAAAAAAAACAAAAAACAAAAAACAAAAACAGTAGTTATTGATCTGCAACTCTCCTGATCTCAAATATTTTGTAATAACTGAACTTATAATAACTTATAATAATATAATATTATAATATATATTATAATAATACAATAATAATATATTATATATAATAATAACTTATAATAATATAACTTATAATTATATTTTTTATGCAAATTCATGGTTCAACTGGCAAATATTACTCAGAAGCTGTTATATAAACCATGTAACTAAAATCTTAGGAAGACTCAATATCTCCTTTACACTTTGCTGGGGTCATTTACTCAGGTAACGTATATTATTCATTTTTATGTCTCAAATGTCTCTTCCAGAACATAGTATTTATGCAACTGCTCAATAAATAGTAAACAAATACATTAAAGAATAATAAAAATGTATCTTATTGATTGATTTCAGCAACCATATTATGCAAAAAAAAAAAATCTCTGTGTTACTGAGATAAAAACAAAAATTCAAAGAGATTAAACAATATGTTTTAGGTTAAAGAGATAGCAATCAATGATAAAGTGTTTATTATATTAAGTCAATCTAATTGCGAATAAACTGTTCAAATTGGGTTAGTATGTTTTTCTACTTACATTAGGATTCATCTAATCGTGAATAATTCAATTAGTGGATGAAATAAATATATATACAGATATTCTAGTTCTTAGGTTTGCATTCAAATGCAAATGTTGACTTTGTATAAAATGCTACCAATGAGCTATGATATGCATGGATATCCCTGGCTTTGGACCAAGAACATTTCACATTAAAGGATTCATTAGTCTTTGGCAGAGTTGTTCATGCATTTATTTAATACATGAATACTCCCATGGCTACTTTAAATGTTTATTTATTTTGAGAGAGAGAAAGAGTGTGACCAGGGGAGGGGCAGAGAGAGAGGAAGAGAGAATCCCAAGCAGGCTCTGCATTGTTGGCACAGACCCCAACCCGGGGGCTCCATCCCATGAACCACAAGATTAGGACCTGAGCTGAAATCAAGAGTTGGACACTTAACCGGCTGAGCAACCCAGGCACCCCATACCCCTTGGCTACTTTAATAGAGAGCTTTACATGGCACATAAATTAAGGCATCACTTTTGTCTGCCTTCACATTGGTACACTGAATTTTAAATGCAAACACTACTTGGTCAGCATGGCTTAGTAAGGGTTAGCTAATTTTTAAAGATGTTAAAGATAAAATATGATACCCCTTTGATTGTTCTTTCCTTCTTTTCTTTAATTCTCAGGTACAACTACCGTTCCACTAAACCTACCTGTCCAGAATTCTTCATTGTTACCGTGACACCTATATTCCATCCCAGACCTTCCTACAGCAGATTCCTCTAGCTCTGCATTTATTTATTTTTTCTTGTGAAATCCTAGAAACTTTACATCCCATATGCCCCGACCCTGCTTAAGATAATGCTAATAGAGCAGAGTTGGCCCTGGCATATATAATAGCACTTATATTACTTCTTACTCTTTCATCTGTATGTGAAAGATGGAGTTGAAGCTGGTGATATAGGAAAGATTTATTTCATTTAGTTATTGCTGTGCCTCCATGTCACCACTTTGGAGCTTGCCTCCATGGATTTCTCATACATCTTTTCATTCTTTCTTTAAATTTTTTTAAATGTTTATTTATTTTTGAGACAGAGAGAGACAGAGCATGAACGGAGGAGGGTCAGACAGAGAGGGAGACACAGAATCTGAAACAGGCTCCAGGCTCTGAGCTGTCAGCACGGAGCCTGATGTGGGGCTTGAACTCATGGACCACAAGATCATGACCTGAGCCGAGGTCGGACGCTTAACCGACTGAGCCACCCAGGCGCCCCTACCTTTTCATTCTTTTATGGACCAGCAGAATATAATTTGAAGAGAATTTGGAAGCTGTTTGCTTATTTTGTCTCACCACTCATCATATATCTGTTTGAATATTCTCAGTAGCAGGAATACTTACTCCTATGTGAGAAAGATGTTTCAATTATTGATAATCTGACTGTGAGAAAGTATTTTTTCGTAGGGATCCAGGTATCATTCCAACTATGTTTCTACACCTGCTCTATCTGCATGAAGGCTCTTCATAGAGCATGAAAACTTGGAAATCAAGTGCTTCTGGGGTTTCTTTTATGTAAGATTAATCTCTTCTCATGTGGAATCCTATATCTCAACATACCATAGTTAATGGAAGTAGTGTGGTATCATAAAGTAGCACGGGATTAGAGGCTGTGTTTGAAATCAAAATCTAAATAATAGCTGTTTGACCTGGAGCCTGATATTTAGCCTGTGTAAATTGCCTACTTTAGTGTCTGGAATATAGTCCCTATAATATTTCTTTTTGTCCCAAAGCACAACTAGTCACTTCCTTTATGAAGTCCTCATGGTTCTCTGTTCATATCTCTATTAGAGACACTATATTGCAATTATTTTCTTTTACATGGATCTTTACTCTGTACCCTTTACTAAAGAGTTTCCAGTGCAGAGCTCTACATTATTCATCTCTGTATTCACAGTACCTGGTTCACAGCATGATTTTAATATTTGTTGAATAAAGGAATGTGATTAAAGATGTCACTTCTGGTACTAGATGTTATATAGTCACCTCAGAGCAGCATAAGAAGATGCTTTCTATTCCCCTAGATTTTGTATCTTTCTTTATGCAACACTGAACTCCTTTTCATTTCAAATCACTGAGATCCTTTCAAATGGACTGCTGTATGAGTTAAGAAAAAGAAGTGAGAGCCATTGTTTCACAGTGTCTGTAATATTTGGGGTGTAATATTTGGTGATATACGACATATGTCTCCTACTGAAGTGACAGGAGAGTCACAAATGGTTGTTCAGCAGCCCCACAGATTAGCTGAAAAGCTGTAGTGTGACATAAACCTTACTTTTCTCAGACTGGCATATGCCCCTAACTAATTCCGCTGAGCCTTTTCACACTTCTTTCTCTCACACCAATATGTACATATGCACATGCAACTAAAGTTTATACACATACATACACACACACATCAAATGCCAGTTGCATTATGCAGCATATCTAAATCTTGTTATGGTACTATTTGTGTCCTATGAAGTCTTATTTTGAGATGACCTTTACCTAGATATAATCAAGTCACTATGATACTCCACAGTGAGCAAATTTATCTGGTAGGTTGAGAGGGAAGAAGTGTTTAGCAAATCAATTGTCTGGGAAATGAAAAAAAAGTTGTTCTGACTTCATACTTCATTAAATTTATGGAAATTTCCAAAGGGATAATTCTAAACAAATTCAAATATGTCCCTTACCGTAAAAAAGGGTTTAATATGTCCTTAATATCTTAAGAATAGTGTCCAACTTACTTAGAATCAAAATCAAGTCTCATTACTATCTACATCCAGTTCTTTTTAACTTCCAGAACTTGTATACACACACACACACACACACACACACACACACACACACACACACCTACCTTTTAATCACTTGTTCCAAAGTCTCACTGTGTCCTTCACACCTTTAATATCCCCGATTGGAAAGATCTCTCCTTCTCCTTCTTCTCATTTGAAGAATTTTTACCTTTTCTTCAAGATTTATATAAAATGATGTCTATTCTATGATTCTCTACTTGCCCATTTGTGCATCATACTGTGCGATGTTGGCAGTTTATCCCCCTTTCTTTTGGATATAATATGAGGTTCTCTATAATAATGTGGGCTGTATCATTTTCATCTTTTTGTTATAAGAACACAGGTGTTAAGTCAGGTGTTTTGAGTTTGAATCCAGACTGTGCCACTTACCAGCTATATGACTTGAGAATAATATCTTTCTTTCTGTTTAAATGCTGGTTTATTCATCTATAAAATATAAGTATATCTAATTACATTACTCCTTCATTAAGTGATCATGAGAATTAAATGAGGTGTAGCTTAGTGAAGAGTAAGTGGTCCCTTTCAGCAATGTGCACAGTTAATACCCTTTAAGTGAGTAACCCTGTACCAGGCAGTGAATATATAGTGAGCAAAATGACATAGAAGCCTAACAATGTATACTTTACAAAGATCTTTAAGATTCATCTGTATCTCCAGAACCACCTAGCCAGCGTCGTATCATGTAGTAGATATTTCCACATCTTAAATGTGTCAAGTCATCTGTGTCCTGATAAGCCCTCTCTTTACCTGGCCTTTACTTTGTGCCAAGACATTTAAACAGGTGTATACAGAATTAAACAGGTGTCTTCTGTTGAGATTGCCATACCACCCATCTATATGATCCTTGCTGCATCACAGAAAACTGTTTAGGAGTGCAACCTCCTATTGCCCAATGAGTATAATTAGAACTTATTACCATCTTGCCTTGGGTGACCATGGGGACTGATTTTATAATGCCCTACAATCTTGTTAATTCTTTTACCACAAGGAGTTGAAGTCTTTGAGGTCATCCCTAGTCTCTACAATGCTTTATATTCCCTTACTCTAACTCAGATATCATAGCTACCAAACTCTTCTCCTCTACTGTCTGTAACTCATGGTCTGTCATCATGAACATTCTCTCAATCCCCATTTTCTTCTCTGAATATCTCTCAATGTATTGCTCTAGTGGCAAGCCATTTGTTCTCTGAGAAGTCAGGTTCCCATACAAGCTATTTAAATGTCATGACCTCTGGAAGTTAAGTAGGTGCTTTCCTTGATTCTCGTTCTCACTTTCAAATGGTTTTTCCTTCCTACTCCATAAATCTCCACAGATTCTATGAAGCAAATACCATCAAACTATGTCAACTTCTCCTCTTCCTTGTTTCAGTCACCTCTGCCATTCTGGTCCCCTCGTCATGGTCACTGAAGATTTTAGCACATACTATCTTGCTTGCCCTTCCTTTACTCTCATTATTATTCATAATACATTTAACAATATAGTAGATTATTCATGGCCATCTAACTTGTAAAAACCTCCTTGTTTTCAATGACTTTACCCATCTCAACCATGCATTTCCATAGCCATACTCAAGGTCTACATCTCATTTTGATCACCACTTCTTAATTTTCCATCTCACATGAGCTCTACCCTCACTCCAGTGTTCTTCAGCCCCATCATAACTGTCAGTGCTTCGACTTGACCACTTTTCCTATCTTTCATTCCCCTTATGCCTCACTTCCTTTCATACCCAGCAAGCATCATATGGTTTTGATTCTAAATATCACCAACTTCTTTATTGTTGCTTTCTTCTGTTTGAAGAACTTGTCTGGCAAATATCCAATTGTTACAACTTTCAACTTTCAACTCTCTGTCTACCTCAGAGCTGCTGAATATGTTTCTATGAAATACTCTAACATTGACAGGGCGTATGGGATTTGTCTTTCTCTGTCTGACTTATTTCCCTCTATTTCATATGACACCTTCAAGAACTTTACTCCTGTGATTACTTTTCCTATCTGACATCAACAGATCTCCCTAATAGAATAGTACCATCAGCATAAAAATATTGAATATTGATGACACTTAAACATTTTTTTCACTCCACATCTTTTTTTTTGTTACTACACTATTTCTCTGCATTTTATTGAAATTATCTTTCTATTTCCACCTAAAAATATTTAATGAATCTCCAGATACTGCTAATTTATATCCTTTCCTCTTCAGCAATGGAATTTCTAAATATTAGGGTAGGCTTGTGGCCATCCAATATAGATATCACCTTTTCATGTCTCTCTTATAGCCAGGTAAGCCCTTTCAACCAATTCTGGTCAAAAAACATGTAAGAGGGAAGAGAGGTGAATTATTTTGGTATTATTGTCTAAATGGTAGGGTCAAGCTCTTCTTCCCATTTCCTCTATCCAGCTTCATGGACTGTACCCCAAGTTTATATAGCAGGAAACTGGAAGCAACCCACTTATGGATCACTATGGTGCTACACTGCTAGGACTACAGTAGTAGTCCTAACCTGCTTGTACTTGGGCTAACTTTCAGAAAATAATAACACTTCTATTTTGGTTAAGCTGCTATGAGTTTCTGTATGTAGCCAAACCTAAATTCTAAGCAATATAATATACAAAAACTACCTTCTTACATTTATATGCAAAATATAACTGTTCTTAGATCCAGGGCATGCAACCATTCTTTCTTTACTCATCTGTTCCACAGCATTAAATAGCTGAGGTTTACCTCACAGTGGCCTAGCCAAACTCTTGGATTGAATGACAGACCAGGGTATATATGATACAGGATTTAATTATATAAAGGCTCTTTAGAGAAAGAGAGAGGTTGAGAGGAGAAAGGGCAGAGAAGGAGGAAAGGGGGGGGGGAGAGAGAAGAAGGGAGGGAGGGAAGGAACTGCAACTATGAGGTTTGGAGGGGAAAAAAATACAACCAGAAAAGATTTAAGTCTCAATAAACAGTTTTATATGCAATTTCCGCAAACATATTTTCATTTGCTATAAAACGGCAAACAGCTTGGGAGGGAAAGCCAGAAATATGCATAGCGAACACAAAATACTCTTAAATAAATACTGGCTTGCAAAAAAGAAATTGCAGCCTATATCAAAATATGCTTATCTTATGGTGCTTCAAAATGCAATAAATTTCTTCTGACAAACAATAATTTGGTTTGAGGTTAAAACCAATTCCCCTTTTGTCCAAAGAAGGTATAATTTCAGACTTTCAAAGAATGGTTGTTTTGCTCAGATATTGATCTTTAGTCATGTAATTATGGCTAGACTAGGCTACCTAGACTTTGTAGTTGTGCTAAAAGAAATTTCATTAATACAGTTTTTCATAGTTAAGCAAAGGTGTCTGAAGAAAAAGAAAGTATTAATACTTATAAGTGTAAAGGTAATACAATTCTCATTATAAGGAGAAAAGAAAAATATTTTCAAAAGGGAACTTCCTTTGGGACAAAGAGTTAAAGTGAAATGTAGCCTGATTTATTATATTTGAATAAATATGACTGGTATTAAAGTGACTTTACACCCAAAAGGCCCAAAGCATTTTTTTTAATATATGAAATTTATTGTCAAATTGGTTTCCATACAACACCCAGTGCTCATCCCAAAAGGTGCCCTCCTCAATACCCATCACCCACCCTCCCCTCCCTCCCACCCCCCATCAACCCTCAGTTTGTTCTCAGTTTTTAACAGTCTCTTATGCTTTGGCTCTCTCCCACTCTAACCTCTTTTTTTTTTTTCCTTCCCCTCCCCCATGGGTTTCTGTTAAGTTTCTCAGGATCCACATAAGAGTGAAACCATATGGTATCTGTCTTTCTCTGTATGGCTTATTTCACTTAGCATCACACTCTCCAGTTCCATCTACGTTGCTACAAAGGGCCATATTTCATTCTTTCTCATTGCCACGTAGTATTCCATTGTGTATATAAACCACAATTTCTTTATCCATTCATCAGTTGATGGACATTTAGGCTCTTTCCATACTTTGGCTATTGTGGAGAGTGCTGCTATAAACATTGGGGTACAAGTGCCCCTATGCATCAGTACTCCTGTATCCCTTGGATAAATTCCTAGCAGTGCTATTGCTGGGTCATAGGGTAGGTCTATTTTTAATTTTCTGAAGAACCTCCACACTGCTTTCCAGAGCGGCTGCACCAATTTGCATTCCCACCAACAGTGCAAGAGGGTTCCCGTTTCTCCACATCCTCTCCACCATCTATAGTCTCCTGATTTGTTCGTTTTGGCCACTCTGACTGGCGTGAGGTGATATCTGAGTGTGGTTTTGATTTGTATTTCCCTGATAAGGAGCCACGTTGAACATCTTTTCATGTGCCTGTTGGCCATCCGGATGTCTGCTTTAGAGAAGTGTCTATTCATGTTTTCTGCCCATTTCTTCACTGGGTTATTTGTTTTTTGGGTGTGGAGTTTGGTGAGCTCTTTATAGATTTGGGATACTAGCCCTTTGTCCGATATGTCATTTGCAAATATCTTTTCCCATTCCGTTGGTTGTCTTTTAGTTTTGTTGGTTGTTTCCTTTGCTGTGCAGAAGCTTTTTATCTTCATAAGGTCCCAGTAATTCACTTTTGCTTTTAATTCCCTTGCCTTTGGGGATGTGTCGAGTAAGAGATTGCTACGGCTGAGGTCAGAGAGGTCTTTTCCTGCTTTCTCCTCTAGGGTTTTGATGGTTTCCTGTCTCACATTCAGGTCCTTTATCCATTTTGAGTTTATTTTTGTGAATGGTGTGAGAAAGTGGTCTAGTTTCAACCTTCTGCATGTTGCTGTCCAGTTCTCCCAGCACCATTTGTTAAAGAGACTGTCTTTTTTCCATTGGATGTTCTTTCCTGCTTTGTCAAAGATGAGTTGGCCATACGTTTGTGGGTTTAGTTCTGGGGTTTCTATTCTATTCCATTGGTTTATGTGTCTGTTTTTATGCCAATACCATGCTGTCTTGATGATGACAGCTTTGTAGTAGAGGCTAAAGTCTTGGATTGTGATGGCTCCTGCTTTGGTCTTCTTCTTCAAAATTACTTTGGCTATTCGGGGCCTTTTGTGGTTCCATATGAATTTTAGGATTGCTTGTTCTAGTTTCAAGAAGAATGCTGGTGCAATTTTGATTGGGATTGCATTGAATGTGTAGATAGCTTTGGGTAGTATTGACATTTTGACAATATTTATTCTTCCAATCCATGAGCAGGGAATGTCTTTCCATTTCTTTAAATCTTCTTCAATTACCTTCATAAGCTTTCTATAGTTTTCAGCATACAGATCTTTTACATCTGGCCCAAAGCATTTTAGATTGAAGAGTCAAATCTTGATGAAATCCAATGAAACAGTAAGTAACACTGTACTTGTTCTATATTAGGGAGAGTAAGAGTAACATGTATATTCATTTGTGTGTGTGTGTGTGTGTGTGTGTATGTGCACGCGTGTATGTGTTACTAGGGCAGAGGTCACATAAAATTGGACGCTCATGTTACTTATAGAAACTAGAATGTGACCATGTATTAAATATACTTGTATTGAACACCCTTTATATATTTAGGGAATAAGAATTTCAGAAAAAAGGTATTTTACAACCTCTTTTTTTTAATGAGCTTATGGACTAATAAAACATATATAGAAGCCAGTGAACAATTATAATATGTTTTATTTAAGGTAGGCTATAATTTCACATATTTTATTTATATCTCACATTAGTAGAGGGAACTTAAAGAAAATTTAAAAAAAGTAAGTTGATTTGAAAATGGAGCAAAAATGTAATTTTGTTCATTAAAACATTTCAGTAATTAAAAACAAAACAAACTCTAGCAGTTTAGATGCCCAGCAAAAAGAATCACTTTAAATATATAAGAAAAAAATTTATATCCAGATATTAGAATACTCTGCACTGCCATGCAAATATTTCCATAGTATAATTGAGATGAAAACAATATAACTAATATTAATATATTTCAGGAGAAAAATAAGGTATATGTAACCATTAGATCGTGCATGTATATGTATAATGCCTCTTTTTGCTGTCTTAATACACACAGTTTTATGTATATACACATGCGCATATGCATACATGTGTACATGACAGAAATAGCAGTACTATGTGTATGATTAACATTTATCATTTAGAGTGGGGCAATTGACATAATTATCACCCCCATACCTAAAAATCTTGTTATTTTTATGTGCCCTTAGTTATTTTTATATGTAAATATAAAGAAATTTAAATCTACATTTTTTTCATAGAGGGGCAATTACAGGTTTCTATTTTTGCAGTAAGTATATATTGCATTTATTATTTTATTTTATTTTTTAAAGTTTAGTTTACTTTTATTTATTTTGAGAGAGCAAAAGCAGGGAAGGAGCAGAGACAGGTAGACAGAATCACATGGAGTTTCCCCTGTATCAGCACTGAGCCCAATGTGGGGCTTGAACTCACAAACCCTGAGATCCTGACCTGAGTAGAAATCAAGAATTATCCGCTTAACCGACTGAGCCACCCAACTGAGTCCCAAGTATACACTGCATTTAAACATTTAAACAGGGTGATTTCTATTTCTAATCATCTGGTGCATTAGATGGTCATAGAAGACAAGTAAAAATACATGAAATCCAAAATATGTCTTTTTATTTAAATTACTTACATATTAACATGTTTGAAAAATCTTTAAATTTTAGCAAAATATGCACCTTGAAAACTCTCATTTCCCTCTTTCACTACATTGATGTAATTTTCATCCTCATCTCCATATATAAATTTTGTGTTATTTTCTTAAATATTCTTTAAATTATTACTTTATGTAAATATCAACAAATTGAAATCTACATTTTTATGTTCCCCTTCATTTTACACAAAAGATATCATTTAGTATACATATTCTGAAATTTTTTTTCTTTCCTAATGAATTCTGGAGACTTTCCATATTCACATATAAAACTTTTTTCATTCTTTTCTCCAGCTATGTGTTTTCCATCAGGTACCATAACCTATATATGTAGTTACAGGGACAGGAGTGTTCTGTCTCCAATATTATAACTGAAAAAAAAGATTATTTTAGTTTAGGATTATTTTACATTCATCATAAGCATAATGTTTTTATACCTAAATGCCTAAACAAAGTCAAACATCTTACAAGGAGACCTTTGTAAAACCAGAACCAATGGGATGCTGCCACTAGAATAAGGGCAAACGGGAAGTAGACACATCATACAGAAAAAACAAATCAAGGAAATTTCAACATACTATTTTTGATGCCACACAAAGAAATATTAAAAATGTCCTGAGACTCTGTAATCCTGAGCCAATTTTCATAAAGATCTGCAGATAAATTTAAGATCATCTTGTAGTAAAAGAAACTCTCGGTAAAGAATCAATTTAAAGTGGCTTTAGATTGTTAATGGTCAAACGTGCTGCAAAGCAAACACAAATTATCTCTAGAAAAAACACTTTCAATCCAGATCTTAGAACATTCTCACAGATAAAGTTCCAAGTCTAAGATCACAAAACACATAAGCAACAAAGGCCTTCTGAGTGGGTGTGAAGTGAACAGTGTGGGGCAGAAACAAAACAGAATTTGACCTGCAAAGACTTCATATGTTACAAAATATAAATAATAATATTTAACACATTTAAATTAAGCAAAGAGAAGCGGAGAAATAATAATATGGAAGTAGCAGATTAATAAAAAACAAAATAGATATTTTTTAAAGACGTATATTATGCAAACATAAGCACACATACATATACATATATAGAAACAACAAAATAGATGAACAAAACAGTAGAGTAGACTAAGCTGAAGAGAGAATTAATGAACTACTTAAGCTGCTGAGAAGTGAATGAATGTTAAGACAGGTGGGAGAGAGAATAAAAAAAACTAAACTATATTTAATTGGAATTACAATGGGAAAGTGGAATAAGCCGAGGCTAAGTATTTGAGAAGGAAACAGGTAAGAGCTTTCCAGAGATTTGGGAAGAAACCAATTCATAGATTTAGAAAGCTCAATAAATTCTGAGCAGGATAAATAAAAATAAATTGACACATAATTCATAGTGAAACTGCAGAATGCTAAAGGAGAAAAGTCAAATTATTTACAATAGAACAGTGATTTTGCTAACAAATGACTTTTTAAGAGCAACAGTAGAAAGGCCTTATTAAGGACGCACTGTTCAACAAATTGAAAAAGAAAACAATGAAAATTCAGAGTTAATCTAGTAACTGGGTCAGTAAAAATATGGCATGATAACAAAATTAAGGATAATATTGTACTAAGTTAACTAAATGTAACTTAAAAAGGACTAGAAACCACAGATCCAGTGAGTGTACTTTCCACTATGGCATGACATCTCCAAAAATATCCTCAACTTTTGTTAATTTCACTGCAGTAGTGGCCCGACTGAGATGCTTTTTGTGGAAAATGTAAGAATTGATTATTCTCATATAGTTCATATAACTTCTTTTTTGTTTCTTCTTATTTTGGGTTTGGAAATGAACTTAGATGAACACTCAAAATCATATTCAATTGGTATTTAATATCACTATATTTCTTTTTACATGTGAGGAAAGAAGTCCAGTAACACAAATACAGAAATAGAAGGGCGACTGGGTGGTTCCATTGGTTCAGTGGCTTACTTCGGTTCAAGTCATAATCTCCCAGTTCCTTAGTTCAACCCTGCATTGGCTCACACAAGCCCTGCATTGGGCTCACTGCTGTAAGCACAGAGCCCACTTCAGATTCTCTGTACTCACTTTTCTCTACTCCACCCCTGCTGGCTCTCTCAAAAATACCTTTTCTGAGAGAGAGAGAGAGAGAGAGAGAGAGAGAGGGGGGGGGGGGAGAGAACATGAGCCAGAGTTCGGCAGAGAGAGAGACGGGGGCACAGAGGTTCCTAAGTGGGCTCTTCGCTGACAGCAGCAAGCCCCATGCGGTGCTCAAACTCCCTAAGGGAGAGATCATGACCTGAGCTAAAGTTGGCTGGTCAACCAACTAAACCACTCAGGTGCCCCAATAAATAAAATATTAAAAAAAATAAAAACAGAAATAGATAATGCATAACTATTATCCTCATGGATTTTACCATCTTATAGCAGTGAGGTGAGTGGGGAGGAAACTTTGAGCAAAGTAGTAATAAAGGAATATACTACTAGGAAAATTAGAATTAGTATCTTGTGAGAAGACTCAGCAGAAGACAGTCATATGACAATACCTAGGAACGTAGGGTTTTACAGTTTCAAGTATTTTCAATAACCTGGCAATTAGGTAAAGTGATTCATATACAGGGCAGTGAAGGAGTAGTGAAAACTATGAGAATATAGCCTATTCTAAGATATTTAAATATATTCTGAAAGGAAGTATGTTGTTTATCGAATGCCAGTTTGCACTCTGTGTGAGATAAGTTGAAACTCCCTAAACTTCTGTTATCTTTTGCCAATTTTACCTCTTAGTATGTTTCAGAGATACAGTAGGAAACAAGTTGGTCCTGGTTTTGGATCTGGTTCTGACACTAAACTGCTGTATGACCTGAGGCAAATCATGCAAATTCTCTGGGCGTCAGGAAAATGCACTGAATTATTATGGTCCCTCCCAAATCTGAAATGGGTTGTTTCTTTTCCAGCACTTAGTAAAATATGATGACCAGTGAGTGATTTCAGAATGAATATTGTACATGAAGATTCCATTCTAGGTAACCTTTTCAAAAAATTAGCATCTTACCATTCTTTATGTAAAATATAAAATAGTTACCTAATATATATTTCCTATTGGGTAATTGTGAAATAAGTAAGAGACCAAAAGCAACCAGGTCTTCAACATAATCATGTAAAATGAGACAAGTCTCAAGTTTTTGCTTCTTAGTAAAAGTAAGCCTTGAAGTTCTTATCATTAAACAGACAAAAAGAGAAACTTTCAGATGCTGTAAACTCTGCTGTCAAAGCTGAAACTTGGCAAGATTAGATTAAAGCTGTTTATGTAATTCCTGAGGTTTAAAAATTCCTCCTATCAAGAGCTGGAGATGGTATGTATAAATTTTTCATATATATATATTTATATATATATATATATATAAATATATATATAAATATATGTAACTTATATTTATATAAGTTATATATACATATATATGTATATATATACATATACATATATATGTATATATAACTTATATAAATAATTTCTATCTAAATTTCTGTTTCATTGGCTCCTAATCCTACTTTCCTAGCAAGACAATTGCTGATAACATTTGTTATCTACTCTTACAGTTTACTCTTTCTGGAAAATCAACGATAAAAATCAATCCATGAGCAAACTGGATAGAGTAGGACTTATATTCAGCCTGTGTGGTGAGATAACTTTCTCAGATCTGTATTCTATATTCCTTTAAATTCTCCTTCTTGTTGATCACAAGAAGTCTAAAAATGCATTTAAAATGAAATAAACCATAACTTAAAAATGAGAACTAATATTGAGTTACCCTACTCTGAGCTGGTCTCCTTATATAATTATATGCTTCCATATTTTGAGTTACCTTACAGCATAAATTTCATTTCTGTGAGATAATTCTTTAAGTCCATGGAAATATAAAAATATCAAATATTTGTCTTTCTCAGAATTTGGTTTCTCTATAGGCCCCAATTTAGAAATTAGGCAAAACAAGAAACTTAGACAAACAAGAATATACATATAATTTTAAATAAGTTATGTGAAAAGAATGCATGTTTATAGTAATCATCATATTTGATAATTAACCATTGGCAAAAATGCGAATTTAGGGTATGACTCTGTTTACATACATATAAAGAGGGTAATGCTAAATTAAGGTAAATAGTTAATTCATTTGAAAACTGCCATGTAAATTAAATCATTTAGTTATTTAATATTAAGTTGACCTACTTATACAAAAGTGTTTATAAATACTTCTTCTAATGTATATTTAATGTCAAAAATCTAGCTTTTAAATGAAATTTTACTTGGGACACACACACACACACACACACACATGCACACACTTTCCAAATATACTTTCTTATCTCAAATTATGGTTTACACTACTTAGATAATAAAATCTAACATTTATTAAGCATTTGCATATATCCTCATATATCACATTTTACATAAATTATATCACTTACCATGGCACTGTCCTATTTACCTAGTTATTATTGCTATTATCCTCACTGTATAAATAAGGGAACTGAAGCTTAGAAATGTGAATTTATGTGTCCAATGCCACATAGGTAGGGTGTGTTAGAGCTGAGGATTGAAATCTAGGAATGTTTGACTTCAAAAGTTTAATTTTGACTGACCCTACTACATACAAAACACTTTTTAAAGTTATATATATAACTAGCTTATTTTTTTAAGAGTGGGTTTCAAGTGTTTACAATATCTTTATTATTTTTTTTTTATTTTTTTTAACGCTTATTTTTTTTTGAGACAGAGAGAGACAGAGCATGAACGGGGGAGGGTCAGAAAGAGGGAAACATAGAATCGGAAACAGGCTCCAGGCTCTGAGCTGTCAGCACAGAGCCCGACGCGGGGATTGAACTCGCAGACCCCGAGATCATGACCTGAGCCGAAGTCGGCCGCTTAACCAACTGAGCCATCCAGGTGCCCCTACAATATCTTTATTATTAAACAATTTATCAAAAGTCAAAATCTCACAAAGTTGAAAGAACTTGTCAATTTTTTTCTTGTTTTACTCAAGTGTTTTTTTGTAAAGTTCTATGGTGTTTTCCATCTGATCCAATTTCCTTATTCTTTTCATAAAGAAAGCTGTGCCAAATGGAACAGGTTCCTCATTGGCCATCACAGTAACATGCCTTCCATAAGCCCTTTTTTGACATCAATATATTTATGTATTTATTTTTAAGTAGGTATGCATTTAGATAATTGAACGTAAAAGTTACTAGCCCTGTAGGCTTGAATTCTTAAAGACTACTTCCTTCCAAAGAGGTTGATAAATTTCTCTAATCTCCATGTATTTTAGCATCTGGGTATTTCTCCATTTCTACCTGTAGACTTCTCCAACATCATAGGAGTGTGGCATTACTGTCAGACAGCCTAGATTTAGAATCCTGTTTCCTCACTTCCCATCATTTAAGGGCCAGGCGCTCTATTAAGTACTTCATGATTGTTATCTCATTGATTTTAGAAAGCTTGTTTAGAGGTTCTAGTAGAGAAGCACAGCTACCCATATACTCTTGGCCAAAGAACCATATTCTATCTGGGAAGGTTATCCTCTTTGACCAATCATGTAGCTTCAGAAGGAATGCATATAGAGGAATAAGGGAGAAAGGGGACAAAAGCCTAGACAACCAGATCAATGGAGTCAACTCAGGCGATCAGTGATGTGACAGATGTTTCACCCAGATGGTCTACACATCCATCTCACTGATTTTTATGCCCGCCGTATGGTGGGGTTATTGTAAAATCTAGTATGCAGACTGGCAGCTGTGAAGAGGTTAGGGTTTCGTTGTTGATAGATAGAGTGCCTTCAAATCTGGGTTCAGTGTTCTTTCTGCTAAAACATATATTATGTCTTACTTTCTTGTCAGAAAGTAAAAACCATTCCTCCCAGTTTGGCTAACTGCTATAAAGTAGCTGTAGTGGCCCAGTCACAGAATCATAGAGATTCTGTAGGAATCTCTATGAGTGAGCTGCAGGACTGTGGATCTCTGCTTTATCTTACATAGATTTTTGCCTTGGATTTGCCAAATCCATGTTAGAATAGTGGAATAAAGACTAGCTTTGTAATCAGAGAGACATAGAATCAGTTTCCAGCTCTTTGTCTTTGTTAGCTATGTGATCAAGGCAAAGTTATGGAGGGTTTGTTACTGGTTTATTACTTAATGGGAATTTCAATTTGACAGCATTTTGTGAACATTAGAACAGACATGTTTAAAGAACCTAATGCCATATCTGGTGCATAGAAAACACTTGCATATTGTATCCACTAATGTATTATCAAATATACATTTTTGTTATAATGGGTTGCTTGAAGTTTAAAATTAATGCAAAAACTTACTGATAGTGGTAAGTGTCTCCTTAGAGGTACAGTTTAAATACTCCACAAAAGCTTACTTTAATCCTTATGTACTGATTCATATTGAGATATAAATTTCATAGTTTATTATACAATTCTTCAGCTTTTAGCATAGTTTCATAAGAGAGATGCAAAGCTTTTAGCTTAGCAAAATGGAACAAATCATTTAACTCCCGTAAACCTCACTTTCCATGCCTGAAAAATGTTGTAAATAATAATATCTACATTAAGGGAGGCTTGTAGAGATTAAATATGCAGTTACAAGACATATGGTGAAGAAACCGCTTTTTAAAATCCTATTTTACTCCTGTATGAATATAAAAGGTTACAAGAAACAATTATCTTCCCCTAACACCTGAGGCAAGGTGGATAATCTACAGAATTATACTTCATATTTGTTTGTTTGTTACATCAGGGTAGTAACCTGAAGGAACTAATAAACTAAGCTCCAGGAAGAGACAAATCTATTGTAAAAGATAAGTCCATACCTGCTATTATCCCTGGCTGAAGGAGGAGGAAGAATCTTCAAAGATAAAGAGAATGTAACTTATCTTGTGACAAGTATTAGCAGCTATTTATTGACAGAACATGACAGGTTAGCATCCAAAAGAGTGGAAATCAAGAAAGACTGAATTACTCTCCTGGATTTCCTTCAACAGTGTTTACCAAGTCCTGGGAATAATATCTAGGAAGCAGTGATAGAAAGAACAAGACAGGATTCACTCAGAATTTCAGCTTCTAAAGATGGGGAAGGACCAGGAAAGTTCAGGACAAATCTCTGTGCACTCAAGACTTTTAGCTTGAGATAAAGTGCTCCTTTATCCCCACCACATCCTTTAGGCTTTCCATTCCTGTTGATTTGGGACAGGGAAGAAGAGCTGAGAGAAATTCCTGCAGAGTAACCTCAGTCTTCACAGAAAGTAGAGAAATGTCAGTCAAAGGAACAAGACAGAAAACTGGAGATATAAGAGAGAGAGAGAGAGAGAGAGAGAGAGAGAGAGAGAGAGAGAGAGAAACTACAAAACATTGTGCCCTAGCTGTAAGGCAAGGAGAGATCTCCCATAGGATAGAGACTAGGCAGCTGGGATCTGAAATAGATGCAGACTTCAAAAGTCTTGCCAATGCTGAGATCACAGGCTCTGCTGAAAGGAAATTTTTGGTTCCTTTTGAAACTGAATCAACCTAAATTTGCAGCAATTCCCAAACAGTTTCGCCCGGCTATGTGTCAACTCAGCCCCTACTCCAGTAAACTGTCAGAAGCAGAGAAATAGCACTTTCTGAGAATAGACATTATTTACTTCAATATCTACTGAGTTGTAATAAAAATATCCAGTACTTAATTAAGAATCATAATACATAGAAACATAATAAACCCACAGTCATGAAAGGAAACAGTCAACAGAATAGACAAAGAGATGACCCAGATGTTGCAATGATCAGAGGATAGAACCAAACAATAAAACACTTCTGCAGAACTCCTAAGGGATCTGGTGGAAAAGAAGGCAGGTAACACGTATACAGATATATGAGAATTTTAGCAGAGATGTGGGTACTTTGTCCTCAAGCATCGTAGTTTCCATCTCTAGTTTATATGTAACTCATCTCTCTCCCTCTCTCTCTCTGCATATATATATATATATATATATATATATATATATATATACTTAAAGAATATTCAATCCAGTTACAAGTTATTTTTTAAATGTCCTTATCTAAAATTTCTAACATTTGTGCTACAAAATTTCTAAATCTGTGGCTTTTGATTGATTGATTTTTCTCTTTATTTTGTATTATATTCATCTGTTTCTTTACATGCCTAATACTATTTTTATTGGACAATAGGTTTGGGGATTTTTACATTATTCACTACCTGATACTTTTGTGTTCCTAATTTTTTTTTAATCTGGAGTGCAGTTATTTGAAAACAGTTTGATCCTTTGCTTTGATCCTTTGTTCTTAAGACACGTTATGTGGGATAAAGACTGCCATTAGTCCAGGGATAATTATACTGTATTACTGAAGCAAGACCTTTCTGAGTACTCTAACCAATGTCCTGTACACCATGTAGTTTTCCTGTCTGGCTAATGCCTGGTACCTTTCCTGGTCCTGTGTGAGTGCTGAGTGTTCTTCCTTTTAATTATTTTTAGTGGTTGTTGACTTTTATTTAGACATTTTCCATTCACACACATGCTCTGATTAGTAGTACTCTGATGAATAAATGAGGGGATCCCTGTAGAGATCTCCCAAATCCTGTTTCTTTGCAATGCTTCCCTTTCTGGTACTATGTCCTGCAAACTCTAGTCACCTTGTTCTCTCTGGACTCAGCACTATGTCCTTCACTCAAGAAGTCTTTACACCTCTGCCTAAGTTCCCCAGATTTGTGCAGCACCTACATTGGCCATAAGCTGAGTCAATTGTAAGGCTTACCTCATGTGTTTCCTATGCCTCAGAGATCAGTGATCTTCATTGCCAGATGTCCACTGTCATAACCCCGCCCCCTTTTCTCCTCATATATTTTATCTGACTCTTTACTTATTTCGAGAGAGAGGGTAGAGCCAATCCTGGTTACTTCTTGACTAGAAACAGAAGTCTGTGTGATTCTACTTTTATGAAATGCATGGATGACAAAACAGATCCCTTTCATATAAATTAGGACAAGTCTTCCTGTGGGTAAGGATTGACTGAAGGGCATAAGCAATTATTCTGTAGTGATGTAAATGTTTTATACCTTCTGTGGGTGGTTACCAAAATTCATGGAACTTAACACCTAAGATACATACTTTTATTTTCTATAATCTCTATATCTCTATATTTGATTTTATCTGACCTACCTCTGATCTTCAAACAAACAGGCCAAGTTGACATTACAGTTCAATGACTTTTATCTTTTCCTCCATTCCCCAGTCACACTCCCAAACACCCCACCCTGCCAGTGCAGAAACAGTGTTTGGGCTCATTCACATCACAAAAGAAATTCTGCCTCTTTAATTTCTATAGAGACATAAACTCCTCAGGTAAGTCCTAGCATACTTTTAGGTTATATAAAAATAACTGTATTCATTCATGTTGTTTGATAAGGGCTAATTCAGGCTACTCTTTTTGGCATAATAGGTAAATATGTTACTTTTCCTTCCAGTGTTTATTTTAAATGTCTTTAACAGTCACTTCCACAAAGTTGGCCTTTTGAATATAGTATTAACCAACTTCCTGGTTTTTATGGGATAGATTTATTACCACATTAGTGTTAATGGTTTCTGAATTGTTGTGATTTTTTGTTTCAGGGCTACTGCCCCTCAATTGGGTTTCATAGGTTGGCAGTTAGGGCTCCTTAATTTATTATTATGAAAGTTATGGTTTGCAGACTTGTTTTCAATCCATTACCCCCCCACACACACACTAAAATATCTTACAACCTGTCATTATGATAAACAAGGTATAGTGGTGAAGATAGCCTCAGTTTTTAGAAGGTTCCTTGCTTGCTCAAATACATTTTAAAATAGTGTCAATTTATCAATGGAAAATAAAGTTAATTATATACATTGGCTATGAATTGATTTCTAGGGTAATGATCAGCCAATATCTGGAAAATATTTATTTTGAGGATTGGGAGCTCATATGACAAAATAAATTCATTTGATAGAGTGACACTGAAATTTTCATCAAAATTTAGAGGACTAAAACTAATGCTTCCAGCAAGATAGAACAAGATACAGCACAGAACCAGGAGGCAGGATATCTGGGTTCTGCTTCTTCTGCTTCTCTGCTAAAATCCAATTAGAGCAAAATATACCTTACTGTGGCACTGAAGGGAATAAGGTAGTATGTATAATATTACCTGGTAGCATTATTTGTGAAATATCTACTTTACCTATCATTAAAGTAAAGGACTAAAGAATTAGTTGCCTCATCTTTAAGGGATATCTTGCTTTCATAAATGCCAGAGCCTGTCCAAATTATCATAATGCAATAGTTTTTGAGGACTCCCTATAACCCAGGCACTATGCAAAATGCTAAGGATGCAGATATAGCAAATGATTTGTCTGCAAAAATTTGCCTACAAAGAGTTCAATTTAATTCAGGCTGCAGGCTTCCCTCCTGTAAAATGAATCTTAGGAGAAATGATAGAAGGAAACACTGAATCAAGGAAATAATGTCAACATCAACAGCAGCCATCAGTAAAAGCTAAACAAACCTGAGAAACACCAGTAAGATAGAAGGCTATTTGAGCTCAGGAGTTTGTAGGGTGGGGAGGAATAGCTACCTCCTAAGACAGTGAGAGAAAAACTTAGACAGAAGAGCAGTTGGAGCCCAGCTCTTTCCTGTCTCTTTTGCCTTTGGACTACTCTTAGCTCCCTAAGAGTTCAGGCTTCTGATGCTGGTATTCACAAAGATAAAACAAGGGCAGGAGAGAAGGACTGTTGGGATGAAAAATTAGGACAAATGAATGGAAAAGTGTTAACCCATCCTTGTCATTCACTCTTCTACCTCAGTCTTCCAAACATTCAAGGCTGTTGGGTTACATGCTATGCAACCAGCATCTACCCAGTGCTAGTTAAATCTATAAAACCAAAAGTGACAGTTATTAAAAAGTCCTAAGAAGATTTTACCACTCAGTCAACTGAAAATAATGTTGGAAAAAGTGCTGAAGTAAGATAAAAAAACAAATCTAGGGGATACTGCAAGAGATAGGTACAGCATGGGTAATCAAATATCTTACTAAAGTCAGTTGGTGTCAAAGCAAACACACTCACATGTACGCATATACACGCACAAATGAAAATTAAAAAAAAACTATAATAACCCAGAATTTAAGTTATATATGATGTCACATGATGTCTTTCTTTTGCTGATACGTTAAAAACCATCTTAATAGTGGTCCCCTCCATCCATGAGGTATACATTCCAAGACCCCTAGTGGATGCCTGAAACTATAGATAGTACTGCAACTTATCTACTGCTTTTTTCCTATGCATATATACCTATGACGAAGTTTAATTTATGAATTAATCACAGTAAGAGATTAGTTATAATAACTAAAAACAAATTAAAGCAATTATAGCAATATACTGTAATAAAAGCTCTGTGAATGTGGTTCTCTCCCAGAATATACTATTGTACTGTATTCACCTTTCTTTTTCATGTGATAATGTGAGATGATAAAATGTCTATGTAATGAGACAAAGTGAAGTGAATGGCATGGGCATTGTGACAAAGCTTCAGGCTGCTATTGACTTTCTGATATATCATGGGTAGGAGGATAATCTGTTTACAAACCACAGTTAACTACTAGTAATTGAAACCATGAAAAGGGAAACTGTGGAAAAGCTGGGACTACTGTATTAACTTGTCATATTGGACATATTGTACACTGGCAAGCTTGTACATTTCTGTTATAAGCTATTTGAAGCTCTAAGTTTCCTTTTATTTAGAGATGCCTATAATTTATATATATATGTGTGTGTGTGTGTGTGTGTATACATATGAATCTCACAGAAAAAGGTATATAATATATACCTCCATTTACATATAGTTCTAGGATAGACAAAGGTTATCTATGGTGAGAGAAATGAAATCAGTGATTGCCTCTGAGGGAATCTGCCTAAAAAAGGGTACAAGAAAAATTTGAGGGCAATGGAAGTATTCAGTATGTTGATGGGGTATATGCATTTGTCAAATCTAATCAAACCATATGCTTTAAAATCTATGCATTTATTGTATAGACATTTTAAGAAAAAACTGAAAAATAATAGCAGAATGGAGTGTGCAACATGGGGTATGTATTTACCAACACATGTAGAGCCTGTTTCTTCCCCAACATTTCAAAAATCCATTCAAAAGGTGAAGAGGAAATACACAGATCAGAAATGTGACAGAATATAGTATTAAAAAATCCTCTGTACAAGTATAATAAATCAGCTATGTTAATTATAAAAAATAAATGACAACTGTATGTGGTCCATAATGATATAAAACACATTTTTAATGGCTTTTATAAAGAAAAACAATCAGTTCCAAATTAAAGAAAAAATGTGTTACTAGGAAGTAGATTGTGCTCTCTACAACAATTTTGGTGGTATGAATGCATCTAATTCGTTTCTACTGTAATTCTACTTCTATAATTTCCTTCCATTTTCAACTACCAGTTCTTATAATCAACATATTTATAAACCTATCTCCATTCTTAACAACTGCAGGAGTTAGAAAAGTACCATTTTCATTTTGTGATTCATAAACTGAATTTCAACATGGTTAAACTAGAGATTATAAATGACAGATCCAGGTTTGAAAACAAGTCTTCAAAGTGAGAACTCTATTCTCTATATAGTTCTTCTCCCTAACAGTGTATCATCATGGCTCCAGATACTGATGCCTACCAGTCCTCTCATTTCTTTAGTTCTGGTGGCTAGAATTGTTTCTTCCTAGGCTCCAGCCTTTGCTTAACTTCACAGGCTTCTTTATTATTCCATATCCTTCTCTCTTTTCCTCGTAGAGATGGGCCTTTTGCCTCTAGGCGTAGTCCAATGCTTTGAATTTTACCACCTATTCAGACGTCTTGCTTTGCAGGACCTCACTGTTCTATCAGATCCTCAGAGATAGACATTCTGTTCTTATTGGACATTCTCCAGGCCTATGCTGTTGGCATTATCACTGTGTCATTTGGTCAATCTATTTCCAAATTCTGGCCTCATCTCCCTTCTCTGAAGCATAATGACAAAAGTATAAATTTAGAAGTTGTACATACTAACTCCCAAATACCAGTTCTGCCAATAACTGTATGTATTTAACTTCTTTGAGCTCCAGTTTATCATTGTTAGAGATAACATGTCTACCGTATATTTCTATTTGAAGGGTTATATTCAGCGGAATTATATTAAGTAAATTTCCTAGCAAAATTCCAGTACCACAGTAAATATCTAATAAATGGTGACTGTTATCCTCATTTTTACAATATAATTCCCTTCATGTGTGATCCCAAGTTGCTTAGGAGAAAAATTAAGTGTCCCTTGACCAATATGTATTTGGCATCCCCTCTTTGATATATAAGAAATATAAGCATATTAAAGGTATTGAGATATTCTTTGGTAAATTAAAATAAAATGTATTAATGTCTCACATAACACAGAATAAACTTTGGGAAACTTTATACTCAGAGAAGTCATTCATTGTCTTCCATTTGCTCTTCTGAATATGGAATTCATGCTACAGGCAGCAATATTATATTAATTTATAGTGGCACTAGAAGTAATCATAAAATAAGTGCTATGGGTTGTACTAATAAGACATGTCTGTTCATAGTCAAGAACACCAACTAATGATAAAATGCCTAAAGCAAACATATATTGATAAAAATCATTTCAATTTTAGAACATGACAAGTTTCTCAAATATCAAACTAGGTATTGCTGGAAGGTAGAAAGTCAAGTTTTATTAACATTTATTTTTCCACTGGAAAATTTACTGATGCTGACAGTACTGAAACAATTAATAGAGATATAAAGTTTTGTTTAGTTTCAGATTCAAAGAGAGAAGTACTAAATTTTCTATTATCATTCTTAGTATGAAGACAGAGAAATTTTTCTAAATACAAATTAGACGATGCTTCTCTCCCGCTTGAAAACATCCAATAGTTTTTTGGTTTAGCGTAAGAGTCATATCCTATCATTTGTTCCTTAAATCTTCAACTACAAGTGCAATATAACTCTATTTTTAATCACTATAAACATTTAATGTTGTTCTGGGGTAATATATGTGGCTATATCATACCTTCATATATTTCTATAGGATTTTCACCACTACTTTTCCCTTTTTATTTTCCAGCTGTATTATTTTACTTCAACCTCTAATTCCATTAAATTCTCTACAGTTGTTGAAAACCTCTAGTATAATTTCTGGTATGTAGAAAGAAAGTAAAGTGGCAAAACACAAGTTTGGTTTTTTTTGGGGGTTTTTTTGGAGTTTTTTTTTTTTTTTTTTTGAATATGAGAACATGAGAGAAAGGAAATTGAATCCCAGCTGTTTCCTCTTCTTTCTATGTGAATATGGGTAAATGGCTTAACTTCTTTGAGTCTTGCTTTTCTATTTAAAAAAAAAATGAGATATGGGAACAATGCGTACCTACCTTAAGGACCCTTTCTGATGGTAAGATGAGATGAGCAAATGTCACAGATGCACAACTGTACTCTGAACTCTTGGGTGAAATGTTACCTTTATTCATATTGTGCCTCAGGGTTTAACATAATGTTTGGCATAATTTTGTCATTTAAAAATGGTTATTTTAATGAACATCGTGGTGATTTTGATAGTAGTAACAGTTGTCATCACCATCATAGTTATTATTTATATGAAGACAGGATGGAAACTGAAAGTGGCTAGAATCTAGTTTTGAAGCAGCCAAAATTTAAATTATAGCCATAAATAGTCTAAAAATATTTTCACTCTGATGGACCTATTATTTTGTTACTTTAGAGTTGATCATGTGCCAGGATTTTAAACTGGTCTATTAAATCTTAGCATGTGCCACGTGCCATTTTCCATAATATCTTGTTAACCTTCATGACAATGGGTGGTTTTAATTCCTTCAAAGTTCTCAAACTATATTAAAGTATAGGTCTCAGTGTACGATTTTTTGTTTGTTTTTAGAGAGTAAGGCCCACTTGCTATGGCTGAAGGCAAGATTTTTGTTTTGCTAAGAATATGATGTGAAATTTACCTTGAAAAAGAGATGTTACATTATTATCCTTTTATATTTGAAGGTTGAAGGTATCTAAAATATTTTTTGTAGCATCTATTTGTGGAGGTGACCTAAAAATAAAGTGTTTATTTTGAAGAAGTATTAGAAAGTTCAAGGCTTCTGTGTTAGATGATGACTGCCACTTGGTCTGCTCACCACTCATGTTCCAATAGACAGCCAGCCAACTGTCATAAATGTGAGTGAGACCTAGAACCAGCCAGTTCCCTTCCAACTCATTGACTTATTCTCAAGCCCAACAAAGACCAGCCAAGACTGACCTAGACCAGAAAACTTGCTAAGCAAAATTGTGAACTAAATATATGATTGCCGGTTCAAGACACTAAACTTTAGGGTCATTTGTTTTGTAGAATAGAAATATGCCAAGCTTCATCACTTTTCAGTTACTTCTTGATATAATTTTGGTTATATTAATTTGGGTTATGCAGAAATGTTTTCTATTCATAGTATTTTGCATACTGACTGCATATGTGACAACTGTGCTAAAATTGCTTATTAATTTCAGGGCTTTTTTTGGGGGTCACTTCTTTCATATTTTCTACATAGATAATCATTTCATCTGTGAACAAGAACAGTTTTATTTATTTCTTCCCAATTGTATATCTCTTATTTTTTTATCTTGTCTTATTGCCTTAGCTAGAACTTACAGTACAATGTTGAAAGGAGTGTTGAGAGGAAACATTCTTGCCTTGTTCCCAATCTTAGTGGGAAATACTTGAGTTCCTCACCATTAAGTATGATATTAGCTGTAAGGTTTTTGTAAATATTCCCATCAAGTTGAGGAAGTTCCCCTTCATTCCTAACTTATTGACAGTTTTCATCATTAATGGGTACTGGATTTTGTCCAATGCTCTTTCTGAATCTATTGATATGATCATGTGATGTTTTTCTTTGTATTCTGTTGACATGATGGATTAATTAATTACTTTTTGAATATCAAACTAGTCTTGCATACCTAGGCTAAATATAACTTGGTCTTAATGTATAATTCATTTTATTATTTGTTGGATTCAATTTGCTAATATTTTATTAAGGATTTTTGTATCTATGTTCACAAGAGATATTGGTTTGTAGTTTTCTTCTGATGCCTTTGTCTGGTTTCGGTATTATGGTAATGCTGGCTTCTTGGAATGACTTAGGAAGTAATCTCTTGGCTTCTGTCCTCTGAATGATATTATAGGGAATTGGTATAAATTCTTTCTTAAAAGTTTGAAGAAGTCACCAGTGAACCCATCTGGAACTGGTGCTTAATGTTTTGGGAGGTTATTAACTATTGATACAGTTGTTTTTTTTTAAAGAGATATAGGCCTGTTTAAATCATTTATTTCTTGATGTGTGAGTTTTGACAGTTTTTGTCATTCAAGGAATTGGTTTATTTCATCTAGATTATTAGAGCTGTGGGCATAGTATTTCTTTACCATTCTCTTAATGTCCAAAGGATCTGTAATGATGTCCTCTCTTTCATTTCTAACTGTATTCTCTCATTGATTTTCTTTGTTGCACTGACTAAAGGCTTATCAATTTTATTAATCTTTTCAAGAAACCGACCTTTTAAAGAACCAGCTTTTGTTTCCATTGAAATTTTCTATTGATTTCCTATTTAAACCTCATTGATTTCTACTCTAATTCTTATGATTTATTTTATTCTGTTTGCTTTAAATTCAATTTGCTCTTCTTTTTCTAGTTTCCTGAAGTGGAAATTTAGTTTTTGATCTTAGATATTTTTATTTTTTAATATATGCATAAATATATGCATAAATTGCTTTCTGAGCACGTCTTACCTGCATCCTACACATTTTGATAATTGTGTTTTCATTTTCATTTGTTCAAAGTATTCTTTAAAGATTTTGTTGAGATTTCTTTTTTGATGACTGTGATATTCGAAGTATGTTATTTAATCTCCATGTAAAGAGAATAAAAATGAATAAAAAGTAAAAGAGAAAATGCCACAAGAGTTCATTTGCTTTTATTTGGCAGAATCTAGGAAATTTTCTGAAGTGACACCTATGCTAAGCCTTGATAGATACATACAATTTGTATAGGAAGAGAAGTACAGATAATACATATCTGATTGAGTGAATATCACAGCTCTTTTTATGTGTGTCTGGGAAAAATTAACTATTTTTCTCTACTCACATTCCCATTTCTGATACCATATGTATGGGTTTTATACACTAGATTATTCTGATACTAACTTCCTAGAGTTAGGACAGACTCCATAAGATTAAGAGCTCAATCCCACAAGACTGCCTCCCACTTCAAATGCCAGTCACAAGTAGGGTTTTCCCAGGTTACCCACAACTTCTGTCCAACTTGGTTACAAATTGGAGATTTCCACAAAATCCTCCTCAGATTCAATAATTTGTTAGAGAGGTTCATAGAATGCAGGAAAAAAAGTTTATTTACCATTTTTGATTTAACACAAAAGATATTTTAAATGATACAAGTAAATAGCCAGATAAAGAGATACATAGGGCAAGGTCTGGAAGTTTCCCAAGTCCAAGAGCTTCTGTCTTCGGGTCTGCCATCCTCCTGGTTTCTAAAGTTGTCCACCAGCCTGGAAGCTCTCTGAATCCTGTACTTTGGGGATATTTATGGAGGCTTCATCAGATAGGCATGATTGATTATTAACTCTATTTCTAGACCCCTTCTCTATCCACAGAGTGAGGGTTAAGGCTGAGAGTTCCAAGTTTCTAATCATGGCTTAGTCTTTCTAGTGATCAGCTTCCATCCAAGAGCCAAACACCAAAAGTCACCTCATTAATACAAAAGACGTTCCTATCCTAAGATTTCTGTTTCAGACACTCCTATCATGTAGGAAATTAAAAGGGTTTAAGGAGGACTCTACCACGAACTGAGGTCAAAGGCCAAGTATTAGCAGGAACCAGGGGAAGAGACAAATATATATATATTTCTTATTATTTCACAACACAATATTCATCAAGTAACTTTTAAAACTGAATTAGAAAGTAATCTTAATTTTGTAAAGATAATAAATACCAATGCTTATTCTAAAATTACTGTTTCATATGCATTTCCTTAACTTCTGTGTGTTTTTTGACTTCAGTAGGACATTAAAATATAATGAGTTATTCTGCCAGGCATGAGTATGACAGAATACTAAACAAGATAAAGAAAAAGCAAAATTTCTTTTATTTATAATGGACTACTGCTGATAATTTCAGATTCAGCCTTTTTCAACTTTAAGACATCCAACGTAGCTTACCAACAGACACAGAAAGATGTGCATAATTTCTTCAATTACTCTGGCTACCTACTGCTTGATATTATATATAACTGACAAAGATTCAAAGCATTGATTTTTTTTCAGGCTATAATTTTTGAAAGAGTTTTTAGAAGAAAAGCACATCAACTAATCATCCCCTCATTCATCTTTTAACATACCAGAACTGAGGAAAATCCTTTAGGAGAAAAAAAAAATAATTGTAAAAATCCCCAGGGATTGTAATTCCAGTTAAAGATATTTTTCATATATCTTAAATATTTGTCATCAGGAATTTCTCTACCAGTTCAGATTTTTAGGGTAGGAACTCTAGTATAGATTAAAAAAAAAAAAGATATGACTAAAACAAAAAGTGAACAATATAGTGTGATATGAACATTAAGTTGAAAAAGAGAGTTAGAATAATAATAGTAAATAATATTTGGATATTGTTTTTACAATATTTTACAAAATTTTACAATATTATGCTGTGGTAAAACATCCAAGGTTTTATTTTCACAATAAGGGAGTAAAACATATAAAGGAAATGGTAAGATTTTCATTTTAAAAAATTAGGAAATTGAAGCTCAACAGAACAAATACAAAGGTCAAGTCCACATATAACGTTAGGGTCTATTTGTCACTAAAGTGATAGGGTTGAAAGTCCAGGATTTGCATTCTGTATAGAGACCTAATTTTAAATTCTGAATCTGCCACATACTAATTGTGTGACCTTAGTCAGCTTTCTTTACTTCCCTGTATTCAATTACTCTATGTATAAAGTGGGAAATATGGAATGTAGTTTGTCGGTGTCTGTCAAGGTTCATTATTTTCAGTTGTTGTTACATATAATTTTACTAAAAGTATAGATATGTACTTTCTGTCTATGTGTTTAAATTGAAGGGATGAATAAAGAGAACTGCTAATAAGCCTGAAAGAAGTGAAGACTCTAGCAAGAATTAGAAGAACCCATCAGAGTCACTGTTAACAGACAAAAGTCACAAGAGTTGGACTAAGCAGGTGTGAGGAAGAGCTGATTGCAAATTAGGTTTGCTGTTTCCTGACAAATAAATCTTCTGCACGGCCCTCCTAATTATAACAGGATACTAATAAAATATAATGAAGGAAGTAAATCAGGAAAGACAGTCTGTGACCCAGATTTGAGGAAGAAAGATAGAAATGGCTCTGGTTCAGGAAGAAGAGATGAAGAGGTGTTGGTGTAAGAGAAGAAAGAATATTCTTTGGATATAAGTCAGAATTATGTTTTAGTCATTGAGTCCTGCCCAGGTTTAGGCCAGTTACAGGGTCCCTAGAGAAGGAAGAGATGCATAAGGAAATAAGTGAAGAAAGTTTGTCATTGGGGAAGATTTCACATGGCAGGTAATGTGTCAAAAGAACCTTTCTGAAAAAGTTTGAGGTTATGTGAATGGCTTCATTCCATGAATCTGTGAGACATTTGGCTCAAGATTAGCTGCCACAGTACAAGGTAGAGATATTCAACATATTGTGTGAATAAGATAATGCGTTTAAAGTACCTTACACAGAGTAATAACTCCTTAAATAATGGTTCTTTAATTATACTTTTCTCCTAAATTTATGCTCCTTCTAAATCACTTCTGCTTCTTGCTTGTCTGAACCCTGTGCCTGTAAGTCAAGCTGGCGTATCTGTTCACCAATCCTCTAGAAGTCAATAAATACATCTACAGATACCCTAAGAGTATTTTGTGTGAGATATAGTGATAGAGAAAAGAAAATGAGGCTAGGTCATAAAAAGTCTTAGTCATTTTATAGAGTGCAGATTTTACAAAATAGAAGAACAATGAATCTTATAGGTCCATTCCTGAACCCAAAAGAGGTCTTATGCTCCTCAAGCAACTTGGGCCACTTCTTCAGATGTCATCAGCCCACTATAAGAGGTCGTGTATACCCACTGCAAGAGGTCATAAGCCCTTCTTTGGGTCCTGAAAAAAAAAAAAAAACTGACATGAAAACTAACTGGTACACTTAGACAGGAATCTTCCACTACCACACCTATTCCCATTTTTGGAAGTAGAAGTGAGATTATTATTAGAATTGGAGAACCTCAATTTAACAGCAAGTTACTTACATACTACTATCCTCCATTTTCTCATTCTGAAAGGACAAAAAGTAGCACTTACATATTTTCTATTAGAATTAAATAGAAAGGGTTTCAATAGAAAAATTATTACCACTTTAATTGGTGCTCATAATTGTTTGCTGATTTTGAATATTAAATCCAACAGCTAACTGTATAAAATCAACTGTGTAAAACCAAGTTGCTAAGTGTAAACTTAAAAAGAAATAACATTTGAAACTTTGTTGTAAATTAAGTAGAACTAAACACATTACTTTTTGTCTTTATGTATTGAATTCTTGGGAAGAGTACTGAGTGCAAGTCTTGGTAATACTAGTGTATCTTCAGAACTTTGGATAAGATTTATTAAGTACTTATTATTGATAAATTATCTACCTTTTCCATCTTAATTTTTTTTTTCAAATATCTGTAGACCAAGACTCACTAGGCAATTTTCTGTCTGAAAATACGGTTTTCTCCTTTGATTTTATGCGATTCTGTTACAGTTGAACATACAAATACCAAATGAACAAATCACATATTAACAGCTCTGTGACTTTTCACAAAGGAAAAATACCCATATAGTGAGCACCCAAATAAAGAAGTAGAAGATCATCAGGACTCTAGAAGTCATACTCTTTTTCAGTCATTTACTCCTGTCCCTTTTATGGGTTGTTTGTCTTTTTTTTTTTTTAATGTGTATTTTGAGAGAGGGGGAGAGAGAGAATTCTAAGCAGACTCTCCACTGTCAGCATGAAGTCAGACATGGGGGTTGATCCCACAAGCCACAAGATCATGACCTGAGTCAAAGTCAAGAGTCAGACATACTGGGCCACCCAGGTGCCCTGGTTGTTCATCTTTTAGTACTGAGTTGTATAGTTCTTTATTTTTATAGAAAAACCCTACTTTGTGAGACAGTTATTTTCAAATATTTTCTCTCACTATGACTTACCTGATGTCCATATCATCTGCAGTTGTCAGATTATAGAATCAGATAAAAACACTTGGAGGCTGCTGAAGCTTTAGGTGATTCCTTGAACCATGAAGCCAAAACAGAAACGGAGAGACAAGTGGGCTGAGGACAGAAAGAGACCATTCCTGGGATCAGGGGAGGTAGCAATAGTGGTGAGGAGTATCATAATTTACCTGCAGAGTGGGACAGGAGGAAATAAAGAGCTTTGGGGTACCAGAGATTTGGTGCCCTCAGAAACAGTATGTCACTGCTGGGACTAAAGAGGTACGAGGTCTGCCTTTTGTGATGGGTCTGACCTTACTTAGGCAGCTTGTTTTCCCCACTCTTCCTGCTCGTTTTTGACACGCTCAGTTGCCACTTGCAGGCCTCTACACTGAAGACGATGCAACCTTTGCCATCTAGCAGCGTGTGGTCTAGTGTGCGTGGCAGATGTCAAAGGTGGACTGAATATAAAGAGGAAAGAGTGTGTAGGCAGCATCAGCTACAAAAAGGGATAGATTGGGTTAACTGTTGTCAGGGATCAGAATGTTTAGAGTTAAGGACAACTTGATTTAATAGTGCAGCTCAAGGACTCTGTATATAGACTACTTAGACCTCACATATCCACCTCAATACAGAAATCACATAACAGAGATGCTGTCAGGAGAATGTGGCTTCATATGTTGCTGAGTAGGCTCTTCCTACAGTATATAGAAAAATGTCCTGATGGTATTGTCCAATATTTTAGTTCACAATTTAAAAATTAGAGTGTGTTAGAATAGAATTCCAAAGCCTATTAAGTAAAGGTGTTGCAACTGGCTTCACTGAAATCCTTGAGGCACTGACATATGTTTATAATTTTTTAAAAATGTTTATTTATTTTTGACAGGGAGAGAGAGAGAGAGAGACAGAGAGAGACAGAGCATGAGCAGGGGAGGGGCAGAGAGAGAGAGGGAGACACAGAATCCGAGGCAGGCTCCAGGCTCCGAGCTGTCAGCACAGAGCCCGACGCGGGGCTCGAACTCACAGACCGTGAGATCATGACCTGAGCCGAAGTCGGACGCTCAACCAACTAAACCACTCAGGCACTCCTGTTTATAATTTTCTTTTGCAAGCCTGGGAATATATCTGTATTTGTGTACTCGATGTGAGAGTATGTTCTAGAGGCATCTTAGCAGTCATTACAATGGGCTACCCCAAATGATGAACCAGACTTCTCTTCTGCTCTATGTGGGTCTCAAAGGGAAGTCCCAAGATTATGAAGAGGGATGAGTTTATTTAGGAAAGTTTCCTATCCCATCCCTCCTGTGTCTGAGGAAATCTGAGCTGATGGCTAGGCACTGTGAAACCACAACATCCCTCTGTTATTGAGAGACCCACCTCCCCTGATTAAAATAATTAAATGCCTTTCCTATGGCTCTTGGAATAAAAAGGAAATGCCTTATTTTGGATTACAAATTTCTTCACGATGCTTATTTCTGCTTATTTCTTCAGCCTCCTCTGAAACCAATTTCTTCCTAATCTTATGCTCTCATCACATTAAACTATTTTTAACTTTACATATTGATCCATAATGTGTCTTGTCTATCTGTGTATTTGCTGTTCCTGCTTAATCATCTCTGCCTTTGCAATCTTCATCATGCTCACACCTGCTGTTTTGTTCAAGCCTCACCTTGGGCATCACCTCTTCTGAAATATATAAAATATTGAGAAGAAGAGGTGTCTCTCCTCTGAGTCCACAGCACTACCTCATCAATTATTTTATGACACCACTTATTTGTGTGAAATTGAGACTCTTTACATGGCTCTCCAGTCTACTAATACTTGAAACTAGCAATCTTATTCTTCTAACCAATTAATCTGCAGCTCCTGAAACAATACGTGGCTCAGCATAGATGCTCAATATATACTGAAATATTTGAAGAGGTGAATGAATGAATTGAGGAATAGAACCCAGAAAAAGTCCTATTTCAAGCGTTTCCCTAGCTATTGTAGTTATTTCACCCACTCCTTATGTTGGGACTGAACTTCTTTGTAACTGATGATTGGCTTCTCATAGGCAGGACTTGTTCGTTTTATAGACTGGATGCATTGCTGGTAAGGTTTATTTTAATAATTCTTTTGTGTGTGTAATTTGAATTCTAGTTTCCCCTAGATGTATGATGTCACTACCTTCATTTAAGAATGTTCAAAAATCACCAATTACTTTGTATATTTTGGTGAAATGTTGCCGCTGCTCTCCTCACTCCTTACTTTTCTCTAAACTTTAAAGTCAGTAAATGAGGGGCACCTGGGAGGCTCTCTCATTTAAGTCTGACTTCAGCTCAGGTCATGATCTCACAGTTTGGGAGTTCAAGCCCCACTTTGGGCTCTGCACTGTGAGTGCAGAGCCTTCTTAGGATTCTCTCTCTCTCCCTCTCTCTCTCTCTCTCTCTGTCTCACTGCCCCTCCCCCACTCATGCAAGTGTGTGCACACTCTCTCAAAATTAATAAACATTAAAAAAATAGAGTCAGTAAATGAGTCCTCGTATGCATAAGGAAAGCACATGTTTACAGAAGGTATTGGATGAGCAAGTGAGGAATACATTCCAAATAATTTCTCACTATATTTGATGACTTATGGATCTGCCTTTTAATATATTTGATTTAATTAATGCAAAGCTTAACTAAAAGAGACAAATAAGTGTGTTTGTCACTGTGTAAGTTTAAGTCTGAAACTCATTTCCATTAAAAGGTAAAAGAGCTTAACAATAGGGAACAAAGTGAGGGTTGATGGAGGGAGGTGGGTGGGAGATGGGCTAGATGGCGATGGTATTAAGGAGACTTGCTGTGATGAACACTGGGTGTTGTATGTAAGTGATGAATCACTGAATTCTACTCCTGAAACCAATATTGCACTGTATGTTAACTAACTAAAATTTAAATTAAAAAATAAAGTTAAGGGACGCCTGGGTGGCTCAGTCGGTTAAGCGTCCGACTTCGGCTCAGGTCACGATCTTGCGGTCGGTGGGTTCGAGTCCCGCGTCGGGCTCTGGGCTGACAGCTCAGAGCCTGGAGCCTGTTTCAGATTCTGTGTCTCCCTCTCTCTCTCTGACCCTCCCCCGTTCATGCTCTGTCTCTCTCTGTCTCAAAAATAAATAAACTTTAAAAAAAAATTAAAAAAAAATAAAGTTAAAAGGGAAAACTCGAAAAACAAGACTGTAAGAGTTAAGGAATAAATAATGACCATTTTTTCTTCTTTGGTCATTTAGTTTCATTTATGTATAATGGGTAAAGAATTGTCTTTAAAAGTAAATAGAAGAAATAAAATGGTTTGTATTTCATTATAGGCAATTCAAACTTCCGTGAGTTGGTGTATTTGCGAGCCTTCTCTTTCCTCTCGAGACTGCTCTTTAGCATCTGCGGCTGAGAAATCAATTGAATGGGGACTGTGACATTCACACTGTCTGTCTCCTCTGTCCTGTTCTTGGAACTTAAAAGAAAGTCATTTATTCTCTTGTGACTCTTCTGCCAGTACATGATGAAGGCTTTGCAAAGCGTCATTTAAGTGGGACATCCATCACTTACAGCCTGGCTCCTTTTCTTGCCGAAGACTCTCACACTCCAGTACCTGGGATGTAAACAAAGATAATGCATTTGATTTTCACATTGATCTTATCTGTCTTAGAGCCTGGCTCACTCCACAGGGGCTCTTTCAAACCAGATGGCCTTCCACTGACCTCACCTGCCACAGCCCATGATCTCTCCTTTCCTAGTCCTTCCTCCATGGATGAAAGTGTACCCACTCATGCTTTCCCTCCTCCTCCCCTGCCTCCTTCTTATCTTAGACAATAAAGTGCATGATGATGATTCCTTAATTTGGATGACATCTTATAGTTCATAAAGAGCCTTTATGCAAGAATAAAACACATTCAGTGGGTAGAGTAGTGTTATACAGAGAACTTGGACCTAAGAACTAAAGTCTTAGAGATTTGCAATTTGTTTCTGACATTTTGTTTCATATCCAGGGGAAAGTATTTAAATTTTTATTTTCTTCCTTATAAAATGAGGACAAATTACTTCATAGTATTGATAGGAACACTTAATTGTTTGTTGGTTAGTTTGCTTATTTATTTAGCAAGTACTTATTAAGTGCAGATCCTCTTCTGGACACTGGAAATACAGGCAGCACTGAATAAGATAGAGCAAGTTCCTCTCATATAACTTCCATCAAATTGATAAATCAGACACAATACTTATAAATATTTTATAATATTAGATAAGTGGCATTGTACATGTCGACTAACTGCACATAATAGGCCTCAATAAATAGTATCTTTCTTTTAATTTCTATTACTATTACAGGTATTAACATTTTTATCAGCTCCTTTTTCTTTTTCCTTTTATAAAGGGAATGCGATAGCTTTCTGAAGTGTCAACCTGCCTGCTCTGAAACACAATCCGCAGATTTCTTTTTCTGGCACATTTCCTCTTCATGTTGGCTTCAGGTGTATTCTTCCAAAAGAGCTAGAAGATGAAAGGGAGGCAGCCACATTTTGTAGCCAACACATATCTTCTCCAGTTATTCAATCAAACACTAACTTGGATACTGCTGTGATGGGATCTAAAGATATCATTAAAATCCTTAATCAATGTACTTTAAGTTATCAAAAGAGAGAGTATTTAGGGCGGGCCTGATTTAACCTATTGGAAGCTCTTTAAAGAGTACATGGACCTTCCCTGAGTTGATAGACACCAAACAGTAGCTGCATCTACAATTGCCCTCCCTTCTCCCTGGATCTTCCCTCCTGACTACCTGCCTGTGGAAACAAGCTTCAGCTCATGCCTTTGGGGTTATAGCCTGATTTGTCTTCCTTCCTTGCTACCTATCCTATGGGCTTTAGGCTTTAAATACAGAATTTTAAATATATTTAATGATTGGCTATGCCACATATATATAGTATAGGTTCTGCTTAGGTGATTGAACTCTGGTACGGTAATATATACTCATTTAAAAAATTGTGAAAATTCCAAATAGAAATAAATAGAAATTATCATTGTAAATATTTAAATTTATTCATTTCCACTAAAAATATGACATGCATTTTTGCAAAACATTACAAACTCTTTGGAAATAGAATTTTATTTTCTACACAATTATTATTATGTCAGTAGTTTTAGGATAATTAGTCTATTTCACTGTTGTAAATAATGTGATAATAAACATCTTTGTGCATAAAGCTTATTTTTTATTTTGTATTATTATTTAAGGACAGAGTCCCAGGGGTAGAATTGTTAGGCTAAGTGGCGTGTATATTTTGTGGTTATCAATAAATAATGTTTCTGAAAAGACTGCAACCTTTGTACTCCTACCAATAATGTATAAGCAGCAACTGAGGGGCACCTGGGTGGCTCAGCCAGTTAGTGTCAGACTCTTAATTTCTGCTCAGGTCATGATTTCACCGTTTATGAGTTTGAGCCCCGCATCAGGCTCCATGCTGGTGGTGTGGAGTCTTAGGATTTGCTCCCTCTCCCTCTATCTGCCCCTCCCCTTCTCTCTTGCTCTCTCTCTCTCAAAATAAATAAATAAACTTGAAGAAAAGAGAGAGATCTCGCCTAAAATAATAATAGCATGCACAGCCAAGTTAGCTATTTCTCCTTAAATGGCCACAATCTGCAAATAGCACATAGTGGAGTTCTGCTACATATTTAATTCCTGTCTTTTACTATGAAGTTTGTGAAAGTCTCATCAAAGTTTACGTAAGAATATTTTCCTTGCTTTGGTACTGTTTGGTGTCCATTATTTGTATTTATCTTTTTTCTTTTCTACATGCTACAGAGTTCTTCATCTAATGTTTACTTCTCTGTAGTAAGAGAACATTATTCTAAGTGTTTTTTGCTATAATTACTCACAATTCCTACTGCAAGTATATGTTCTTTCTCAGTTACTTACATACTTTTCCTATGACTAGTTTGTTTTCTGAAAAATGTTCCACTTTTCCTTAGGGCATTTTGGAAAATATTACTTTACCTCTCTGTCATCTCTCTTCCTTTGCCTTCATGCAACAAACATTTCTTGGGCACTTAGAGAAGCATGCTTGGTCTCTATTATCAAGGTGATTAAAAATGTAACTCAGGAGACAGATAATGCACAAGTAAACAAATATAATTAAAATTTTGAAAGCACAATAATGGAAAGAATCACCATGCAATCACAGAGAATTATGAGTATATGTGTATTTAGGACAGATCTAACCAGTGTATAAGTATGGTGACAGGGGAAGGCTCTCTGTGGAGGTAACATTCAGTAAAGGATCGAGGACTAAGGTTAGCTTAAGTATGGAATTTACTGACAGAGGAATGTCTCTGACAGAAAAAAAAATACAAGATTCTGAAATTACCTACGGGACTGAATGTGTGTTGGTGAGAAACACAGGAGGCTAAAAGCAAAGAAGCATACGAGTGAGGTTGGAGAGATCACAAGAGAGGTAGAACATGAGGAAATGACAGAGCCAAGTATGAGTTTGGATTTGTTTTTGAGCACAATAGGAAAAAAACAGAAAAGGGCTTTTAGCGAGTGAATAATGGGATCAGATTTTAGTTAAAATAGGAATTTTTAAAAACCTGATTTATTAAAATGTCTATTTTCTAAGTGTTTTACATGTATTATTTCATTCTAACCACCCAAAAGTGAAATTATTACCAATCTAATTTTATACATGAGTAACTGGAGGTTAAGGTAGCTAAGTAATCCACTTATGGTTACACAGCTACTGAGGGACAGAGCCATGATTTAAGCCACTGTTCTTCCCACTACCCTAAACTGTCCAGTGTTCTGAAGCCAGTTAACAGTGCTTGGCAGGAAATATCTGTTGAGGAAATTATATTTATTTTGTCTTTCTTTCTAACACCTATCTCTTTCTTCATTTTCGCTTCTCACACACTCACCCAGTTTTTTCATCCCCTGTAATTGGGTTTTGGTTTTAATGTCTAGCTTTTAAGTGATTAACGTGGTAATTCTAACACTATTATAAAACTACAGAAGGGAAACATGAATCTTCATTTAGAGCTATTGTTTGGACTTTTTGTTTTGTTTTAAAACTCTGGGTTTAGATATTTATCTAAAACCAATTTGCATGCTGGGAATCCTTTCTTAAGGCTCAGATATATGAAAAGAGCAGAATTTGTTTATTACCTTTTATGAGCCATTCCACCAGACTGAAAACAGTTGCTTTCAGCCCAACTGATAGCACTGAAAGTACAAACCTATTTCCCTAAGACTGAATCTCATCTTATCTGTCTTGACTTCCTATAACAATTATCTCTATCTCTATGGCACATGCAGGCATTTCTACTTAATTATCAGTAGGTTGTAATACAAATGGCTGAGCAAATGCTTTCTAGTATGTGCATTAAGTTTTTGAATTAAACCTTCTGTAAGATTGAAGCTGAGATGTTCTGAGTTGGACATTCTCTGCTTGATATCCAGAATAAACCTTTAATAAAATTCCTGGCATGAATGTACAATTTAAAATACAAAAAGTCCAGATTATAACATTGTATTTTAGTGTCTGAAAATATCCTAAAAATTTAAAATTAACAGCTTTATATGTGGCCATAAAGAAGCAATTCTATTGTTTCATTTACTTTCAACTAAATGTTGTTGTTGTTGTTGTTGTTGTTAGTCATTCAAAAAAAAAGTTACTAAAATCTGAATACTGTGGTCGGAGCTATGGGTATCTGGAAATCTAAGAGAAGTGTTTCATCCTTCAGGGAAAACAGTTTGGAGAGGAAAGAAAAGCACAATTGCTACAGTGACACTTTAGCAGAAGTTTCTAGGACCAGATGCTGTGGGGGCTCACAGGAGAGGGTAAAAGACTTTATTAAGAGGTTTAGCTTTGAGCTGAGTCTTGAGATGGGGTCTGCAAGCTGAAGGAAAGTCAAGATAGAAGGAAGAGCATAAACCATTAAGCACCATGACTTATTCATGGTATTGGTAGCATTTCCTTTAGAATGTGAATTAAAGCCCAGAAAATATAAAGGAAACAATAAGAACTTGAAGCTTGAAATTAAGGCAGGACCATGTTAAGGACTTTGGCGTTGAACACTCAGAAAACCAGAAACAATTAGGGAGAGTTAATAAGGGAATGAAATAAAAGTAATTTGTGCTTTAGGAAAGTTGAGTTACAGTTTACAATACAGTGTACTGACAATATGTTACCCAATGTATATACTTCCTACAAAGAATATACCCCTTCAGAAACTTATTTATATATTGATGTATATGTGCCACAATCACCTAGGTACTGTGGTACAACTCTAAGATTGTTCAAAATTGACCCTACAAACCTTCAGCCTCTTAGTTCCCTGAACAAGGAGTAACTGGACTCAGAAGCTCCTTCAGTTTTCGTAAGAGTTCAGTTATACTGTAGTCAGCTCCCCACAGGTACCAGATCTCCAGGTGATTAGCAGCTGTCACTCCCAGAATACTCCAATGAAAACTTACATCTAAACTCAGAAAGACAAAAACTTGGGCTTGGGTAGTATTGAGAAAGGCTGCTTTGAGAATGGGAAGTCTGACGTGGGCTTTGTTTGCATGAGTAGAAGAAAAAAGAAGGGTGGGTCATTGTAGGAAGAGATGGCATTTCCATCCAAGTCATGGAAACAGTAAGGATTGTGACAAATTTACATGATTTGAAAGTAGATATAAATGGATAATATCATTGATGCGTTGAAAAAGAAGGTATGCATATCAATAGTATATATATAATATAAATCTTTGAAGTTTGCTTCTCTAGAGATACCTCCTCCTAGTAGCTTTAGACACACTGAATGTCCAAGTTGCATAGATACATTTTGCATCTTTATGCAAGTTGATCATTTTAATTCTTTTTCTGTTTTCATGTTTTCATTCAGGTACCTGTTGAAAGTCTATTGAGTTTCATAGCCTTTGGAAATTAAAAGATTAATCAGACTTGGTACTCTCCCTGAAGGGGCTCAATGTTCATTAGAATAAAACAAGAAATTCACAAATAGATATATTTAAATTATTGTAATAATTAAAGCACGAAAGTCATGAAAAAGTATAAATGTCCAGGTCATTATAGAAAATGAGAGGGGAAAAATGATCATCTATTTGGAGGGTTGTCAGAGAGGGCTTCATATTGGAGGTGACTTTTCAGTCAGGTCTAAGATCAGTACAAATCTCAAAAGTAAATCAAAGAAAGGAAGGACACTGTAGATAGAGAATAATTTTAGACATGTCTGGAAGATATTTATTTTTAATAATTGAAGCTTGCTAGATTCAACTTATAGTCTCTTTTCTTTTTTTCACTGTACCATGATGTTCAAAGTATAGGGAATACTGAGGTCAGGCATTAAAATAATATGCTGTGAAGAATGGAAGCTCATGATTTGAATCCTAGTTCTTTTTAGATTAAGTGTTGAACAGGAGAGTATGTCTTTATCCTAAACTCAGATTCCTTGGTTGTAAAATAAAGTTAATAATGTCACCTATTTTATAGGGTTATTGTGGATATTAAGAGAGATGGTATAAAGTCCAAAGCACAATGCTCACTATATGTTAGCTCTTTTTAGTATACCTGTCCTACATATTCTTGGTTTGACCTGGCTTCATCAGAAGCAGCCATTTGGCTATGTTTTCCTTTGGTATCACCATTAAGCCATAGATATCATTTTTAAAAGGGGAAATGGGGTCTGTGGACAGGGTTCTGAGCTAAAGCACTAGAAAACTTACTCTAGAAGACATTGATTAGCTAATAAAAATTTGTTTTGATTATTCAATCAGTTCCTAATAAGACATCATTTAGATTCCATTCCATATATTTCTTTACCTCTTCTATAGGATGGTCAAAAGAGGTGGACTTGCATATGTCCAGTTACTCCATGGCCCCCCAAATGCTTCTGCCTGATCGGTTGTCAACAAAGGATGCATTAGGCATTGGGAGGAGGACCTGCCATCCTTGTAAAGTATGGTATGTAACCATTTAGAAATACATCATTTTCCTTACTGTCTTATCATCTAATTCTGGTATGTATTCTGTCTGGCTGACAGTGGAAAATAGTAGTGTCTACATATAAGATTCTTTTTAAAATATGCAGAAACACAAAAATTTAGGGACTGTTTTCAAGAGAAAAACTAATAACATACCCATTATCTGTGAACTTTTATTAGGCCAAGCCACATTTCATTATTATCCTTATGTCTTCAAATGTCTTCTAACTCAACCATTTTATTTCATGATATAATCATTCTGATATTTTGGAAAGGTACCATTTTTGTCTACAATATAAAAGTAATGTTTGTTTACATTTATGGCCTATAACATAACATACGTAGCAAACATTATGTCATAGAAGTTTAATAGGTAGTATTTAGGGGCGTCTGGGTAGCTCACATCATGATCTCACGAATCATGAGTTTGAGCCCCACATCGGGCTCTATGCTGACAGTGTGGACCCTGCTTGGAATTCTCTCTCTCCCTCTCTCTCTGCCCCTTCCCCCACTCATGTGCACTCTCTCTCTCTCTCTCAAAATAAATAAAATAAAAAACTGAAAATAATAGGTACTATTTAATAAACAACAACAAAAAAACTTCTAAAATCATGCTCCGACCAAAACTCAAAAAAATTAAAGTTATATTATCTGTGGGACTAATTAACTAATTCCTGTGTCTCTTTTCCATGTAAAAATTCAATGAGGGCCATATATTTTTTTAAAGATGAATCAACTTACTGTCCCTTCTTTTTGCACAAAAATCATCTAGATTACATTAGCATTTCATACAATAAGATTTGGCACTTGAGACTCACGGAAAGAAGTGTAGATGAATTATTCACATCTGAGAGGAAAGTCAATTGGAGAAATAAACATTAAAATGATTTGCAATCTGCAGTTATTCAAGACAGGCAGAATCATCAAGTGTAAGAGAAAGATGAGAACACCAGGAAATAAATGGCTCAATTGATTTAAGGAATGTTTTCACAGTACCCAAATTTTGAGAAAAGGCCTGTATCGATCAAAAAGTCCCATTAATGTCTTTCATATCTAAGATGGTGAAATTACATTTTATTACCATTATGACTTATTATTGAATCAGATTTTCTCAGGGGCTAAAATCATTCTTTGATTAAAACTCAGAAAAAAATTTAAAATTATATTAACTTTGGGCAGCTAAGATACAATTTAACAAATTATCTTTTTGGTTTCCTAAATGGCAGGGAACTAATGTCCCAAGAGTCAGAACTATGTTCAAAACTGCCCATGAAAACCAAAGAATTGCCTGTGAATGGTAAGTACATGTGCACAACATAACCTTCATTCCCAGAAGTAAATGAAGCAGCTAAGTGCAGTGGAAAGCATGTTGGCCTTGAAAAATCAAAGGCCTGTGCTCTCATTCTGGCTGTACCCTTGGCCCATGGACAAGTTAGTAAACCACACTAGCCCTGACTCAAGAACCTCACTGAAAAATACGTTTTCTAATATTGAGCTGTATGTGAGGTACCTAGGACTTTGCCTGGAGCAAAGCAAACACAATCAATATTAGTTTCCTTTTTTTCTACCTCTCACTATACTGTAGTAGCTCAGCCTCGCAAGTAGGATCACATTTCCCCATAGCATTCCCAGTCAACATGAATTAAAACATATACATGCATGATTATATTGGGAAAAGCTGTTTATATGGATTTCCATATTGGCTAAGTCACGGTAAAATGAGCTTACATGAGAAATACAATTTAAATTATGAAATGGTGTGTATATGACAGTTATTGTTTCATGATAGTGGTGGTGAAGACAAACTGATGACTCTCTGATTCAAAACTCATATTCCTACTATTAGAAAAAATATTAAAATGCCACAAGGAATCTACATCAACAAACTTAGCAGTGTCATCCTTGGGTTCTCCCCTTGGGAAAGCTGATCTTATAGAGGAATCTTGTCGGAAGTGATTTCATTCCTTCTTTAATGGTGATTTTCCTAATATATATATGTACATATATATATTTTATTCTGAGAAAAATTATTCTGAGAAAAATCCAGAAACAATGGATGGAATGAATGGAGGGGCAAGTCCCCATGCTGTGTATGGTAGTAATATTTTCTTTATGAGGATGCTATGAATATTGATTGAGATGAAGCATGTAAAGCACTATGAACAATGCCTGACACATAATAGGTATTTAATAAACACTAGGTATTACTTCTACCATCAATGTTGCTGTTGTTGTTGTGATTATAATTAGAAAAGACACAGTTATGTGGAAGGCTATGGATATAGAAGGCAAAACAAGAGAAGGGAGGAAGCTGGGGGAGAGAGTGAGGCAGGGAGGGAGGCAAGAACTCCAGAAAGGAGCACATTCACTGCTGAGAGGAAAGAAAAACAAAGTCTCTTAGAAAGTGAAGACTTGAAAGCAGGTCATAAGGCCTTGCAACGATGGTAAGGTTTGATCCAGATGCACTCACACACTCATGTGCACACCCTGAATATCAGGGTCTTTTCATTTCCCTTTCACAATTTGCAAGCAAGCATTCTCAAATACACTTTCTCATTGAAATCTTCCAGTAGATCTGAAAATAGGACTGAAAGACTGTCCTCATTTTACAGTTGAGGAAAAATCTGACGATGTGAATGGTGTTTTTCCAAGGTTTTCATAATTATTAAGAGGTGGAACCGAGGCTGAAACTCGGTGTTGAGGCTCAACCTCCACGTTGTTGTTCATGATGCTCTCCATGCCGTGCTGCCAGATTGAGCAGGAGGAAGTGTATAGAGGCTAGAAGAGTTTCCCACATGTAGAGGACATAAAAGTAGGTTCGTTCTTATCATAAACTGTGAAGGGAAATTAATATTCTATGCAAAACTTCCACCTGCAGAAAATATCTAAAATTTTTAGTTTATGCAGAATGTAATCATTGATCTGATGTTTATAAATTCTGTGATAGTATAAGCATATTATTTTCACATTACCACTTTTGGTTTCAATTTCTAATTAACAAAATTTAATTAGTTCTGGTAGAAAGAATAAGGACATTAATTACAAGACTGCTGTCCAGGAAAGGAGAGGTTGCACATGGTCTATTTTAATTTCTACTGAAGTCAACCAAAATGATCAAGTATAGGTGTATAGGTATTTGTACATGTTATTGTCTATTGCATAGCAAGCCAGTAATTTGGGAAAGAAGAGTTGGATACAGTACTGTTCTTTTCACATTCTCAATTTTCCTAGACTTCTATTTTTTTAAATTTTTATTATATCTTATCTCATCACAAAAAAATAGAGAGTTAGTTGCAAAATTTCTAGAAAGAGAAAGGTCTTTGATGGCAGCCATATCTGGATTCAGAGTCAATATTTTACTATACGTGCCAACCCAGTCATGTTATAATTTAACTTGCCTAGAAACATTGTTTCCTCATCTGTGATATGAGTATAATAATATTTGGGTCATTTTGGGAATTTAAGATAACATATTAGGCACCTAATACAGCATAGCTATTGTTACGCTCCTTCTCCTCATTATTACTACCTATATTTACATAAAGGAGAATAACAGTCAGTGCTGCTACATCCTAAGAGATATTACCTAGATAGCTTATAAAGTAATTTTTTGGCAAATATTTTTATTAGGACTTTTTAATTATTTTTTTCCCCTTGGAAACAAGTGTGTAAAGAAACTACAGATAGACAATTTCCATTGTGTTGTTTTTATTTTCTGGAAATCAATAAAGTTGATAATTTTAAAAATATGTTCATAACAAAACTTAACTCATTTTAAAAATTTCAAAAAAACAGTAAAATCTCATTTTGCTCTAAATGGTAGCTAATAAAGGAAATGGAAAAATTATAGAGCAGTTGCTGAGTGCTTACTATATGCCAGGCATTCAATTTTCACAATGTAATGTGAAACAGGTATTATCTCTGCTTAACAAATGAAGAACTCAAATATCAGAGACACTGGTCACACATACAACAATGGAAGATTTGCTAATAGTACCCAGTCATACACCAACACCCAGGCCTTTTTCTAACACCACTGTGTCTCCTAGAAAGATTGTCCCTCTGTACAAAAGTGGTGGAGAGAGAAAACAATACTTATTGATCGCCGATCATATGTCAGGTTCCAAAGAAGGTATTTTAAACCAGACCCACTTTGATCTTCAGAGTAAGCTTAAATGTTTGCTATATGCTCCCTGGAAAACTAAGACTTTGTTAGATTAATTTTATGACTATCACCTCACTAAAAAAAAAGTACCAGGCAGAATTCAAATCTAAAAATGTGAAGCATTAAAACCTGGACCCATAATAGGGTATGATGTTGCCATTCTCTGTGGTTGATTCTCATAGCATTCAGTGGTGTATTTAGAGACATGAAATCCACATTCTCATCAAAAGAGCAGTCAGGAAAGAAGAACTGCCCAAGTGGTTAGCAAAATACTGTTCATTTTAGTATAGGGGGGAAAGTTCCGGACTGAGAATCAGAGGTCATGGTTTATTTCCAATACTGCTACTTACTGGCTGTGTCATCCTTCTTGTAAATTACTGAACATGTCTAAACCTATTTCTTTATGTGCAAAGTATGAGAGGTGGACTAAATGATATATAGGGCCCATTCCAAATTTATTATTGTATCATTCTAATTTCCCAGATGATCTTTCTGTTTCTGATAAATATCTTCCATTTAGCGAAAACCAATAATATTCTCCCTCCTACTGTGGGTTTCTGATCCAGACATCCATAACAGACCAAAGCCAATATTGTGGTGCTGATTCTGCTTATTTTCTGTTTTCTGTGTCCTTCCTATAAGGGCAGAATGGAGATGAGTATTTCTTAGTATTATAATTAATTATGTGGTCAATTAATAATGACCATAATAATAATAGAAAGTATATAATTAAGCAGGGCAACTATACAAACACAATTCTAAATCCTTTCTTTATGAAACTGACTAACAGAATCAATGGGTCTTTATATAAAATTGATGTTTGAATAGAAAATATTCATTAAGCAGTTAAGGCATTATGTCAAGTACTGTAGTAGGTGTAAAGATGGGGGGAAAAAAGCACTGTACATGTATCTTTGCAACTTTTTAGCAAATTTTAAATTATTTCAAAGTAAAATTTTACCCAAAGCAGATAGCACACCAATTCTTAAGAAATGCATTTCCTAATAAGTATACATAAAATATATGCAGTAATAGCTACAATGAATTCTATGTGGAAGCATAATAAAGATTTTTAAAACTTGGATATTTGAGACTTCAGTTTCTGAAAGATGAATCTAAGCGAGAAGACGAAGGGAAATTAAGAACACCACGATGAAGCTTTGTTTCTCAGTCAAGCCTTGTTCCTCTTAATTCTTTTCATAATTCTTTGTTTTATTTAGTGGTGTCATACTATGGCATTCAGAGACAGTCTGTAAGACAGTCTCCTTTTCACAGGTACTCATGGTATTTGGGGGAAGATATAGAAGTAAATAGATAATCCAAAACCTGAGTGAGAAATATAATGGAGGCACCTTGATGGCTCAGTCAGTTAAGAGTCCGATTCTTGGTTTCAACTCAGGTCATGATCTCACAGTTCATGAGTTCCAGCCCGACATCGGGCTCCATGCTGACAGTGTGGAACCTGCTTGAGATTCTCTCTCTCCCTCTGTCTCTGTCCCTCCCCAACTTGTTCTCTATGTCTCTCTCTCAAAAATAAATAAATAAACTTAAAAAAAAGAAGTATCATAATAGAAGTTAACACAAGGTAGTAACATGGAATAATGTGAAATCATGATTTTTTTTTTGTAAAGATAAACAAATGTGAAAGTATTTTGTGTTTGTAGAACAGTAGGAAGTTTATAAAGCATATGATGCAGGCAGGGCTGTGGTATTGAAATTATATATGTCAGCAGAAATTGATAATGATGGAACTTCCATTCCTCTAAAGAGTTTAAATTTTGAAATTTTAAACTTCACATAGAAATTCCTAAAAGATTTTGAAACCATTATCTTCTTTTGTTTCATTTTAATACTCATTCTTTAAAATAATAATTATATTAATATTAAATGTTTTTGGTTGTTTTAATAACTTTAATCTATAAAACAATAAATTTATCAAAATATTCCCACCATTGGCAATTTATAGCTATCTGGACATTAAATTAGATGCAGTGGTAAAAAATGTCCTAGTAAAAATGTATTTTATTATTATTTTTTAATGTTTCATTATTTTTGAGAGAGGGGGAGAGATATAGAGCATGAGCAGGGGAGGGGCAGAGAGAGAGGGAGACACAGAATCAGAAGCAGGCTCCAGGCTCTAAGCTGTCAGCACAGAGCCCGACGTGGGGCTCGAACTCACGGACAGCGAGATCATGACCTGAGCCGAAGTCAGATGCTTAACCAACTGAGCCACCCTGGCACCCAAAAAATATATTTTAGAAAAACTATTGACACTGGATGGAGAGTCATGACATTTGGTATTGATGGGTGGAAATAATGAAACTTTTTTTTTTTTTTTACAAAAAAAGTGTTTTTCACATAGGTAAAAGTGTTTCTGTATCAGAAAACTTTTCCTGTCACCGAAGATATGACACTTCTTTTCCTTGGTTTTTGTTTCTGATCCTTTTCCAGAGCAATCTCACAGTCTCCCTAGCTGTAAACTTGAAAGAATGTTCCTTCTTGTTCTTGTTAGATTATTGTGAGGACAAAGACATATACAGAATAATAGCTAGATAATAATAGTTAGATATATCTTTTATATACCTATAAAAGTGAATACAGATCTCAGTGCTAGGCATAAAGTAAATGCTCAATAAATATTTGTTAAATAAGTAATCAGTAAAAAATAAAAATAAAATATTTTCAGAATTTGGGAGATTAGAAAATAAGTGTAAAGGGATTATAGTACTTAATGGCATAGGAGGGCCAGAATAAAAACCAGACACTAAAACTGCTAGGAAACATCCTAAATCTTTTATGGAAAGTTAAGATTAGTGAATTCAGAAGTCTGATCCTCCACTTAACAATATCATCTGTTCAATTTGCCAAATACAGACAAAAATTATTTTTAAAAAATAAGTAAAAAAAATATGTCACACCAAACTTCAAAGAAGCCATGTTTGATGGGCCAGTGCAATTGAGCAAAAGCATGAAAGATGAGAAAGATGGAACGGGACAGGTATGCTGCTTTTTCGTGTTCCACATCTTTTTGTGTTAGTGTGGCAACACAGCCTCTGTTTTTGTCTGGTTTGGATGGAGCTGAGCCACCCTGTTCTTTGCCACCTGGGTGACACATTGACCTTTGTTTTGGCAAATTAGAGAACCTATTTCTCCAGGTATTTCCTTCACATTGTTCCCGCACTGGTACTTGTCCCCTGTAGGGCTGTCCTGGAGAGTAGAAGATAAAAGGCATCTTTGATACTGCTAGCTGTGAAGCAGTAAACCTGAGGCAGTGCTTGCCCACTTTGCCTGTACCTGCTTGAGAGTGAAGCCATCCCAGAGCAAAGCAGAGCCAAGGGAGAGAAAGTTCAGGAGTCCAAGTGATGTCATTTGAACTCTGACCCAGTTGTGTCTTTCGTAAGAGACAATGAGTTTACATTTGTTTTTGGTTTGAGTTAGGTTTCTGCCTAACTGAAAAAAATAAGTAGAAGATGATGTATGTTTATTGGACTCTATTGAGTTCACCTAGATTTATGGCATATTCAAGGATCTTAAGAGCAGTGTGGATAAAATGAGAAGCACTGGTACACAATAAGGCAGGAGTCAGACAGGTGCACGTGTTAAAAATGTTGGTCTTATCCTAAGAGCAATGGAGTGTCATCACGGAGTTTTATGAAGTGCAGTATGGTCAGATTAACTGTTTTTATTAATAAACTAATGATAACAGTGACACTATTCTCTAATATCAGAACAGATATTTCTACCACTGAAAAGCAATGTAATCCGGGAATATTTGGGACCCTTTTACACCATTATTCCTGTACCCATGTTTTTAATGCATTCATTCTCCAACATGAATATGAGTATGAAGGCTCATATTCCCTGTGTGATGGTTACCAAATTGATTGTGATGAATGTGATAAATTGTGTAGCCCTGATTTAAAAAGATATAAATGATGCAACATTGTAAGTTTATGAAGAGAGGGATTTAAATGGCAAACAGCTGTCAAGTGGAGGAAACTCATGTCAGTTCCTACCCAAGGGCCCAGAAGCTAAAACTGGGCCCTTTATAGGGGTGAGGGTGGGTGGCCTTTTTCTCCCATAGTCATTATCCACTGTTATGTATAGCAAGTATGTCTTTGAAATAATGTGCTGGTCTGGCATACTCAGGTGCAAACCATAAACTGGAGATTTTAAGTTACAAGTGTATCAGGCCTGGGAATAACCATAGCTGTTTTTAAATGTTCATCTGCGCCAGACACTGTTCTAAGTGTTTATAATCCATTTAATATTTACAGAAATCCTGTAAGATAGAGGATATTGTTATTTCCCATTATACAGATGCAGAAACTAAAGCATAGAAATGTAAGTGACTTGCCCAGGGTCACGTGGATTGAACACAACCAGTTGGGCTTCAGAGTCTGAACTCTTAATCAGCAAGTATTACTGTCTTTCTCGCCAGCAGGGCAGATAATGTGAGTCATTCCCAAAACATTGCTGAGCAACTAATATAGGGGACCAATATCAGATTATCTCAGGAAGAACTAAAGTTCATGCTAGCCTGGAGTCATGTAAACATGAACTGTAAAATCATACAACTTTAAATGAGAAGCACTATACACTGTCCAGCTTGAATTAGTTCCTTATGGTATGTGTATGTGTTTCATTTCAGATCATTCTCACCAGAGAATGAAGCAGTTATTGTTACTATTAACCCACTTTCCAGATGACGTCCTTTAAGTATTCAGAAAATGCTTTGTTTTGAGTCATATTTTATCTCCAGCCCATTTGTGGCCCGAGCAGTTTATTATTTCATATAACAGGCATTTACTTGCATGTCTTTCTCCTCATTAATGGAATTAAAAACAGTGGAAAATGCATTATGCTTGGGCAAGAACAAAGAGCATAAGAGTGCTTGGGTCATTTGAAATATATAGGTTCTGACAGCTTTCTTTACAGTGATTTCATTTCCAATTTTAAAAGAACAGGGAAAGTGCCTTGGTAAATAAGACTTCTTGCAATTTCCATCTATAGCTATGGAATTGCTTCTCTCAAAGGAATAAAGATTGTTCCTGTGTGCTTGATTCCTTTTGCTTTCTAGTAATTTCCACATCACATTGCTTTACATCATTTGAAAGGTGTTAGTTTAGAGCCAAAAGCAGTTGTATGAAAACAGTAAAAATTCTAGGGAGGATAAACAAAAATAAAACAACAGCTTTGAGTAGATGAATCCTGATCTTTGTGGCGATTTTCTTTAAATATGCAATTCTTTTCTTTTCATATTTGCAAATTAAATTTTATGATCTACTTTTTTCCAAAAACAGAATAGAATTGAAGGACTACAATAGATTAAATACTTTTTCTATATTTGTAGAGGCACCCTCATAAATACCATTTTCCTGCATTTCCCTAATTGTCTTAGAAATTAGACATTAGTGTTCCTATTTTACAGAATATGAGATTTGGAAAAGTTTGGTAATTTATAAAACCATACAGTCATTAAATGATAGAATATGAATTCTTTCATTTGGCCCAAAATAAACTTATGGACGCAACATGAAGTTAAATTTTTCTGAGGTCATTAACGTAGGGCTGAAAGCATTTTTATTCTAATGCTTTTTGTAATGATTTTATATTAATAAATACAATATAGGTATGTCTCATTGTTTTCTTTCCATATGTTCATTGTAGGTGATAAAAATTTGATATTTGTAGAAATTGATTCTTTGGTTTCAGCTGTGTTTCATATATGATTTTTCTTTCTCTAGTTAGTCATCAATCAATACTTTGACTGTAAAATACGTTGATTTTATAGCCCTCCAGTCTCCCTGGCTGGTGTTTGTTTATAAGCAGATATGAAGAAACTATTAATTGCATGTTTTTTATTTTAGAGAGAGAGTGTGCATGCAAGTCATGGAGAAGGACAAAGGGAGAGAGAGAAAGAGAGGGAGAAAGAGAGAGAGAAAATTTTAAGTTATGCTCAGCACATAGCCTGACACAGGGCTCAATCCCTTGATCCTGGGATCATGACCTGAGCCAAAATCAAGAGTCAGGTGCTCAACTGACTGAACCACCCAGGTGCCCCTACATTTTTACTAATCATGTTGTAAAGGAAAATAGAATTCTGGCAGACAAATTAACAAGTACACAAATGCATCAATAAATGTTGCTTTCTGCTCTAGCAAGTAAAGAGAATCTGGAGGAAAGAGCTTCAGTTCAACACTTTAATTAGTGATACCTCACAATCTGTGATTGCAAAGCTTGGCCATATCCTTGGTCAACCAAAAAGAGGGTCTTAATGATTTGGTAGTAAGGCATGAAAGCAACTCTACTGCAAAAGAATATGGGATAAATTGTCTCTTTCTTCCTAAGGTACAGGCATCAGAGAATAGGAAAAGAATAATGAAGAAAGAAAGAAGTGAGAGATGGATAGAGTGAGGGAGGGAGAGAGGGAGAGAGAGAGAGAGAGGGAGGGAGGGAAAGAGAGAGAGAGAATCTCCCAGGACTTCACATATTGATATATTGGAGCCAGAGCTAAAGAGGTGGTTAAGGAATTTCTTTTTTTTTTTTTTAAGTTTTGTTTCTGTAATAGGGATAGTTATATCTAATATTGAAAGGTAAGATTTTATTGTTGAGGATAACACTTTATCTTTCCAAAATCCAGTCAAATTTATTTCTCACTAAGATAAGCAGCATCAAGACTCTGAAGAAATAAATCAAAAGGCTATGTTTCTAATCTTGACCAATTTGGTGAGGAACAAAGACAGCTCATATAGAATAGTCAGGCCATCCTAACTGAACTCCATGGAAATCAAAGACATCCTGAACTGTCTCCATGGAAAGCAAGTGCTAAGCCAGGACTGAGGTGGATAAACAAAATTGAGGGGATTTAAATTTCCTGTGCATTGAATTTTTGTGATGTGGGGTCAACCAAAAGATGCTATAGGTGAAATAGATCAACCAGTAAAATCACTCCATTTCTGACTTTTCCTTTGCCCCTTGTGAATCAGAACCTGGTCATCTAACCCTTTGTCAGCAGAATCTTTAGCTCAGTAATTACCTAATCCTTCTGCCACATCATCCTTAAAGCACCCAAATATGAAGCAATCTGCTTTTTCTGGTCCTCTCTCGGCACTACAAATTGATGATTTGCAGTGTCAACAACACCTTGCTTACCTTATATCTGCTTCTGGACACTTCTTTTTTTTTTGTTTTTAATTCCCTATGGCTTCCTGCAAGATGGTGGAGTTTGTCATAGAACTGAAGGTTAATAGAAGAGGAGAGAGAAGTAAACATACAAACAAAATAGGCGAGAGAATTTTAAGTCAGACGAAGCACAGAGTAATATCTAAAATGCTGAAGATAAAACTCAACCTAAAATTCTATAAACTGTCAAATTGAAATGAAAGGTCCTATGTACCAAGACTGATTGACTTTACCAACCACAATTCCTCACTGCAAACAGTTACTAAAGAATATACATTATTCATTGACAACAAGAAAAAGAAATGAAGAAATAAGGAGTGGGGAAAATAATGGGCACATAACTTAATATACTGGTGAATTCAACTGTAGGCTTCATATGGAAGTAATAATAGCTGTTTTTAATAAGAAAAATGAAAATTAAGACTGTGTATCACAGTGATAACAGATGAGGACAGGCTAAATGTGTAATTAAAACATGTAAACATCTCCTATTTGGGAGTGGTAGAAATGTTGATTTTCATTAAATTTGTGAGAAAATTTTACAGGCCAATTTATATCTTAATAATTTCAGGGAAGAAAATATAATGCAAAGGTAGGAAAGGAGAAAGAGGAAAAGAGAAAGGTGAGAGGGAAACATATAACGCAACCTAGCTTAAAAAAATCTGAATGTATATAATTTATAAAGATGTATTTAAATTAATTTGAAAGGAGAGAGTATATAAGAATATATGTTTAAAATCCAATTTTGTTATGTGTGTGAAAGGCATTTCAACAGCATCAAAGAGAGTGAGAGAGATAAAGATAGAGCTTAAAAATAAAGAAATAAAAAGTATATCAAGGTACTACCAATCAAAAGAAGAAATATAGTATCTGGCTTTGGAATACAATTATCAGGCAAATACAATTTAATACCAAAATCTTAAATAGGCAAAAAACAGCACTAAAAAACAATTAACCAAAAAAATAATGGACTTATAGGCATGGACTAATGTCATTGGAAAATAAATATTGGTAAATTATCAGAGAATTAAAAGAAAAAAAACAAATTCACAATGATAGTGGGAATTTTAATATGCCATAACCAAATTGGTAAATGAAATAATAAAAAATTAGAATAGCTGTAAAAATGTGAATGCAAAATTAGCCTCATAGTCAGACCAAACAATAGACAAAAACGTGTTCTTCAAGGACACTACTACATTTTAAACAATATTCCATGCAGTAAGCCATATAAGATAACTTAGCACACTTCAAAGAATGAATGTTACCACAGTCCATGATTCTAAAACCATTAAATTGAAAATTAAAATAAAATCATAGTATGGAAAAATAAATATGAACATATTTTTAAGAAAAAAATCACTCTTAAGTAATTCATAACAGAAAAGGCACATTTCAATGAAAAAAATGTTTTTATTAGCAAAGAGATAATAAAATTACTAGGTATCAGAATATTTGAAACATAGCTAAATTAGGAAAACACTAAGAATAAATGAAATAAGCATGGGAAAAGAAAGAAACGGCATCCAAATTGGAAAAGAAGAAGTTAAATCATCTTCATTTGCAGATGACATGAACTTTATGTGGAAAACTCTAATGACTACACACACACACGCACACACACACCTCTTAGAACTAATAAATTTAGTAAAGTTGCGGGATGTAAAATCTACAAACAAAAATTAGCTGTGTCTCTACATTAACAAAGAACTAACCACAAAGGAGGTTATGAAAATAATTCCATTAGCATAAACAATTCCATATCATAAAAAAATAAAATACTTAGGAGTAAAGGTAATTTAGGGTGAGAGACCTATATACTGGAAACTACAACACACTGATAAAAAAAATTAAAGAAGTCACAAATAAATATAAAGACATCCTGTGTTCATGGATTGTAAGACAGTATTATTAAAATGTCTCTATTACCCAAAGTGATGCACAGATTCACGGAAACCTTATCAGAACCCCAAAGACATTTTCTCACAGGAAAAGAAAAAAAAAACAATACTAAAAATCACATGGAATTATAGACCCAGTATAGACAAAACAATCTTTTTTTTTTTTTTTGTAATGTTTATTCTTTTTTGAGAGAGACAGAGCATGAATGGGGAAGGGGCAGAGAGAGGGAGACACAGAATCCAAAGCAGGCTTCAACTTCTGAGCTTTCAGCACAGAGCCCTACGCGGGACTTGAATTCACAAACTGTGAGATCATGACCTGAGCCAAAGTCAGACGCTCAACCGACTGAGCCACCCAGGTTCCCCAAGACAAAACAATCTTGAGAAAGAAGAACATATCTAGAAGCATCATACTTCCTGATGTCTAATTACATTACGAAGTTATAGTAATAAAACAGTATAGCACTGGCATAAAGACAGATGTATAGACCAATGGAACAGAAGAAAGACCTACACATTTACAGTCAACTGATCTTCAACAAGGTGCCAAGATTACATAAGGAGGTGGTGGGGTGCTGTTTTGCACCTATTTGGAAGCAGCTCCTTCAACTCAATAGCAAAATAGCAACGGCTATTTAATAAAAAAGGCACTCAGCATTGCTAATCACCAGAGAAATGCAAATAAAAATGCCAATGAAATATCACCACACGCCAGTCAGAATGGCTATTATTAAAATGACAAGATAACTAGTGTTGATGAGGATGTGGAATTAAGGGAACCCTGTACACTTTTGGTGGGAAAGTGAATTGGTACAGTCACTATGGAAAACAGTAAGGAGGTTCCTCAAAAAATTAAAATTAGAACTACCATATTATCCCATTTTTGGGTATATATCCAGAGGAAATAAAATCTGTATCTTGAAATCTATATCTGTATCTGTACTGTCATGTCGTTCAGCATTATTTACAGTAGTCAAGATGGAAACAACCTAAGTGTCTTTTCACAGATAAGTGGATGCAAATGTGTAATTTTAATTGTAATTAAAGTTCAAAAATCATATATAAATAATGGAATATATATTATTTATACATAATTATATAATAAAATAAAATTTCAAATAAGCAGAGTGAGAAAGAAAAACATTATATGATCTCCCTTATAGGTAGAATCAAAATTTAAAAAAACAAGCAAACTTGAACTTGGGTGCTTGGGTGGCTCAGTCAGTTAAGCATCTGACCTCAGCTCAGGTCATGGTCTTGCCATTCCCAAGTTCGAGCTGCAAGTTGGGCTCTGTGCTGACAGCTCAGAACCTGGAGCCTGTTTTAGATTCTGTCTCCCTCTCACTCTTCCCCTCGCCTGCTGTGCTCTCTCTCTCTCTCTCTCAAAAATAAATAAATGTTAAAAAATAATAAAAAATGTTGAAGTCATACAGGCAGAAATTAGAAGGGGTGGTTGCTAGTGGCTACAAGTGAGGGAACAGGAGAGATGTTAGTAGAAGGGTATAAACTTTCAGTATAAGATGAGTAAGTTTCTGGGACTTAATCTACAGCATAATTATAGTAAATAACACTATAGCGTTCACTTGAAATTTGCTAAGAGAGTAGAATTTAAGTTTTCCCATCACACACAAAAAGATAGTAACTATGTTAGATGATAGATGTATTAATTAACTTAATTGAGGTAATCATTTCATAATGTATATGTATATGAAATCATCATGTTGCTCACTTTAAATATATACACTTTCATTTGTCAATTACACTTCAATAAGGATAGAAAAATTAAAAATAAAAAAGGTGACGGCGGTAGAGGCTGTGGATGACCTGTTGAGTTCAAGAGCTTCAGGAGAACAAGATCTGGTCAACTCTTTGCAAATCCTTGTCCCTAATTCTCAAGTTTAGTGGTTGGGTGAGGAGGAAGGTTAACCTAGTTGGGAGCCAGGTTAAAACCGGGTATGCTGTGGGTGTCTGCTCTCTGGGAGAAGAAAGAACCTTGATGCACCAGCCGGTTGTGCCCAGCCAGTGCAGACACCTGAGTCTCCTGCCGGATGCAGCCTGCTGACACATTGTTAACAGACAGACACGTGCTGGCTTCTGAAATCATGCCAGAGGCAGGTTCTCAGGCCAGGGGACCCCTTTAAGGAAAGACTGGAGTTGAGTTTGCTTAACAGGCAGACTAGCCATCAGCCTGGAGATGCTCCTGAGGCTCAAAGAGATGCTAGGAAGGAGTTAGTTTGCTCCTAAACCTCTAGATTTGTTTTACATTTTAGCAAAAAAGTGCTGAGATTCCCAAGAAGACCACACCCATATTCTGTTCTTTCGGAACAGCTTAAGGACTTCATAGACATCATCTGGGCTCATAGGACCATCCCCGGTGAAGATGGACAATCCCATTGCATAGAAGGATGAAATAAAAGAGGCAGTCTTCTGGAAGGCTAGGCTGGCTTTGAAAGAGGGAGGCATGTGTCCTTGAGGGAGGGCACAGGCTTGCAGAAGAGTGGAGCCCCCAGGTGTGAAAGCAGTGGACCTCCAGGCTGTGCTGGAAAGGTGGACGATGCAGCGGGTCCTGACTGTGGGATGAGGTGTAATTGCTATGGCAGATACTCTATGTATTCAGAAATATAGGAATACAAAAGAAAATCCTGTAAAATGAAGATATAAAAGAACTAACCAACAGAAGATAGTCTTTCTTTTAGAAAAATGTATACTGGTCTAAGAAAAAAAAGTCAAAGTCAATAATAATATCAAAATTAAAAGCAAAATGTAAATATATTTAAAAGAAATTTTCACATCATAAAGCAATATGTTTTATACTGAGTTGAACTTATAATTTCCATAAAAATCTAAAAACATCATAACTGTTACATAATGAATATAAAGCTGAACTGATGATCCTTTAGTGAATTGAATAAGTAATGAATCTGCTACTTCAAAAAGAAAATCTCTGTGATATTAAAAAATTTATTTCAGAAAATCAAAAACAGAACTGCTTCTCTGCTAATTTTATGAGGCTAGTAAAACTCGGTAGCTATACCAGCCAAAAAGAACATCAGAAATAATCATTTACAATTGTAAGAAAAAAAAAAACGAAGGTATCTGGGAATAAATTTATGAAATATTTGCAAGGCCTTTGTAGACATAATTACAAAATATTATAAAACACATCAGTGGATTATGAGTCAGTATTTTAAAGATACCAATGACCCTAAATTAATCTGAATATCCAATATAATTCTAGACACAACTCCCCATAGGATGTCTCAGAGAATTTGACAGATTTCTCCTGAAATTAATATTGAAAGTGTAGGGGCAGAAATAGTGAAGCCAATTTTGAGAGACCTTTTAAGAAGCAAGAAATATACTAACATGATATTAATGTGGTATAAATCTAGAGTGAGTAAAAGAATGTAGAATTAGCACAACTTTATAAACAAGTAATGGAATAGAATTGAGTTTTGGTGAAAATTTGAATAAACAGGAAAACTCACACTGCTTATGAGAATGCAGAATTTATACTTTGTTGAATAAAGTAAGAATGTAGGAATCTATAAAATTTGAGGATGCGCATATTGAATGAACCAGAAATTCCAGTTCTGGGTGTAAATTCTAAAGACATTCTGGAGCTTATGCCCAAGGAGACACACAAAAAGACCAATCAGCATTTTTAATAATACCAACAATTTGGATTGTTCCTCAGTGTCCATCGGTAGTAGAATTAATAATGTGTTTTATTCATAAATATTAAATAGCATGTATAATAGATTTTATCTAGCTGTTAACATAATTTTTATAAGCATAGTGCAGAACAAAAGATTCAAATTGGAAAAAAATTCATAGACTATCTTACCATTGATGTTTAATTAAATTAAAATAATATATGTTGTTTAGGGAAGTATACATTAGAAGTTGAAATACAAAAACATGGAAAAGAAGATTAAACACCAACTTCAAGAATATTTTTGCCTTTGAGGACAGAGAAGAGGAAATAAGGTCAGAGAGAGATACTAAGGAGGCCCCATATGTAATATTTTATTTCTATTAAAAATCTGTAAACGGTGTGGAAAATTTTTATATTTTTTAGTTTGGCAGGGTGGGAACACATTTTTTTATTCTCAAACTGTTTGAAATATTTTATAATAAAAGAGCAAATATAAGTTTACAAATTACTCTTCATTCATTCATTCATGCATTCATTCATTCATATATCCACTCATTTATTCATTCTGTACAGTTCCACACTTTGTGCAAGACCTGATGCCAGGAACAAATGATGGATAAGAGACAGGCTCTCTCCTCTACGCAGTTTCCTCTAGGTGATTCATAGCACCATTATAGCCACACCTTCCTTAGGATCTCTAATTATCTACAAGAAAAGAACTTTCTGATGCACAGTTTATTCTAAGACTCTGGCCCCACTGTACAAATATATTTTCTTATCTATTACTGTATTCCATGTACCTGGCAGTCCTTGGCTCATGGGAAGCATTCAATAAATAGTCAGTTTGCTGAGTACAAGCACTTTGTGCTTGCTCTTGAAGTGTTTCAGCACTGAGCAACAACAGTTGGAATATTTACCCTGTATAGAGGTTTCAAGAGTTAGTCTATAATTTTCTTACCTGTGCTTTATGAAGGCTAGATCAAACGTCAGACCTTTTATCACTCCATGGCCATTTCTAAAGATTATTAATTTGTACTCATTTATGCCATCTTACAGAGGTGTGTGGTACACAGCATTATTTTTCCTTTCATCTCAATCCAGACAATTTAGACCTATTAAAATATAAACTTCTGGGGCACCTGGATGGCTCAGTAGGTTGAGCGTCTGACTTGATTTTGGCTCAGGTCATGATCACAAAGTCCTGAGTTCCAGCCCCACATCATGCTCTGCGCTGACAGTATGGAGCCTGCTTGAGATTCTCTCTGTCCCTCTCTCTCTCTGCCTCTCCACTACTCGTGCTGTCGCTCTCTCTCTCTCTCTCTCTCAAAATAAATATATAAACATTAAAAAATGAAAAAATGAAAAAATAAAGTATGAAAGGTTCTGACTTCTTTTATGGCCTCCAATCTTAGTGGCCCTAAAACTGTGATGCGTTTAGAAATCAGGAATGGATGTACATTGAACTCTAGGCACCTAATGGAATTGCATAGTTTCTAATTCCACTGATATATTTCAATCAAAAATTTCAAAATATCATACAGAAACATCTGATTATGTTCCATAAGATTCTTAAAGGAAAAGGCACATTATTTACTGAAATAATTTTTATTGAAATGAGACAAAGAGACAAAGTCAGGGATTTTATATATACACATCTATTTATATCATATTATATTTATTATATTATTATATTATGTAATATTATAATATATAATATAATATTAGATTATATTTTATTTTATTTTATCTTATTTTATTTATAAAATACATACATATCAGACAAATACCAGAAATGTTAGGGAAAAATACTACCAAGCTAATCAGTGATACTCCATTCCTTATTTAATGAGTGTCTATATTGTGTTCTCTGGGGTCCTCAAATTGCAATGTAAAGAAAATGAAACAAAGACAGGTCCTGAAAAAGCATAGGGTTTAACAAAAAGTCATGTATAGACAGTAATGTAAAAACAGGATAAAGACTGAAGTTGGGAAACACTGACTCTACTGGAGAAAGAGAACGCTTGCTTGTATTTTGAGGTCTCAGGCTAGAATATAAAAGGCCTGTGGGTCATGTAAAGGATCCCTAATTTACCATGAAGACAATTAAAAACATAATGGGAACTTTTTTTATTCAGTCATATAGAGAATAAAGCTTTAGTTGCAAATCTTGCCCCAAATTGTTTACATTGCCTGCAGCAAATTCAAGCCTTACTGCCTTAGCTGTTCTGTCATATTCGAATGTGCTGTACTTTTGGATAAAACCTTCTATCATTGCTGCCCTCTTCTAAAGCTGACTCATTTTTTTCTAATATGCACTGTTTCTTTATTGTTTTCACCACAATTAATGATTTAAAGAGCATTCATTGCATTTCAAAGAATATTTAAGAATCTCTCAGAAGCTCTATGATAAGAAAATAGATCTTTTGTTTCCATAAAAATGCACTTGTACATGTTGTTCTCTTGTTACACTGTGTGTACTGAGTAAGATTTCAGGACATTTGGTGTTCTGTGGTTGAAATATGTAGCCACAAAGCAGAACAAATGCAAAATGCTGCCCTCTGTTGAAAAATGTCCAGGACGCAAATCAATCCTTGAAAGGTAGATCAGAATACTACATCTACACCAGCATGAGATGATTTGGAGAGTTAAAAAATTTGATAAGATCCGTGAAGAAATGGTAACTTTCCCATATTTGAATCAAGGAGAACAATATCGAAGGAAAATATGACAAATTAAATATTTTTAAAATATCATCAGTGTTGAAAATTTTAAGCTAAAATACAGTAACAACCTGTATAGAAAAATATTTTCTCTACATATGACATAAGAATGAATCATTTCTTTATGAGTAAAGCCCTAGGTTTATAGTAATTTGTTATGGAAATATACAAGACTAATATGCATGTAAGATTATGTAGGAAAATATAAAGTATCCATGCCAACATGCTTAATGAAAGGGCAGAATACTAACACACACATACATACATGGACTTTCTGTCTCTCTTTCTTTTTCTTCCCCCCTTTCTCATTTTCATGTAAGTGCACACACAGAAAAGCAAAACAAAACAATGAACAAAGCTATACACACACCATCTGTAACTAGATAAAATTTAGAAAAATAACTAAAAAGAAAAAAAATGTGTTTAACTTCTAGAATTGGAAGTATTTTAAATGATTGTTTGAAATTATTAATTAATGTTCTATTACTGCATTGTACATTCATTATAAATTTAAATAGTAGTACAACATATAGATAATAAAAATATTAAAAGATAGGTTTTCCCTAAACCAGTACCTTTGATGACAGTTAGTGCTATTTGTCTTCCCAAGAGCCCATGCCCTGATTTGGAGGAATTTAAAGCAGCTTACACATAGTTCTGGGTAAACTAACTTGTTTTGTGTCCCCCCTTCTAAATTGTCCAACTCTCCATGGTGGCCACCATAATTCCTGACACAACTTTAATCCATGTTCCAATTTTGTAATCAGTTCTTTGCTCTGTCCATGAAAGAGATAATTAAGAGCAAGTTTAGCCTGAAGAATACTCATTTTCTGATTCAATGTCTCAACTTTAGTGATGAGACTCATGATATTCTCCTTGAGAAACACCCTTCTTAAAGCCAGTTCAAAAAACAAGTTATGTGTATGTGTTTTTTTTTTCTTTTTCCATCTTCCTTTTCTGTTTCTTTCATGCCTATATCCCAATATCTGAATTCCATTTTCTCCCTGAATAAGCAATGAGGTGGGCAAACAAGGATGCTAATCAGTTATAAATAAGAGGAATTTGATCCAAAAAGACTCTACTCTGGCAGGAATACAAACTAAGATTCTTTGAGGTAGGAAAATCTGATGTTAAGTTAAAGTGAGAGTCCTTAAAGAGGACTTCAGTTGAAGGATTAACACAAAGTAATGTAAAGAGGATAGGGAAAATTAAACAAAAGTCTAAAACAAGTGAGGTTAAGTCCTATCCACAAACAACATCTGCGGATCATGTGTTAATGGACATACAGGTACACCATATGGGGTCAAGCTACGTGTCAAGTTATGTGTTTCTCCTAATACCTTCCATGCTCTCCAGCTCCTCCAGTCCTGGCCATTCTTTGCTTTCATCTGTTCCTTGAGGTTATGAAATTCTGTTCTCAATTTTTGATCCCATAGTGAAACATTCTGTTGAGATCTCCTGTGTGTGGCTTGTCTCTCTATGTCCTAGTCAGCTGCAAATGAATGCCAGAAATTTGTATTTGAATCAAAGCAAATAAAAGACAGTAGGAATGCTTGAGAAGTCTTCACCATGCTGCCAGACTCTCTCTCCTCTGATCTATGACTGTGTTATGTATTTCCAACTCCCTTTCATTTTTACCATTTCAACATGCAGCTCTCATCTTTCTTTCCCTCTCAGAATCTGTCAGAGTTTAAAAGTAAATACCTCAAAAATTAGTGCAGGCAAAGATATAAAAAATCAAAAGAACTTCCTTGGGGGACACAGAAAGAAACCCATCTTCTATATATGTGAGTGGGAGTGAGGAGGGCTGTCAGGAGGAAACAGGCTGAACAAAGGCTGCCCGGAGGCACTCATGTGTCCCTTCATGCTCATCTGATGAATGAGAAGTTGACAACAGATTTTGACGGAATGATTTCGTCAAAGCCATAAAGTGGCCAACTTCTGTGTACTTGCACTTTCTAAGACAAAAGAATAATACAGAAACTTCCGGATTATAAAGAATTTATAGCTACTGCTATTAGGTTAGTCTAAACCACTATCTTTGGTTGTCTGAATGACATAATAGGTTCCTGAATGATGCATCTACATTACTTCTGCCCCTTCCAACTTATTTTTACACAGTAATCAATCTAATTTATTAAAATCTATACTATATGATAGCATTACCTTAAAACTCCCCAACTACATTTAGAAAAAAATCAAAACTTTTTACTTTGACTTACAAGACCCAAAAGATGTGGCCCAGGCCATGCTCAGACCTCATCTCTTATTATTCATTTTTTACCCACTAAACTCTAGGGAATTACATCCCCATTACCCTAGATCCTCCATAAGTCTTTATGAGGTTACACTTTAAAATGTATCATTTTTCTCCATAAAGCTATTTGTGATAATACACTTTAAAATGTGTCATTTTTTAGGGATGCCTGGGTGGTACCAAATCTTGATATTGGCTCAGGTCGTGATCTCAATTTATAGGATTGAGCACCATGTCAGGTTTACACTGTCCATGGAATTGTTTGGGATTCTCTCTCTCTCAGCCCCTGTGCCCCCCAAAATAAATAAATAAGCTTTTCAAAAAGTACTCTTTTAAAAAGTAAATAAAATGCATCATTTCTCTCTAAATGTTTTATTTCAATTTATTTATTTAATTTATCGCTTCTGTCTCCTTCATTTTATTTTTCCTCAATTCGACTTCAAGTTTAACTCCCTGACAGTAAGATATTCTATCCCAAAAACCTAGAGCAATACCTGGAGCATAGATGATGCTCAATAAATATTTGTTAATTAAAGGAATAGACTTATAGGATGTGATGGTCTAGAAAGCCTCAGACATCATTCAGGTGCTGTAAAATAATCATGGCCTGTGGAGTGCAAAGACCTGTATTATAATCCCAGCTTCATTTCAGCTATCATTTCATCCAAGTGGGCCTCTTTTTTTCACATTTAAAAAATGAAAACAATATCTTTATACTCAAAAGTAGTAAAGACAAAAAATAATAATTAATCCATGTCAACCAGTAGTGGCTAATTGCTTAAAAACTCTATGGTTCTGTATAGATGGGAAATCTGAGTCAGTGTTCCACATATATAAATGTATTTCTAAATGTTTGCATGTAAACATATTTTTACACCTCAATTTCCATGGTTTCTATAGATTTATCTACTTTAAATGTTTTTTTTTTTTTAATTTTTTTTTTCAACGTTTTTTTTATTTATTTTTTTTGGGACAGAGAGAGACAGAGCATGAACGGGGGAGGGGCAGAGAGAGAGGGAGACACAGAATCGGAAACAGGCTCCAGGCTCCCAGCCATCAGCCCAGAGCCTGACGCGGGGCTCGAACTCACGGACCGCGAGATTGTGACCTGGCTGAAGTCGGACGCTCAACCGACTGCGCCACCCAGGCGCCCCTACTTTAAATGTTTTTAATGTTTATTTGTTTTTGACAGATATAGAGACAAAGCATGAGCAAGGAAGGAGCAGAGAGAGAGACACAGAATTCAAAGCAGACTCAAGGCTATGAACTGTCAGCACAGAGCCCCACCTGGGGCTCAAACTCACAAACTGCAAGATCATGACCTGAGCCGAAATCAGACCCTTAGCCAACTGAGCCACCCAGGCGTCCCATGGATTTATCTACTTTAAAACTGCCATCCATCTTGTTATGGTATGGCTAGTTCAAATAATTGTGTGTGTGTGTGTGTGTGTGTGTGTGTGTGTGTGTGTGTGTGTTTAGGTATATTTAAAGCCTAGTTTAAGATCTACATACACATATAGATCCATTTAGATGTGGAACATATAAAGAGTATAACTATAACATATAAAAATATGTTTTAAGATTACAGAGACCAATTGGCCTCAGACATAGGGAACTATGATCATGATCAAGGACCTCAGTAGAAACATTGGTACCAGGAATCTGTATAATTACTATCATAGAGTAATAAATAACTTCACTGGTTTGCTAACAGCTTGACAAGTGGCTGCTTTTCCTGAACGTGAAGATTAGCATTTTGAATTTTGCAGAGATCTGTCCCAAACTTTGGGACTGTTTTACATTATAGAAAATGGTGCTTCAGGGAACAGTCAGAACAGAAGAAAAGGACAGTTGTTCTGACAATCACTTTGGCTCAGATTCTTCATATGTACAATGAGAATAATATCTGTCTCATCTCCTTGTCATGGGACAAAGTATGAACATTTATGTGCAAGAGCATTATAAGCTGCCAGAGGTTTATTTTTCCATTAAAAATTTTTTTTTGCAACAAGAACTGTAGGAAACTAGAACACCAAAATTGCTGATTTGAATCCATCTTAGGGAACATTGTACTAATGGGATGGACTATTTTCTCACATAGCACAACTACATACTGTACAGCTGTGAAGTCTATGGGTATAAAGCTCCAACTACAAAAGGGCCCTCAGCAAAGTGGTACCCAGTGGATCCCTAGCAACAAAGCAATGGTACCATCGTAAAGACAAGATTGTTGGGAGCCTGGGTGTCTCAGTCGGTTAAACATCAGACTCTTGATTTCAGCCCAGGTCATGATCTCAGGTTCATGAGATTGAGCCCCACTTGGGGCTCTGCTCTGACAGTGTGGAACCTGCTTGGGATTCTCAGTCTCCCTCTCTCTGCCCCTCCCCCACACTCTTTGAGAGATCTCTCAAAGAGAGAGATCGTTCATGAGCGCTTATGAGAAATTCACTGACAACCCCTAGTAAAGCTGGCATTTTGTAAAGGCTAAGATCCTGCATGGGAAAGTGGAAAACAGCCAGTGGCATTATTTTTGTTGTTGTTGTTGTTGTTGTTGTTGTTGTTGTTAATATTATTCCTTTTGTGTTTTTCACATTGTTATTTATATTGTTTTCAGCAGAGTCCCTTCTCCCATAGCTACAGCTGTTGATTAAACCAAAACACTTCAAGAGCCAAGGGACATGCCAACACCTTTCTTTTCTACATTTATTTTCCAACAAATGATAGAAGAAAAGCCATTTATAACTGATATCACATTTCCATTAATGAAGGAATGCAAACTTGACTCTCAAGAGCAAGATTTCTCAGAAATTATTTGTTTGGAGAATGGAGAGTGACTGGTTACCCAGGGGCATAATCAGCTGAAATCAGGAAAGATTTAAAGGACCTCTAAAGAGCTGAAATAGGAAGAACAATGTGGTCATCTGGGTTAGAAAGCTAGCAAGAGAGGAATTGTATTATAATGAAATGTAGCAAACATCGTGAAGTGACCATTGAGCAAAAGTGGTGATATGCTGAACTTCACATTTCTCATATGTCAGATGAGGAAGACCCCAGAAACAGCACCATCCAAAAGTTTTTGTTTGTTTTGGGGTTTTTTTGAAGGTTTTCCCCCAGAAATGCTACCTAGAAAAGGGTTTTACAGTAATTTTCAAAACAAACTTTAAAATAGGCTGTCACCAGCTTGGAAAATTACAAATCCCATTAGCAAAGGAAAAACTCTGAGATATACTACAATGACCTAGGAAAATAATGAAGAAACATCCCGAATTGTGTTCTTTGTTTACCCTATTGAGGTATTTGCCTAGTCTATCTAGATAAGGCCCCTTTAGAACACCACATAAAACAATTGTTCTGACAAGCACACTTTGCAAAACTTTACATTAATGGTCCAACTTTACTTTAAATTATTATTTAGTAGTTACCTGCCAATACCTGTTTTCAATACCTGCTTGGTCATCCTTCAATATTGAGAGCTTGCCTTCTCTATGAAGCCTTTGCTGACACTAATGGGAGAGCTGGGCACTCTCTACTCTGTACTTCCACCACAACCAACATATTATTTGACTACAGATTCCATAACAATTTATGACACATGTATTTCCGTTTATTGTTGGTCATGGTTATATTTAATGTATCTTTGTTTCTGCCTTTTGCACATTGATCTGGCTTAAATTAAGTGACTGACTTTTTTTTAATATATCAGTGGCGTGTGTGTGTGTGTGTGTGTGTGCACATGGGTGCATGTATACGTATTTGGAGAGGTTGTACAGTAGAGAAGGTGGGCTGATATTTGAATCCAATATATATTTTTACAGCAAAACAATTGGGTACAATCTCTGGAACTATATTGTGTGTTTTAAATACCAACTCCACATGCTATATGTTGTGAAAGTTGGCTGGTAACCTCTTTGGACCTCACTTTCTATATCTAAAAAATAAGATTAATAATAACAGCCATCTGATGGGCATTTACTGTGTGCCTTCCCCTAGATTTGCCTTTCTCAATTTTTAAAGAAGGTACTGCCTGATTATGTCTGAAAAATGCTAGACAATGTCTGTGTCCCCAGGTGGGAGAGGGAGTAAGCAAGCAAATGAACCATAGCCTTTGTCCTCTGAGACACTGATCCCTTGAAGAGAGCAACTGTACACGCATGCCTATAAAACAAAGCAGAATATAACAAATCCTCGTTGTGGTTCTGGTTACTAAGGCCCTGTAATAGAATATAGATAGCCTTTTCTTTCTGTGGGAAACAATGGAATCCTAATAATTAAGGTCATATATCCTGTGCTACATATATAATACACATACATTATCACATTTCACCTTCTCAACAATTAGGCAAAGTTGGTTTTATGTCCCCATTCTGTAGAGGAGGGTATTCTTAGGAAGCTGAGACTGGAAGAGTTAGACTGTCAAACAAGGTTATAAAGTATGGAGAAGGCCTAGAAGGAGAGCATACTGATTCCCAAATCCATGCTTGTTCTAATGGCATACTCCTTACTCATGACTTACTGAGTCAAGGAGACAGCTCCATGTGAAAGAACTGGAGGACACGTAAGAAATCACATAGGTCAGGATCTATTTCCTACTCTGTGTACTTAAGTGTGTATTTAAGTGTACAATAAATTTGGTTTCTTTCTCCCTCCTAGAGAACAGGGATTAACGCATTTTTGAAACCTTCCTTTAATTTTGCCTGTGCCGGCTGAAACAGAGTAGAACGTTCACTTGAGAGGCATTTAAAGCACAATTCTATCACGTGTTAGTGTGTAATTTGGGACTGGCTACTTTTTATGCCTAAGAATCAGTTTCCCATCTGTAAAGTGAAATAATACACACATAGAGTTGTAAAAATGAAATCATCTACATAGCTTACACATTAAGTTGCCTATTATTATTTTTATCATCATTATTTTCCCATTAGTATTACAAGATCCTTTGACATTTTTACATTAGTATTACAAGATCCTGATGTGTCTTATCCCTTGACGCACATGAGTCAAGGAAATTGAGCTGATGTTCTAAATATCTCAGTAGGCCTCGCATTACCCTGATAATTCTGTTTCCTAATCCTTTGTTAGGCTGTTTTCCTCCAAAAGATCTATGCCCCTCCCATCCTTCACAATTCTACCCATGTTTAAACGTTTGAAGAATAGTGTCTACCCCTACTCAACACTGCCCCGCCGCCCCCCCACCCCACACACACACAGAATTTTCTCCAGGCATCATTCTTTGACTTCTGTAGCCCATACTCACTAAACCTTCACTAAACCTAAATGCTACTTACAAGCTAGTATTATACAAACAAGATGTACTTACATTTTTTTATTTCACCTAGCTTTGTTCTGTTCCCCAAGTTCAGGTTAAAGCATCTTCAAGTCAGGGAGCTTTCTTCAATCTTCCATAATATTCCCCACTGAGCTTAGCTGGATACAGAAGGAGCCCTGCACAAATACTAGGCTTACTTAATTCATTTTAATGATACATAAGATATTGATATAATCTAAATTCTTCTCCCAATTTGAATTAATCAAATGGCTAACGCTTCCAGATTCTAGAACTCATATGAACTCAGAGAATTTCCATGTGTAACTGTGTATCTGTTTAATCTGATATCCATTTCTGAAAACATTTTGACAGTTTCCCAGTGTGAAGAAAAAGGATTTTTGTTTAATTAATGAAGCTTTTCTCAGGTCCAGATTTTAGTCTTTTAATGCACTTTCGGCTGTTAGAAAGATAGTATTAAAATGCCTTAGCTATTGACTAATGCTTAATTATTCTCTTTCTGGAGTAAATCACATTTTTAATGTAGATCAATCTTTGGCTTTCTTAGCAGGAAATCCTTTAGCTTAGTAATATATCAATGACCTGTGTTTGTTTTCCATTTCTCCTTGTCTTATTTTAAATGGGAGGTTTGCAATGCATTGCATTTATGGAAATGCACTAGGTAAACTTGTGACTACCTAGAGTTTTGGGGGGAACAGGGGAGTGGGTTATGTACTATATGGTTAGCTAGATGTAGCCAGACCACTCTCCTCATCAGAGGTATGTATATATACTCATAATATATTTAATAATATATTATTGGGGCACCTGAGTGGCTCAGTCGATTAAGCATCTGACTGGCTCAGGTCATGATTTCATGGTTTGTGAGTTCGAGCCTGGCATCGGGCTCTGTGCTGACAGCTCAGAGCCTGGAGCCTGCTTTAGATTCTGTAACTCCCTCTCTCTCTCTCTGCTCCTTCCCTGCTCATGCTCTGTCTCTCTTTTTCTCTCAAAAATAAACATTAAAAAAATTTAAAAAATAATATATTTATATATATATATTAGTAATATATATGGTACATATAAATACCTCATCAAAGATACATATATGAATACTATATATATATATTTTTTTCATTTGATGAACCCAAATATTCTGAAGTTATTAGTTAAATCAACTTTATTCAAATGGATGATGACATTAATAATCTGATTATTTGATATACCTGTATTTAGCAAAAGCATAGATGTTAATGTAACTGAAATCTTAAATTATTTGGAGAAAAACAAATATACAATAATAATCCAACCTAAATATACTCCAAAATAATCTCTTAAAATATTCCACATGTCAAGGATTTCTTACTTTTCAAATATGCATTAGACCATAAATAAAGAGGAATTTTGGATCTAGTTTAGTAGATTTCTAGCAATTTATAGTGCAAGTGACAAAAATCCTTCTTACATTGTGTGCTGAAGCCAATTATAAGTCTCTTCCCAAATTTGCATTTAGTGATATCTAGTTGGTGGTTCAAAATCAGCCATGGTGGGAACATTTATACTATGCTATAAATAAGCATTTTATTGTCTACAAAGATCCAAGTGCAGAGATACAACAGCATACAAGGTTAAAAATGTCACAAATCCCATGAAATTTACCTTTTAGCCTTCTAGTGGAGGAACTAGGTTTTAAACAAATCATTCAAATGAAAGATATTGCTAATTTATGATAAGATATTTGAAGAAAAGCATATAGTGCAATGCGAGATGAGCACAGGGTTAATTTTGTTGTTGTTGTTTTAATTAGGGGTTTAGTTTGAGGGAAAGGTGCATTAGGACAGGCTACTCTGAGAAAGCAGAGTTAACACTGAACACTAAAATGTTGAACGGGAGCTAGTTTGATGAATCCCAGGTGAATGGAGATTTCTTGCCACAAGTTCTTTGCTATTGCCTAGGAAGAAGGTAAAAGTAACTATATTGATAAGAAAAACAGCATGTTGAAGTTGTCAGGATAACCACTGAAAGATTGGTAAATGCTTGTTTTATCTTCTAAACAAAAAAAGAGTAGTGGAATAATGAAAAAAAATCTAAAAGAAGCCAGGGAATGAGAGGGAAAAAAGAACAAATACTACTCAGGATAAATAGAAAAAATACACTAAAATATAGCTGTAAACCTATGTATACCAGTAATCACATTAAATATAAATGCCTTGATAAATGTTCTTATTAAAGATAACTGTTTAATTTATTTTTACAGCCAACTATACATTGTTTGAAAAAAAAAAACCCACAATTTTAAAAAAGTATATACAGACTTTGAAAGTAAAAGAATAGAGAAATATACACCAAACAGCTACCAAAAGAATGAGAGTCTAGTCCTATCATTACTGGTGAAAGCAGGCAAGAGAAAATAAGAGAATTGGGATCATTGAATACATATAATCATAAGATGTTTTAGTGTATGTGATGAAATCCAAATGTGAAAGTAAATTGATAACCATTACAATCAATTTTAAAAATATACCCAGGTGCCTGGGTAGCTTAGTTGGTTAAGGGTCTGACTTTGGCTCAGGTCGTGATCTCAAGTTCATGGGTTCGAGTCCTTCATAGGGCTCTGTGCTGACAGCTCAGAGCCTGGAATCTGCTTAGGATTCTGTGTCTCTCTCTCTGTCCCTCCCCCACTCACACTCTGTCTCTGTCCCTCAAAAATAAATAAACGTTAAACAAAATTTTTTAATACACAGACAGGTTTTTTACCTATTTTTCTTCTTAATAGATCATAATTTTACTTCTCCCTGAGAATTTTATCCCGATGTGATATATTTTTGTATTTGAATATTTTTATCTTTTATGGGTCACCCTATCTTCTGTAACAGAAGTGTGTACTCAAATATTTTCTACTTCCTGCAATTTTTTATAACTTAAAAAGTATTTTTGAGTGCATTATATAGTTATTAGTAGTGCATAATTGAACCAAACAACTTAAATTCTGGCAATTATTAACATAATTTAAATTTTATTAGAAATGTATCTTGTATTGAAATGGTGGTTGAAATATAGAGCTTTAATTAAAAGAGACATCTGTGGCACCAATATTTTAAATTTTTTATGTATATAACATCCTACAGGTTTTGTTTGTTTTGTTTGTCATTCCTGGGGAGTGCACTATGGTAATTCTAGATGTTTCAGCTTTATAATACTTTTCTTTTGTAGTGTGAAAGAAGGGCAATTATAAAAAAGGAGGTAGAAAAGGGAACCACAGGTAAGCTCTCAGTCTGGTCAATGAGGACCTGAAAATCAGGTTCCTTGAAATACCTCACTATACCACCAAGATACGTGTGTCCAGTTTGAGACCACCAATCTAGATCAGTGTATTTGATACTTTAAATCTCCTCTTACACACCCCTAACAGATAAGTCAGTGGTTATATATATATGCACAGTATCCTTCCCACTGGACTGTTAAAGAAGTGGAGTCTTATAAATTTTTCATAGCTGGAAGCACAGGGATGACATTAAAATGATATATTGAATAAAATCAATAAACATGGATTGAATTGAATTAGGATTATAAAGTATTTGAAACAGTTCCTGGTGGAAAAAAATATACATTTCATTAAAAAAAAAGAGGTTAGATGATAAAATGTTAAAGCTAATACATTGCATAGAAACTCACGTTAAATTTTTTTGTATTTCAAACAACACTTGGTGTCAACTAGGAATGAGTCAGTTTGTGAAGCACAGGGGAAGAGCCACAAAAAAAAAAAGGGAGGGGGTACAAAACAAACAACAGATGGAGATTTAGGCCAGCACCCACCCTCCCTACAGGCCCTTTTAAAAATATAGCAGCTCCTTTTTAGATTCCATGTTCTGGGACTGGTTCTGCTGCTTTAGAGATATGTCCCTGGTTCAGTCAACCCTACCAAAACCCAGTTCACAAGAAAATAGCACAGTAATATTGGTTGAGTTAGGGAAATTAGTCTTGAAATACTATTAAGCCATACTTCTGTCTCCCCTCTGATTTCTCTGTATTCAAGCTTTGCTTCATTTATCTAATTTCCTTTCTCCTCTGTTACCCAGTTTGGTGAATCCTACATCCTTTTGGGTTCTTCTCCTCTTCCGCTTATTTGACTATGACTTTTCTCCCCTTGTAGAGAATCTTACCTCCTATTCTCATATAGTCATATAGATACGAGGTTTTCTGGGATCCCTCCATCTAAATAAGGTTGACTGGTGCATCTCAGTCCCAGCCACACAGAATCCGTCCTAGGAAACCAATGAAATGGAACCAGGTGGGGGAAGTTAAATGTTTTCTGATGCTTTTGATCATTATCTAAGGGATTTTTCTCTATCCCCACACGCTTCTTCTTTTTTTTTTTTTTCTTTTTTCTTTCTTTTGTTTGTTTGTTTGTTTTTTGTTTGTTTTTTGGCTTTGGATGTTAATTTTGTGCAACTACTTATACTCTACAAGTAAAATGGAAGCCGAGTTCATTGTGGTGATGTCACTACATAAAGACTACATTAATACTTATTTGGGTCCCTATGTTAATATTTTCATTTTCACTGGCTTCAAAGTAAATAGTTTGTTGTCACAAAATGAATAAGCTCTGATTGGACTCACGCTTAGAGTCCTTTCAGGTTCCTTACTCAAGCAACCAAGATAAAACTGTTTCCTAGTCAAGTGGTAAATTATTTCCTTTTATTGGTCTACGACTATGATGTGAGTGATTAATATCACATTTGCTGCCTCTTTCCCTTGTGTCCTCATAGCATGAAATTTCAAATGAGAGGTGTGTGCATTGAACCAAATGAAAACATTTGGCTTGAGCTTCACTCAAAAACAGTCTTTCTGTTCAAACAGCTCTATTCCGGTGACCAAGTGCCTGCTATGTGCCAAGAGCTTCAGGTTGTTTATAAAAGTAACAATAATGCTATAAGCTACATACAGTTTTACCCCATTTTACAGATCCTGCAACTGAGGCTCAAAGATGTTAAATACTTGTGCAGAAAAAATCCAATTACAGCTAAATGACAGAGTTCGAACTTTGAATTTTCTCTGCTTCTGCATAAGACTCAAGCTCCTCCTACTCAAGAAATACAAAACTATGTTACAATTGTATTCTACTCCAAACATTTATTAATGTGTTCATTAATTCAACACATATTTGTTCTAAATCTTCTTAAATCAATGGTAAATGCATATAGTTACAAAATTAATGAATAAGAAAAAAATCATAAAGATGTATATATCAGCCCCTGTCCTTTTTATGTGGTTCAGTAATCATGGTGAGAATTCCACATAGTCCTTGTATTTTTTTTAAGTTTATTTATTTATTTTTGGGGGGGAAGGGCAGAGAGAGAGATGAAAGAGAATTCTAAGCAGGTTCCATGCTCAGCATGGAGCCTGAGGCAGGGGTTCAGTCTCAGGACTGTGAGATCACGACCTAAGCTGATATCAAGAGTCCTTCACTTAACTGACTGAGCCACCCAGGCACTCCACCTCTCACTTAGTCCTTTTAAAAGTGCATATCAGAAACATTAGTGTTAGCACATAGAGCAGTCCATTGTATGTAGTAATAACAACAAATAAAAAGCATTAGATAGGTGAATGAATATTACCGATGGTCTCAGGGAGGCTAATGAATTAAACCACTTTTCTCTGCCAGGATTCCTGCACAATTTTAGTAGCAACACACCAAAAAAATGAAAGATGAAACTGTATTATTACCTTTATTACTAGAAAGAAACCAAGTTGGAAGACCTGGTTTTAGGTGATGGCACTACTGGATTTTGAAATCTTGTGCATTGGAAAAGAACACCTGGGAGTGTTCAGCAAAGCCTTCTCTAAGGGCAGCTCACTCCCTGAAAAGGGAGAATGAGTGCTAAGCCTCTTCAGCAGGTGTGTGTTCAGGGTAAAATCGCTCTTCATGGAAGTGAACAGTGTTGCTACGGCCAGCAGAGGACAAAGCTGAGCATGGTGAATCAGCTGCTACAGGTCCTAAAGCCATCCCTGCAAGGGCAGAGCTCTTCACCTGCACATGCCACCCAGCAGAGGGTGTATGCATATACAGTGCGGAGTGAAGGTAGGATAGACGTCAGTATCATTTGCTGAGATTTCTCTCAAAATAGCGTGTTTTTTCCATGTAAGATAAATCTCTCTAGCTCAGCCTCTTCTGCCTCTCCACTCACAGTGTCTAAGATAATGCTTTGCACAGCCCTGCACCATTATTAGCCATCTCCAACAAAATATCTATGCTTCTGAAGTAATGGATTTAGATATGTAGAGATTTATTCTTCACTAGGGCAAACCAAACATGATACCGTAGAACCTAAACCTTTCTAAATAGGTATGGGTGACAGACAGAGAAAGGTGTTTCATTCATTCTTATTCTTCGATAGCAACAAAAACATATACTACATACACTAACCCCTTAATTAAATTGTCCTACCATATGTGTAAAGAGCCTGACACAAAGAAGATGTTGAAAATTATTCATATCACTTCATTATTATGATTATGGACAAAGAATCAGGCCAGAGCATTGCCTTGTTAAGCACAAGAACTGGATTTTGGGGTGAATACCTCAGGGGAAAGTCTCTAAACTGAACCTCTACTATCACCTAGCATAAGGGACTCTGAGTGATGCAAATATTACGTTGGGGCAAACATATACTTTCTGAAGTTGTTTCATCTTCTTGAGTTTTACTTATTCCAGGAAGATAAAGCACTTCTCTGCCTTAGAAAAGAGATGAGAATATATATATTCTTATATATATATAACTTATATAACTATAAGCCAAAAAAACTGATTTCATAGAATCCATACAGGTCTGAAATTCAGTATTTATTGTTTCCATCAATTCCCCAAGGAAGTTTTCTTCCTTTACTCTGAAAAGATAATATCTATAGATAATAGAAAAGAAAAGAAAAAAGAAAAGAGAAAAAGAGGGGAAAGAAAAGAAAAGAAAAAAGGAAAGAAAAGGAAAAGGAAAAAAAAGAAAAGACAAAAAGAAAAACTGTAAAATTCTGGAGATGGTAAAACAGTTCAAAGATGATAGAGATTGATTAATTGATTTATGGTTTTGGGAAAAATGATTTTACCTAAAAGTTATATACTTACATTTGTATTTTTAAATAGATTTAAATTCTAAAATTTATTTAGAATTAAAGATATCTTCAATGAAATCTGAATGTTCACTTTAAGTAATTTGTAGCACAGATGGCTTAAAATACCAAATCCCAATTCTTGGTGCAGTGGAAATATTATTGGTCTTAATATTATAAATGGTCTTAATTCAAACATTTACTAGTTTTTGTCTCGGAAAAGCCTTTTAACATCTCTAAGACTCAGTTTACTACCAAATCCAGCATTAGAAATTTTACTTATATCAAAAGTTGTGGCGGGGCGCCTGGGTGGCGCAGTCGGTTAAGCGTCCGACTTCAGCCAGGTCACGATCTCGCGGTCCGTGAGTTCGAGCCCCGCGTCAGGCTCTGGGCTGATGGCTCGGAGCCTGGAACCTGTTTCCGATTCTGTGTCTCCCTCTCTCTGCCCCTCCCCCGTTCATGCTCTGTCTCTCTCTGTCCCAAAAATAAAAAAAAAAAAAAAAAAAAAAAAAAAAAAAACGTTGAAAAAAAGAAAAAAGTTGTGGCAAAATTAGGTGCAGTGATGTTTCCTTTAATGTAGCAAATGTGGACTTATTTGTACTTTGTTTTACATTATGCCATTAAGAAGCTCACCCTCAATTATTTTTTGACTTTTGGGGCAAAAGTACAAATGTAGGTTAATATTTCTAATATTTAAGTACTAGATGCTATATATTTGCTTTCCTGACAAATACAACTTCAAAATTATATATATACATAATTATTATTATATATTATATTATATATAATATAATATGATATAATTTATATAATATTATATATAATATATAATTTATATTATATATTATATATATTATATTAATATTAATATATCTATTATTATATATTATATGTAATATATTATATATTATTATATATTATTATATATTATATATGTATAATATATTATACATTATACATATGTATATTTATACATATGTATATATAATACAATAATATTATATTATTATATATATGTATATATAATATATATAATAATAATATATAATAATACATATATTATATATATAATATTATATATATATATATATATAATATTATATATATAATGTTATGGTCCTTATATAACCAAAAGGTAACTCAATATGAGGGACATCCGAATGCAATTATTGTTGCACATGCCTAGATAGTCTTTTGGGGCTAATAATGTTTGTGTTAGTAATTAAATAGGCACAAGAATGTTGTTATAGTAAAATTTTTACTTGATTTGTGTTTTACCAAGACTAACGATCTAAAGGATTTAAAAATAAAACGTAAGCTATCAAAGATTACTAAAGTCATCTCAAAAGGACTCCGGAGACAACTAAATAAGACTCCCACTGACCAAATATTGAAATTATAAATACTTCTAATGATAATAACTGCAGTGGATGAAAGCATATTAAGTATTAATAAATGCATGGTTTAAATTATGCTAAAATCATGTGTATAGAAGATGCTAGGAATCTAAATCACTATTTGAACATTGGTAAATAAAGGGAAAGAATCACAATTTACCCTGCCATTAATCTCCACATAGATGTACTAAACGAAGAAGAAATAGTAGAATTTGAATGTTACCATTTTGCAACCTCTGATGAACTAATAATACATCTAGATTTTGAACATCCAGGACAGCTAATATTATAAACAGAAAGACTGCCAAGGTTTATACGCCTCTGGAAGGAAGAACATAAAAGTATCTGAAGAATTCTTACAAACAAAGAAAAAAGGAAAAACAATTGAAACTAATTAAGCCTCTCCTTTGGATTTAGGCACCTGTTTACAAGAAATAAAAAGCTCTGAGAGGCATGTTAGACTATGCCATAGTGACACAGTCAACAAACTCTAGAGCTTTTCTGTCCAGTGTTGTAGTCATAAGTTATCAGCCACATGTAATTAGTTAAATTTAAACTTAACAATAAAATGAAACAAAACTTGTTTCAGTTACTGGGGCACACTGTACACATTTCTGTCAAGAACTCAATAACTGTATGTGGCTAGCGGCTACCATATTGAACAGCCTAGAACATTTCCATCATTGAAGAAAATTTCTTTTGAACAAGACAGATCTAAACTGTGAAAGACACTAAAGGACCAATGATCAGTTTCTGCAACAGTGAGAGAGTGAAGAAAAAGAAAGTCAAGAGAATGAGGGAGGACAAGAGCAAGAAAGAGAGAAAAATAAATTCATAGATATTTATAAGACATGCCAATCGATTGTGATGTGTGAAACTCACTGTAATCCCAGTTCAAAAGAATTATTAAAAATAATATATTTTAATATTTATGAGGTCATTGGGATTTTGAAAAGTAGTTGGATATTTCATGATATTAAGTAACTACCATTAATGTGTTTTAGATGTAATAATGTTAAAAATAGTTCTTATATTTTAATATTACAAACCAAAATATCACTAAGTGAAAGAATAGCATGTTAAAACATTAGAAATGATCATAAAGGATGAAAGGGTGCACAAAATGTAAAAATACGTTTTATTTCTAGGAAATAAACGAATAGGAATCACTATAATTGATTGAATGTACTCTTTGTTGAAGTGGTCCACCCAAGAAATGGTCCAAGCCTGGAGACAGGTAAAAAAGAATAAAACTAATATGATCATGATCATGATGCTCCTCTTCTTTCTCCTTTTCCTCCTATTCCTCATCATCACAATTTTATCTCCATGTTTTAAGAAAAAATTAATATCTGCATAATCTCTTTATAGACTTTTCTTGTGAAGAACCGGATACTAAATATTTTAGGATTTGCTTTCCAGATAGTTTCTATCGCAGATACTCAACTCAGTAGTTGTAATGTGACAGCAGCCATATGCAATCCATAAACAAATGAAAATGGCAATGTTTCAATAAAACTTTATTAGTGGATACTAATTTGAATTTCGCATAATGTTTGTGTTAAGAAATAGTTTGCATTACGGGCGCTTGGTAGCTCAGTTGGTTGGGCATCCAGCTTTGGCTCAGGTCATGATCTCACAGCTCATGGGTTCGAGCCCTGCATCCAGCTCTGTGCTGACAGCTTAGAGTCTGAAGCCTGCTTCAGATTCTGTGTTTCCCTCTCTCTCTCTGCCCCTCCCCCACTCAGACTGTGTGTGTGTGTGTGTGTGTGTGTGTGTGTGTGTGTGTGTCAAAAATGAATAAACGTTAAAAAAAAATTTTAAAGAAATAGTTTGCTTTATTTCACTGGAATGAAATCTCGAGAGTGAGATGATTTATTAACTACTCTTTATGTCTCACAAATTGGCATTAAATAGACACACAACACATTTTGTTTCTTGAATGAACATGAGAAAATAAGCCTAATTCTAGTTCTCTAGGATCGCATGGTCAAAATCTGGAGACAGGATTCTTTTAGCTACTTTCTGCTCTCTTCTCATGTCAATTGCATCTCTATGCAAAATAAGTCATGTCCTGAATCTACCCTCCCACAAAAGCACTTAGGCCTTTGCTTATAGATGGTATAAATATTTAATCATCTGTTAATTACCTCTTTAAAGCCATTGTGTATCCATTTATGCCAGCAGCAAACTCTTGGGGATAGGATTAGGATTTAAAATCTGTTTTTGGATTGATTGCTTGCATGTCTAATGAAGACGATTGGCACCTCTAGTTGCAATGTCATTGACCTGCATAATACAGCATGAAAAAAAATCTGCTTTTCAGGAAACAAAATTCTCCCATACAGTGGAAGTTTCTTCTGTTGGTTATACTTTTTGCACAGTACAGGTGATTAATAGCAAGAATATAAGGAGGAGAGTAATGGTTGGTAAAAGCAATCACCAATGTAAGGAAACATTATCACTCTGTGATAATGCATAATATGAAAAGCAGCAAGAGAAGCAATATAAGATGAATGAATGATTTTGCCCAGTATTGGCACTCAGTTGTAAAGCTGCAAGCAAAACCACGTAAGATTCTTGCCACAAATAATAATATGCTATGTGACTCCACTAGACTCAAAGTTCCAGGACTTGATTCTGACTAGAAAGGATCTGTTGTTTGGACATTTTGGACCTGTCATTAAGATTCTTGTCCTTGAGGAGCACCTGGGTGGCTCAGTTGGCTGAGCATCCGTCTTCAGCTGAGGTCGTGATCTCACGGTTCCTGAGTTCGAGCCCCGTGTAGGGCTCTATGCCGACAGCTCAGAGCCTGGAGCCTGCTTTGAATTCTGTGTCTCCCTCTCTCTCTGCCCCTCCCCTGCTCACACTCTGCCTCTCAAAAATGAATTAATATGAAAAAAAAAATTGTCCTTGAAAGGAATCACGTATCTAATTCATATCTTGAGGGATAGTTCTTTGAGTTAAATAATCCATGGAAAGATAGATATACCTTTGGGATGTATAATAATAGTAATCTTTCCTATGCTCAAGCGGAATTTCATTTACAAATGGAAAGTCTTATTTTATGTATATGATATAATGTTTGTTATGTATTTAAAAGATGCTGTCAAAAAGAAAAAAAAAAGATACCATTATGCCATTACTACAAATATCTACACAATAAAAAGCAAATAGCATTGCAAAAATTATTATTGAAGTAGTTGGTTTCATTGACCCAGTGTAAGGGAGTTGGGCCCTCCCAGGTTTGGTGGAACACACTTTGAGAATTGTTATTTTGGAGCAATGACCTTAATTAAGCCTTTTTGGATGGTGTCCTATGATTTTACTGAAGTTCAATCTAATGTTTCTTTTGCTTTGGGTAATTCTAATAATATCCTTTGGATGCTTTTGTTGGTATACTAAATTTGAGTTATACTGGCTTTAAAAAGTCAATTGTGTGTATCTTTGCACAATTCTGAATTCTGAAGTTAAGTGATGTCATGTTAGTGGCTTAAAATCAGTCATTGTGAGAGTATTTATGCCTCAAAATTGAGAAATACTACGAACCGGAGCATTTTGCCCCTGGGGAGCTTGTTGTTAAACATTTACCTGTATATTTTGTATGTATCTCTAATGTATCTTACATCTCCACTACTAACATCATATCAGTCTCATCTCAGAGGATTCTAATAGATGTAGATGCTTGTAAATAGTTCAGGGATTCATCTGCTACAGGACAATTCAGATGATTATGACTTGGGAAAACCCTTATCCTTCATTTGTATTTATCTCTTATGCCTTTGATATTTAACCAGAGTATATAGTGCAAATGCACATTATCCTTTAAAAACAAATCCATACCTTCTCATTCTATAGAGTATCTATTTGATTAATTATAAAATAAACACACAAATGGAAACATTTCCATGTGATATGCCTCAGCCAATTGGGATGAGTGGTGGTTTAGAATTAAAAATAAAATAAAAAAATACTCCCCCAAAGGTAGAATCATAACTTCAATAATTATTTATCAAGAAAATTTCTAAACAAATAAATACAATAGTGTAATTATTAGTAATAATTTTTTAATTAGTAATCTTTGTGTTTATATATGTTTGTGAAAAAATACTATCAGTATCAGGTGCTATCAGTGAGCTCTTACCTGTTGTGGGTTGAGTCACAGAATTTCAGGCCCCATTTCAGTCACTTAACTTTTATGAGATTTTGTATTCCTATTTTAAAAATGGCAAGCGCTGGGGCGCCTGGGTGGCGCAGTCGGTTAAGCGGCCGACTTCAGCCAGGTCACGATCTCGCGGTCCGTGAGTTCGAGCCCCGCGTCGGGCTCTGTGCTGACAGCTCGGAGCCTGGAGCCTGTTTCCGATTCTGTGTCTCCCTCTCTCTCTGCCCCTCCCCCGTTTATGCTCTGTCTCTCTCTGTCCCAAAAATAAATAAAAAACGTTGGGAAAAAAAATTAAAAAAAAAAAAATGGCAAGCGATAATATGAGTTGGGCTAGATTGTCCTGAATATAATTCTTGCCTTCTTTTCCACCTGGTTAGTACCTAGTCATTATTCAACCCTCCCCATATGCTACATGATTGGAGAAACATTTCTTCATTTCCTTCTGATTAAAGAGTGCACACCTCTGTTTATCTTGTGCTCTATTTACTGCATGGTAATATCTAGTTAAATATGAGCCACTTGAGGACAGAGGCTACGCCTTTTCATTTCTGAATTTTCATTTCTGAACACTTTGTAAGTGTTCAGTGACTGTCTGATGCATATGTGAGTGAATAGATATTTTGATGAAAAATATTCCATGATTCTGTGGCCCAAGTTCTTTGTTTTCTTGCTCTTCAAGCCTATAGACAAAGTAGTGAGTGAACATTGTTCAACCTATTACCAAACTGGGCATAGTTTCCCATTTTGAAAGATTATTGCCTTTTACAAATATCTGTAGGATAAACATGGTTGGTCTCTGAGCAACCAGTGAATGGAAACTGAGGTGTCGGACACACAACATCCCATCATTAACAGGTCTTGAATATGTTTAAATGCCTTTAGAAGCCCTTTATTAGGAGGATTTTTTAGTGCATTTTAAGATTAATGGTTGCTTTCCTGTATTCATGTTCTGTTTGTGGAAACAGATGGAATTTTAAGCATTAGGCTATAATAAAATTTGTTACTTGCTATGACAAAATATTCATTATATGCTGTCAGAGGAATACAGATTCTGAAAAGTTGGCTTTTAAGTAGTTTTCAGGCATAAAAGCTTGATTTACTTATTGAGGTAAAAAGTAATGGTGTGAGCTATTGCAACTGTAAACTACACTTCTATTTGCCTGATAATCCTTTTTATTAGCAATAGAACAATGGATGTGTGGGGAGACACATTAGTTCAGCCACAGGAGGGATTCTTCTTTATTAAATGCATGTTTCCAAAGAGGAGAGATTATTTACCTTTCAGTGGAAACAACCACAGCATCCACTCAAAAGCAAATTGTGTTCTCAGGGCAAAGATATTAAATTGATATTAATAGGCATTCTATTCTGGTGCAACTGATTTTGTTGGTTCAGTTATTGTTCCACCTTTGGAAGATTGCAGAATCAATGACCTAAAAGGTTTCTTAGTCTCCAATATTTATGGTTTGGATTTTTAGTGCCTTTTAAAAATATATTTAATTTTGTTCTCCCTAGAAGCTTTACTGTGTCTTTGTTTCACAGTTTGGAAAAAGCTTTGCATTAATAAAAACAAAGAGAAAATGGTAGGTTTATGTGATAAAGTATATCAGAAAATTCAAACAGCCTGGAGGTATACCAGATTTTAGAGGAGATAATGCTAAGATTTTGAAAGATTTTTTTTTTTTTTTAAAGACAGGCACTATTCTATGACTTACCATATATTTTTTAGGTCTCCTTTATCTAAAAATGCTGAGTGATTAAGTAAAATGTAATATATCAGGATCTCCACCCAGAGATGATGTATAATAGGGGCACTTTGTGAGCTATTTAGCTCTTCTACCTCTAAAGAGGGCAGGCTATTTACTACTATTCCTATGGATCTAATTAAATGATCTTAAAGCTATGGGATTAGAGAAGTCACCTCAAATTCCATACCTGGAGAGTTCCTTCTCAGAAGGAGAGGAGAGAAAGAGAAAGACAAAGAATATTATGGAGAAATAGCTCAGAGAACATTATCTGGCTAGCTAGCATTATATTGCTATATATAATGTTACATATAATATAATATTTATATAATTGCTTAAGCTGGGAAGTTTCCCAACACATTAGTGGAAGAAAAGCATACACACAGAGGTGTCTCCATGTTTATGCTGTAAATGATATTCTCAAATAGTGTGAAGTTTCTTAGGATTTCTTAATCCTTAGAATTTCTTAGGATTTATCAGTTCCCATCAGCTTCAACTGTCCTTTGGTATCTTGGAGCCTCTTAAATTCTTAAGGTTTACAAATGCTGCAATTAGAAAAGGACATAAAGAATTTTAGTTTTGGAGTTGGTATGCACAAGCCTATACTTACAGATGTGTGTTAGTGGATGAGAAACTTAAGTGCTATTCTATAGTTCTTTGTGTTCTCGTCTGTAAAATAATATTGTTACCCAGGTCTCAGGAGGATTTATTTTTATTTTTATTTTTTTAATTTATATCCAAGTATTTGCAAGATGTATATAATGCACAAAATATTTTTTTATTAAAAAAAATTTTTTTTAATTTATTGATTTTCAAGAGAGAGAGAGAGAGAGAAATGGAGCTCAAGCTGGGGTGGGCAGAGAGAGAGGTAGACAGAATCCAAAGCAGGCTCCAGGCTCCGAGCTGTCAGCACAGAGCCTGACATGGGGCATGAACCCACAAACCGTGAAATCATGACCTGAGCTGAAGTTGGACGTTCAACCAACTGAGTCACCCAGGCACCCCTATAATGTACATAATATTAATTGGCACATAGTCATTCAATAAATATTTAATTCCTCAAGGCCATGCTAAAAATCAGGTAAGTCACTATAACTGGCCCACACTCAGCCATATTGTATACTTCCAACAGTGTTGTCTTTCTTTTTTCTTTCCCCCTGCTTCTTTCCTTTCTCCCTTTCTCCCTCCCTTCCTTATTTCATTCCTTTTTCCTTCCTTCCATCCTTCCATCTTTCTTTCTTTCTTTCTTTCTTTCTTTCTTTCTTTCTTTCTTTCTTTCTTTCTTTCTTTCTTTCTTCCCTTGTTGCTGTTGTTTATATCATAAGCAAAGGTGTTAAAACACATTACACATGTCAGATAAGTCATTTCTCATTCGTTACCTTCAAAGAATGAATAGGCATACCAGTGACTGAGAGGTTTAAATTCATAAACTACTAGATTGGGAAATGGTAGATCAGAGGAGTTGGCCTTAAGCTCAACTTAACTGATATTCTTCGATAATAAAATTGCTCCATAAACACTGAACATGTCTAGTATGTAATGCATGCATATGCTACATATATGGTATTTCCCTTCTTTTCTACTCAGGATTTCTTGAGGCAGGGCAATGTCTTCGTCTTGACTTCTCCAGTATATACTGCATATTATCTCTCAATAAATGTTGAAATAATTCTGTTTCAATTTTAGTGATCCGACATGTGAGCAAGGACAGGTTGGGGTTAGGGCTTGTAAAATATGAAAAGGTCCACAGAAGCTAAGGCTCTTGGAATGGTAAAGGGAAGCAGCCAGAGGAATGGAAAGTATCAGTCACAGCAGAAGGGTCTACCTGTCATCTAGTAACATGGTCTACACTAAGGTGCTAGTTTGTGCGGTTTGTGCCATCCCCAAGAAGACTGGGGAACTGAGAGACTTGGAACTAATTGCTGCACTGTCCCTAGCATAACACCCATAGAGATGACTTTCTATATCTGTAGAGTCATTTTTGAATATGAATTAATAGTATATACAACGGTATAGTTTCAGTCTGTAGGCTAAAGCCATTTAGCTTTAATGGACTTGTTAAACATGGAAGCCAGAGCAAGATGCTACTGTTAAAAACAAAAAGGGGGGGGGGGGCTTTTCTACAATTGTTATATCCTTAGCAAGATAAAGCCAAATACTAAATTTCAGCAATTAATGAACATTTCATGTAGCTAAAGGCAATTTTTGTTTCAGTATTTAAAGATATGTTTGTATGTTGTGAGTAACAGCAAAATCCTCTCAAAAAAAAAACAACAACCTTGTTTTGTGTCATAGAATTTTTATCATCTTGGGGAAGGACTGCCATGGCATATACTTAGAGACCAATTCCATTATTTTATTTTACTTTAGAACTTAAGCGTATTTGTTAGAATGTATGCATATTTTCATTCATTTTTGTGAATTAGAAAACTGTTGAATCTTAGCATGCAATGGCACAGTATTCAGTTTTGTCTAAATGCATTTAAAGAAAGCTCATTTGTAATTCTGGCCAGGAAAATATACTGTGAGCTTCTAAGCCAAGATACAGGAGGGATTTAGCTAATTGGTGAAAAAGCCTACCAACAGGCAAGCATCCCATCTGAAGAGCTTCATTGTTCTTACTTTATATTAAATCATATACTTCTCACAGCAAGCCTGTTTTAGCCCCATTTATTAGATAAATAATAAGTGAGGTGTATGCTCTAGAGTGCTTAATAAATACTTGCTGAATAAATAAATGAATGAATGAATGAATAAATAATATACAGCATACAGAGTTCTTGGGATAGAGAAAGTCATAAGAACACCTTTGCATTTTTTTCTATTTAAAACCACCTCCAGCCATTGCTATTATTTTTCAGTTTACTAAGTGAGGACTTTTGGGAATCTACTGGCAAACCTAGAGAGGAATAGGTCACCCCAAAGGATGTATTTGAGCTTTAAGAAATGTCAAGAATAGAATTTATAATAGGAATTTTTCAAAATGTGAAATTCCTGGCAAAATAAGAAAAATGAAATGAGAAAATGTGAGTCAATAATAATATAAATAATAATAATATGCTTTTTAAAAAGGCAGAGTATGAAGATGGATTTAACTTATATACATTATCCAAAGATCTCATGGAAGAGATTTATATTTTTCTCTTAAGAAAATGTTTTAGAGGGGCACCTGGGTGGCTCAGTCGGTTGAGTGACTGACTTTGGCTCAGGTCATGATCTCACAGTTCATGAGTTCAAGCCCCGCATCAGGCTCTGTGCTGACAGCTCAGAGCCTGGAGCCTGCTTCAGGTTCTGTGTCTCCCAGCCTCTCTGCCCCTCTCCCACTCACACTGTCTCTCTCTCTCAAAGATAAAATAAAAACATAAAAAAAAGAAAATCTTTTAGATAACATGTATGACATAGGAGTGTTGTCTTTAATATATTGAAAAATCTAAAAAATTTAAAAAACACATATGTAAATCATTTATAGAAGAAATAGAGTCAATAAACTTGAAAAATATTTAATAGTCAAAGAAATTCAAATTAGATGCCAAGACATGATTTTTTAAAAAAGTTTAAATCAAAAGGTTAAAAATAAAACTAATACTGGGATGTGAGAGACATAAAAAATCCAAAAAGCAAATAATTATGGAATAATTATGGAATAAATAATGGAGGAATACACTGGGAAATATGTATCAGAATCATAGAATTCTTCACACCTTTTCTCAGATTTTCATTCTAAGAATACTAATAATTATGAGTATAATAGAGTTTCAAAGATATTTACATTGCTCTTATAGTGAACATCTGGGGGAAGACCTGAATGTGTAGCACGAGAAGAATGATTATTGCATATGTATTTAGTGAACTGCAATAATTAAACATATTATAGAACATTTGTTTTCCAATGGTGATGAGAGGATTGGTGGTGTGATGGATGATATTAGAATCTCCTGCTGGGACTTCTCAAGACACACTTTCCTTCCAGAGTTGACCAGCAAGATCATACTCATCGTACACTGGTTGTTCCCAAGAACGTAGCTGCAGGTTATTCTGGTAAATGCTTTTCATTTCTTACTCTTCAAGAACCACTGTTCTGGAAGAATATGCTGATGACATAGATATTTTTAAAACACTAGCACAATGAACAAGTAATTCCTAAATTGGTGTTTAATTTTTTTAAATGAGAGACAAAATATCTTCCTATTCATATTTTAAAAAGTCAGAAAAGATACACACCAGAATGGCCATGATGCCCATCTTGTTAGTAAGATTATATATAATTTTTTAATTATTTTCCATTTCCATATCTACCAAATTTTCAATAATGAATACATATTCTTTTATAGAATGTCACCTCAACATACATACACTTCCTTTTATCTTTTCCAGTTTATATTTTCTCCAAATCAATTATCAATACCTCTCATATGATATATTTTACTTATTTTTGTTCATTTATTACCCAAGACCCTCAACTAGATTGAAGATTGAAAAATCCCAAGCAGAGATGTCTACAACTTAAGCTGTTTAAATATTTTTGAATGTATGAATGTTCTATACTTCTACAATCCTTCAACTAAAGAGTGAACTTAATTTTGTTTTTTTTAAATTTTAATTCCAATATAGTTAACATACAGTGTTATATTAGTTTCAGGTATACAATATAGTGATTCAAAAATTCAATACGCCAGCCAGTGCTCATCTTAAGTACACTCCTTAATCCCCATCACTTATGTGAACTTAATTTTTAATTTTCACAATGTGAATACTATACATTGTACGTTATTGTCACATTAGTTTTAGTGAATCTCTTAGTCTGAATGAGCTATTGGCAACTTTTCTTTATGAGGAGAAGGGAAATGGACCAGTACCCAGCCTTTGCTCTGGCATATCTCCTTTCTCCCAGGTCCATTGAGTGTCTTTTCCTGCTGATCATTATGACCATAAGAAATACATTTCTTTCAGATTGACTGTGTATCCAAATAATCATGGTCACTTAATTTAATGTATTTATGTATTCTAACTTATATATTCTAATCTGTGATCATATTTCTTTTAAACATGGTTTGTGGTGGTCCCCCGGCATTTAGCAGACTGTAAATCTTAGAAGTCTGGGATTATGTCTTTGTACCTCCAGAAGAACCTGGAATTATGTAATTCTCTCATGGAGTCTAGAATAATTCCTGGCATCTTTAAAAATTACTAAATTGTAAATGAATGAATAAGAATTATTTATGCTAATATATAGGGGTAAATAGACCGAAGCCAGATGGCCTGAGTTTGGAATTTAAAGCTCTCCTCTATTACTTATCAGCTGTGACACTTGGAGCATTACTCAATCCTTCTATTCTTAATTACCTCATCTATAAAACAGAGCATCTGAATACCTATCACATAGATTAGTTAGGAGGAATACATTACACACACACACACGCACGCACGCACACACACCCCTCATTTGAAGAAATAAATGGCTGGCATGTAATAAACACCACATAAGTGTTAGTCGCTGCTTTCATTCGTTGTCGTATTGATACTATTATATTGTTTTTATTATAGAGAAAAGGTTATTGAAGCGGAAGTTTGGATTCAGATGATTCAGCATTTATTTATACTCAATGGGCATTATTTTGTCTAGTTGTAAATCAGGCGTAAGACAAAAAGGTGATTCCTACCTTGTAGGAATAAAGATGTTAGGATCAAGAAAAATAGATATGTGAAAGCAATTTTGAACCAAAATGTTTTATATAGATAGATGCCAGAAGTTATTGTTATTTTTACTCTAAGTAGTAATTAATAAAAAATGACATAAAGACACATTGGTAGTTTTCATTTTTGTTTGTTATAAAGAAAAGTCTCTCAAATATACATATTTACTACCCAAAGAGCCCAACTATATCCTTGTATTGTTTTAGGTATAAATGCTTTTTGTATTTTTTCAAAAAAAATGTTTTGCCATTCACAGAGTTTTTTTTTTTCAGAGCACTAAGATGAAGACTTAATTTTTATTAAAAAGAAAAGATATTAGGACTCTCACATCATAAATTTAGATGCCTAAAAGTACTTCATAGTACAAAGTTAGGTATGTATAAATAAATGTATAAATAAACCATAGTATCAGCTTTAGGATATTTTAGTGATTATTGTTGACTAGATTTAGTATAACTCACTTTTATTACAGATGGGGAGATAGAAGATAAAAGATGAAGATCATTGACTTTACGATCATTGGATGGATGGCAAGATCAGGACATTGTGTCCTGACAGGTTCAATGATAATGTGCTCTATGAATTTATTAAAGTCTTAGTTTTTCCAACTATAAAATAGAGATAATAATACCTACTTGAGAGGGACAATGCCAGGGTCAGTTTAGGTCTGTGCTTTGATGATTGTACCATTCTCCCTGAAATGATACATATTTAATACTCTGCACATCAACCCAGCCCTTACTTTATTTTAATATAACATGATAGTGCCATAAAAACAAGAACACAATGATATTATGACATTTCCCTCTTAAGCCAAGGGAATTATAGTCATTATAATCATGTTTTCTAATAAGCCATTAAACATTTATGGATGGACATACACATATCATGAAATTTTAATGTGCACATGTATATCTTAGGTTTAAAACAAAAAAAAATTAAAGAGACCATTAATTTAGTAGTATTGAGGATCTTAATTATCTCAATTTAAACCAGAGTTGTACAGTTTCTGTTGAATGTATTTGAGTATTTGGTTTGACATTGATTTCATACTTGCTTGTTTTGAAAGTGTAGAACAAAAACAATGAGGCAGTAAGTATATACTGAAGGCCATGATGATAAAAGAATTTCCCTTTAAGTTAATTTTTTCACATATTCTCCTCCTATTAATTTTTCCTAATTTAAAAAAAGTTCTTACTAAGTTCCTATCATTTTCCTTTCAAATAATCCCCCATGCAAATGGAATCCCACTTAATATTTGTTGAAAGGTTGAATGCTCCAAAGTGTCATTCAATCTAATCATATTACATTTGACCCTTCACTACAGAGATTTGAAGTGCACAAGTCCAGTTAGACATGGGTTGTTTTGCTTTGTTTTTATTTAAGAGTCGACAGCAGAACCCATAAGACATTTATGTACCACTGTCTATCGCAGTCTCCACAGGACTGAATCAAAGGTGACTGGTACAAAGGTTGTGCCAGCTGTCCTCTAAGTATCTGGGGAGGCCCTCTGACACCATCAGCAGCCTCCAGGGCCCTGGGTCTGGGCAGGGCTGCAGGTCTCTCTGTGATCCAATAGGTGGTTCAATGGAGCACCAGGGGGCTAGTGGGCAGAAGACTGGGCTGAAGTGGAAGAAGGTCCCCAGTGGGCAGAGATGACATAATGCAGGGGGCATAGTGTCCCTAATCCTCCCACCTCCTGGGTCCTTTGTGCACCCAACCAGCCTTCCAGGCTATGCCTTGGTAGCCATGGGCTTCAGTCCCTCCTCACAGGAGCACCCAGGACTCAGGCCCCCCACAGGCTGGTATACTCATGTGTGACCACAGCTGCCAATAGTCTTGGACGTGTGGTACAACTTTAGGTAAATGGGCATTTGTACTGCACCTGCAGGCCACTGTCACTACCAGAGGGCCCACCCTGCAGCTGCCAGTGTAAACTGAGGCCATCGGCTACAGAATATTGCCATCCTGTATCTAGACCTGATGCTACTGTTGCCCTTGTCACAGAAGCTACCTATAAACTGATTTCTTTTTCAAAATATACCATCCGGTACTCTAAATGTATTTTCTGTCCTTATGATTTTCTTAATAACCTTTTCTCTAGCTTACTTGATAATAAGGTTACAGTATATAGTACATGTAACATACAAAATAAGTGTTAATCAATGGTTTAGGTTGCTGATACGGCTTCCTGTCAACAGTAGGCTATTAGTAGTTAAATTTGGGGGGAGTCTAAAGATATACTTGGATTTCAACTGTGCATGGAGTAAGCACCTGGAATCCCACATTGTTCAAGAGTCAACAGCTTTTCAAAATTCAGTGCAAATGCACTTTCATCATGAAGTATTCAAACAATTATCTTTCCCTCTTGGCTGAGCTCTTGAAGTATCCACTTTCTATATTCCTTATTTGTCATTCTAGTCGTTTATTTGCTGAATGATTATTTCAGACTCAAATTTGTACCCTTAGGCTTACAGTCTAACAGAGAGCAAGAAATAGAATGCAGTTTAGTAGATACTGGCATAGGTATCTCCAAAGTACTGTGGAAAAGATGGTAAAACAAGAAATTCTGATATATTTATGAAAACCCCATAGAGGAGAGGTCATGTGGACAGTAGTCCCTAGTTGTTGAATAAGAAGAATTTTGACAAATGGGAAGTGATGGGAAATCGTTTTATTCAGGGCCTACATCAAAATGTCATTAAGGTAGTGGCACCTGGGTGGCTCAGTCGGTTGAGTATCAGACTTCGGCTCAGGTCATGATCTCACCACTGGTGAATTTGAATCCCGTGTTGGGCTCTGTGCTTACAGCTCAGCCTGGAGCCAGCTCCGGATTCTGTCTTCCTCTTTCTCTGCCCCTCCCTTGCTCTCTCTCTCTCTCTCTCTCTCTCAAAAATAAATAAACATTAAAAAAAAAATTTTTAATGTCATTAAGGTAAAGCAGCCTGGGATATTGTAAACCTTTTGAATTTCCTGCTAATTTTATAATTTCCTTGTATGCGATGTGAAGACATATTCTCTCTCTTTCTCTATTAATCTCCCTCCTTTTCCTTCTTTAATTTTCTTCTTTTGTTTCTTTCTTTCTTATTTTAAAGCAAGAT